>NC_140298.1:43340233-43940233 GCF_964211825.1 Aythya ferina
ACAATCGTTATGCTTCTGCAGCTGCTCCAAGGCAGTCAGAGTCAGACAGCACCAGAAGCTGGTCTCAGCCACCACAGGTGCACTGAAAGTACCCCACTTAGCACTGGGGAGGCAGATGGCCTTTCGTAGCTATTAAAATTCCATTTATTGTGAAAAAATAAGGAGCAAGAGTATTTCCACAGGCCTTCATTTGTCTTACATAAAAACCTAGCAATATCCTCATGGTTTGGGAAGGAAGGCTTGACACGTGTGTACCTAGTGAAATTCTTTTTGTTCCTGGATGACCTGGCCTGCCTGCTGAGTGCTAATTGCAGCTGAATCTGAGTCAGCTCCCATTTAAATGTATCCCTGCACATAATCTGTTGATTGTAGTATGAATTCCCATGGAAACAAGCTAAATCATAATCCCATGAGTCCCTCTTTATTAAAATCCTCCTCCAGGGACCAGCTAGCAACTGAACATCTCCATTTCTAGGATCTCAGGGCCATGTTCAAGGTCAAAGTAAATCTGTACAGTGTCATTAAGGGACCACATCTGAACTTGACTAGTAGAAATTGAGGAATATGCATAGGGTTGAAAAATAAGTGTAAATGGCCAAGCACTGACACCAGGGTGACAGCACGGTAGATGTCACCTGTATTATATCTTCTGTTGGTAGAGAAAACAAAGCTTAATTCTTTGCATCCTGTGCTGTTCTGTTAGTTGCCTTCTTTTCCCCAGTTTTCTGGCACAAGAACTGCTCCCTGTTTGCATGGTCACCCCGGCTATAGCCATGGCCCTACGTGGTGGCATCTCTCATCAGTGTAGACTGAGGCCTGGGCTCTACACCCCTGCAACAACACTGAGGCTCTCAGCTGGCTCAAAGTGCTCCCGGGCATGGGTTGACTCTATGGAGAGCACCAAATCACAGCCAGTTCCAGCTGCTGCCATCAAGAGAGGCCAGAGGCCCCTGGATGATGCCTCTGGGAAGAGCTTCATTGGGCTGGGTTGTTCAAGGACTGTGGAAGCAGAGTGGTTCAGGGATGGAGTGAAAGGAGCGGCGTTTTCCAGGATAGGTGCCTTTGGTTTTGAGATGACCAAAGTAGTGGTACACTGTGCAATTCCCCAGGCAAAG
Organism: Aythya ferina; assembly: GCF_964211825.1. Lineage (NCBI taxonomy): Eukaryota > Metazoa > Chordata > Aves > Anseriformes > Anatidae > Aythya > Aythya ferina. The sequence continues at coordinate 43,341,349 of NC_140298.1, forward strand.
GAAATGAAGGGTGAGAATCCCCTCAGGAAGCTTGGTGCTTGGGAGGCCTGAGGTCTGCAGTCAAAGCATAACAATGTTCCGAAGCATATGCAGTTATTGTAAGGTGTACTGTGCTCCCCTTATGCAAAGAGGAGCTGTGTGCAGGAGAAACATCATGTTTTACAATTCTTATAAACGTCTTCCTATGGTTGATGTTGCAGCCTCCAAACCCAAACCCAAGTCCACAAACAACTGAAGAAACTGAAGAAGAAAAGCAGTTCCGGGCACTGTTTGAGAAGATCTCAGGAGAGGTGAGCTCAAAACCCTCGTAGGTCATAACAACACGTAGAAAGTAGGAGAGAATTCTGCTCCTACTCAGGGCCAGGTGAGGAAAAATGCTGTATTTTGGGGGGCAGTAAGCTTAGTTGCAGTGTGTTGTTTAGGCAACAGATGTCACCATGCCTTATATCTAGATGGAAAAGGGCGCAGTCCCAACTGAGCAAACCAGAGGACCAAAGCTAGAATTCAAGCCTGAGGGAGCCGACCTAGTTCCATGTCCAGCTGCATTTATATTTTTCTTCAAATCAATGGTTCCATCTTGAGATTGCTTTCAGACAGCCTTCGGCACAGCAGCACTCCAATATTTTGCTAGCTGTTTGGTTTTTAGCCTTTTCTGGGTTTTGTATGATTCTCTTTTCCTGAGATGCAGCAACATACAGATGGGTGATGTTTGTGTTTTCTGAGGTTTTTGGTATGTCTGATTCCAGAAACACTCAAGTAACAGATGCTGCTTTTTTTTTTTTTTTTTCTTTTTTTAATTTAGGACATGGAGGTATCCGCAGAAGAACTTGAATATGTTCTGAATGCAGTATTAAAAAACAGTAAGTGCTGATAACCTCTGTACTGTTTCAGTGGCATGCAGCAAATGGCTGTGAAGAACTTTATAAAAGCTGCCATTAAGCTCACTTACGAATGTGAGAATAAAGGCTGTGTTAAAAATCTTGCCTGGTGGCCTCCAACCAGCCAGGGCAGAGCTGGGTAGGCATATTGTCCATGATCTAACCTCGAGTGTGTCCTGCCTCCAGCATGATCCGTGTCAGTTCACTGAAGCCAGTTCTACATTGCACTACTGCTCTGCTCTGGAGAGACAGGGAGTGGGACTAATAAGACCTGGATGTGGCTCATGGCCCTGCTCATCACAGGTCTCCCACAGTAAGGTCTAAGAGCCTGCTGTCTATGCTTATAAAATCTTATTTTCTGCTATGGATTTACAAACAGCAGATTTGCCCAATGACTTCTGTCTTATTGTTGTCCTTTTTCAGAAAAAGACATCAAATTCAAGAAGTTAAGTCTCATTTCATGCCGAAACATCATTTCTCTTATGGATGTATCCTTTCAAATAAGTACTTGTGAAGCTAAACAAATACTGAATATAATTGTTCATAGCAGAACATTATGTATATTGGAGACGGGTGGGGTTATGTCATGGAAGAACACTGTCCACAGGAAAAAAAAGTGTGAAAGTTGTATCCCTATTTTTACTTTAGAAATCTAGTGTTAGGAGCTTCAAGACAGACCATTTTCTACTGAAGACTTCAGAGGGAGATGCTTTAATCTAAGCACTTGTAAAAGTAAATCTCAATTATTTACATATAGGACAGTGCATTTTTCAAGCTGTGATTTATTTGAAAAAGATCTGGAAGAGAGAACCCAAAACTGTTGTCTGAAGAGTAGACTTCACTAGAGAGAGGTGTGCATTCAAGTTTTGGGTCAGAAAATTAAGAATGAACAGAGTGGTGAAAATTACTGGTATCAAACCTATGGGGTTTTTTACAGCCAGACAAAAAGCTGGAAAATCTGGTCTTTCATCTAGATCCTGGAACTCCAGGAAGCAGACATGTGGGTGAGATTTGTCTGTCCAAATTTAGGCGTTTGTGGTGTAGGTGTTTACATCTAAGCTAGCTTTCTAGACTTCCTTTGTAGATAATGAAAAGGATGGTGTAATTATGCTTGTTCTCAATGTGCCTAACTGTGAGGGAAGCTAAATGATGGCACAGACACTAGGTGAGATGAACCACAGCCCTGGTACTTCTCCACCAGACTCATCCTTTGCAATGTTCTGCTGTTAAATTTAGTATGGGTTCTCTTCAGGTAGAGCTGGTTTTGGCAGTATGCTTTTCTGATAGCTTTTTTTTTTCCACACGTGAAACAAAACAAAGACTGTATCAATCCTGACAAGGCAAGTATCTAACACTTGTTTCTTGTTTTGCTTGAAACAAGCTACGCTTGTTAAGCTAAGAAATTTTTATCTTATCCTATTGTTGCTCCAGTCCATGGCAAAGGTAACAAACATGCTCTCAAACAACTTCTAACACAAAACCAAAACAGACAAAAAGACAAAACTGTATTCTGGTAAAGCCATGTCTGTAATGTTAAAATTCAGTGCAAATCAGTCACTGTCCATATCCAATGAGAAACAGAGTACTGGTCCTATATTTTCTCCCTCAGCAACCAAGCTTCAGTAGGGAGCTGGTCCACGTTCACATCTCATCCTTACATGGTATTGGAACAGAGCCAGGGTCTACACTTGACCCCGGAGCATAACAGCAATCCTAGGTTTACTATTTAGGATATAACCAAATAGTTTCCATGATTTGCAATGCTTTCAGGGAAATCTCTGCATAGTTTTGAATTAGTGGGGAGACATCTCTTCATCTGCTTTGGAAGCACAAGGAATGCAGACAGAACCATCCCACTCTGGACGTGGCATTTAGAGCACAATGGAGGAGCAAAATGACACAAATGGAAGCCTGAGCTGATGCTGGCAAGTCACCTCCATGTCACATGCCACCAAATTCCCTGGTTGTAGTCACCATGTAATGGTGGGGATGGGGGTGAAGTATTGACACGACAACCAGAAAGAAGAACCTGTCTGGCTATAAAGACAGACTTCTTGTAGGAATGGTAATGTCCTTGGAATCTGTGAGTGCCCACAGTAATATCGCCAGTATAGGTGCTTAACTAACAGCATGCTATTAAATCATGGTGGCCTAGACCCAGCTTAGCACGTGTTGGCCTTTCTGAACTATTGCTGAGTTAGTGTCCATGTGAACAAGGGCTTTGTCTTGAAAAGTAAGATGTAAAGGGGAAGGAGAATGCAAGTGAGATCTACTTGGGGGACATCAGTAGCTCAGCACAGTAAATATTAAGACCCTCACACATCAGGAAGAGGGAAGTTCAGGCACATCTAATCACCACTTCTCAGCACTACTATACAGATGACTATTTCAGACTTTAAAGACCAGATTTTGCTAGTCTTACCACACGACTCCCATTAATCTTTGGTAGAGACATTGCAGTAGAGCCTGGTCTCTAGAAAACAATACTGAATAACACATTGGTTGACTAACTCATTCGAGTACAGTAGCAATTTGTTTTAATCAGGTAATTTAATTCTCTGAATCATTTATGTGCTATTTACATCTAAAGCTGTTCTCGCCTTAGAACAATCTGTCTTTCTTACTTGCATGGAGCTCAGCTGTGTTTTTGTGTCACATAATGTTCCCCAAGTATCACAGCCAGAGTCATGAGCTGCACCTCATGAGAAATCCCAATATCATGCTCAACAGCACTGCAGGCCTGCCGGCCAACGTAATGTTATATGTTTAAAGGGATAGCGATGTTAAATTCACTCAGAATTTGGCTCTTTATGTAACAAGTCATTTTCCTTAATTCAAATTACTAGACCAGTGGCAATGGGACTCTGGAATTCAGTGAGTTCAAAGTTTTCTGGGAAAAACTGAAGAAATGGATAGTAGGTGACATTATGCATTCAGTTTGGTTCTCCATTTTACTAGCTATTTCTTGTGTAGTTTATTATGTATATGCAGACAAAAATAGAGACAGGAGTGTTTACAAGCCACAATTTTTTACTTAAAACAAAAGTTTTAAAAGCATGGGGGCTTGTTTTGGATCTTCAAAAGCATTCTTAGCTTTCCATGATGCTAAACCTTAATGGTTTTCTGGAAATAACAGAGATTTTTGTAAGGAAATCAACTATGTTTGGGACAAAGAATGTAATGGACACTAACAAGGAAGCCAATAAAAATGAAACTTAAGGAGTTTCTGTCACTGTTGCACAGAAGAAACGATGATTCATGACTAGTAGGAAACAATCATTTCATAAGTCACTGCATTGCCATTATCGATCTCTCAGTAGACAACAGTACTGAAGTCTGGGAAAGTTGATTCTAATTTTAAACACATTTCCCTGCCACTGTATATGGCAGTAAAAACAAGCAGACTTTCAGAATCAGGGCACAGACTGAATATTCAAATAAAGACATCATAATTGTTTCCTCATGGTCATTAATAGTTTTTTTCTGAATTCATGCTTCACCCAAGCATTTAAAATATGCAGTTCTCTGCTTCTTGTCTATCCCATCAGAAATGACATATACTTTTTCTGGGTCCTAATGTCATATCTCTTTTATCAAAAGATGCATTGTTTTTGAACAAGGAGACTTGAGAAATCCTTGTCTTCTGTAAGAAGATTTGCACATATATCTGATGGAAAAATTTAAGCTGGTTGTGACAACAGCTCAATTTAACCCATATTCCAAGGGCGAATCATGTTTGTCATCTCATTAAAACAAAGGAATTTAACTCCAGTTTAATAATTATTTAATATTTAGGTCAAAATTCAAACCAGTTGTACCAGACCTCTCAGCTGCACAATGAATGTTTAGATCCTTTATACCTAGCAGCAAATGAGTAAGGGACAATCTCGACTTCATCTTACACGATTTTTTTCTAGCCTTCAGGATCATACAGAAAAACATGAAAAGAGATTAAGAGAATGCCTCAGGAGAGAGAAGCTAGAAGACAAATAAAAGTATATCCTTCCCAAATAAAATTACTTTTTAAAAAATCATGGAATTTTTTATGAAGAGAAACTCATTATATCTGAAAGATTGGGTTTGGCAGTACTTGTTTGAATTTCACAACAGCCTATTCATATGACAGAGAATTGGGACCCAAATTGCTCCTCGGTTACAAAATCAGAATGGATCTAGACCACGGATCTTGTCAGCTTTCTTAAGTGCTTTGTGCCACGCTGTTAGAGATAAACACCTTGCTTTTGTGTGCCATATCTGTGCTCCTTTCATGTGGAAATACTGAACTTTCCATCTGCTCTTTTCATAACAGAATATCTTTCTTCTGTTTGACTCTGATAAATCTGGCTCCATGTCCTCCTATGAGCTCCGCAGTGCTCTCAAAGCTGCAGGTAAGACAAGCCCTACTTTTTATTTTGGGAAACCTGTTGGACAGATCTGCTGTAGGCAAAGAAGTCTGCAAGCAATTACACCATCTGGGTGCCCCCTAAATGGGAGGAGGGCTACACCACAGAGAGGACCTTGGGACCTAGAGGGAAAATTGAAAGGACTTCTGGCAAAGCCTCTTTCCAAAGGTGCAGAGAGGTGTAGGTAGGACCAGGTTTCCCTTTGGTTAAAACACTTTCTCAGCCAACCTTAGCTTTCTTTGTGCCCACAAGGGTTTGAAGCAGCATGGCCAACCTGGGGCTGGGAGCAGCAAGTGAGGTGCTGATGGGCGAAGAGTCTTGCCCAGTCATCCTGGTGGGGCTCACCATCCCAATACAGAGCACCCCAGGGAGGGTCCTTGGGCCATGGCACTTCCAAGGAGAAGTGGCAACAGTGATTTCTGTTCCTTAGGCTGTCTTGGAGAGGAAGTGGGATATTTTTAGGAATTACCTTTGGGAGTGTGTCTGTGTGGGCTGCCACTGGCCCTTTCATCTAATCATCTCAACACATGCAGGATTAGACCCTAAAACAAAACATTTCAGAGCCCAGGTCCACTTGAGGGTTTGAGGAGCTGCAGGTAACCTGTTTGTTACAAAGAGTAATCAGTGGGTTTCTATTTCATCACAAAGTATTTTTATTAAAGCACGTAGTTTTGCAGAAATCCCTTCAAATTTCAAGGAGTCTCTCATATGCAGTGACCGCAAAATTTGTGGTTCAGATATACTTATTCATTCCAAGCTTTAAAAACTTTGTAGTCAGATCACTTTCTATGTGGATGTGTGCCATAGCACATTCTCCCATTAACTGATTTTCAAGATTAGTTAGTAGAGATTTGCAGATTCCATCCTGGCCTATGAGGCTGCTCATTTTTCCTATGTGTGTGTGTTTTGGAAGGATATCAACTCAACAACTACCTGTTGCAGCTGATTGTCCTGCGGTACTCTGATGAACAGTTCCAGATTGAATTTGATGATTTTCTGAACTGCTTGATTCGCTTAGAGAATGCAAGTCGTAAGTATCTTCTTCCTCTGGGATTTCTTCAATTTTGGAAAAAAAAAATATAAATCCAATTTCTGCTGTCACCAAGCATATTGCATAACATCTGAGATCAGGTGTGTAGATTGAAAGGCTAACAGAATGGAATTGTGTTTAGCATTTGCTTTTAGAATAGCTTTTCCCCTGTAAAATGAAAAATGTTCTGTTACTGACGGAAAATTTCCCCATGTGAATAAAGCCTGCTTCAAAAACTCCACAGTGATGCAGAAGGCATGTGAAGAATGTTGGCAAGGTCCTTGTTGTAGCCTTTCTTGTGGCTCACCCATCAGAGCAGTGGTGCCCAGACAGCTTGTAGCTAAATCTCATTTGTAAAAAAGTGGAGCTGTTGTGTGTCCTACTGGGTCGAGCCCCTAGACGCCCCACTACTCACACTCACTATCACCATTTCCCTCAATTCCTGCTGAATTAGCTGAAGATATGGTTCCCTGTATCCCTTCTGGTTCCCATCAAGGCACCCTAGGATCAGTTCATTTGCACGCAGGGTCTCCCTTGTTGCAGAGCAGAAGTAGTAGAGACAGGTAAAATGGCTGAAGAGATCATCAGTGTGGCTTCAACCTCAAACTCAACTCAACTCGATGAAAATCACAATCAACTTTCCTGTGTGATATTTTTTTTTTCTCTTCTCTTTATTTCCTGGTTCAGTCTGGGGCAATAGAAGTGTTAAACTACTGAGAGAGAAAAGTTCAGTCAGATATATAAAGAGATGCAAATTGCTTGGCTTCATTTCAAAGCATCCGAATCTGAGTGCTTAGACACCCGCTTCCAGTTGAGTCCTGAAGAGAGACTTGCACAAAGACCTGAAGTCAGCAAGACTTTTCCTCCTGCATGTTCATTTTTCAAAGTAGTTACCACCTCTAAGCAACCCCAAGCGACCAGACTTTGCGCCAGCCCCCCCCTCCTCATAGGCACAGCCACTGTCATTGTGGGATGGGGAGCTTATATATGAATACAAATGAGGTGTATTTATGGCTCCTGTGTCCTGTTTTTCATTTCAGGAGTATTCCAAGCACTGAGTGTGAAAAATAAGGAGTTCATTAACCTGAATATAGGAGAGGTATGAGCACAGCTTTATAAACACTAGCAGAATTATGGGGCTCCTCTACAGCTTTTTCTTCACGTTAGAACTGGGATATTTCTGTGTGACACTTCAGGTGAAATCCATGGCCATGAGAGCACAGAGGGCATCTGCAGTAGATGTCAGCAGGGCTGTGATTTTACAGTGCACACACTGATTACATCTTCTCCTTGCTATTTCCTTCCTTGCCCTGTTGCATGCTGACAGCTTCCCATCCCCCTTTCTGGCTTCTCTGCTTTTTCCTTCCTCGGGTGCCAGCTCGCTGTGGGGAAAAGGGGAGGCAGCCAGCCTGGGATGGGGAGGTCTTTCACTCTCACATCAGCTTCTCCTGTGCACGTCCATCCTCTGCTTCTCAGCATGGGTTTGTTACTTTCTTGTGCTCTCTTTGTCTCCCTGTTACACATGCGGGCTGTCTCACATTTTATACTTACCCAAAGTCTCCTGGGGCAAGGCACAATGAATTCTCTGGAACAGCAAATGTGGGAGCTGATGTGGACTGTGGGGATGCAAATGAAGGGCCTGAAAGTATTTACTGTAAATTTGATCTTTCTTCTGATATTAGTTCATTAACCTGGCAATGAACATTTGAAGAAGTTTGACTTGGATGCCAGGAGTTCTTGGGACATCGCTACCATGGCTGCTGCCCTGACAACTGTGGTCCCCTTCTGATGTAGACTTAACCAGAGCTTTTGTGTGGAGGAAGACACGTGCTGCCCACCCTTTCTGGTCTCCAGCCCTGTTGTGTTCAGGAGCTCCACAGTCAGATCACATTTTGTTTTTAATTTTGATAAAACCTGCTAATGGATTTGTTACTGGAAGAGGTATTTGGATGGGGCACACATGCCTCTCAAGTAGACTGAAATTAATGCCCCTAAGTTAACACAGTCTTTTATAAAATAAGATTGCATTTAGTTTCAGCACAGCACAGCCTACAATGATTAAAAATTTTTATTGCTGCTTGGTTACAAATTACTGTGAGGTGCTTTTAAAAATACAAGGTTGTGTAAAACTGTTCAATTTGGAATTTAGTTTGAGGCATGCTGTGTGGCTACATAACAAGTCTCTTGTCACAGCCACATGAATTTCAGTCTGATAGACTATGAACAAAGGAAGACTAGGGAATGCATGGATGAAAATCCATCCTCGAATATTTGTAACAGAGGTCCCTGGTCCAGGTTTCCTTAGAAGGATGTTTAAGCTAAGATTTGATGTTCATCACAGATTTAATTTAGGGATAAATTGTTGCATCTCACCTTCCTTCAGTCCTTCCTCTGCTATCAACCTGTCCAAAGTGTGCCCCACAAACCAAAGTCTGCAGAATTACACACGGCTTGCCTGTATCTTCAGAGAAACATACCTCTGGAGACATTGAGCTCTTGCGTGGGGCTACCTTTCCCTCATGGAGTCAGTGCTTGTATCCCATACCAACCATGCCTTTAGAAGACCAACTATAATCATTTTAGGTGAACTAAATGCAACCATTGGTAAGGCCCTGATCTCTGCAGCTATTGCTGTTTTTCATTTGTCTCTTGCATTGTATTATTCATGTGACATTGATAGTCAGCGCTGACTTAAAAAATAACAGTAATAGCAGCCAGGAACTTAAGAAGTCTTCACTGGATTTGTTTCTATGTTTATCTTCATAACTTGTGCCTATTTTATAATGAATCAACTGTCTCGATTTGTTTTCTAAAACTTTTCTTGCAGCGAAACAGATGGCCCTAGAAGAGCTTTGCATTCCCTACTGTCCAGGATCACTGAGGCAGACAGGGTTTTATTTTCTCTACATTTAGACCTAATGAGCAATTCTGGAACAAAAATCAAACTGTAGTAAAGATTAAGTTCAAAGAACAAAAAAAGAAACAAAAAAAAGAAACAACAATGAAAAAAATACACCAAGGGTCACAATGTTTAAAATGCCCATTTCTTTTCCCTAACAATTACAGTCTTATAGCTATATAGAAAATGCTCTGGAGCTAACTGGAAGCTGAGAGAAAGCTAATGCAGTACTTCATGAACTGAGGTACTCAGCCCCATCAGGTGTATTGATTTTCAGATGTGATGGTTGTATGCCCTTTCAACAGCACTGGAGGCAGCTGTCCAAGTTTGTGAAAGTTTGAGTTAAAATCTAGACCATTTGGCCACACACTTGAGAGTAGATTTATAGATTCTTATCTGGTTCACTGTGTAAGCTTGAATGTTGATATAAATTTGTTGTAATATATTTTCTTTCTGTAATGATACTCACAAGGTATGCAGAAGAAAAGAGACGTTTCCATGCCTGGCACCTCCACTGTAGCTTTCTGTGTCTTCACACAGAGCTGGGGATGCCTTGGAGAAATCTGGTTTGATATAAGCAATGGGGCACAAGTAAAAATTTCTGCGTTGAAGAGAAAATTCATGCATTTAAGAAAAAAACACCCCAAAGTGTTTTCTTCCCACTCAGAGCAGTCTCCTGCTGACTGTATGCCAAAGAATCTGAGAGTTAACGTCCAAATCCTTTACAAATTAGAGTAAGACCCAGCTTCAAAAAGGAAAAGTAATCTTAGGAATAAGTGCATCTGAAGGTGGAGGATTATATAATCCCCTGTAAGTTTTATTATTATTATTATACTGTTTGCATGAGTGAACGAGTGGGTGAGTGAGAGATGTTTGACTTCAAAGCCCCATCAGAACATGATAGCCCTTCTCAGCGCTGTGTCCATGTGGTGCCTGAACAGGAGGGCAACCTGCTGTCCAGAATCAGGGATCTGGGCTTGCTGGATTTCTTTTCTTTTAATCAAGAATCTTCAGTTTAAAGACAGACCTTGCTGCTTTCTCTGACATGAGATGTGGATGCATTTGGTTCTGTACAAGAGCTGGAGCTAATCACTTAGGGTGGTCTGAAAGCCATGAGAGCTGTACGTTCCCTATTGTGCACACAGATCTTCTCAGCGAGTACCAGCTCATGCTGTGAGCCCTGCCTCTCTGCTAATGGCTACATTAATGGGGAACATGAGATGCATTTTTCATAATTATGTTACTGGGGAAAAAAATCACTTAGCTACAGGGCTGCAATTTGAGCATGTTCTTCCACTCCCTCTCAGAACCGAAAATGCCTCTTTAAAGCCTGCTACTGAAATCTCAAGCCAGATGTTGGCTGGGCTCAGCAATGGTGAGTCTTTGGCAGCAACACCTTCCTCAGAAAAATCACATTTCTGTCACAGGCCTATTTTAATCCCCACAAGACTTAACGCTGGTCCCCAAACACTTGATGTGTCAACGCAGGGGGTGCCTGAGGCATTACAAGGGTCAGGAGGTGAGGGAGAGAAAAAAAAGTGAAGCGCAGTCATACTGCTGGCAAAGCCTCCTTCTTGTAGTGCTGTGGCATCAGGCAGGAGAGATGCTTGAAACGATGAGGCTGTTCTCCCAATTTATAGCGGTTGTGGTTGCTTCCAATCATCAAAATTAAATATTTGTGAAGAGATAGCTGAGTTATCTAAATCATTTTCATTTCAGCTGCATCATCTCCCTGCCTCTCCCTGGAAATATTTGAGTCTTTGTGCTTTTCAGCTAATGGCAGCGCATCTTTTGGAAGCACATCAGAGCGCTGAGGGTAGTTTATAATGTTCCCAGTTATGTCTGGAACTTCAATATTTTTAAAATAAATTACAAATACTTGCTGATTGAGGTAAACTAAAGCTGTCAACTGTCGCAAACAACTATCTTCTGCACGTCAGCCACTTGTGAGGGAAAGTGTGTTATAAACTGCCCTCCCAAAAACTCCAGTTTTCATCCTCTGCCCTTTGCATGGCCCTTGAAGGGAGGTCCATGTCGCTGAGGAGGACTCGGCCTCCAGGGGAGAGAGAAATCCTGGGCCCAACGGGGGTGTTAGACACCACAGAGGGAGACGGGGCAGGCTGGCCATAGGCACCGGTCCCCTTACTTCCCATTCTTCTGGCCCACTGAACGTACAGCCACAGCTCCCTGTCACCATTTTGTCTTTGTGTTTATTTAAAATGTCCAAAAGCAAGACGTGGTGGGGATGGGGACAGGGCGGGGACGGGGACAGGGCTCCCAGTCATGGCCACACTGCCTGGCAGACGGCCCCGCGGGACAAAGCCCTGCCCCTGCCCTGTCAGGGAGGGCACCGCCAGCGTCTTGTGACAATTTTATCCAGTTGCTAAGCAGCTGGGGACACAAATACAGTGGAAACAAACTGCCCAGAGGGAAAACTGCTGCATTGTTCTGGAGGGCGCCAGGCCTCCTCTCCCCTCCTGAGCTCCCTTCTCTGCCAGGGGGCACAGGCCTGGCTCCCCTGGCCCCTCCAGCTGTGGCCGTGCCCATTAATCTGCAGCCGTGCTGGAGAGCAGAGCCGTGCCCAGCTCCACAGCCTGGCCCTGGGCACCCAGCCTGGAGATGGAGCAGCTGGGATGCAGTCTCTGCTCCTCTTGATGGCTAAGCCTGCGCAGCAGCCACATTGCACTGCAGCCCCCGTGGCCATCCTGCAGCCTGCTGCCAGGGCGGGCAGCTCAGCGCCTGCCCCAGCTTGAAAACAGATTATCTGGTGCTGCAGAGAATGGATTTATCATGACTGATCCCATCCGTTTCCTAGAGGACGTGCTGAGTGACCGAAATAGAAATGGGGTCAGCAATTAACAGGGTAGCTCTCAGTCACTGTCACCGTATGTTACGATGAATGTCTGGTTTGCATATTTACCTGGTAAATAACTCGCTGGGAGCTTTAGCAGAACACGGTTCAAGCAGAAGGGAGACAGAAGTGGTCTGGGTCCCTGAGAAATTGAGGGGCTGTTGTACAGAAACTGCTGTCCCTGCAGATTTCTCCTCCAACATGAAAACGTGCGTAAGTGTTCCTCCAATTTCAGTGAGGGCTTTTTATGGCAATGGTGAGAGGCAAGTGGGTGGGCAGCAACAGTGATGCTCTCAGCTCAGCTTTGTGCCCCCCCCAGACTCAGCTGAAGAGCCTGACTTTATCCCTAACAAGGATGTATATACACTATCTTTTGAACGGGTGAAGGCAGACGTTTGGGCACAAGAAGCAGAGGTTGAGAAGTGCCTTCATGAGTGCGCCGCAATGGCAGTGACCCAAGTCATGTCCTGCGCTGGTGCCAAAATCCCTCTTAAGGCCAAGAGTTCTGGGACATCTTTAGCACCACAATGGCTGTTTCAGTTTCTGAACCTTTTAGCAAGTCCAACTTTCTCTGCAGCGAAGGGTAACATCTCTCCAGGAGAGCCCACTGCACTGTTTGAGAGACATGTTGTTCCTTCCAGGGGCAGGAAACCTCAAGCTTGCCGAAGCACTTTTCCGAGCCAACAAGAGCTACAGTAAGAAATTTTGATTGAAAACAGGTGCACGGCTGGCTGTCCAGCTGAAAAAGGAGTCATGGTGAAGTTTGCAAAAGCTCTGGGGGAAAGGCGTGCATTCAAGGTGATGAAAAAAACATTGGCACTGGGTTTGGTTTGGCAGGGGAAGCCAGCAAGGGGCCAGGGAGCGATGGCTTCCTCAGCAGCCTGCACCGTGGCCCACACACATTTCATTTCAAGCACCTGAAGAGCAGAGGCCTGTTCAGCAGAGGGCCCTTGTAATGACATCAAAGAGTGATTTGCAGGGCAAGCTCTTCTGGAAAGACAAGTCTGACCATATGCAGGTATTTAAATCCCCACGTTGGTCCCATGAGTCTGAGAATTTGGCCAGTTCCTTGGGAGGAAAGACAACAGTCAGTGTCTGACCTTGTGCTCTTCCAGGCACATCCTAGAGGGCAGCTGTCTAACTTTTGCATTGCCTGAAAGCAGATGCCTCTTTGGGAGTACAGAAGACTCTCATCGTGCAAAAGAGTGCTGGGGGAGCAGGGAAGGAAGAGAAAGGGAGAGAAAGTAGGGGCAGCATGAGCAGTCTTCAACACTTCAACGTAATTATGAAAGCCTATTTCTTTTAGCCTTGAGAAAACAAATTCCTGTGGGTGACCACCAAATCTGCAGGCCAACATGGCAAAACTTCAGACACGGGAAATGCATGAGCACCCTTCACACCCTCCCCTCCCTCCTGTATCCTGCAGCTTGTCCTGCTGGTGCTGACCTCCCTGCAGAATCATGTCCCACAACTGCTTCTCTGAGAGCACCATGGCAGAGCTAGCACTTGGCACTCGGGGACCCCCATTCACCTGGGTTGGTGCACCCAAGGTCCATTCTCCTGCCAGGTTTTTCTGTTTAAGAAACAAGGTGTCCCTTAAGTGACAACCCATTGGAAGAGTAGTTTTGCTGCTGGGATGCAACAACCTGTGTCCATGGGTCCTGGGCATGGTCCCACACTCCTGGGAAACCTGCTTGAGCAGGGGGTTGGACCAGATGATCTCCAGAAGTCCCTTCCAGCCTCAATCATTCTGTGAAGTGGCCTTTTACTCCAGCCACCCCAGTAAGGATGGCTTGACTGAGGGAGCAAAGGGTCTGGGAGGGCAATGACTGGATGACTCTGCTGTGGGTAGATGAAGAGGTGTATCCAGAATACCCACAGCACCAGGACAATGCGCGTGTTTAAGGCACTGTCCTTATTTCCCTCCATAGACTAGAGCAAACCATCATTTCTCCAACGAGGTGCCATTATCACCTAACACCTGGACCTAGGACATCCCAGAAGGCACGAGACAAGTGCCAGTGTCACTAGATTTTGTGTTCTCCATAAAGCTTCAGCTCCAGATGTTGCATGAGAAAGTGAGAAGTCTGCCATAAGGTTTGGCTTTTATGGCAACAGATAAAATCTAAAATGGTACTTGAGCAGGTTAAATGTTCAGAAACTGAATATAAACAAAGACCAACCCTATTTTATTACTTTTTGAAGTTCAGACCATGTTGATAATTTTAGTGGCCTTAACTCATGACTCATGAATGCTTTGATGTGCTGTTACTGCTCCCGGTATAAAATAACCCTGTGCTGGCTTTGTTTACAGACAGGGATTTCCTTCCCTAATAAATGATTGAAAATGTTCTGACAATTAAGTCTCCAGAGCTGTTAATTTTGTAGTTTCCCTGATTACTAACAAACAGCTCTTTAAAAACATTAACACCAAACAGGAATTAGTGATTTAAAGAGCTTTGGAGATGTAACATTAGTTTTATAACGCTGCAGTTCTGCACTAAGCAGAAACACATTCCTCCCTGCAGTCCTGTTGCCCCTGTGCATCACTCAGATGCATAAATGAAGGCAGAAGTGGAACACCATCATTTCAGATGCATATGAATATATACATGAACTTATGTTTATATACAATAAATAAAATCTGTAACATATATAAAAATTTATTTTATATACATGTGGGCCAGTTTGTGTAAAAGTCTTCAGCAAGAATCCCCAGCAGGGGAGTGGCTGGTCCCCTACACTGACTGACAGCCAACTTCTGACTCACCACACATGGATTGTCCAGTTTTAAAACTAGCTGGCCAAAAAAAAAAAAAAAAAAAAAAAAAAGTTTGTTCTGCAGAGGCAATTGGCTGCAGTCACAGACCTATCTCTGTCCCAAGGGCAAATGCAGGTTCTCCGATGAATTCAGCTTCACTCAAAACTCAGTTTTGAGTGATATGGATCTCAAGGGCATCTACACTGAAGGCTGCTTGGGAAGCTGCAAAACTGCACGTCAGAGGGACATCCCCAGCTCCACGTCTGGCCTTGGGGCCGAAGCTCTGAGGTTGCTTTGTGCATTGGATCTGCTGTGTGCCTAGCTTCTCCCGTGGTCCAGGATTTTGCAGGAATTTGGGGGAATTTGCAGGAATCTGTTCAGGTATTTCCAGAAATTTGCTTTCCTGTCCCGGTGTAGTACTGTGGCATTTCTGTGCAGGACCCAGCATGAAGCCTGTTAGAGCATGGGGACATTTATTCCTCAGCTAGCCCATGCTTTCAGCTAGGGCTCACAAAGGCATCTTTCCCATCATCTCAAGTGCCTTACAAATGTCTGTTCCTTGCACTTCCCACCGTGAGATCGCTTCCACGTGACTTCAGCTGATGCTTTTTGCTTTTAAGGAGGTTAAGATGATGCTTCGAGCTGTGTGCAGGCATTCAGCCTAGGGGCGAGCATTGCCATTTGATATTAAGATCAGTCAATGGCTTTCATTCAAAGTCTCCAAAGAGGAGTCTCAGCATACTTTCTGATATCCAGTGAAAATCTGAAAGAGTTCAGTGTAGAAAACCTCTTTAGAATAATTTCAAAGCTGGAACAAAACGATGTCCTGTAATTATGAAACTTGCAGCTTCATTCATTGGGCTACAGTTCATGCAGTACAAAAAGCTGAAAGGGCGTCTTCTTTAGCTCTTAACAGTGAAGAACTGTGCACCATGAGCAATTTGTAAGAGGAAATTCCGCAGCTGAGAGTCTCGCCGAGGCAGAGAAATGCCACAAGTGGCACAAGCACATGGTCTTCACCATTGTTATTTGCAACCACTTTTGCAAGGAAGTTGCAATTTTATTTATAACAAACTGAAGCACTGAGCCGATGCACAGGCCCCCATAGTCTTTGTTTCACCAGTCCTTGAAAGATAACAACACCTTTGCTGACATACAGGGGACCTGCACCCCCTCAGGAAGTCTCATGAGGGCATCTCAAGGTGGCATGCGGTACCTGAGGTCACACAAAGTTTGCCATCAGGCAATGATGCCCTCACTAGAGGGCATCCACTGCGGCTGCGGAGCTGGAGGAGGTTCTGCTGTCGAAAAGGCCAGCAAAGAGTGGGCTGTGCCACAGTCTGCTCCGAAAAAAGTGTGACGGATGGAGCTGGCCCTCAGGGCATCCCTAAAAGGGGAAACGCTGGCAGATCTTCAGGGTTTCGATTTCTGTTAGCAAGAGCCTGCAGTTTTCAGCCCCAATTTCTTGAATTTAAAAATATATGTGTATATATCTGTTTGCATCCAGTCCACACTTTGTGTCCTTGAGGACTTACAAACACCCCGTCCCCACAACCACCACCAATGCAGGGTCCTGCTGCCTCTTGCACGGACTGAGAAGGAAACAAAAACCCAGAAAAAGGAGATGGGTGCTGGGGAAGCAGTTTTGAAATGAGAACATTTTGTAGGTATCTGGTTGCGAGTGCTGAGGCTGTTGAAGTCAAAAGGGATTTCAAACATGGCAGAAATAACTTGAAGCCTATGAATTTTTGAAGAGCAGAGCTCTGCATAACTCAAAAATCTTTTCCCGCACCTCTCCAGTTACAAGTTATTTGCGTGCCTCACGCTTTTCCTCTCTTTAATTAGATTGTAATTACTCTGTTTACATTGCTGTGCGTGGCGAATACATGTGCACGTCTCGCCTGCTCTCCTGGAGGTGAACCAGCCACTGGGAGCCTTCTCGGATGAGAAGGGGCCTCCCCTGAGGCAGGCAAGAGGCCTGGCTCCCCTGGCTCAGCATGGGAGGCTGCTTCGTCATGGGCAGGAAGGGCTGGGGCTGGGAAAAATGCGTGGTTTGGGTTTTACCCACGCCTGGACAGAAGGAGGATGGTGGGGTGGGCACAGCTGTGGCCGGGGGGTCTGGAGGTTGGTGGCCTTATGGAGACCGGGACGAGCTCCACTGACGAGAGGGTAGATGGGCGCTGCTGGATGGGCAGAGGCTCCCACGCGATGGATGCACTGAGGGGAGTGCGTCTGAAAGGATAGATGCAATGCGTCCTGCAGTATGTTTCTTAATTGGAGGTTCCATCATTTCTTCCCTAAGTGTTTCCACTGCCTGGCTGAAAATGGTATCTAAAATTAGCTCCCCCAGATAAAGGCATTTTTGTCATATTTAGTACATTCCTATAAAAACACTGAAAGCCAGCTGTTTGCGCTGGGTTACAGAGACAAATCTGTTTGTAACTATAATGATCTGGCATTGTTAGTGCTGGAATTAATAGTGTTTTTTTTGTTTTGTTTTGTTTTGTTTTATCTGTCTACATCCTATGCTCATTTTTTCCATACTGAGGTAGTGCCAGAGGAAGCATTATAAAGGCTATATAATTAAAACCAGAAGTGCCTTGCAGTGAACTTAACAGTAAAAGCTAATGGAATTTCTAGCAAAAAGAAATGCCCTGGAGGACTAGTTGGGAAGGAACTCGGAAGGACTCGGTGCTGTTGCTGTTGCAGATTTTAGCTGAATCTGTACAGTTGAAAGGAGTCAAGATTGCGATTTTTCTCATGCCAGCTGAAGTTCTCTGTGAGTGCAGTCACCGACTGCTGGATGCGGTCTGTGAGGCCGGGGGCACCGAGCCAGGACCCACCTTGCCAGTTCCCAGTTCCCACTCCATCCATCAGTGCCAAAACCCCTACAGCCCAGGAGAGCCCAACCCATAACCCAAATGGACTGCTGTCTGCTAGCAGTGACCTAGACCAGGGGATGCCGGGCCTGGGAGACAGGTCTTGGTCACCAGAGCACAGCTGTAGGCCTGAGACCTGGCTCAGTGACTCTTTGGGCACTGGCTCCCTGTCCTGAGCTTGGGCAAGTTTCTGCCACACAGGGAGCTGGTGGGGAGCAAACTTCTGTTCCTCACTGAGCGGTGCCACTTGTGTCAGTGACAAGGGGCTACAGGGCCCTTGTTTGTTCGTGCAAGTCATAAGAAGCTTCACGTGCTCCTAGACAGGACTGGATTTGAACTGGCTGGTGGAAAGACCGTACAGGAACACACTTTGCCAAAATTGTTCTTAGTCATCTGTGCTCCTGAAACATTACTGCTGATACCTCAGTGGCCAGGAGCTTGCCTTGCAGGACTTTGACACCATCAGCTCAGCTGATATCAAATTTAGCCTGCCATCCTAAAGCTTGGGTCCAGGCTGGTGGTACAGATGTGGTACAACTTGGCCAAGAACTGGGCACTCAAAATGGTTTGATCTGTGCGGAAATACACAGGGGTCTGTGTGAAATTTAACATCAGGTGTGCCTCAGGGAAAGCAAGCACCTGATACGCTGATAATAAGACACTGCACGACTCTCAGTGACAGCAAGACCATTCCCTTGGTGAGACGAGAGCCAGAGCAGACAAAACAGAGGACACACAATAAAAAACACTCCTGTGCTGGCAGGGCAGTGGGCCAAGAACCTCTCATCTCCCTGTGGGATTGCTGTGACTTTGTCCAGATGCAGTTTGTGGGGCCAGCTGAGCGTGCCTCAGGCTGCGGGTGCAGAGCTCGGGGGCCGCTGCGAGGCCTCGGCAGCAGCTCACCTAGGTGGGCAGGAGCTCGGTTCCTCCAGGGGCTCTGGATCGCCAGCAGCAGCTCAGTTTCTCCAGAATCCAGGATGGAGTAGTGAAAATAAGCTGTAATTAGTGGCCACAAGTATTTGCCGTCCTTCTCTGCTCCAGAGGAACTGGGCTGCAGCCAAGCGAGAGTGGAAGCCAAAGGGTTCAGCACAACGCAGAGGCCCGAGCAGTTTCTTAAACATAGGCTTATAGGCACACACCAGAAGTTTCCTTCTTGGCAGATACAGACCCTGAAAAATGTGGCAAGGAGAGCAGGATGTTCAGTCAGCCCTTTAATAACAAACAGCTGTAATAAAATCCGGGCTTCCTGCAACTCAAAATAAATTTTGCCACCAAGTTAGCTGTAGCCAATGCTTCAGCTCGTGTAGCTGGAACACGTCATGGTGGAGAGGAGCAAAGTGGTGAATTTTCTACTTCCATTTGGACTTTGCTCCTTCTTCTCTCATCTTTTTCATCTGGTCCTTTACGACGATGCTGTGTGCCACTGCACCTTTCCATAGCAGCTGGCATCTCGCAGCAGCAACAGCAATCCCTACAGAACACTTTGTGCCTGGCTGATGGGGGAAATTTTCAAAGGCTGCCTTCACTCTGCCTCTCTGACTTCAGAGCACAAACCCAGGAGGCAGATGGCCAGCTTGACTTTGGGGTCACCGGCACTCTTGCCACTTTTGGTAAGAAGGGAAGTCAAGGCTGAGGGCAGGCCCCTGTGTAAACCTCTGGTTGGTTACTGAAAAGTTGAGCCATCCAAAATACACAGACGACTCCCCTCTCCCTCCCCCCTTATTTTTTTTCATTCCCTCATTCTTTCTGGAGACAAGCATTAAAGGAAAATTGCAGCATGCTATTTTCAGAGCAGCTACATGTTCTTTGACTCGTTGGCATCCCAGCAAAGCACCGACCTGCCAAGGGCATTTATCCCTGTATCTTGGCTCCAAAATGAGGTCCAAGTTTCACAGCCATTAGGCAGCAGAGCCGATAAATGCTGTGATTTAGAAGTTGCTTAATGGAATCTTTTGCCCCAGAAGACATTTGGAATAAAACCTAGAGTGATGCTTAAGGCCAAACAGTAAGCTTTCAAAGCAGTGTGCTGGGCTGGAGGTGAGCAGGGAGAGGGCTGCCAGGCTTTCAACCAAGCCGGCCCTAGGGATAATGGGTGGCTGGCCAGCCCGCAGCCTGCTGCCCTAAGAGTGGGTACCCGTACTGTGTAGGACATGGGTGCTCGTCCTAGCAAGAAGTTCAGGGTGCTGGTAAGGAGCAGGATGAACTGTGGCCTCTCCCCTGGTGTCTTCACCTTGGACAGAAGGTATGAGGATGGGAAGGACCAATGCCCCTGGGAAGGGGATCCAAGGGGATGAAGGGCTGAAGGAGAGGGATGAGTAACTGGGAGATTTTCTTCTCACAATAATACCTCACAATCGACCTCAGATCAGCATCTCTTGGATGCTGTTCAGTGCTGAAAGGAACTGCTGGATCCAGGCTGCAAACAGATCTCATGGTCATCTCTCACCTCACTCTGACTCCAGAGGGTGCTGCCAAGGCTCCCCTGATGGCGGGAGGTCAGATGCAAGTGCCAGATCCTCGCTATGAACTACAAGGTTATATTAAGTACTGAGATGTAAAGCCTACTTGCAAAAACAGGACGATAACAGATTTTAATGATAAATCTAGAGTCCTGTTGCAAAGAATCAGGCATGCCAGGCTCGCCTGCTCTGTAGAGGCTTTCACTAACCCATAAATGTAGGACAGCAAATTATGGGCTTGTCTCAGATATGCAGTCATAATTCTTTCTCACTTCTGCTGCATTTGTACCTCATGGTAACAAGCACATACTGCTACAAGTAGGTCATGAGCAAACTTGGGCAGCGAAGTCCAGGGGCCTGTCTGTGAACGCCTGCAGAGCTAGGTTTTGCATCTCCTGCGCGTGACTTGCCAGCCCTCTGGGGGTGCTGCTGCTGAGCAGTGAACAGGACTCACTGCTGGGTGCTGCTACGGTACCCACAGCCGTGATCTGGAAGCCAGCTCTGTGCTGCCTGAAGCAGGGGTGCCACCAGGATCCTCACTGACCCTCAGCAAATACAGCAGGAGTCACCAGTAGCTAACCTGATCTACAACCTGCTGGTCACAGGCAGATGGCCACAGCCTTTTCTATGCTGTCTTTATTCAGTTATGAGACCTGCTGACTCCAATCACCCAGACAACCCCCAGAGGCTGCAGATTTGCCCTTATTAGAATGGATTTTTTAAAGTTAAGATGGAGCTTAAGCAAGGCTGAGGTGAGCTATGTGTAAGCCAGATCCTAAATATAGTTGGAACACCACCCCTTAATTGGCTGTCGAGTCTCTCCAAACCAAATTCTTCTTCAAATGCCTTTTTAGTTGTTGATAGAAATTTAGCTCAAGCATAAAACAAATTGAGCTGCTTTTCAAAATACACTTCTGTGAAAAGTGGAGGTGGGCATGCAGAAGAACCAGCCTTGTAGCTAAGTGTTTGAGTCTCTTATGCAGCAGGTTCTCTAAGGGTAAGACAGAATGCAGCAAGTGAGGCTACCCAGTGGCCTCTGCCAGCATCTTTTTGTGACGTGCTTTAAAACCTGTAGGTAACCATCCACTGACAGCACAACTGCATGAAACAGTTGATGCTATTTCTGGTCATATCCACCAAGTATAGTTTTCAGACTCCTCCTACAGTATTGCTCCAGATACTGATTTGGACTACCTGAAGATACCGGGTTTGTGTGTTAAGTTCAAAGTCCATTATAGCAAAGTTAAAATAAATTACAGTCTTCACAGAAGTCCCAAATCTCCTGTCCCCAGCTGTCAGGTAAAACGATAAAGCAAATTATTTCCCCAGACAGTCTCACTTAGAAGTTTGAAAAATGGCTGTAGTGTAGAGATTTATTTTTTTATTTTTTTGATATGAAAAACTTGGTTTCTAAATTCTAGACCAAATTGTTCTTGACTGCCTCTTAGGGAAATTCAAGATGTACCAAACAACTCCAATGGCACTGAGGAGAGCAGGGTGCAAGCGACAGAACACAAAGCAGTACAAAAGCCTTGTATGTTCTATTTAAAGTGACTTTATTAAAACATTGTTAATATAAAATGTGACCAAGTACAATTTTTTTTTGTAAGAATGTTTAATAAAAACATATGAAAGAAAGAAGGAGCATCAACTCTTGTCAAAGCACAGGAAAAACCTACCAGGATAAGTAAAAAGTTCTGCAGCATGTTCTACCAGCTGGTCCCAATGTGTATTAGGGTAGAGTTAGCCAATGGAAGAGACAGACAGCCCAGGTTCTTCTTTAAGAAGCTTCAATGTAGTCAGCAGAGATTTAATGTAACGCTCCTCAACAGTAGGAGGCTTTGCTTTAAGATCTGCCCCTATCAAAGTAAGATTAGAATGCATGTCTTTACACTGGATTTAAAACTTTTCAGCAGCTGAATGCATAGAAAATTAGGTTCAATGGCAAAGGTAATATCCAGGGTTAGCATTCGTCAGCTTCGAAAAGAAGGTGCAAGTCAATACTAATTATACACCTAAGGAGGTTTTGCTGAAGGTGTTCTAAGCTGTATTAATGCCGGATGCTTGTAAGGAATCCTAAAAAAAGGGCAACTAAGAAAAAGCCAGCTGTAAAGCCTAGGCCAATAGAAACAATGAAAGTATTTTGTGAACTGCTGAATGCAGAGACAATATCCCGAATTACAGGAATTTGTACATCTCGAGAAGGATGTAAAGAAGCTTTCAGAATTCTATAAATAAGTCTGTGCAATGGCTTATACTCTGGCAATCTGCCCCCTTAGCTACGAAACCTTTTAAGAAAACACTTACTAGAAAAACTGGAGGTTTGGGGCTTCTATTTTTCAGGGGGTAGGAGGGCAGCTTACGGCATCTTCCTTGATCACCAAGCAAGTTTTTAATGCTCTATCAGCACACAATGCTTGTTAGGAGTAGGCGGTACAGCAATTAGAGGCGAGGACTCTTCCAGTACATTTCCAACCCTTCCTGTAACAGCCTCACAGCAGGCAGAAGGGAGCCCTGCAGCAGCCGGTTCTGCACATGCAGCTGCCACGGGCGTCCAACCAAATGCCAAGCACTAACCCAGGAGAAGCCTAGCACTGGTACGGTCTAGTAGATGGAGACCTTCTTAGGGCTTTGGCGGGGACCTGCTCGAGCCGTTAGAGCCCTGTGTTTTGCCTTCTACCCCAAACAAATGCTACGGGACTATTGCTGAGGTAAAGGGAAGGTCAGACCTTTGGCATCGGAGCAGACCACCCACTGGTTGTGCGTAGGGGAAGTTAAGGCTTCGAGGTGAGGTAAACACAGTGAGAGTCAGTGTGTAAACCATGCTGCATTTCAGAGACAACGGACTCACATGACAGCTAACCTTGTTCTCTACATTTAAAACACCACACGAAGATCATCCGAAAGCACAACTGCTGAGGGCCACCTTGAGATGCCTCTTTGCACCTCGGGAACAAATGTAACCCAGATGTCGAATGCTACCCACCAGGAGGAAAAAGCACCAAAGTTGATAAGTCCTTGAGACGATAAGCTGCTTAAAAAAAACAAAGAAGCCTCATACAGCTACGACCTCCCATAAACATAGTGGTTTCCTGACACAAAGGTAATCCACACTCCAGCAATCACCAATGCTGTGCATCCAGCACTACTGCTAAGAGTTATGCTCTAGCAAGGAGGCAGTGAAATCATTAGGCTTGTGTTCCCTGAAGACAGTTTCTCCCAATCGTAAGGTGTTGTCTCGTTTCCCTTCCGCCCCCAAGTCTTTAATCCAAAGACCAGAAACACCCGTCATTTTCCCAGGTCATTTTTCTAACACTCTTCTGGTTAACTTAGCAGATTTGTAGGGTACAGACACAGTGCTTCTTTGGATCCATCATTTTGGCAATGCCTTTGCCCTCTTCAAAAGAAAAGTATTTTCAAAAAAGTGGTATAAAAGTTACTTTCAAACTAAATGAGATAGAGAAATCAATACAATTCTTCTGTAAGTGTATTTTTCATACTGTTTTTGCTAGTTATCTGAAGTACGGAGTTCTTTGCTTATTGGGAACCATTGCATATGCTATGTTATGCCATTACTTACAGGCCATGCTAGCAAAGTTTCACATGAAAATAGCAACCTGTTTCTGTAGGTTCCACTTCTTGGATGTGGAGACTCGTTTATTTCTCTTTAACGAGTATTTGGTAACTTCTCCCACCTTCTCAATACAGTGGCTACTAAAAAAATTTGACAGATTTTAAAAAATAAGTCCAAATGAAACCACACATCTATCACTGTTTAAAAAAACAAAAATGCATCTGGTATTACAAAAGTTTATACAAAGGCAACATTTAAGAGTTTGAAAGTTACTTCTAGAAAAAGACACAAATACTAGTAAATTAACACACAAGGAGAAAGATATTCCACTCCTTCCCAAAATTGGTTTGAACTATTTTGATGCATCTTTTACCAGTTGTCTAGAAAATCAAAGCCAGTCTTCAAGATAACATTGCTTGTACTAGTCTGCAAGAGAAGAGAAAGAAAATGAAATGAGATGTGGTTGTTAATTATGGTATTACAAACTCAGTACTTGACTGCTTATCTGCAAAAGAAAGCTTAAAATGTTGTCTGCCGCTATTTCAAGTCCTTCACCTTGCTCTAGCATGCCTAAGAACCTATGCCAGAAAATGCTAGACATGAAGATACACTCATGATGGCTAAAGAGGCAACTCCAGATAAGAAAAAAATCCTTGTAGTGGTCTGCAGGGAAAATGCTATTTTACTCATGAAGATCAATTTTCAGACTAGAGTGGGAATTGCAGAGAATGAAACAAAACAAAACAAAACAAAAAACCACCACAGAGCATAGGCATTACTAATTCAAATGGATTGTCTGTTACAGTGACAGGCAGCTGCTTCCAGAAAACTGCATGTTTTAAACCCTGCTGACAAGTTATTTTACCAGGCTTTCAAGAACGTGCTTGCTCCTGCAGCACTGCGCTGCCAGCCATGACATTTGAGGCGATTTCACCTTTTAGGAAGACTGCTCCAGGGACACGTCTGAGTCTCTGGAGCCTCTTCCTAGAGCATGACCTATCTTCATTTCCTCTTTCTGGAATCACTTCCCTGTTTTGGGGAAAGAATCCAGAAAGGAAATGAGAACTATTTCATGGATCTTTCTCTGCTACTCTGCTCACATTTTGACATGGGAGGATTGTTTCTGCACGGAGAGGAAAACTAGGCTTTTCAAACTATTCCAGTTGGCTAGAAAACACTCACAGAGGAATTAACGCTGAACAAATCATTAATTTGTAGGAAATCATGGCAAAGTCCTTATCTAAAATTAAATAACTACTGCAGTCACAATTTGTGGCAAAACAGCCTCAGAAGAGTAATGCCTTAGCTCCAGGAAAAAAAATAATGGCTAAACATAGGGCTCCAAATGCTGAAGTGGCTTAAGTAATGTTCTCTCGTAAGTGCTGCCACTCACTTTGCTTTCAAGTATGTACCTCAGCCTGCATCTTTCTGACCTTACATCATCTTGTTTGGAATTTAAACAATCACCAGTGTGAAGATATGGTATGAAAAGCTACGTGACATGCTTGAGGTGTACAGCAATATGTCAGGCGTATGCCTGAGTGCAGTGCTACAGACCCCAAACAGAACTGCACGGCTTTGTTTCAACCACGACTCTCCTTCTCGGCTTCAGTTTTTAGGCTTCACATCTCTTTCTTTTCTTTCCCTCATCATGTCATATCCTGTTGTTCCCTCTCTTTTCTCACAGGTCAGCATCTGCTTTTTAAATAGCTCCAACGGGCTATTGAGCTGCTTGAGGATATTTTTTGTTGTTGAGCTATTTGTTTTTCTTTAAGAAAAAGAAAAACACATTCAGAAGGCTAATTTTGGGAGCTCATTCCATTTCCATTTTGGACTTCAAGAGAAAATACTTTTGAAAGCTGCCCAGCTGCTTGGGACAAAACACTGGGAAGTGGCTGTCGGGCTACTGCTTAAAACAGCTGAGAAACAAGCTCACCATTCACTGCTAAGCTGCGTGTACCAAGAAAGTAGCCTAGACTCTAGCTGATCCACTATTCAAGTTGAGCTTTTTCCAATAAGTGTTCTGCTGTTTTAAGAAAAAAAATAGTTTTATTTATTTATTTATTTATTTGATATAGTAAGCTCTTTACCCTAAAGTGTTAGGTAGCTTGCTGTCAGTCAGCCAACGGATGCCACGTCAGTGTTTCTGTTATCATATCCAAATGATGCCCTCATCCTATGAATTTTACTGTATTAAAAAACACTTGACTGAAACAAACAAGAGCAGTTAACAGGTTGTTTATATAGACTTCCCTAAAGTTGCAGGTTAAAAAACAGTAAGCTTAGTTATGGCTTAATGCTTATGGAATTCCTGATCTTCCAGAATGACCTTATCATATTTTAATGTGCTGAATTTGTTTTCAAATTTAAGGATCATGGACACAGCAGTCCTTACCTGTCCAGGCGTTTGTGGATCTGAAAGTATAGTACCATCGTTATCTTCCTTGTTTGTCCTAGAAGATGCCAGGTACTGCGGCGGGTCAGGAAGAAAGAAATCATCTAGAGAACTAGCAGGGAGCTGAGAGGGTCGAGGTTTCTCCCATTCGAGAGATACAGAAGGTAGACTGGGGGCTACAGACTTCTCTGGTTTAGTTACGCTGGGCTTCTCGGCTTTCACCACCTCCTTTGGAGCAGACTCCTGTCTGCAGAAGGAGGGCAGGGGTTTCTCTCCTTTCTCCATGGACTTGATCTGGCTGGGGGTCAGGGACTGGAACTCAGACTTGTCTCCTTCAAACTTGGAGCGCTCTGCATTTATCTTCCAGAAGGAAGACTCCTCATCCTTTCTGGGTGCTATCAACCCATCAGAGCCGGGGGTCTTGGCAGCCTGAGAAGGTTTAGGGACTTGGACACCAGGTGCTGCTTTAAGTGGCTGCCTCTGTTCGTTTTGCAGCTGGGCGCCACCTTGCTCTTGTATGGACAGAGATGCAACGCTGAACTCCATCTGACTCTGTTCAAGGTTAAAGGAAAGAAAAAAGAGTATTTCAAAGCCCTTCATAACGTCAGTTTTGAACTTCTGATCTTGATGCGTATAGATAACACCTTCACCAACAGCCAGGCAACTCCCACACAGCAAAGCTAACTCATTTTTTCCATAAATGTCTATCTTCCTAGCTACATTATAACAACTAACAAAAGACTGAAATGCAAGCAAATGTAGGAGTCCTAGACCTGCTGTAGAGGAGTCAGGCAGAGAGAAAACAATCATACAGTGCCATCCGAGGTAGAAGTGCATAGCTTGCACGGCTCTGAAACATTAGAATAGGTGGGGATGCGTCTTGAAAGCTACAGATGTTTTACATGAGAAGATTAAGCAAAAATGCACATGCTTTACTGAGCAGCTGAAAAGGCCGTCTTCCAGTAAGGTCTTCAATATGGTTGGCAACATGTTACAACTCCATCTACTTCCAAGATCAAAAATTAGATGCAATGGGTGTGTGTAATAAGCAACTTTTATGATTCTAATGCCTAAAGTACATCTCTGAAATAAGAGAAACACCTCCAGCAGGACCAGTTCAACACTTACTCCAGAGCTGTTTTGCTTTTACTCACAATGAGGATGGCTGTACTCATTTCTGAGAAGTTACACTGGGTCAGGGAAGCAAGTGACCAGAGTTGAGGCATGAAAACAGAGCTTGCAAGAGCCACCTCAAAGTGAACAGTACCACAAAACGTTCATTTTGCTTACCGCCACTCCAATACTCTTGATGTCATTTGGGCACTCTTTAGGCTAAGAAAAGTTAAGCCTTATTTCACTCTGAGGAACCCCCAAGTGTTTCTGTATGTACGAATAGCACACCACAGCAAGTGCCAGAAAAGAGCAATGTCATGCCTCGTATTTTGTATGGAAAATGGAACAAACAATGCAAAAAAACCCCCTGCATTTACAGTTAGAGCTGCACTGTTGTCATTATGGGCTTGACTAGCTTTCAAAAAGCCTAGAGGACGTTTCAGATACTAGATTTGGTTATTACCTGCTGATACTTTTGAAGTTCATTACAAATTTGTAAAGTTTTCCCAATTCTCTCTTTTTCTTGTCCCCTCCTGAATAAAATTGCAGTAGCATCTGTGGACCTAGGTTTAAAACAAGTCCAAACTGCTTATCAGTTTTACTAGAAGTGTTTCAGACCTCTGTTACTGAACATGTTAAGTTCAGATGGACTCTAGATCTGGGACTTGCACACCTAGCATTTAATAATCAGAAACTTCTCAACAAAGTCCAAATGTTAACCCTGCAACTCATTATTTATAAACCAAATTTGTTTTGAACTGTCAGCTGCGAGCTATACATAAATGAATCATGAATTAACTTCTGAAGTTTCTAAAGAATTCGATACCTTGGGTGTCTTTCCAAGGTTATGGGCAAGGAAGCAGCAGGTTGCATGCTTCCATTAGGAATATACTGTGTCATCAAATGAGGCAGAACATAAACGCTGTGAGCAATTACAGCTCGGCTGGAATCAGGTGCAAGTCCTTACCAAAGAGCTCAACTCCCTGCTCCACCCTCAAAAAACAGAGAGGGAAACCACAACGCTTTATTTTTTATTCGTCTTTTCAAACCCAAAGTCATGACTTAAAGATAAGAACAGGAGATAAATTCTGTGTTAAACCACCTAGGAGTGCAATGATGCTGAAGATGATTTGCAGTGACTGCCGTTCCCTGTATTAAATCATAGGGATTCATTTCCCCGAGGTCACTTGGCAATACTGTTGAATTGAGATTTACCACCCTGAAATTAAGATGCATTAAGAGTCACAGCTGACAAAATCCAAGCTCAAAACAATACAAAACAAACAAAACCCCACAACACAATATAAAGTAGACCTGCATTTCCCCCATATCAAAAGAAAAACGTAATTTTTTGGGGTTTGTTTCTATTGCACCTTGTAAGACTTGATTCCTACATGACAATGTACTTAAAACAATGCTACTTTCTGTCCTTCAGGAGTAGCCTTTTCCTTCTTGTGAGCAGCCTGTCCCAAGGCTTACATAGGAGCTGACACTAGCTGAGGGCCATCACAGCAGCAGTTTCAGTAAAACAGCCAAGTGCCAAGAGCAGAGAGGGGCCACCCCAGCCCCACACCTACCAGATTGGTGTTGGAACCAAAATCAGGGCAAAACACTGACAGAAGGGCAGCGGGGGCCTTCTGGATCAAAAATAAGAAAAAAAAGCAAAACCACCAAGATGGCTTTGCTCTTCAGCAGTAGCTGGATACACAAATAACATCAGGTCTCCTGGAAAATCTCTGTGTTGTGGAGCAGAAGCCACTTCCTGTGGTCACGTCGTGTTTTTTTTTTCACAAGGGCCCAAACGTCAGCTGAGAGCCCTGGTTTGGAAGCAGCTGGCTGCTTCTGGTGAAGAGGAGAGCGTGGCACCACAGGAGAGCCTCGGGCAGTTTTACCCTCTCCAACCCACTCGTCGATGTGTGTCTGGGAGAAGATATGCCTTTGTCTTATAGATGGAAGACCTTGCAGTGGCACGGAGTCGCACACATCTTTGTATTTTCACAGGACTGTGGATGAAGCAGTCATCCCAACCCAAAACTGATTCCGGGGAATAATGTACCAAAATAAGACCACAGTTTGAGTAGCTGAAGTGTGAGATTGAATCTAACAAAAAATAGAAGCTTGGTTTGAGAAAGAAAAATATCTGCTTCTCGGTTTGGACACAGCTTCTGTAATTTTGCTCTCAATTCTTGGAGATTTTCATCTTTCATGTGGTGAAGGAACTTTTTGAATATTCATTAAATCCGTTTTCTGTGTAGATGTTCTGTCTAATTTAAACTAAATCTACTTTATCTACCTTTGAAATAAAAAAGAGCTAACCTCCCCTTTCTTGGTCAGTCTCTAATACCACATTCAGTGCACAGCTAAGGGTGACCATAACTTCCAGCTTCACAGGAAAGGCCCACACAACGTTTAAGATCACATGTTTGTGTCACAGCCTGGTTTGGAGATCAAATAGTTCCTTCCCAGGAACTTCTGGGGATCAGTCACAAGTTTTCTATTTTCCTTGAAACATACGACATTTCCGTTTGACTTTATAGGTTATTTAAGATGTCTGAACCCCTGAGAAATGCTGCTGATGAAAGAAAACGACTAATACGTAGTATCTTTCAAGTCACAAAATTGGTAATATTGACTCATGGCAGCAGCTGTTCCAAAGAGAGCTGTGCTGTGCGTTTGCTCTCACAAGGCTGATGGTGCTGCTGTCAGCTGAAGCTGGGCAGTTGAACATTTAGCAGCAGAACTGCACTTGTGGTGGTCTACTGACACTCTTTTTGGGGAAACAAACCCAAAACATTTTGGTAAGATTAGATAATCAATAGAAAATTGACATTGAGGCACAATTTGGAATTGTAGGGATTGGTTTTCAGTCTCTTTCATAGGCTTTGTATGATTTTGAATAAGCTACAATTTTTGGACTTTAATTTCCCATCTAATGAATAAGATAAAAACACTTCCTTTCCTACCATTTGCCCAAATTATAGTTCTGGAAACTGTTCAGCTCAGAAAGTATCTCAGTAGTTTACAGACAGGCTAATACAGTTCCAACTGCAATTTCTATGTGTTATCAAATTCATATAAAAGCTATCAACAGCAGTAGTATTTTCAGGATTGCCTGCAAGAGCGAGCAGTTCTCAATGCATGAGACAGGGAGAGAGAGAGAGAAAGAGAGAGAGAGAGCAGACACAAACACACAAAGTACTATTTTGAGGAAGAACAAACGTAGAAGTCTGTTGTTATTGTTTTTGTGTTATAGATCTTACCCCTCTGGTCCCAAACACCTGCAAGGAAAGGGTTAAAGTAAAGGATGCTTAGGTCTTGGATCATCTCTCTGTCCAATAGATTAAGAAGAAGAAATATTCAAAACTGTAGCTTTTAGGAATCTGTGTATCCACCTTTCCTTCAAAAGACCATGGAAAGGTATCTATCAATTTTATTTATTGGAATAAAAACATTGAGACCTAACTTCAGCATCCCACAGGGGGGAGGGACAATCCACCAAATCATAAAACCATCTGTGTATGCTCCTGGGAAACAATGCAGCCTGAAAGGGAGGAACCCCACACTTCAGGAACCTAATGATGATTTAATAACACTGTATAGAATCACGTCTCGTTCCTAAGTCTATATTATAAACAAGATGACCACAAAGAACCCAGGAGCTTTTTGTTTTGTTTTTAAGCAACTTATTCACTCATCAGGAATGTGTAGTATTTTACTAAACAGACACGCAAACACAGCCAAAGCAAATAGTTTTGCTTGGCAGCCTGAAAAATCTCAATCGTTGGGACAAAGACTGCAGAAATGCTGTCAAAAGCAACTTGTTTCAAGCACAGCCTGATATATGCAGAGGTAAGAAAGCCAAGATAAAAATGATTTAGAAGATGACTTTGGTTTGCTGAATGGACAAAACCAGAATAAACATGGACACAAAGTAGTTGCAGTTTTTGCTTTGTTTCCTGTGCACACAGTGGGTGTTTTCAGGAGCTTTTCAGAAAGAAATCCTTAGGTCAGCAGAGACTAATGGCAAGGGCAAAAATAGAGCAAAAACAATCTGAGTAATTTTAGTCCATACCAAGAGATAATGTGGAAGAGGCACAGCACGTAGCTTCAGGAGAAATTTCCTGATCTGGACTCAAGTTTGTCACTCTTTCTGGTGAGCCTGAGCAAACTCAGAGTATCAGTACCTGGTATGTGCAAGGTTTTATGCTCAAAAACAGCTGTCCAAAGATTGATGCAGGTGCCTGAATCCTTAGCCAAGACCAACTGGCCATGCAGATTAAAATAAACTTTGAACACAGCTCCTATTATCACAGTTTATTTCTTTTGCTCAAGAATTCAAACTCAACAGTAGTCTAGCAGCGCTGTTTTTTTAAATATCTGTAGTCTAGATAAAAAAGGGGAAGCAAAAACCCCAAATCTCAGGCATCACACTTCTTACCTTCCAAGAAAGTATTGCCATTTATGCCAATTAGATAAAAATAATTGCACCAAATTAGAGGTTGAAAAATTAATCTAATATCAGGCTACTAAGCAAGGAGGGAAAAAATATTTTTTGCTACTTTCTTCCTATTTAAATAAATAAAAAAATTAAAAAAACAGCTAGGAGTTGTACAAGTCAGGATATTGAAGACTGCCTTTTAGTTTTAGCCCTTAGATACAGGAAACACAATTTGTATAATACCATGTATTTGATTTATAAGTAGTACATTTTTATTTTCTTTCTCAATCATTGCTGGAATTAGATCACTTCCATAAAGACATAAAAAGGTGAATTCAGACACTGAGATAGCAAACAGATTACTGGAGGGGATTGAAGCTTGATGCTTTTTTTCCTTGTCTTTTTTTTTTTTTTTTTTAATATCACACCTTGAAGGCTTTTCTTTTCAACTAACATCTGAGGGGCTGTCATAAGTCGTAAGTAAAAGAGAGCTGAAGGAGAAAAAGTCAGGAGCTTTTTAAACAAACAAACACACAAAAAAAGCAACAAAAAAAATGAAAACAAAATAAAACAAACAAAAACCCCACACCTATAGAAAGGACGCTCTACAGCTACATCCAAAACTATTCTAGCTGTAGCAAGACCAACATTTTTTTTTGATGAGCATGTTTCTGTTTTAAACATCTGGAATGAAACCTATTTTAGTTAACAGCATGAATTAGAAATAGATTCCAACTTATTCCCATGCTGCTCTATGTGTTCGATGTGTTAGTTGAGGCAGCAGACTGAAATATTTTCTGCCCACTACTAAATTCATTGAAAAACAACAACAGCAAACAACACAGAAAGTTCTGAGTTCAGGAAAAGTTTCACAAATTTTGTTTCCAAAACCAGGCGTGATTCTTGTTTTCCATTTCTGTCTTGAGGTCCATGCCGAGTTTCACTGATTTTTTACATCAAACAGACCAAGAAACCTCAAAGCCTAAACTCAGCCAGAATGTCAGCTTTCATCTCACTTAAACCTGAAGCCGTAAATAGAATGACCTAAATTCACAAACCTGGCTTTAGCTTCAGTTAAAAAAATGTAGCCCACATTTCATGATGTGTTATATTCACGAGGACTCCACCCATGAACCAAATCACTCTGTCCAACTCTGTCCCTAGCTTTAAAATGTCAGCTTATTTGCAGTGCCATGAGAACATGTTGCTTCCTAAGTGATTTTCCTTTTGAGAAGTGCTGCAGTTTTCTATTAAAAATATTAGATCCTTCAAATAGCTGCCTAACAGCTAGCTCAGAAATTTATTGTTTCTATTTTTTAACCTGCAAACAAAGCAAAGAGGTAAGACAAGAACTTCAAATCACTTCAAACAGCTTCAAATGCTAGAGACACTCATAGGAGTATTTGATATGTTATGAGCAACTTAATCTTTATCTCACATTTGGGTTTAAAATGAGAGCACAGAACATTTACTTTTGACAGAAGAGAGGTTATCGAGCCCCCCACCTGCATTCTGTCCCAAACGAAAGCAATTTAGCACACCGTTCTCATGGCAAGTGGAACAGCCACGAAATCAGGGAATTTGCTGCACTAGCTACTGTAAGAAAAACGTGCCCATGCCTAATCAGCTGGAAGCAGCACTGTCATCACTGCAACAGCTGAGAGCGGCTCCAACCTGCAGAAACCATCCCCTCCCCTCTTCCCTACTGTTCCCACTACCCTCTCAGCTGTCCTAAAATAGTTGTCCTACAGGCAACTACTGATTTCATTACTTTATATTTTTCGTACAGTCTCAGTGTTAAAAATAAAAATCAAGCCTATTGGCTTTACTGATTTAAGTCTCTGTTTTCTCCTCCTCTGCAAAAGTAGACATTAAATGTCACGTTCCCTTCTGTAGGTAACCCAAAGCTAATTGTACAAAGCTGCAAGAGAATGAAGGCATTCTGCCAGCACGGCTATAGTGTGGGAAAACAAAACAAAATAAAACAGAACAACTCCTCATGAGCAGGAGATCAGGGAAAAGAATATTACGGAGAGAACAGCCCATCCTGAGGTAGGGCTAATGAAATGGGAAGAGTCTGATAGGCTAAAAAACAGTGGGAGATCTGGCTAGCAAGACTCTGAGCATGCATCACAACACAGCAACCTTATTCAGGCTCATTCAGGCTTTTTTCTGTTTCCCCATGCTGGACTGACTGGGCAAGAATATTTTCTACTCGGGCACTACCTCACGGAGAAATTGTGTTCCAGTATTCTCCTGCTAAAGTACTGGTTAGGGACGAGATCAAAGAGTAAGCATGAAGCAAGACATCAGCCTTTAGGAGCAGGAGAAGCTGAAGGGTTGGGCTGAGACTGCCACAGCACGATGAGGCACTGGGAAGAAAACAAAAGGAGGAACCCACACAAAGCAACCAACCCACACGCCACGAGGCAGGACAAAATGGATTCTCTGGAGCTTTGCTCAAGGAAAAGGTTATTCAGCTTCTCACCCTGCAGCCGAAGCACAGCTTTTATCTCCCTCCGGTCAGCAAGGAGGGAAGGGGAAAGCCAGAAGCACATTTTGATTAGCTGAGACAAATAATTATTCCTAGAGCAGCCTCCCCCCACTTCACTTTTCTTCGGCAGTCACATGAGGGCTTGCATGTCATTCTGTGATCCTGTTTGTTACGGAAAGGCAAGAAACTGGAGCATCATCCTTTCCTCTGAGACACCAGGAGGACAGTAGAAAGAGTCAACAACAAGACAGAGCCTAGAAATATGATTACACCTGCCATGTTCCCAAGACGGAGTTTTGGGGTTTGCATCAAAAAGTATGGGAGAGACAACATAACTGTCTCCAGCATACGATTTATTTCTCCTTACTGTCAATGAGTTCCACACTCTTCTCACCACTCTTCTTGAGAGATTCACCCAAGCACACGCACATTACAAGCCGCTCTAATATTCTCCTAAAAGCCTGTGGCTGCTTCTTCTAAGAGTACTGAAAAGACAGGAGGGTTTCACTGACCTAGCAGGCTCCCACCGCCAGAAACCCTCCTGACCCAGCTGGTAACACAGATGGGGTGCTAGCCAGAGGCAGTAACCTTGAGCAGGAAGGCTCACAACAATTTTAGGGCTGGGTCAACTGGATTAATTTAGTGTTCACTGGCGTTTCCAGGTAATTACCCTGCATTAGCCTAAGATTATATACATAAGCTCATACATGATAACGACGTATTTCAAGGGCGAAAAAATGAAGGTGGGGGAAAAGCAGCTTTCTCTGGCAGATAAATCCAGAAAATGAAAGGTCTGAAACGTGCGATTAAATTAACACGGCCACCATTCCCAGCTGAGAAAGGGTGCACTGTGTTTTCCCACTGGAAACATGGTACAACTGTGTTTGTTTCCTCACACTGCAAGTTCACAAACATGGGGAAATCTGGCTCTATTTTAGCCTTATGAGAATCCCATTGTAAATGATGCTTTAACAAAATATTGGGGGCAGAGTAAAGTAAAAAAAAAAAAAAAATGTATAAATATATATACATATAAAACCACTACAGGGAAAAAAAATAAATAAATTTTGAAGGAGCTGCCTTTTGGAAAGAACACAATGCTTTCAGCACTGCCCCAGGTTAACCAGTTTCATTACACTCTACTAAATAACAAAAAGATGAAGCATAAGCAAGTCTACAAGAAAACAGAAAATGACCTTCTAATGAAGTTACTAGATACATGTACCCTTCTCACCCCATTCCCTAACTACTTAATTCCTGCCTTCAAAACTGAAATGCAGTTATGCTTTCCCAATAACTGACACGCATTTTCCAGGTTCAATTTCCTGTCCTCACAAAACATGGAAAATGCTTTTGAAAGTTCGCAGTGAAAAAAAATATCAAATAATTTGGAATGAATCAGTTGTACACCTGCACTTGAAGTCAGAACATCAGTGTAGAAAGTACATTTTGTGGTTTTGTTGCCGTAAATCAAAGTACACCAGCCCTGTCCCATTTGAGTAGGGTCACTTTACATACAGCTCCCATAGAATCGAAGAGACATTGGCCTATCAAGTATCGAAATGAAGATAATACAAAAGCAGAAGGACCAGCATCAAATGACAAACCAACATTAAAAATAAAAGTGCTGCATATTCACCTTCGTTTCCCAGGAGAATGGAGCCGAGTGTTCATCTTGCCAAGTTATGTCCTGAAATAAAATTCAAGAATGTAAAAATCAGAACAGCGTTACCTGCTCAGAGAATCACACAGGTTGCATTGTGCATCCATGTTGCACTGCTGGAAGCATCACCACCACGGCAGAACTAGCTCGAAAGTGAGAGCACTACTTCTAGATATCACTGATCACATTTTAAGACTGACTGAGTTCTCAGAGGGAAGGACTACCGATTAGTATTCCAATTTAACCTGACAATTTAACCCAAGTATATGAAGATTTAATGTGGTCTAAACGTCTGGAAATGATTTCTCTATAAATTGCTTTGAAATATATTATAGCTCCAATTTTCTACTCTACATGCTCCTCGGTAGCTACTAGCAACACACAGGGATAGAATTAAGCAGAGGAACGGGGGCCTTAGGGAATTAAAGTCCCAATTTCCCCACTCCACAGATGGATGGCGCATGTGCAAGCGGGCAGCCTCGTGGCAGCACAAGAGCTGCACATCCATCCCTCCAAGCCACAGCTGGGCCCGGCCCCGGCAAGATACAGCTTTATGCACGTTAAGAACAATTGTTTTGAAATAAGTATTTGGTGCTGTTTAAGAAAGAGTAAAATCCCAATCTGAATCCAAGCAGTGCCTCTCTGGGAATGTACGGTGAGGTTTCATGAGTATGGGAGACTCTGGTCATGTGCAATGCTGCAGGAGAGGGGTGGGGAATTCCTTAAGAGCTTTAAGTGAACTCTGCTGGTTTTGATCATTACCGTATTCCAGCTTTATTACTAGGGCCAGAATGAGTAATGGGATAAAATTTAGGAAGCTATTAGTATGAAAATAATCCCAGTTTGACAAATTCAGGTAATTTCTTCACACAGAGCATGCCCTCCAGAACGACACGCAACCCACATCAAGAAAGAAGGGGTGAAAAATAAATAAATAAACACACATTGTGCACGTTTTTTCGTAACTTGCAATAAAATGGTTGCACTTTTAGTTCTAGTCATGGATGAGACTCATTTGTACACTGGATGCTCACGCTGGCAGAGGTAATGAGTTGCAGCCTCCACACCAAGTGTAACACTGCTTTGCTACCACAGGGGAGGCACAAGAGTCGGATGGATGGATGGATGGATGGATGGATGGATGGATGGATGGATGGATGGATGGATGGATGAAAAAAGGCCTGGAGTAACCATGCATAAGGACAGGACAGGACAAGACCTGGAAAGCTTGTTTCGCACTTCTAAATAGAACTAGACCGTGTTTTAAGCTAACTACTGGTCAGGAATCTGCCATCTAAACATGAAAATGTGGCGATCTCCAACTCTTCCTCACTTGTGAAGCACAGGGTTTCTAGCAGCAAAGTGTTTGTGGTATATGACAGTAACCCCTCACTCCTTTGTGAGGATATAAAAGCAAGATTCACCTACCTAATTCTTTACTGGCCAAGATCTTAGGTGAGGATGGATGAAAATACTTCTGAAATCTAAAGAACCGGGCTGATCAGAGCCCACCTGAAAGGGAAAGCCTGGGCTCTGCTGGACGGGGCATTCTGACCAGAAAGGAAGTTCGACACAGGAAATTGCCACGAACACGGGTGTAACACTAGGTTCTCTCATTCTAGGAAGCGGATACTCTTATTTGTTACTGTTTAAGGGAAACAAAGTGAGTAGAAGTCTGTTTTTATAGTCTGTTCTATCAGAATTTGCCCTGGGCAGTGCTGCTGACCGCATGGGAATGCCACACCACTTAGTGGGGATGCCTTGCAGCAGGTGAGCTGTCAAATTCTTTCAAAACCCTTTCAGAACGGGATCTTTCGCATCTGAAACGGGCAGAGTGGTAACCCCACCTCTGAAGGATGCCTGACAGGAATCACGGCCCGGGGGGAACACATGTTGGAAAGAGCATTCAGTGAGCCCAGCTGCTGCATTAAGGCTCACGCACTGGAGGTAGGACTACAGTCCCTGTGCCCACGTGGGGTCTGGGCAAATTAGTTCTGGCCTTTAACCGCAGCACTAGAGGACAGGAACAAAGTCCAAACTCCCACATGCTGCCGTGGAGCCTCACAACTCCAGATGTTAACAGAGCTGTCGGTGTATTTTATCTCAGGAGTTTAAAGGAAGCTTCCTCTTCTTGTCAGAAGGCTCACAGTTCATGAGCACAAGCTGGAGAGCAGGGGAAAATAACTTAGTATGAGACTGATCCCAATAATAAACTGGGACAGATTGTAGGTCAGCCAGTTGTACACGTATGGGTGGCTTAAATGAACTCCTATTAGCTGTCAGACATTTCCAGTGGAAAATAACAAAAGGAAATCTTGTGTTGGTAACAAAGAGGGCACGTTAAGTCCAAATAGACCTTGTAAAGGACTGTGATACAGGTCCATTTACACAACATGCAAAGCAGCCACAAACCAGCTGGCAACAAAACTGGCAGCAAGGCAGGACCATGTCGTCCTGGATCCAAGACAGACAGTTCTTTCTTTTCCTGTATTTGGGACAAGCATAGGCAGCGCTGAAGGAGACACCTCTTCACCCGAAGTTCTCTGCACGTCCTCAACTCAGAGAAGATGCTGGTGCTGCCAGCAGGCCCTACTGACAAAACGCTGCCTGAAGAGGGACAGGAAAGCAGCACGGGGAAGACTGAGTGAACATATAACATTGTCATACACCAGGACAGATCAATCCCTACAGAACAGAGTGAGTCAGCTTTCCACTTACTAGAAATTGTTGTCTTCAACAACCACTGAACTTGTGGGCATATAACCTCAATCTCCAGCTTCGGTAGACAAAACGCTCCTGAAATGAACTAACGGTATCTTGGTGCTGTTGTTAAAAGGTTCTTATCAGAGACAAGACCTAAGACTTCGCTGGGTAATTTCTGAAGATATAAGTGGCAGACACCTGTTAGGCTGGAGGAGCTCCCTGAAAGAAAAGCAGATTTTCCTTCTTCCACATATGGTTCATTGTATTTCAGGCTCCACTTCCCAGCACACTTGCACTTCCCAGCCAGTAAATCTGAAGAGCTTTGCCCTTATTGAAGAGGTCTTCCACTGGATCTAGCAATCTATTTCATAACACATGGTTCGAAGCTTCAAGGAGTTGATGTCTGTGGTTACCTGAAGTGTACCTGAAGCTAGGATAAACAGTTACCAGTTCTGTCCACTGTCACAGAAGGGAAGGAAGTTTGTGGCCTCCATCTCTTGTGCCTCAGAGGACACGCAGAGGCCCGAGTGAGCAGCAGGAGAACAGCGCAGTTCTGACGCTTCCTCTCTGATGTGCCTGATGCACGTCCGTCACCAACTCAATCCCAGAAATAATTTTGCTTTCTGTGCAATAAACAAGTTCTCTCATGCTTGAAGAAAACGGGAGCAAAACCATAAACAATTTTAATATTCACAAAAGTAAATGGAGATTTTTTTCAAAAAAAAAAAAAATATCTTTGAGGCTATTTAGCATCAGCACGGATTAGAAGAGATCCATATCTGATCAGCTTTTGTTTTCAGCACACAAAGCTCTCTTCCAGAAAGAAGCCAAATAAATAAACTTTTGTTCACCAGTGTTAAAGAAACCATTTGTAAGAAAGAGGACCTCATGCAACATATTTCATAGCTTAAAAAAAAGGGGGGGGGGAGGGAGTATAGAGAGAAAGAGAGACAAAAATCTGGTCATACACTTGATTTCAACAACCAGCTGCAGAATATATTAAAAAGATTCATGTACTATGCTGGCTACATGTAGGCACTGCATTGCCAAACAGCATGAGAATTTCGAAATGGAAGACACTGGGAGAAAGATGCCAGGCTGTCTGACATAAGCATTGCTCAGAGCAGCTGACAATGACCATGCCATCCCAAAACTACCATGAAATGCGTTCCTGTGCTGGCAGATCCATCTCAGAAGCATTATCGGAACAGGACTTGCTGGTTCTTGTGGTTTAACTGTGCTCAAAAATTGTACTGTGTTTTTTATTTAAAAAAAAAAAGCACAGATCTATAACAGACATTACATTAGAGCTATTGCTATCTTGAATACTTGCTGCTTTAAAGCATTTTTAAGTAGGAGATAAAAGGGTTGATCCTTTGGCTTGGTTTCAAACCTCTTAAGGCTAAGTAACACGAATACAGCACCCACCTTCAGGTAGGTAAGTCAAGCTTCCCTATTAAAAGATGGGATGAAACTAACAAAACTCTCTTACCTGTTCCTCCGCATAAACTATTCAACATTTTCTAAATCACAAGGCATGTTCTTCAACAAAAAGTTTATTTATTGTTAGTCCAATTCTTTGAATTGTTCAGTAACTCTGAGTATTCAATATGCCTTAAAAAAAAGAATTAAAGATAAAAATAGTCAGAATCTATGTGCACGTCACACTTGTGGATAAACAAGGATGGTATGGAGAGATGGCAGAACTTGCTGTAAGCTAAATATCTAAACTGTCCTCCACCAAACTCAAGGGGGAGGATCCAGTGGCATCAACTATCATCATGTCAGATGCTTAACACAATTTATGATGTATTTCAAAAATACCCCCTTTACATGTATATTACTTTTACATTAAATCCCAAATTCTACTTCCAGATTTTTCTCTGCTCAGTTACCCCTATTTTCTACCAGCTGGGGAAACATCAGCAATTGAAGCCTTCTTAGGGAAGATGAAGCTCTGCTTGAAGGTTGCAGCATCCAAAAGCCCTTGGCCAAAAGACGTAGACTGCCTGGACACAGGCAATGATGGTGAAGCAACAAACAGTTTTCTGTTGTGCCCACATGCAGATAACAAGTCACTAAATCTTCAGCAAACAGGATAGAAAATCTTTTGTGGGGGTGTAAATGACCCTGTTAGCCCGGAAGAAACAAAAATATATGCTTGACCTGGAGCACATGACTCTAGAAAACAGAAACTGAGGGGCAAGAGATGTTTTTTGCGAAGAGCAGGTGTTGGAAAACAGCAAGGTCTGTGACCCCATACAGGATGTGAAGCTGGTGTACTCTGGAGCCTGTTTCAACTTGCAAGTCTTACTTGACATCGCGAAGCTGACGGTGGACACGTCAGTGGCTGGCGTTTTTGATTATGTGCATCCTCACCATGAGTGTGGAGCACGCAGGTAGACGTCAACCGCGCTGGGTGCCACCCAGCCAAACTCTGTGGTAGTGAAACAGTAGAGTTAGAGAATCTGGTTCCTGTCCTTCCATTCCTTTCATCGAGCTTTTTGTAACTTTTTAAAGTACACTCAGTTCTTTGACAGCGGGATGGCAGATTAAAAAGCAGCACTTGAGATTCACAGAGCACACACATCTTCAGGCATTACATCGGGGTCTGGAAGTGCTGCAGGGAGGGTGAGGTAACGAAAGGGAAGGAGCCGTGGGACTCAGGCGGTTCCAGGCATTTGCCAGCAGTCACACATGGTGCCACAGCACTCTGGCACTACAACACAACTGGATCGTGGCTACAGGTTGCTGTGGTCCTGCTACTGCGCATCTATTTTCTGTCACAGCCTTCCCACGCGGGCAATGTACTGAAAGATGTTTTGAAAATGTAAGAAATGGAAATGCTTATACTTTGAGAGCTTGCAGTCCTGCACTAGAGGTTCAGGAAATCGGTTTGGTGTTAGAAAAGATCTATGGGAAGAGGTGGGAGGAGAAAGAGGGAACAAACCGTCCAGAAATATAATGTATACCACTAAATATATCCTCCGTACCAGCTTATCCAAGTGGCCACGTGCATTAAAGTGGGAAGGAAATGCTGGGAGTTCTGGAAGGGTAAATCAGCATTTTCAGCATTCATCCTTGTTTTGCTTTCTCCCAAGTCCTCCAAAGAGCACGAGGAGAAGGAGATTAATATTTCATGCTTGAGCAAGCACAGGTAGATCTCTGCATATTTCAGCACTAGTCACCAGGGAAGAAGAGCAATACTTCTGTGGCCAAATGTGACACCTGTGGAGAGGGCGTCACCAAGGACATTGTTGGACCAGCACGCTTATGCTGTAAGGGCTGCAATATTAATTAACAATTTGGGGGGTATGCAGGCTACTCTCTGCTTCTTTGCCTCAGGATACCCTACACCAAGAGACAGGGACAGGAGCCAGCACCAACCTAACTGCCCTCTGAGCAAGTGTGAGGTGACCGCAGTATTTTCAGCAGCTACATCTTACGGACAGCAGCAGCACATTCGGTATGCTGTCAGCTCAGAAGGCAGCAGGGTAACAGAGCTCCGTAGGCAAAAAGTTTGCAAGCCTGGAAAGTTGACCTGGAATAGCAAGGGACTGGCCGCGGTGGCTCTGTAACAGTAGGACGCGGAGGAGCAATTACTGAGCCAGGGCAAATGTCCAAAACTCAGGTCGGATGCCAGAAGGGGAGCGGGGGGAGAGGAAGCTATCAGATGAGGAGCCAGGAAAAGCTCCGAGGCCCAATAGTGCTATTGGAAGAACTAAAATGGGAATGGAGGATGCCAAAACAAGTGGAATCTCTTTCTTCAGAAAAGCAATTTATATTAACTTCAGCTTGGAAGTCAAGGAGGAAGTCAGTTGAGGCAGATGATTCCAAAATTAAACACTTCGCATCGAGTATTTTGATGAGCCACGATTTCTTTAGTTAATGGTTACAAAAGGGCTAAGAACAACACTAAAGAACAACATTGTTTGCTTCATAGCTGTATTTTGGGGGAAGAGGAGAAAGAAAACGACTTGCCAAATTTCAGATGGACTCTCTAGTTGTACTTTTGTTGAGCAGGAAATGATTATTTCCATATGGTGCAGCACAACAACCTACTACATGCTTGCTTTCCTTCTGGATCCACATAATTCAAAGCAGAAATCACAGCGGAGCTGTCTGAGACCGGGAAAGCTGAACACATTCAGTTTCCACAGCCATTAACCTCAGTCCTTTCACAAGCAACTTCAAGTTTAGGTTTCCTTGCAAAGACTGCTTGTGCAAGCAAATTTGTCCATGCCCTTCTGTACACTCTTTTTCACCAAAAGTGATGGTTTATTACCAGAAAATATGTACCCAGAATTTCTGGTATCGCTGGCTATATAAACTAAACATGAGCATATATTGGCTCTAGCTGTGATGTGTGTGCTGCACGTTGTCCTACCTTCCCGACACACGAGGCACCACAAAGCCAGCGAGGAACCACGATGCCTCGATCACTTCTTCCAAACCTTAGTGCACAAGATACCGGTGAGGTAGCTAAAAGAAGCGCTGCTCAATTTAGACTGGATGATTACAAGTGCAGGAGCAGACTGCCCTGTTCTGGCAGCAGTCACGCAAGCTGATGAACAATAGGTCACTTGAAGAAATCAAATGAGCAGGAGGGGAGATATGGGCTCTGTAATCACACCAAGACTTGAAAACAAAGCAAAGCAAACCAAAGGAAACCTCACACAAGGAGTAAGAGGGATACAGGGTGTGAAGAGATGATTGTTAGTCCTTTTTCACAGCAGCACTCTCCGTACGGGGACCAGACCGGGCTCCCCGTACCTGCGCTCTCCACCACACTCTGCCATTGGGTAGGTGGCTCTCAGGAGCTGCAAAACCCACACTTTTTGTCGCCTGTCTTTCCACACCCTGGTTTTTCCTGGCACGTCCCGCGGAAAAGGCCACATTTTCTGAGGTGTCAGAAACCCCAGGAGCCGGGATGTTTTCAGCGCTGCATTTTTAACCGCGTCCAAAATCAGGCGCAAAGAGGAAGGGACTCAACTCGGGGCAAACACTCCCTGCGCTCCCTTATCCAGCCGGGGATCACACCCAGGGCGGCCGGACAGCTTCGGGAAGGCCTCCTCTCTCAGCTTATTTATTTATTTTTTAATAAAATCCCCTCCGGGATGGCTCCTGCTTCTCTCGGACCAACTCCGCCGGGCCGCCTCCAACCCGCCCCGACCCCCTCAGCTTCCAGCGAGCACCGCGCCCCGTCCCCTCACACACACACAGCCCCTGCATGGCGGATCCCCTCGGGGCTCGTCCCCCTCGGCTACCTCGTCTCCGAAGCGCACCAGCTTCTGGCCCGTGTTGAGGCGGAGGCTGGGGTAGGAGGCGGGCGGCGGCGGCGGGCGGGCGGCGCCGCGGTGCGCGGCGTAGCGGGCCTGGACGTGCGGCTCCACCAGGCAGCGGTCGATGATCTCGTCCTGCTGGCGGGGCGGCAGCCGCTCCCACTCGGGCCCGTAGCGCTCGCGGATCCGCTCCTTCTCCGCCATGATCTTGCGCGCCATGGGGCTGAGCGAGGAGAAGTA
The DNA here is from genome assembly GCF_964211825.1 of Aythya ferina. NCBI lineage: Eukaryota > Metazoa > Chordata > Aves > Anseriformes > Anatidae > Aythya > Aythya ferina. The sequence continues at coordinate 43,385,411 of NC_140298.1, forward strand.
GCTGAAGCGCTTGCGCTCCCGCTCGTCCAGCGGCCGGTTGCCGTTCATCACCGCCGTGCGGGAGGCGGCGATCGCCGCCGCCATCGAGGCCATGGCCACCCCGCCGCCAGCCCCGCACAGCCCCGAGCCGGCCGCGCTCGCACGGCGGGAGTGGGAGCCGCCTCCTTTCTCCCTCCCTCCCTTCTCCTCTTCTCCTCCCTTCCCTTCCCGGCTCCGCTCCTACAGACGCCGCCTCCCCTCGCTCCCTATAAACGCCGGCCGCCGCCCCCCTGCCCGCCTCCCGCACGCCCAGCGCTGCTGCCGCGGGGCTCCTGCAGGACACGGGCAGGACCCGGGCAGGAGAAGCGCCCCCGGCTCCCGGCAGAGCCCCTGCGGAGCCCACCCGCCCCCTCAGCAGCCCCCCTGCCCCCGGAGAGCCCCCTCCTGTACCCCGCTCCCCCACACGCACCGGCCCCCTGGCGGAGCCGGCCTGCCCCTTTCGGCCGACCCAACAGGCTCGGCAGGTAGCCGCTGGAAAACAACCGTGTTATGTGGTGAAATAAACCCCAAAAAGTCGCAGCCCCAGTGTAAGGGACAGGGAGTGTGGCGGGGCTGAGCTTGGAGGATGTACCCCAAATGCCCGAATAAAGGCATCGCCCACGGACTGAAGCTGTGGTGGCTTTTTGTTTTGTCTTAGGTGTGCTGCCCGGTGAAGAAGAACGATCTCAAAAGATCGATGAATTAGGATAAGCGTGGGGTGGAAAGTCAGGGAAGAACAGTGGCAGTAGCGCATGTTCACTGTGTCACAGCACTCCTGTTACTACCGCCTCTGTCACTGAGATTAAGGAAGACAATTGTGCACTGCTGAGTTTCCACGTGGCACTGGCCTCTTCCATAAATTATAAGGGATTTCTGACAGCCACAGCACAAGTCTGCTCATGAGTTTATTATCTAGAGCAGGAGTGCAGTACAAAACCATCATCTTAAAAAAAAATTACCAAACTGCCCCCCTTTTCTGAAATCTTGCCTTATGACCAGCTTGTGCTAAGAGCATGGTTCTTTCTAACCTCCATTCTTCTCTCCAAATCTATGTTTCCTACTACTGTATTTACAGGGACAGCCTGTGTGAAACCAGCCTTCACTCCAGCACCCTGTTTAGTGTTAGCCTCGCTGTGTGCTGCCGGCTGAAGTCTGTTATCGGCCCCAGCTGGCTGGAGCTGTACACCAGCATTCCCCAGTACATCGGTATCCCAGAGGGGAGCCCATCACTGTAATACAACATCTTCAAAATATTCCTGACATAATCAAGAATTTCATATGCCTTTCCCGCAGGCGGATGATAGCTGCAAATTGTAGGTAGGTTGCAACTAAAAAAGTTTGAAATTATAAGAGACTTGATTTTTGTCAATTATGATTTCCAACCTGTTTCAGGTACTTTCAGACATGGAGTTCTCCCTATCTGCTATTCTGAGCCTCATTTTGTTAACCCATCCATATAACCTGCAAGTTTCATTGCAGGTTATAGATTAGACTACAAACCTGCTTGCCTACCACCACCTTATTTCTCCCTTTCAGAGATCTCTTCATCCTCTGTACAAGCGTACTCTGTATCAAGTCCTAACTGTGTGTGGTAACATACGCAAAAAGGAGGCTTACCAAAGACAAGTAAATATATTGAGACTAAATCTGTTTTGCCTTTTGTGCTGGGTAGTTGCACAAGAAATTTTATGATCTTCAAAATATATTATGAAGTCTCACAAATGCTGAGGTTCAGATTAATGGGTTTCCATTGCTTAACCTATTTTTTCTCCTCATACGTTCTGTAATATTAATAGATAAGTGGTTGGGTTGGGCCTGCAACGCATCTGTGTTCCCATTTTAAAGCTCAAACGATAGCTAGACCAGTTGTCTAAGATGACACAGGAGAAGATGAAAAATGATAATTAGATTTCTCCACATATCTACTTCTAAGGAGATAATTACAGTTCTCCACGTCCTCACATACCAGTCCAGTTATATAATCTTGTTCTGTTTGTTAAACTTGTTTGAGAGCATTATTTGACTCCAGCTCACTTTCTTAGTCATACGTATCGCCCAGAGAAACAAGCCTTTGAAGCACCTATGCACACACACGCGGATGCAACACACGCTTTGCCTACCTTTGCCTTCATCTGCCACTAACAATCTTTTTGGCTGTCAGCAGGGGGATGGGTATGAACTCAGGCACATGGGTAAAAATGAATAAGGAGCAGGAAACCTGGACAGCTGTACACAGCTTGTTTGTCCAGGTGATTTTTCCTCTTCCCCACCATCAATTCTCTACTCCCTCTTATCAAAGCCATAAAGCAAAGCCATAAAACAAAACAGCTCTTATTTTACAGTTCCAAGAACTTCCTGGTCAATACCAAAACAGATTTCCCAATTGTCAGTGAATTATAATAAAACGTACAGGTCTAAAGGAAAGACCAGTGTTTGAATACAATCAAGGCATCAGTTTAGGAATCTTTCCCTGTTTTCTGAACCTTTCCCCATTATGTAGAAATGAAATGATTCTTTTCCCCAAAAATGGTATCTAATAGATATTTCTGATGCTTTTAGACCTTTAAATAGAAGGCATCATAGAAGCAAACAGTGCTTATTTATAATGGGGCAGGGAAAGGTACTCAAGGAAAAGTTTGGTGAAATAACTCAATTCTTTTAATAAAAGCTCACAAACTTTACCCTTCACTTCACAAGCTTTACCTTTCACTTTACCCTTACTTAGAAAGAAATACCTAAGTTAGGCCTTAATGTAAATTCTGACCAAGAAAGTTTAAAATGCATTCCCATTAGTACCCATCAGACAGATGGTCAAATTTGCCTTTATTACAGCTTTGCTGATGAATTTTAGGTCAGCATATGAAATTTTTTTTTTTTTTTTTTTTTCTTCCTGATGAGTTTCACTTCCTTTCTCAAAGTTATACCAAGCCTTCCCGATGTTTAGCAATACCATGAAGTGCACTAATGGCTACTAACGTGGATTCTAGCCATTTTCTTTTTTTCCTAGATTTGCTTTTTGGATATACACATTTTGTACCCCATTGATCAAATATATGTACTGGAACGTATTTAATACTTTACCTACAAACAAGCAGGAGCAGAGAATCCTAGGCTTTAAGCAAACTGTACTCAGATATGGGCAGCCTACTTGCCTTCTGATACTTGAGGAACAGATGTTGGCTTCAGGATACTGCACACTGGATTCTTCCCTTAGGTGGGAGGTGGGTCAGTTTTTCCATCAAATTTAACCTTGACATCTCTGTAGCTCCAGCACAAAGCTCCATGCAAAGACTGAAACGGATCCTAGACCTACCAACTCAGACAGACCCAAGTTAGGGTTAAAAAACATCTTTAATGCTACTTATTCCTTCCTCCTGCCTTCACACTTAATTTCTGCTTACATGTATAGTAACAATACCATAAGCTAGCAGAGAGTCACACTGGCCACAGGTACAGATTGAGAGATGAGTGGCTGAGAGCAGCCCTGCAAAAAGGGGGTGGTCAGACACTGGAACAGGTTTCCTAGCAAAGCAGTTGATTCCCCGTGCCTGTCAGTGTTCAAGAGGCATTTGGATAATGCCCTCATCAGTATGCTTTAATCTTAGTTAGCCCTGAAGTAGTCAAGCAGTTGGACTTGACCTTTGTAGGTTCCTTCCAACTGAACTAGTAGTTCTAGTTTGTTAACTAGAAGTTAATACTATAATAGCACTTGTTCTTGGAGACATACTTACTACATGGGCAGCAAAACGTTCTGGCAACAGATGGTAGAAGGCGCTAAGTGGAAGAAAAGCACATTCTTTCCCTACTCTAATATTTTCAATATGTAATCTTAGAATACAAGACTTAATGAAAAAAGTTCCTGTGGATAGATACGCATCACCATTTTAGTTTGACCAGGAGCACACTTTTGAAGTGGATCTCCTCATCTTCTCCACTTATCACATTTTTTTTCCCACCACAGGAAGGTCTCAGAATATGTGTTGTTTCATCCAAGAAGTCCAAACCAGAAGATGCATTGCTAACACGCATTCCAAATGTAGTGAGCAGTCAGTTCACAAAACAGACAAGTATAGAAAAAGACCTCTGAAATTAATAGTGTGGGAAGTGTTCTACTTATACTGGGTGGGATGTGCTGCTTCCTAATGTAGACATAGTACACATTCACTTTTCAGGTTTCATTTAGAAATAGCTCTAGGAAAACCCACATGAACATTCAAGACTCTAGCTACCCATGGTTGTCCTATGCTGCCAGTGATGAAGTTAACAAATATTGAATTTAAATCGAGTCCTCCAGCTGGATGTCAGTACTCAGAGTAGCTCTTGTGGCTTTTCCTTTTTTTTTTTTCCTTCTTGCTCCAGGACTTACACACATCTGAGCATACATACATACACAGAGCCCACTTTGAATCCAATACAGAATAACATTGTGTGGAATAATCAACAAGCACTTTCCCTTCAATAATCTACCCTATTTTCAGCCCCATTATTAAAGTAGTTCATGTATATCAACATCCTTGAGGCTTTGCTGCTTTTTTTTTTTTTTTTTAATTAAAGAGGGAATTTGGAATGCATCATGCTGTAGCCAGAAAAAAAAAAGGTGTATGCAGGATATTTTCACCTCTCCCTTGGAAAATAACTTGTTCTTTACACTATCTTGTGCTGCATGATTGGGACAGATAGTTGCTATTGCACAAAGCCCTAAACTCTGGAAAATTGAAAGATCATCAATATTAAACAAGTTGAAATCTATATCTAAAACGGAAAAGTTCTGTACATTTTCAGAAGTGTTGAAAATCAACACAGAAAAAAACCTGAAGTTGCTGAGGAAACTACATATTTGTCCCAACATTGCTTGCCCTTTCTGAGTTCATTTAACCTGAGGAATAGACGTAAAGTCACAGAGCTCAACCTAAAACGAGTACAATACAGTTAAGACTCACTGGAAGTAATACGAGTATGACAATGAGAAATTGGTTCATGGTATTGTCCACGTTGTCTGAACTGAATTAGCTCTACCCTACAGGAAGTCTGTCTTTCCATCAGTCCCCTTCCAACAAAAACAACCCAGGGAGCCCTAGATTGTTCTCCCAACATGCTCTCAAGTTTGTTGATATCTTTTGCCAGATACCGCCACCAATGGGTATACGGAAAGAGAAACTAATGCACTGCTGCTGTGTTTTTGACATTTACTCACCGAGAAGCTAACCCCGAATGTCATTTGTTTGTTTTTGTTTCCAAATTATGTTCTTCTAAAATCCGTTCCTTTAAGCTGACATCTGTTCCTTCACTGGATTACATTACATGAAATGCCTGTGTATTTACCAATTACTCACACATTTTCTCGAGGTTTTCCATGCAGAAGACAGAGGCTTTGGAAAAAAAAATTAAAAGGGAAGTCGCACGATGGTATTTTCAATGCACTTTTTTTTAAAGTAAATCTTCACTTGCAGAGCATTCAGAACATAAGTGAGATGGAAATTTCTTCTTGCTCTTCATTTTGCCCCCCTCCAGACAGCTGTATTTCTTGTTAGAGTATGTCAGGATACAAGAAGTTAACTGTTTTCCTTTTTTTTTTTTTTTTTTTTTTCCTTTTTAATATTACTGGTCACAAAGATTCCCTTTCCTAGTGATCATTACTCAAATAAGTTTGTGTACTCTATTTATCGAAAAAACAAACAATAAACCCAGTTTGACCATATTTTCCCCTTCAAAATAATTTAGGGAGCAGCATATCTTGGTCTTTTATTTGTATAAATTACACAACAGCTATAGTTTTTTTTAGACAATAAGACGAGTCTGTATTTAGTACTTCAATCATCGTTCTCAGGGTAGGAAAAGTCTCTGATACTGATGGCAGACTCTTGTAAGAAGGTGAAATACTGAAAAAGGAAAAAAAAATATATTAATTTTTTGCTGCACTAAAAATAATTTCCCTGAAAGTTAACATATTAGCTTGTATTTCTGTTCAAATGCTTCAACACATTTGGGACTCAAAGCCAAGAACCTGTTGATCACCACCAGTTCTTGTTTCTCTTGACTCCTCACTTCAGGAGCTGCCCTCACTATACAGAATGAAAACAATCACTAAATAAGAGCCTTCTGAAATGGCAGAACTTAAAGCAGAGTTTTATTGCTCTAAATCTTCAAACCTTACTTACCTTACGCACTATAATTTTTATACCACAGACAAATTAGCTCCCAAGGTTAATTATCATTGTATAATTACTTCCAGCTATTTGGGCTGTGGTTCCACAGATACTTTTCTCAGTATCAAGCAGAACCAGCTTTAGCATTTTCACCACTCTGGCTCATTCCTCACCCATCTCTCAGTTGAGCCAGCAAATCCTATGCTGTGAAACAGTCTCAGTTAAAAATAACCTTGTCAAAACCAAAAATTATTTTCCTGATCTGGTTTGCTATGAGATCCCACACATAATTTCAGCAGTACAACTGAGAGGGTCAGATACACATAGGTAGGGTTGGAATAGTTTAAGCTGACTTTTCTCCAACAAGAGAAGATAACTTTTGTGTGGTAAAGGTAGTGTCAGGAACTGGAAAGTTCCTGTTAGGCCAAAGCCTTCTCTTCTCCAGGCTAGGTAAGCCCAATTCCCTCCTGTTGAGACATGTGCTTCAGCCCCCTTTACCATCCTGGTGGTCCTCTCATGAATTTGCTCCAGTTTATCCTTCTTTACTGTACCAGCAGCCCCAAAACTGGATGCAGGTGTGGTCTAAAGTACTGAATGGGGCAAAATCATCCTCACAATCTAGGGCAGCCCAGGATGCTGCTGGCCTTCCCTGCTGTCAGCTCACATTTAGTTTGTTTGCTTTCCTAGGGACCAAAGTGTGGCTGACCAGCCTCTAGTTTCCCTGGGTTGTCCTTCATGCCTTTTGAAGGCAGATGCAAGATTTCATTTCCTGAAGTTACCAGGAACATCCCCAGGTCCACATGACCTCTCAGAGATTACAGCTGGCCTTGTAAGGACATTGGCCAGTTCTCTCAGCACCCTTTAAGTGACTTGACCCTGTCCTAAAAGATACTAAAACTTTTTTTTTTTTTTTTTTTTTTTTTTTTTTTTTTTTTTTTGTCTCTAGCCCCATTTTTAGATTTTGTATGGGGAATATCCACTAAGGGACAAATCAAATGCAACAGTTCTGTAACACTGACAAGGAATTAGCATGTTCAGTAGTCAAAAACCACTCTAAGAAAAATCAAAACTTTTTTTTTGGCATAATACAGAAGTCATACTGTTATATTAATGTAATACTGCATATACAAAACTTCCATTTACTTTGAAAATACTTATTCTTCAAATTAAAGTAGCACCAACAGATAAGTACATCACTTTCAGTGTATAGGTTAGAGATCCATAAGAATGGAAAGAACCACCAAGTTGAATCCTCCCCCCTTTTTCCACTCAATCTCAAGATTCATTAATAATAACTACAGGAAAAAAAGGCAAATTATACCATTGGACAAAATGAAGAAAATATTAATTCAAGGAATTTTCTCAGTGGTAACACATGATGAGTGGATGTGTAGACAAATGTTCTGTTAGCCTAGGAAACTGTTTACAAATTAGGATTTGTTAAGACAAGATTTGAAAGTTAAAAATAGACTGGATCATTTGTTAAATTCATAATGTCTAAGTCACTTCTTCAGCATAGGCTTAAATTTGACTTAAAGTCTTTCATATTCTACTACCCCACACCCATCCTCCTCCACCATCAGAACAAAAAAGATTTACCTTTTTAGGTTCATCCAGCTCCTTGCTATTTTGCTAAAAGCCTCAGATCCTGGTGCTGTCATTGCTTCAAAATCAACAAGCTGAAAATGCAACAAAATTGAAGAGATCTTAAGAAATGAGAGAAGTTTCAAGTTCTCTAATTCCAGGAAGTTAATCCCTGAATATTCTTAATAGATAACTTCAATTTTAAAAATGCGTTTTTCCTTTTGTGACATAATACAGTTTCTCCCTCTAAGCAAGATGTCTATACTACTCAGTTGGTGACAGAAAATATGGACCATCTTCAAAAAATTATTATAATGTCCAATTAACAAATAAAACTGGGATATTTCACATTTTCACACACTGTATCTGCAAAATATCATACCATAGGAATGGTAGACTTATACTGGATTTTCCAGGCATTCTGTATTATTTCTTTCCACAACAAGTTTTTAGAGTTTAATTACAAACAGCGAAGAACTCTGGAAACTTCATATCTACAGCTCATAGCAAGTTTTCAGCAAAGCAGTGCTCGAAGACGCTGCTTCGTTAAAATTGTTTAGTGAACTCTGGCTGAATTTACGGAAGGGTTCCAATCAAATGTTTCCTCTGTTCCTGGTGGGACAGGAGTAAGCTTGCTAACTAATCTGTGCCCAGGCTATTTTCTCCCTCATCACCAAACAATTTGGAATAGCAGCATGCATGCCAAGCACTGAATCTGACTGTGGGTTTGCATTCCTGTCCACAATAAATAATACGCAGTCCATGGCTACTGCCAGACCTTCCAAGGCAGCAACAGGACGCTTGACAACTACATCCTTGGCTTCAGAGCAGTCTGATATTGCATGCTGTAATAAGCTTGGGACCAGAAATCCCCCTCTAAGAAATCTGTCAATAACTCCAGGTTTCATTTGACTAGAAAAAAACAATTTCTTGCAGCTAGTGAAAACCTTCCTAAAAATGGTTTTGTTTCAATTCAGGTGCTATTTCAGGAAAAAATAATTTTAAAAAGCCTCAAACATAAGAATTGCCTTGAAGTTTTCCATAAGACAGAAATTCTGGTTTTTAGTAAACATGAAACATCGCTTGACCACTTAAAATTGGTCAGCAAAATGCACTACCTTATTAAGTCCTAAGAATATGCATTAAAATAAAATAACAACAAAAAAACACTCCACATAAGTAAATATTCAACCTTAGTTAGGGCTCCTATAAAACACTGAAGATATCAACTTAGCAGCCCCCTGAAATTGAAGTTTTTTTTGCTATCTGCTCTTAAAAGCAGCTAGGAGTACAGTACACATTCTTTTCATGTCCATGTTTATGTTTTTGCTGTTGTTTTTAATATTATCAGCCTTCTAAACTCAGTACTAAAAGGACAGACGTTATTGTTTTCAGGATTTTCTAGAATAGAAAGGAAAGTTGCTCTTTCTTCAGTTATCCACACAGGGTATTTCCTTCAACACTGAGTCTCACTGAAATTTTGCTGATTCTTTTGACAATACATTAAAGAAACAGAGGTGCTCTCTCTCCTTTCACGCTGAGGAGGTGATACAGCTAACAGTCCATTAGCTGAATAAAGAAAGGAAAATGGAGCAAGGTGTTATAATATTTAAATGCAATCCAACCTTTCAACTGACTACATTTTAAACTGCTTTCAGAGGAGGAGGAGGTATTACGAGAAACTGCAAATACGTTTTTTGATTGCTAAGCCCTAAGTACTTAAGAATACATTGAGAGTAAAGAAAGAATTTCTGCTGTGTGTCCAGAAGAGCTGCTCATTCTGCCTAAGTATTCTCAGAATCCTTTTCAAAGAAAGCTGGAAAATGCAGCTCAGCATACAAGAACTGCTTCCCTTCCAAAGGTGTAATTACTGTGGGACACAAGCTGCTACCATTTGACTAAGCAGAGTTACTGTATATACAGTTGCTAAATCTCACCTGCTCTCAGTTCAGCAGTGGAATCTTTAAAACTCACTAAGTCTACCTCATCTCCAGTAAATAAACGTGTAACTTCTGTTCATTTTACAGCTCCTTCCTCAAGTTTACATGCATTTCTTCCTCCACCAAGGCTGAAGCAGTGCGTTTTGATACTTGCCTTTCCTTTAGGAATTTTTCCTGATACTTCTTTTCCACTTGCCATTAGTGCTCCCATGATCACTGAATAAGCTATTACACTAAAAAAAAAAAAAAAAAAAAAGTCAAAGATTTCCATAGTGTTATACTAAATAATAGCTTTAAAATAGCATTCTTTTAGACTACAAAAAGCACAAATTGTGTATATTGCTGTTTCACAGAAGGTTAGCAAAAGTTACAGATGTGGTTATTTTAGAAATAAAATAAAGTGCAACACACTTAAGAAGTGAAATCACTTATTTTCCAAAACCATTGAAATAAAGATCCTATGAAGTTTAACTACTAAAGAACACTGTTTCTACAGTAGTCAGAATTACAATTTCAGAATTGTGAGTTCTTAAAACTCCACACAGCTGAATACAGAGCAAACTCCTGTTTCCAAGAAGCTTAACTGTAGCCCAGAAGTTTATAAACTTCACTGCAACAGAGCTAGAGGCACTGTAGGACCAAAAGGGATTCCCCTGCCCCATCTGTTCAACTTTTTTTTTTTAATTGTGAAACTCAAACAATTTCTTTAATCTTCTCATTCTGCAAGATAAAGTAAAAGGCTGATTAAAGATACGAGTCTCTTGATTATTTGTTTATATTCTACTGAACTGTGTTTATCAATAAGCTTAAAACTCGTAAGTGCTCTGTGGAAAAGAGATTAGTAACATTCAAACCTGGCTACGTGTATGACTTAAACTAGAATTTCAGTTGAAGAGATCAATTAAATATGGAAAACTTTATTCTAATGTTTCATTTGGTGACCCTAACAGCTGAAAAAAATATTAAAAAAAAATGCAAAGTAAATATTATCTTAAGTTATACCAAAGTATATTTCATATACAATACATGTTTCAGTAAAGCTTTGAATTAAATTACAGTGGCCTAACAATGTGGACTAAGAACCCAAATGTTACAATTTTAAAAAGATACTTTTCAATCCCTGAGCTGAAGTCCATAAATACTACTAGCCATTTTAAATATACATGCAGCTATGAATAGTTACTATCAGCAGTTACGTACTAGCTTTTAAAACACTACAAAATCAGTGTTCATCATCATGGCAGCTAAAATAAGAAATGGTACAGGACAGACAGTCCAACTTCTATTTTTTCATATTAAAAATATATTAGGATACTGTAATACATGGACATTTTACAGTGTGCATCCAAGACAACAGATGTGATAAAAAACAATCACTAACCTAGATCCTCTTGAAAGTGGCATTAAATTATAGAAGTAATAAACTAATGACAGGATCAAGTTGCACACAGCATCTGCTTCCTAAGCAAAGACAAAAAGAGAATTAAAGATGGTCTAATATCCAGATGTTACTATATGTATGAACATATATTTGGAAAAATCTTGTAGCACTTTTAGAATAACTGTTTCAAATGTGAAAAATATCAAGCTGAAGCTTGATTAACATATATACACAACTTATTTTATTATACCTTTCAAATTTAGGTGAAACTGTTTACCTATACTGTGTTAAAGGATGAAAAGTGGAAAGTGCAAGCTTAAATCTGGCCAAATTCTCATTACAACAGAAATCAACATGAACACAATTTTTTTTTTTCCCATGACTCCACGTTACTTCTCATCTTACATCCAGCAACTATAAACCAAATCTGCATATGATCTTAAGTAGTGCTTATCAGAACAATGAAACAGTGATGACAGACCCGTGCAAACGAAGGAGAAAGAAATATCCACTACTTCTGTAGCAGAACACATTGTGATATCAAGACCTTGTCTGGACTCTCTCCAATTACTGCAGCAAAGCAGAGCAAATTTAAGTAGCAGACAGAATGATGGCAATTTCTTATAATATTTGACATAACTGGATTTAAAGAAGCAGTCTATTTTATTACTTAAGATCTCTGTCAAAAAGTATTAAGACATTGACTGTTAAACACAAGGTATAAAAACATAATAGAATTTTATCAAGGAACTCATTGTTTCCATTAAAACAGTCTTACCCCCAGCTCTGCAGACAGAATTAAAATTTTTCCTTTAGCTGTTAGATCCTTATATAGAGCGTCTATTTCTGCATGATACAGCTGTGTTCTTTCTTCTGTTGTCTGAGTTTCTACTGAAAATAATATGTTTCCAACTCTATCAAACAGATTAAACAAGAACATAATTATTTTTTTTTGCACATACACAGGCTAAGTAACAAATGTGTAACAGTTAAATACTACATCATAACTTTTTCCTATATTTTTCTTTATATTATGTGCATTGTCCCCATTTTAGTTTAAAAAAACACAAACATTGAAATTAGAAACATTTTGCCATGTTGTAAGTTTATCTGAAAGAATACATCAAGATGCTATCCAATTTTAAAACATATTCTTGGCTTTGAGACTCCTGTATAGAATGCAAAATACAGTTTTACAAACTTAAATCTACCAAAATGGAATTGTTTTGGTATAAAAGCATGACTTCAAACTATGGATTAAAACAGATTAATATAGAAGAATATTTGTAAGAAGTAAATGGTATACCATTTTACTAATACCAAAATATCTTTCTAAAATAGTGAAGGCATGTTTTGTTTCATTTCAGCGTATACAGGCTTATGATTTAGAATGTAAAATTAGAAGTTAGGAAATATGTTAACACTTCAGAATAGAAGTTCAATTTCCATGTCCCAGTGTTAGAAGCACTCAAGTTCTGGGAAAAAATCCAATGCACAGAATTTAAAATCCCATAATAAACCAACAGCATGAGCTGTCTAGTCAATCTTTCAGCTGGTAGTTGGAAGGGGTTTCTGATTAGTTCTAATTAGATTCAGATTAACGCTCTTTGAGAAGACAAGGAGTCAGTATCTATACAGTGAGAAATTTGCTATCTCACTCAATGAGATAAGCCCGAGGTCCCACCTGAGCATATCCTCATAGAAGAATAACATAGTCTAAACTGGCAGAAATAGGTCTGCAAACATCTCAAAAATACAGAAAATTAAAAGGCCAAAATCCAAATAGAAGAGTCTTTTCCATGCTTTGGTCAAAGAAATTTCCATTCAGGACTTCTCAGCCTCCATAAAAGACAAGGTCTCACAACAAGAAATGTATTTTGATATGGATAAAGAATGGCATTTTTCCTCCTTTAGGCTTTTTATATTTTAAAATGAATAACAAGGTGTCTCTTCACTTATGTTAGAGAATCATCTCAACTGAATTCCACAATTACTGTCCATATTCCCTCTCTGTCAGGGGACACAAGAGGAATCAGAAGTGCTGAAATAAAATTTAAAAATATGGTGGCAAGAACGTCACCAGTGAAAAACAAAAGCCACTTGATGCAAGTAGAAATGGCATTTGCGAAGATAAATTGCCAATACTTCATCATTACTTAAGGTATTTGAGCCCCCGAAAACATACTTATCTCCTGTTATGGTAATCGTGAATCCATCATATTCTTTTCCTTGATCCTTAAGGCTGGGGACTTTTGTGTTCACAGTAAACCCATCTCTTGTTTTACTGTTAAACTGCTTTCAAGAGAAAAAGAGAAGTAATATTAGAGTAAATGCAAAGAGACAGTCTGCCTCTATTGTTTTGAAACACTTAAAACTGGAATAGAAATGAAAGTGGACAAGCTGGGTGAGCAGTACAAAGAGTTACTGTCAACTACATTATTTCATTCATTCTTCATTTGCTACTGGATGGAAATCTTAAGTACCGAATGAGGCATTTTGCCATTCAACTTTAACTATATAGTGAATATAAAACTGCCTCATGTGTGAAAAGCAACTGTAATTTGAACTGTACAGATTTCTCCCCAAGTTGCACGTTGACAGTAACCATTTGGTGTAACAATGTAAATGCAAAAGCAGGAATCTGAAAGTCTGCTTTTTATGTTTACACTAAGAAGTAGTTGTATTAGTTTAACTGTGGATTCCAGAACACAATCTCATAGCAACACTTTGTTAACTATGATCCAATTTCAATTAATGTTTATCCTCATCAGAAGGAAAAATATCACAGAGTTTAAGAATTTTACAAAGCTACATTATCTAAATGTAGCACTGTAGCCAAAGAATTGTATAAACCAGGCAAAACTGTATTTAAGTAAAGCCAAAAGCCCAGCTTTTGACATAAACATTCCTCAGCTATCTGAATAACCAAACTGCGTCAATATTAGCAGGCAGCTATTTTATACAGGCACTATTAATGACTATTGTGCAATAGTGTTGAATGAATTACTAGGACAATTATTTATTTTAAGATAGAACTTGTGATCCAGAATGTTATGTTTAAAGAGAATCCGCATTTATTTTTAAAGAAACAAATCTAAAAGCCTCTAATGAGAAATAGCATTCCACTTAGATGCAATTCAGAATAGGATACAGTTGATTCAAACCAGAGCAAAATGTACAGGTTATGAAAACCAGGAAAAATATTTGCTGCCAGTTCTTAGAAACATTTATAACAAACTAGGTTATGTATAGTCCACTATGTTTATACATTTTCATCATTGTCTTGGAGTAACCTGTATTTTTAACTCCAGTAATAGGATTTCTTTTCTCTTTTTTTCTGGCTTATGATTCTATAGTAGCCATAAGAAGTGCTCTACAGGGCTGTTATTTGCACTTTCATATGGCAGTAGGCAACACAATCACCTATCCACCCCAATATCTACAGTCTCTTCATCACAAGTTTGTTTAGGTTTAGCTGGTATTCATGTGGATTCCTCTTCAAAGGCCAAGGACAAGACAGGAATCTAAAAAGGACAGACTTCCAAAACTATGAATTTTGTAGACCCTTATATTTGTAAAACCTATTAAAAACACCACAGAAAAATTCAGTGCTTGAGCCATGTGGCTTCTGTGAAGATACCTATATTGCACAAGTGAGGAAATTCAAAACCAGTGTATCAGCAGTAGCAGCAAGGTAAACAAATCTTCTGAGGAACTGTTCTGTGGCAATCAGTCAGAGTGACTGATCAGCAACAGCTTGGTATCTGTCCATGAAACCACAGTGCAGACGTACCAACAGAAAGTTAGGAGTTGGTCTCTATTTGGAATACATATTCCTTCCCAAATTTTATTCTATTCTAAATGAAGCTCTGTTCAATCTTTTAGCAATATATACTTTGTAATGGTGTTTCCCCAAACCCAAATACTTACATAAGGGTCATCCTAGAGTAATTTGAAGGGATTGAAGGAAGAGGGGAAAACCCGTTACTTAAATCCAGCTTAAGTCTCATTGCTTAAGTTGAGATCATAATATAACTCATTTGGCATGCCTTATGATCCACTGTCTTTCTGCAGATACCGTCACCAGCAAATAGTAAAAATGCAGGTTTCCCTCACTCCTTTTCCAGAGCACAAGAACGTAAAACACAGTTTCAGGTTGGCTATCAGTGACTACAGGCAACATTAGTTACAACAGTTTCACATTAGATTCACCAAATGAACTTGTTCCTTCCATGTTGCTCTTGATCTTTCAGACATATCTTCAATTTTTTCCTTCATACTGTACACACATGCTATCAGACCATTACAAAAGATCTGACCACAAACCTTTCTGGCTGGTAAGGCAGAAATACCTTTAATTAGTGTTTCCAGTTTGTCATTTCTAAGTTTATACACGGTTGTTACATTCTGGGGAACTAGATATGTCCCATAATATGCTGTATTATTTTCAGCATATTTTGAAATGTTTTCTTTGATTTACCTTCATTATGGGAAGAAGATCTTCTACTTTATGTACCTTTTCCAAAGCTTCTCGAACCTCCAATAGTCCTTTTGGATTATTAGCACTAGAAAAAGAAATGATCAAATATGGAGTCACAATGTTTGAACGTGTAACAATTCTGGAAATCCATCTAGCTTTAACTTAATTAGCCATACCAATGGTTAGTACAATGAGTTATTGAAAGGTATTTACTTCTTTTCTGAAAAGGAGTTTCTTCATACTTGACCACGTGGTCACCTATTCTAGCACAAGAGAGTCACTTTCTTCAAAAAGGATTTTCCACCCTAGATCACCTCAGCTTATTTTTTCAGTTTCAATCCTCAACTTCAAACTTCAAATTTATCTTATTTGTGGTTGGCCACTCTGGAACACTGAACAGTGCTTGTGTGTATGTGTGGGCAGGGGTTGTTGATGAGAGAAGACAGAAGAAAAATAGTTTTGTTAGAAATGCTCTTCCCAATGTTAGAAATGCTCTTCCCAAAATGAGTGCATTTGTGCAGCCTCAAATGTAACATATATATTACAGGTGCAGGCACAGATGGATAGTGAAGAAACCTATTGAACCAGCTCTCTAAAATTTATCACTGTACACAGATTTTAAGAATTGAAGTATATTTTAAAACCACTGCACAAACTGCTCTGGTTCAAGGTCAAAGGCTACTGGCTCAGCCTGAAAAAGCTTTCAATAGAAGGTAGACTTTTCAGTTAGGACAAAGCTTATGAATCAGTAGCTATCAGAAATGTTCTAAAACTTAAATGTTTTCAACTGTTAAAAAGCTTTTCTGTACTTTTATTTTTGGTATTCACATAGCACAAAGAATAATAGAATGTAATATTTAACAGAAGTTACCAGGCCAAAGAAAAATTAGAAGACCTAAGAGCTTCTTAATTTTTTTAAACTTTGTCAGAACATTGTTGCCACAAATAAGCCACAGGTTGGGAAGACATTTTACGCATAAGAGAGCGATCAAAGTTTGAAATTGATATAAACACCAATTTTAAGATTATCTACATTCTTCTGTTTAAGGTTCTACTACCATCTTCTGCTTGAGTACTCTACAAACCCATCTATATAACAGGTAGCAAAGATTTTCTGTTCTGATAAAACTACTTGCCAAACACCAGTTTTATATAAAATTGCTTTTCATATCTTCTATTTTTCCTTCTCCTCACTCCAAAAGGTGGGATTTATCACTCTATTAAAAAAATTAATCTCAATATCCAGAGGAAATTATAGTCTATTTTACCAGGAACTGTACTCCATTCTACCAGGGGGGAAGACATCTTTAATGAGTCATATTTTATAGAAAGAATTAAGACCCACTCATGCAAAAGCTGTGGGTAGAAATTTAATACCATTATTTAATTAGAAGTATACTATAACTGACAATATTTTTCCGATTAGGTTAAGTGGCAAATAATAGGATTTTGCATTTCTATTAGGAAGTATAACAGCTATAGACACTAAGAACACTAGAACATAGAATTACAGAAATGTCACTTGGACTTTCCGAAATTAATCACTATGTAAATTTCAAATCAGTATTACCAGGGGAGTGAAGCAGCAGGCAGGGAGAAGTGAAAAAAAAAATCAAAAGCTTACCCATGATAAACAAGGATCCTATCTTTGATAAAATGCAGAATTTTCTCGAAGTACTCCAGGTACCGCATGTTAATGACCTGGCCCCTACAAAACAAAAGAAAAGTTTCTCTTTAAAGTCCTGTTTTTCAAGCCAACATTCCAGGGCTAAGGCAAACATTGTTCATTAAAATTTGACAATATTTTATCCACAGATGCTCTTAGATCAAAGTAAAGAATTAGAGTTTTTTTCTGAAATGGCAAATTGCCCATCCACAACTTTGGACATAGATTCCCAATTGAACTTGCAAAAATTCATGTATTATTGGTACAGTTGTTCTCAGATAAACTGCATTTCATGGGTATTCTCCCATTTTTAGTATATCCATTATCTATACGATAATTATCTATTGTAATAGGACAGAATTTTCTCAGACAGTTGTTTAGACTAGTAGAAATTGCAGAGCTGAGAGAATTATCAGTGTGCACACTGATTTACTTTGAGAACCAACATTCCCCATTTTACTTATTTGTGAACAGATGTGTTAATATGCTCTAACATAGTTTTCCATGTACAGTTTTCACATTTCCAGGTACAGTTTTCTTTACTCACCTGAGCACCTACTTACTGAAGTAATTTTGCTTTGACTCCTAACAGGAGTAGTAACTGTTGAATAAGGAAACAAGTTTTTTTGCCCCCATAGAACACAAAGAAAAATTATAAATAAAAACCTGATAAAAACCTGCTAGTATTATAACCACTCTGAGAGGAAAAATTACATACCATTATTGCATTTGTAGGAGTCCTTCCTCTTCTCCCAGTCTACAAAACAAGATTTTATAAAGCAAACGTTATCGCTCTCTGAGGAAGCAAAACCACTGTCAATCACAGGAAGGTGTACACACCTAGCTTTTATTCACTCTGAGTAAGTGATTTTGGCAGCTTAACTCCCTGTCTCACTCCACCACCTCTCACTTCAGCAGGCCTGGTCTCAGAGTAATTGCAGAATCGGTCTTTAAAAACCCGAACAGAATTAGAACACATACATAATCTGCACATAGGAAAGGGAGGGAGAGATAGAAAGAGAAAGGATGAAGATAAATTTCTGTGCATAATTTGCCCTTGTTGTACGTCCCATCATTTTCCATCTGTATAAAAAAAATCTGTACAACAGGCAGAAGCATGTCAGAATAAGGAACTGGATTTTTATTAAGTGGCATCTTGGAAAATGCATCCAAACCAGACCTATCATTCCATAAGGCTACCACCTAGAAGCAGCAGTACTGAGAAAAGACTTTTGGTGGGTGGTCAGCTTTAATTTCTGTATATTAAGCACTACTACCAAAACTTCAAAAGCAGCACTCTTCTAGAGAGTGTCTTTACTTTTTTTTTTTTTTTTTGGTAAGAACACTGAGTGTATCATTAATGTTTAGCTGATCCCAAATCCTTGTTTTGGAAATAATTCAAACTTTCAAGAACATTCACTCTAATTTAAATAAAACTTGGTAACTTTAATCATTTGCCAGAAAAGAGATCAGCCAGAGTTGTGCTTGTGTATAGACCCACAAAGTAGCAGCAATAGCCAATATATTTGTATCTTAAGATTGTTAAGATCTGGAAGTCCATTAAACACAGTGAAGTACAAGACTTCTCTTATACCCTCTATTAAAAGCTCTTCAAATGAAAACAAAACTGTTTTCTGACACTCTTCAATCACTATACCATTCTGGAAAATAATTTTGAATTCAGAACTCACTGAATGCTAGTGCCTCCACATGTAAACATTTTTTTTTTCCAAAAATCATTCAACAATAGTGGACTGTAAATGCAAAGAATTCTGAGGTAAAGAAAAAGCATACGCTAAAAGATATCTAATCCAAGTATTTTTGCACACAGAAACTACTGGTGTACAATTTGTATCAAACAAGCTAGAGACAGCATGAGCTCAGCCTGACTACATCTGTCATGAATACTAAAACAATGAAAGAAAGTTCCACTTTTCAAATCGTTCAGTGGCTAGCTAGTTTAAAACATTACTCCTCTACGCTCTCCACTATCCCTCCTAGAGCTACCCAGCCCTAATTTTTGCCAAATAAACTACACAGATGCATGGCAAAATAGGAATACTAAATGTTATGTGCAGTAAGACACTGAATCAGCACAACTGAAGAAATGGTAGTTACCGGTATGAACTACACGGAACTACACCCAGTACTTGCAGTTATATTTCTTACATACTTCCAAGACAACGTATGCCATTAGCCAGAATGTCAAAATATTACTAAGTTCATATTCTACTAAGTATTATTTGAGCTTCTGTCAGTAGGGCCCATAACAAATTAGAAAGTCAGGAACCGTTACCTATCCTATTCCCTTGGAACAAAGAACAAAAGGCTGGTGTTCTATTGTTAGATAAAATCGTTTTATTAGAGAAAGTAATTTTTATTAGACTTGTTCTAATACTTTTATGTCTTTCTTGTGCTGGGGGCCCTAGAGCTGAAAGCAGTACTCCAGATGGGGGTGAGCCCCATGTGAAGTCATCAGGAGGGAATCCAAAAACAGAAACAAATCACTATGGGAAGCTAACCAAGGAAAACAGCTATTACTTGGGGTGCAGAATCATCAAACAAGTATTGCTTCCTAGAATCAAAAAGGATGCAGTCAGCAGCCAGTACTGAACCATGATCAGCTCTTAAGGCTGCTTCAAATCTAGTGTTCCCTCTAAAAAAGCCCCTAAATGGTAACTCCCTGATAATCATTGATTTGCTATCAAAAAATGCACAACCAAAATGCTGATGAGATCTCCAAAAGTCAAGGCTGATCCAAAACCAAAAGATTAAAACTGCAGGCCTATCATTCTCAAAGTTCATAATGCTTATTTTAAGTTTCTACAGAACCACCACAATAACTGGAACAGTAAGTTGTCAGTTTTGTTTTCCTATCAGCAGAGCAATTAAATGCAATTATTAAATGCAATGAGCAAAGCAATTACTGTGCTTTGCTCAGTGAAAAACAGTTGCTGACAGAGATCTTGAACAAGGGTGCACTCTTCAGAATATGCTTTCAGCATAGTAATCAAGTGTTGTTATATTAATGTCCTTGCATTCTGCCACCTTAGACTACCTAATAATTAAGTTTTCCCCTCTCCCATTTTAAAATAAAAACAGACAGAAACAGATGAAGTATGGGAGACACCCTTGTCTCAAAGAATAGATTGTTGTGATTTCAGCTGAAGCCTATGTGTGTAGAGAGGAATGCAGTAAAGATGGACAGAGTTTGGAGCCCAAATGTAACACTTGACTTGAGGGAAGACAGAAGCCTAAGCCTAAGACTGTCCAATAATGAGTACATCCCTGAAGGGCAACCACCAATTGCAATTTGGAGTTTAAAACTACATTGCCATTGCTCCTTAAAGTAAAGGGGAGCCTTGTAGAATGGTAGGACGAGCGTGGAGGAATTATCAGTAGTGATCATCATTTGTGAACATCAGACTATCACTTTTTTTACTTTAAAATTCTTGAGAAGGCTTTGCTTCCTTGTCTTGCTTTTTCCAAGCACATTCTCAAAAAAAGGAAGAAGTAGATATGAAAGCAGAATGACAGATCAAAGATTCAATACTTCCCATAGTGGGGGAGAAAAAAAAAAAAGATGTAATCTGGCTACATATTTAGTTACAAACACTCTGCTCCTGTGATTGACAGTGATGTTGCCACATTGCCACATTGAGTCTCTCACACTTCTACCACTTTGTGGGAGGTAGCACTACCTTGAGTGCAATACTGAGTCTTGCAGAATGGGAGAAGATGGAACGTACAACAGTGGTTCAATCTTTAATTTGAGCTTTGTTTGAAAATGCACCTATTACCTTTGATGGGTTACTTATTTTGTCACCTTTGCTTTAATTTGGTCTACTTTGAGAACAACTAAAGAAACTGTTTTCTCCCTATTATAAATTGGGAATAAAGGCAATAAGAAAGCTCTGTTTCATTATAATTGCCACTGTCTTCAAGAAGTATCATCTGCAGTAATAACAGCTGTGATTAACTTTACATTAAAAAAAGATCATTTGGGAATTAAAAACAGTATGTAAAAATATGCACCTTTCAGGTACTACTTTTTATCTTGCTGTAACTCAGTTGTACAGTTGAAATCCAGGAGGAAGAGAAAATGTCATCAGTGAAAAATAAGAGTGCACAACAAATAAATATTCCAATAGAAAATAATAAATACACATTAAAGTAAATAATATAGTATTGGACACATATGTCCTTAGCGTGCATGCTGTTTCATGAACAACCAGTAAGTTTTGGTACAGTGCCTTAGTGTGTGCGAAAAAGCTGTTTGGCAAAACTCTCATACCTGATTAAATTAATGTGATTATTAAAACCTCTGCTAAGGCTTCGGGCGGGCATTTGGTCCAACCAAAGCACAGGCTGGTCAGGGTCTGCTATCCTACAAAGACAAAGGATGTTAACATTGGCACGTTTCACTCCATGTAATATTTCTAATTGAACTTTGTTCTCTCACACAATTTTTCACAAAAGCTATAATTCAGAAGTCACAAAAAATGCTTTTTGTTTTTTTTTTTTAAAGAAATGTACATAGGGTTTTCATAAGAAAAGAATTTATAAGCATTTTATGTAGCTAGAGGTTGGCTCACAAAAAGTAAGGGTTTCAAACAAAGTTGCAATATGTCCTATGGTCTTTCAAAGCTTTGCATCAACCAGAAAATGTAATTCCCAACCCTTCCTTTCTTTTTAAAGGCGGAAAGCAGAGTATTTTCAGAAGTGCACTCCTTGTACCTAAAGCATCCTCTTATTTTATCAGAATACTTACTTACAGAATTGGTAGCTAGTATTACATGTAATTTTCGCCTCGTTTTAAATTCCATAGTGCAAAAATGAGGCTGCTTGCTTCTCGTGTCTTTCATTTAATAAATTAAGAACAGCAGCACAGGCAGTGAAAACAGAGGTTTTCCTAGTGCTGTTCTGTTGATATACTTCAAACACCTTTTTGGCAGATCTATTTTTAAGGAGTGGCTATCAGTCTGATTGCTACTAATAACTGGCTTATTATATCTCACTCATCTGCACAAGAACTATTAACACTAATGTTACTTTATTTCTTCCTCACTCTCTTGTTTGTTTCACCTACCTGGTTTAGCCTTTTATTAGAAAATAGAACCTTTGCAGCACAACTGTCTTTTACTTTACAAAAGAAGTAAGTGTAATAGGGACTCCACTGCGGCCCCTAGCTGCTACTATCATATAAACAAATAAAATTAGTTACCCTACAGTAATTAGGATTCTTCAGTCAAATGTGCCTACAATTATTCCATTTTAGGGTACATAAAACAAAAGAAAAATCTGATTCTCATTGCCAACAGAACCCCTGAAATCCACAAACAAGTATGTCTTCCTACTGATAAAGGTATACACAATTCCTCCTACGACAGCCTTCACTTGCATCAGAATTGCTCACCTTAAGTATTAATGAGTTCAGTATCAGTGATGCTTTAAGAAAAATAAATCCCAACACAGCATAAGACCTAAAAATGTGGGCAAGTCTAGTACCAGGTCCTCTGAGTCACCTCTGCCTTAACTGCTTGGAAGGTTGTGGGAATCTTCATGTCAAAACTGAATACTGTGTCTGCAGCAGGGAGCTTGACGTTGCACAGTATGTTAGTTTATAATGCACAGGTGTTAACTAAGGAGAGATTTTTAAGAACCAAAAACCTATAAAGAATTAAACCAATACAAGTGAGGTGACTGCTGTATTTTGTCTTTCTGGACTCAAAAAAAAAAAAAAAATTCAAACACGCCTCGATTCCGTCTTGTTCTTCACAGATGTTACTGCCAGAATAACAGCAGAAAAATGCTGCCTCATTCTACGATTCTACAACTCTGAGTACGTTATTGGTCACTTCTGACTCAATAAAATGCACAAGCCACAGAAAACTATGACAGACTGGGAAACCATTCTGGATGATTGCTTTGTACTTGTTTTACTCTTACACTTTTTCTTACGAACCTTCAACTAGCTCTTGCTGTTGACAGGATGCAAAGTTTTATTGACCACTGGTCTGAGCTATAGAGTTCAAGATAGTAACTTTTCTTACTGAGGAACCTGATGAGATGAGCCCAATCTGATCAATGTTACATGGCTATATTACTGCATTTTTTGTGAATTATTTCACGTGAATTAATCACGCAAAAAATAAAAAGTTCAAATGTTGAGTATTTCAGCTGACAAGATTGTCACAGACTGCTATTAAACGTCTGTTGTTTTCAAGGCCAGCAGTTTCAGACACAATACTCTGATAACTTCTGCTCAATCAACTGGACTGCATTTGAAACAAAACCAGAGCAATCCTTTCGCCAAACCTATCAATCTCCAAATGGGAAAGCAAGACATTCCAAAAGGCTGTTCAGAAAGGCAAAATACTATGAAGTATTTTGCTAATAACTTCATAGAATAAAAAATTAACAAAAATGAATTTATTCGAATAAATAATTATTTATGCAAAAAAAAAAAAAATGCTAGTTGTACACTAATGAAAAAAAATCATTGATATTTACAATGGCAAGAGATAATCAGATTCAGGTCTCCAGCAATCAGTTTGTGCAATTTTTCCATAGAGATGGGGTAGAAAAACCAAGTAAACATTAAAAAAACAAAAGTATTCAAGATGACTAAAATATATTCTATGGAACATTTTAAAAAAAAAAAAAAAAAAAAAGTATTTCTATTTCTGATAACAATTTAATGTGAAAGTAATTGAGAATTAATAGAAGATACAATAAAGTATTCAAAAAAACACACATTATTTGGTTTGGTCTTAATTACCTTTGAATGATCTATTTGTGTTTACCTACCAAAACACTCATCCATCCTCTCTACATTAGCAACACACTTTTGCTTTTATCTACTCTTTTTCCATGAAGAATGTAAGAAAAACAACAACAACAACAAAATGAAACAACACACCAAGTAAAGAATCCCTCTAACCCCAGAATGCCTCAGTCTGAGCTCTTTGTTTAGATTACTTATTGTTATGCAGCCCTTTATGGAATGCATTGGATTTTTCACAAATATATGCACAAAGATACATTCAAGTATATAGGCTAAGATTGACTCCCTTTAGCTTATTCAACTGTTTCTAGCACAGAAATAACAATTGTTCTACCTGTTCAGACTACAGCCCTTTGGTTAACTGAAGCATGCACCATTATTACAACTTAAGGCTTGTTTTCTCTCTTATCATTACCTTCGCCACTTCACAGCAATATCAAACATATCCCTCCACTGCATCAGTCTGGTTTTCCCATTCATCCGAACTTTTGAGTTTGCCCACGTCCGCTGCACAGCTTGCATTACTTCTAAAGTAGCCAATCCCATTGCTGGGAGGAGGAGGAGAGAAGGACAAACAACAAAAACAGAAAAGCAATCAGAACCACACACTTCTTTTTCTACTGACAGGAAAACTGAAGCAGGGAAGTGATGTATTTACAGAAAAAAATTCCCATATCATTAAAAACTGGGAGATCATCTTTTCCAGGAAATTTGCTGATATAATTATTATTTTCATTTTAACTTTTTATATAAGTATTCAAAATGAGTAGAGCTTAAGACCAATTTGCAGGTAGTTAAGGCATGGCATTAAATTGTAACCACATTCATTTTTTAATTCTCAAGTTGAGAGCTTTTTCAGTATACCTCTATGTATTCTTTTATTTGGAAGAAATCCTGGTGTCTCATACTGCATCATGGAACCCAGATGATCAGCTACACATATGAGTTCTTGCACATCAGTCTTATAGCTTTCAAAATTCTGAAATAACACATCTCTTACAGAGGAGAAAAACATACATCAGACATAACTTGGCAACATAGGTCTTGGAAGTTATAAAACAATTTGTTCGTCTGGTAATCCATACTGTTCACGTGGGAAATACTCAAAAACTGACTTTTTGACACTCGTTTCTTTTCCCACCTCACTAAATATACACAGTATATGGCAGTTACACTATCTCAAATCAAATCCTCATTCTACTCATCTTATTATTATCAAAAACTATTTCATCTTCAGACTTTCTCATAGTAATTGGCACTAAAAGTTAACCAATAACACACCTTGAAATGCCACGCTTACCTGAGGAACCTCAACACTAAGTAAGGAAAGAATACATATAGAAACTGGAAGTCTTATTCTGCAAATTATCCCTTAATTCTGTAAAAGCTACTTGCATATATGGAATAGAATCCATCTTTTTAACACAAAAGCCATATATTTTTAACTCAGCATTATTTTTACATAGAGGAATTAAGTGAGAATATATCTAGAAATTCATTTACATCAGGAGAAACTGCTATCCTTCCTTTAAGTGCATATTTCTGAAGACTAGTCTAATAAATCCCGTGCTCTGTTAGCTGATATTATGCTGCCCCTAAAATATTGGTTATCTAAATTATTCTGGAGAATATTTTTCCTAGTGAAACCCATATGTTATTAACAAATCTACTTAACAGTTGAGAAATTACACCTCTAACAAAAATAAAATAAAATAAAAAATAAAATAAAATAAAAAATAAAATAAAATAAAAAATAAAATAAAATAAAAAATAAAATAAAATAAAAAATAAAATAAAATAAAATAAAATAAAATAAAATAAAATAAAATAAAATAAAATAAAATAAAACAAAACAAAACTTAACACATAGCAAGAAACTAGTAAGGGTGCTACATAGCATTGCACTCAGCATCTCAAACTTTTCAATGCCTTAACACCGATTGCAAAGAAAACAAAATAGAATAGTAAATCATTAAAGCTGTATGATGTGAAACAATATTGCTTATGTGAAAATCAAACTGAAAAAAAGTCATTGTAAGTATCATTCTTCCTCTTTTATGAACTGAATCAACTCCAGTTGCTACAGTTTTCAAAAGAACCTACATTCACTGGATTTCCACAGTATAAGTGCCTCAGAATAGCATTTTTAAAAGTCAAGCAGAAAAAAAAGCATTGTGAGTAGGCTTAAAAAAAATAAAATTGCTCACTTTATATGTGGCTGTAACCCTGGCTGTTCTTCATAATTTTCTATAAGAAAAGGAAGATTTTTTGCCCAGTGGTCCTTGAAATTTCCAGGAAGATCTATATCAATATTATACTCTGTAAGAGGGGTATCCAAATGTGCATGCAAGTATCTAGAATACTCTGGAGGAAAGAAATAAAATTAAATACTGTTCGCATGATCATTCTACTTCTGTAATTATATAAGATCAGAAAACAGATTATACATTTGTCGGTTATCCAACATAACTTAAATAAGGTATTACTCTTCAATAATCAAGTTTTGTTATTAGCTAATTTCCAAGACAGACATAAGCCTACTTCAGCTAAGTACCACTTTACCATTTCACAGAAACATGCATCAGGTTTATGGTGCCGACTTTTAACTGCATGAACAAACAAGTGTGTACATTTTCTGGATGACACACTCTATTGTGCTCCTCAGGATGTACAATGTTTCCTTAAAATTGACATAATTATAACCACACCTGCACTTTCAGGGTTCTTACAGGATTTAAAGCGAAAAAAATCAACTCACCTCGGAGATATTTCACTTTCAGATATTCTGGACTGGCTTTCTGGCCTGGTAGTGGATCATTTAACATAACTTTAGTCTGAGCTTTTATGCCTTCATAAAACTGTCCCATTGCAACATGGCTGAGTCCTTTCATATACTGGCATACTTCATTGTATGGTTCTAGCTGTAGACACCTCTAGAAGGTTAAAGGAATAAAGCATTCACAAATCAAGAAACAGAGAATGAGAATCTTCAAATAAGCTAACCTGTTTTGTCAGAAGGCCTTCCCTACTGAAAAGATTTACTGATTATTAAGAAGCGCTTTCCACCAAAGTTAGATTGCTAGCAAAGAAAAATACTTCCAGCTTTACTAAAGAAAAGGAATTGCCAGTGCAAATATGCTTTTGATCACACTAATTGTTATGAAAGTAGACTGTGTTTGCACTAATGATAACAGGTCTAGTTTCATTAGTTGAATGAAACTAGAAAAAAAAAAACAGTCATTATATTAATGTGGTTTTCTTGACTAGTTCAACATATGGATTGAAGAAATGGTGTGATATCTTCATTAGTTCATGCATTAGTACACTTCATTATTTTAGTCAAATATTTACTGTATGTTAAACACATAGCAAACTGATATTCATTCATTTAAACAATGCTCTGATTCTTTTTCTAACAATTACATCTCTTTAGAGGAACATTTCTGTCTTAAAAGTTAAATCATCTTTTCAATTATACCAGTATCTACAAATTGTGTTCTACAAGAGGAATACATAATGACTAAGGAACTGTTCTCCTTAGAATAAGCACAGTTGCATTCAAAGGGGATATAGTCATGTTCACATCTCATTTCAATTATTGTTTTAAAAGCGAATGTTAACCACATGTCTATATCATTATTGTTCTGCCTGCAAAATGAGGCTGTTACTTAGTGTCCATGGAAAGAGGCAAGATTTTATTTACCTAAAGAATTATGTACTTTTTTTCCCCAAGGTCAGTGGCTACCTACATAGCATGAGTTGTTTCAAAACACGGAAAATGCCTCAGAAATTATTGTTCAAAAAAAAATGGAACTTTGTATGCATATTTTAAACTTAAAATTACAAAGAAGACTAAATCCTTTCTTCCCCCAGGTACAAATAAACATTTAAGTTTCAACCCAAAGTAAAATATTAGCTAGAACACAATTACCAGTTTCAAAAAACTGATAAAACGTTTCAACCAGAGCATGACTTTAGGAATTCATAAAGTAGAGGAAGTATCTTAGTTTTAGCCAAATTTCATTTTTAATTCTAAACTCCAAGCTTTTAATAAATCTTTTATGACAGACTTAAACTGTATTTATATTCAAATGCACATTCTTATTAGCATTCAGAATGTAAAACTTGGAATTTGTCTTTTTTTAAAACAATTCTTGTATACTAATTTTTGTTAAAATACTTTGATTTCTTATTTAAAGTGGGTCTTACACTACATACCTTAAAATTCTTCAGTGCTTCATCTAAGCTACCATGATGATAAAGCATCATTCCTTTGAGCTGTAATGTCTGAACATGATTTTGATTTAGCAGCAAAGCCTTCTGGAAGCTCTCTGTAGCAGCATCGAAGTTGCCAAGTTCCCTAGGGAATTCCATAAAGTATAAAGTGAAAAATACAGAAGTTAATGGTGACAGCAAATTTACTTTTTAAAAGTTGGTTTCATGTGTCCACAGGGGATATCATCAAAATGGAATGCAATACTAATAGGAAATTTCTTCAGCAAAAGCAGTAATTCTCTAACTGTTCTTTGGTGGTATTAACAGCTGCACAGTTTTTTACTAACTGAAATGTGTACTCTAATATGCAATGCCACAAGACCACAAAAATTTTCCACAATTCTATATGGACATAAACCATTAAAAAAAATAATTTAAGTATGGGTTTCAGAACCTAACAGAACCAAAATTTCCAAAAAATGCATTCTTAGAGAATGCAATCTCTGACAGGTCTTTTAACTTTTTATATAAACAGTATTTAATATACAAAATACTTAAAATGTTGAATAAGAAAGCGCGTGGTGTTTGGAAGATGAAACTAAAAACATACTAACAAACGTAGTGACTTACTCCATGGTCAGGACAGCTTTTAGTTTCTCTGTGTCTGTTTTTACTATCCAGAATAAATAAAAATAGAAATAGTACACAAGTAATTTTTTCCTCAAATATTTGTCCAGGAGACTGATTTTTAAAATTTAAGATCTTGAAGTTCTTTCTAGGTCAAGTTACATTACCTGAAATTAATCCAGACTAGCAGTGCCAGAAAAGACTAACAACATTAACTAGTTTTAAGTACATTTGCCAAAAAGAATTTTTAGACAGATCAGTGATTAACCACAGCTCTTCTGTTTCAAGCACATGCACGAACACAGAAGTCACTAGACTCAAAGCAGAAATTAAATAAAATGCCATAACTGATGTTGTGCAGAAGGACAAATCGGAGACTCAGAATTGCCTACTTCCACTAAAAAAAAAAAAATCTTTAAAAGATTTTTTTTAAGCACCATATTTGAAATGTAGAAGAAAGAAGGTGTGAACTTAAAATATGTAATTTTAGAAAGAAAGAAGCATCTGTCAGCTGAAGTTAACCAAGGGCTGTCCTGGAGAACTTAGGTATTATTTCTGCCTCTCATAACACCTGTGTGTTTATGGGAAAGTATTTCAGACTTTCCTAGTTGGCCACTAGTTATAAGTCCCCTCTGTTATTAAACAATATTCCATTCATCTTCTGGTTGTTGGCTGAGATTCCTTATCTCACTGCTGAGCATTTTAGATGAGCCAACAGTAATTGTGCTTTGCATATTAAGTGTAATAAAACAAAAAACAAGCAAAACAAGAAATGAAGTTTCTTTTACATTCCTTCTGCCATTATTTCCTGAGGACCAGAGAACTTTGAGTGTGGTGGACAGTGAGAGGGGAGAAAAGCAACATACTTCAGCTGATTGGAATGCTCTGATTTAGTGACTTTTGCTTTGTAAGACAACAATCCACTGCAAAATGAAACTTTAAAAAGCTTGTTTCCCCGTCATCCCCATCCCTCAAAGCAAAACTTCTTCAGAAGTTTCTTGGACACAGGATATAAAAGATGAGAGAGAGAAAGTCTCACATCCAAACACAAAACACATAGTTAAAGGATTTATTGGAAATGTAAAAAGGCACCTACCCACATTCCAGGCTAAATTACTGACAATTCATTAGCACCTGAAAAGTATTCACACACCACAGTAACAAATACCACAGAAAAACTCATGAGGAAACTAACCATTATATTGAGCTCAGAATGCAGAGACTGTAATAAGGCACAAGTCCACAAAGCTAATAATAAAAAATTAATGTAATAAATGTAATTCACTGCTTTCAGTAAATACTGCATGTTCTGTATGCTGAAGGAAGCATACAGCCTGAAGAGAACATGACCACATAACTAAAATCTGTATGAAATGCTTGTGTACCATCCCTACCCCATTTAACCCTTGATAAACAGAATATGCTTCTGCTGCAACAGCATTTCTGCTGCAGATCAGTACTTTCCAAAAATAGTAATGTAAAATATGAAATAGAAAGTTGACAAGACACAGCAAGTTGGGAAAAGAACTACAATGTGCAGAGATACTCAGTTGATGACTATGTTATGTTCCCATCTTACTGATACCTGCCATTCACCTAACCTTTGATCCACAGCAGCTAGGGACTGAAATAAAACTACAGAGCAAACCTGAAAATTATTTGTCTTGAACACATGCTCACGTAGCCATACTGGCCACAGGAGCTATCAAGGACACATATGATTCTGCATGGTTTTGTAACAAATGTGTGAAACTTTGGAGTGCATTTTAAAGAAGACAATCATATAGAAGAAGTTTAAAACTATTTCTGAATGTCCTTACCTGTAGGCTTGTCCCAGACTTTTATATGCATCTATGAAGTCTGCTTTCTGCTTCAGAGCTTCTTTGAAAGATTCAATGGCTTCCTATAGAGAGATAATAACAAAAAAGTTTGTCACTTACTACCTCCGTACCATTTTAGCATCAATAGTTACTTGCCATGGATTTAGTTATTCATCAGAACTTTGTAAGAAACTTAAGTTACTTGTACAGAGTTATTATAAATCCTGTCAAGATTCTTATTTAGAATAGGCATCAAATATATTCTGAGTACTATCTCCTAGAAGCACCAAAATACTTATTGAACAAAAATATAAGATAGTCATCTACCATTACTGACTGTCTTGTATACTCTAGATAAGTTTTAGATGACGGAAGATTATCCCCAAAAGCAATGTCTTTTCACTCAAAAATTAACACCCCCCCCAAAAATTAATACCCTCTCAAACTGAGCCAAAGCTCAGTTTCCAGCAAGCCTAGTAAAACCTAAGAGGTGACCTGTACAGCCTTGCTTTAAGAACCACTCCTGACAGTAATTTATTAGAGGATAAACAGGAGTAGAGGTATGCTTGGAAATACAGAGCCACTCAGTAACAATCTCTCAGAAACAGAATATTAGAGAGGGATGAAAGGGCTGTAATGGGTAAGATACTTCCTCCAGGAAAAAAAAAAATAGGGTAGAGGAAAGCATAGAATTGTGTCGATTTGCAAATCTGAAAAAAGAAAGCATTGTTCCCATCTTGAAGATTGAGGCATTATTTACTCTTGTCAGTTATATTTCCACGTTCACTTTCTGGGCTTTTGGCTGTCTACATCAAAAATCAGAAATTCAATCCAACTATTATTTGCAAGTACCTCACTTGACTGAGATAAGATACAGACAGTAAGTTCAGTGACATCCTGGAGTTCTCACCTTGTACAGTGAGTGTGTGTGTGTGAGGGGAAAATACCAGCATGGATACAAAAAGGGTAGTGATAAACTATGAAAGATACTGGGCTGAAACCCAGGAGTTCTGGGTTGTCTCCTGGTTCTGTCAGGCTTTCTTCATACAACCTTTACTGAATTCCAAGCTGTTAGTAAAGGCAAAAAAAAAAAAATCCACTTTCTTGAAATTTAAGAATCACAGTTATATCTTTGCATCTCAAATTGGTTTCAGTTGATTGAAAAAGGAAACAACTTCTCTGCTCATTTTAGAATCTGAGGGAACAATTATGTCCCCCCTATTTATCTATGAGCACTTCAGAATCAACTTATATCACAGGCACTGATGTAGGGTTCTCTATTCCTGGTTTCTTTGAATAATAGCTTGATTCTAGCTCATTCAAGAAAGAATCTAATATTATTTTCCTCTTCATCCCTTTCCCATTCACAGGCTCCTCTAAGGAGTCTCCATTTCATGAAAAAAAAAAAAAAAAAAAAGTTTAATACAACCATGCAGATCTCAGCAGAGATGCAAAACACAAACATCTTTGAAAGCACTACATAAACACATCATCAGTTATGACTGATTTACCAACGCCCATCAAGACCAGCAGTACTTATATGTCATATTATGAAGCATTACATTGTTAGAATTGGACTAAAAGCATTTTCATTTTGCTTTTACTCCTTTGCCTTAAAGTTTTTATGTGAGAGAAATATGTATGCCAACACCAAATGAGATTTCTACAACTATTTTTTGGAAATAACCTCAAATAGAGAATTGTTATTTAACATAACTTTACCTTCAAGAGTCCTCTGTGAAAAAAGGTTAAGCCTTTATAAAGCATAGCTATAGGCTGATTTTTGTTCAGTTCCAGTGAGTGCTGAAAATCTTCGTGGGCTGTTGCATAATCCTGTGATAAAGTAGATTTTAGATGACAGAAGAAACGCTATACAAATAAAGAGTAATATATATTTGTATTTTCATAAAGTTAAACTACAGAATTTTCTTTGATATATGAAGTTATCCTCAGGGCCAAACAGCAATGATTGTAAACTGCCACTCAGAATATCAACAAATAAGGAATGAATAATACACTTTCAACTTTTTCAGTGAGTGCTGTAATAAAAAAAGTAAATGGAAAAAAAAACTAGGCACAGAGACAGATCAGAGCAAAGTGAGCTGTCAGCTACTAGAATTCAGACAATCTTTAATGTAAAATGAGTAACGTATCATCAAAGTGTAAGAAAATCAACACAAACTGATTACATAACAAAACAGGATATTAGTTTTGTTTTTTAAGCATATATAGTAGTTACTGTGGTGGCCATAACTTTTCCTTTTTAGACTAGTATTTAATAATACTCCTTAAATGCAATTGGAGGTTATAAATCAAATTCTTTATCCATATCCTATTCCTCAAACACACACAATAATGGGAGACAAGCACGCAAGGTAAACCATGTAGTTGCCCTCTGCTTCTCTGCATTAAATAGAAACGCAGATGAAATCCTTGAATAATATCTTTGAACTGCTGGAAAGTTAAATATGTTAAAAACAAGGCTATCCCCCCCTCCGCCTAAATAGTAAAGATGGTCTTGAACAAAAGTAGCAATTGGTATAAAAAAACACACAAGAAAATGCCAAACAAAAACCCAGCAACACCCACACAACCAGAACCAAACAGAACCATCCAAATCCACTAACCTCAGATATGAAGTACAGGGTGCCTCTATGCCTGTAAAGCCGTGCCGATGGCTGTAGCTGAATAGCTTTGGTGAGGTCAGATAATGCTTCACTTATTCGTCCTAGAGGGGACAGTATCTAAGAGACCCAACGAAAACATCGGTTTAGAGCACGCAGGCTGAATGGATTAGTTTTAGAAATATGAGAACTATTCTTTTTCATGTTCAGCTGTAACAGAATAACTATATTTTTTAGAACAGGACAGAAAATTCTCCTTTTTCGAAGCTCTTATGAAATAGAAAATCTGAAAGCATCTTTCCCTTGAAATACCAGTGTACTTTCAACCATCATCATTTTTAGGAACTTAATATTTTGAACAGAAACAAGACAACCAAAGCAAAACACTGTATTTCAAAGTAATTCCAACATACTCAACAGAAAACGTAATTAAAACCTTCTCAAACCTTTTCAGTTTAGGCAAAATATTCCCCCCAACCAAAATTTGCCCATTTCCCAATTATATGAATGCCTTTCATATTTTTAGATCAAGATTACTAAAAAAAAAAACATATTTATAAATATTTTATATTTTATAAATAATTGTACACTTAAACATAATATATGCTATACTATTGTCTATAGTAATTCCATTCCATGTATGTTTAATTTTAAAAGTAAACGTTCCAGAAATTACATGGAAAATTATACTTGAAAACACTGTGCAATTTTAACAACTTCCAAATACCTGAAAAGACAGAAAAAAATACTCACTTCTGCTCGTTGTTCAAATACTTCAGGATGATCTGGTTCTAGACTAATTACCCTACTGAGCTCAAAAAGAGCAAGTTCAGCATTTTTCACATCCTGAAAAGGAGAGAAATAAGCAAGGTAAACAACTGTGTGTACTTACAGTAATACATTCTGAGCGATGAAGAACAATTCATTTGGCTAAGACTCTGAAAATGCATTGATTTACATTAAATGCCCTTCACACCTCCGCTAACAAGATTAAGATGCGGCATGCTACAAATAGCTGAAAAACACCTATTTGCTATAAGAAAATGAACTCTGCTTGTAAACATCAATTTTGTGTTGCAGCTCTAATAACTTATTCTTGGCAGCAAAGCTGGCTCAAGTTCACACACGAACTCCAACACACATGCACGCGCACACACACGCACACCAGTGCTTTCATCAATACCATTTATAACCCGATCTAAGGAGTTCTGGCAATCAGTTGATGGCATCAGTGTCTTGTCTAAGTTTTTAGATTTTCCTCAATAAGATGTAGGATGGGAGCACATACTTCAACTACAAAAACTGCTATATAAGCAGCTATGCAAGCTGCTATATAACCAGTTTTAACATGCTAAACACCATCTTAGTGTCTCAAAAGAGTTGTTGACAGAAACCTCATTTTTTGAAGCGAAACTGTAGCAACATCTAACAAAACTCGGGAAAAAAATCAGACTGGTGTTAAAAATATGCAAATACGAGGGACTTTAAGCTCCTGTCAGCACCACTAAAGAATTAAAGATCCCGCACAAGAGACATTTTCAAGAAGTTATTCAACTCTTCTTCCCTCTAGAATACTGAGAGACCACTCAATCATGAGTTAACGGGCTACATAAACTATATCTATTTTAAAACTTATTTTTGCTCAGGAAAATTTTGAGCAGTCACCTCTAAGTAATTTAACTTGAAATGTATTAATTTGTTCAATAAGATTTGAAGAAGCATGTCTGTCAAGAAGCAATATAAAGCCTACTGGACTGCAAGAGCTGACGATTTTCCATGCTGAAATAAAAGACTTTTTTATTTCCAAATACAGACCAGATACAAAGATAAATTCTGTGGGGCTTCAGAAACCTGCATTTTAGAAGACACTGCTCGTTATCTGATAACTCTTTCAAGTAGCTGTAGATCCCAGCGCTAAGCATTAAAATTCACCACTCACAACTGTTCCTATATTCTCCTTTGGCAACCTTGCTTCATGTTGCTTTACTTTCACAGTCCCACAAAGAACACACCCATGGGCTGAGCAGCATGGTCCACTAGATCACTAGGTTACAGAGCACCTACCAAGGGAAGGACATGGGACACTTCTGCATCGCCTATAGCAAGAGAGCATGAGTTTACAACTTGATAGGTACATACCGTTCGATCTAAGCTCCTCCTGTAAAAGGCCTTCTTATAGGTTAGTTTCAAATAATTCAGTCACCTATAACTTTAAATAATCATCTACTTACATGGAGTCCTTTTTTTCCATATGCTATCCCTCGTCCATAGATTGCGCTAACCAGCTCCGGTTCTTCCTGTTAGATTAAGAACAAATGTAGTAATCGCTTAAAAAATACGCATCTTTCTTCAATAAATGTTTAATTCTTGTTGCTATCAACTAGCAAGCAATGAACAACCACAGCTGCCAGGCAAAGATATCACATGGATTGTATTACATCCTATACTTTCATATGGTCACAACCTTCCAGTTTAATATACTGGAATTAGTGGGCAGGATTTGTCTGGAAAAAGAGCTAAACATCTCCAACAAATCTGATGGGAGAGAAGAGAATTCATATGAGAAATGCTACCCACAGCATTTTTAACACTATTTTATAGCAAAAGCACTCGACAGTGAGATACAGAAAAGTTTCATGTATACTTTTTATTCCTTTCTTCTCGTTGTATTTATGATTTTTATAACACAAGAGGGAAGGAGTTTAGACTCTGAGAGGTTCTATTAGTTAAACAACATCTTGTGCAATAAAATGTAATCCAGCCATGGCTTCCCACCCAAATATGAAGAACTACAACTGCAGAGCTGGTTTTCTTGGCACAACTTTTCTAGGCAGTTAGGGGTTCCCTGAAATCCAGTCAGAAATTGCCAATTTAAATACCTGCAACCAGGTACGTAGCTGTGCTCATTTACCTGGGACAACTGCCAGGAAACAAATTACTGCATTGACTAAACAACAGATAAGTGGTGTAACCAATGCTGACAGTTTGCCAGACTTCAACCGATCCCAACTGTACACGTGCCAATGTCAAGTTCAGGTAACTTCCCTACTTTTAATATAATGACTAAGCATGAATGGTTTGTTCTGTTAAATGTTCCAATAATCATTTTAATAAGCGTATTTAAAATTGTCTTACGGAAGACAGAGTGAATGATCTCAATGACTCTACATTCTTTGAGGCATCTAATCATGATATCATGATTTCAGCTGAAGTGTGTGCATTACAAATCTGCTCTATTACATGCACACTTTTCACAGTAACTTTCTACAGTTGATATATCTCACTTATCTTCACTTTCTATTTTACCTTCTTACTCAAGAGAAGGCAGGAAGAGCTTTATAACTTAATTTTTAGAAGCAGGATTTTTCATTAGAAAAGTTAAATCATTCCTTACATTAGAAGCATACCAATGACAGATCTCTAAATAACTGGAAAAAGTTCTGATTCGTAGCTTGTTTGTCCTCTGATAAGTTCCCTATAATAATGTTGTTATTATTTTTAATAAAAACTATTATTTATAATAGTTTTGTTATTATACTTTCAATCAAAGTATGAGCCATATGCTACCTGAGTCAAAACATGCATGATACTTGCAGTACTACTTTACCACTTCCATTTGTGCACTACAACCAGTTTAGAAAAAAAGAAGGCACATACTTCTCATAGTCACAGGTTCTTGGCCATACAAACACAGTATTTTGATATCAGCTTTAGGTATTGTTTTTTTGTTTATTTGTTGGTTTTGTTGTTGTTGTGTTTGTTTGTTTTTGTTGTTGTTGTTTCAAAAGTGGTTACCCAGGTTCATAGAAGATTCTGAATTCTTTACCTTGATCAGAAACAAATATCCTGAAGTATTAGCTAAGTTTTACTTACAAACTCATCACATGTTTACCACTGGAGAAGGATAAATCCATCATACAAAAGTATTATCACTAAGAATGCAAGGTGGAACTTGACACTAGCAGTAAGTTATCTTGCTCTGTTTTCTCCTGATGTTACTAGGAGCATCCTAACTGCAGCCCATCTCCTCCCATACACAGCAAAATTAAATGATCTCAGTCTACACACTAAGACAGGAATTAAAGGAACTTCAATCTTGCACAAATCGGTTTCTGAAGATGCTTTTTTAAATCGAAACATCATAAAGAAAATTATTCGTACAGATGAGAAAAATACTCACCAACTAACCAAGATATGAATCACCTGACTTTAAGAGCATGCTTATGCTTGGACAAAAAATAAATATCAGAGCTGTTATTCTCATTTTTAAACCCTTAATTCAATATGGTTTAGTAAAAGCCATAGGTTAGATCGGATAATTTCATAAAGTGATGTGTTTCTTTTTTTTTTTTTTTTTTTCCCTTAAATACTACATTTAGCTTGAGGAGTCCAAAAAGAAAGCTTACCTGAAGCATTGTTGAAAATTGTCGTATGGCTTCATCATACAGGCCGTTGCCAATCAACACATAAGCAATTGCTAACAAGAAATTACAAGCATAAGTAAAACATCAAAAAACAGCTGGCTTCCTTCACACATACATTTTACAATTTGGTTGCATTTACAGGAATATACATAATGTACATACTAGCAACTTATATTAGTTGGTCAATTGTTTTCTAAACTGCCACTGAAATTGCCTTCTTCAACCATTACCTACCCTTTGTTAATTATTTCAGTTTGGATTATGCTCACCTGATTTTGGGTTTTGTCCCTCGCTCCTCTCTTTTTTTGCGAGCAGTTTAAGAAAGAGTTCATGTTAGAAAGGTACCACAACCCTATTTGGTAGCCCTATGTGAACTCTCAACTGTAAGTGCGCTTGGCTAACACTGATAGTTTTTTGATACTCCTATTAGAAAGCATCTGATTTTATTTCTTTGCATACATTTTGCTAAACTTTAATAGCTCACATTTTTTTCGTTCACTTGAAGTACCTAGAAAAACAAAAGTGACTCTGTTGTTTATAAAACTGAGATTGAAAAACACAGAATCCTTACCCATTTTAAAACACAAAAAGTTTTAAAGTTCTTGTACCCTGCCTTTGGAGCAGAAGCTAAGTATTTGAAAAAGAAACAGACCACTGTTTTTAGTAACATGTTCCTGTAATCTTCACAGGATACAAAAATAGTCAAGTCACAAGACTGAAAAGCTGTGGTTGTGCTTATGCGACTGAAGTTCAGTTTTGACAGCTGAATACCTACAACATGCTTAATGAAACAATCTTTCACCGGTCTTAGCTCTGGACTAAGATCTGCCCACGCTGCCCACAAAAAGCAAGCATCTTGCAAACTAGAGCTATGAAAGGTAAAGAAAAACATTTCCCCCAGCAGTTCACATGAACAGTTGAGAGCAGAACTGGGCACTGGAATTTTACTTTTCCTCACTCTTATACTGAGTTTTAGCAGTCATCCAAGCAGAATGGATGAGGTCTATCAGCTTAATTATTTACTCAAACATAAACAGACAAATAAAGCCAATTAGAACACAAGTATTTTTATAAGACACAGAGATTTTTCAGGCAGGCCACAATCTTCAGGCAGTGTCACTAAACTCTGTTCATTAAAGGAAGAAAAAAAGATAAGTGAAAGAAGTGAGAAATGTGTTTAACCCAGAGACTCCTTAATTCTTGGAGCATTTATTTTACACAGAAGGAAGTGCATGTGCAATATAAGCTTTTTCCTCAATACATAAAAAGCTTCACTCTGTGCAGACATATAGCATAGCCACCAACTGAAAGAAAACAGGAAGAATCAAGGACAGTTTGAAGAGCTGTTGAGTTTTTGTCATTTCACTATCCTCCAAGCCTACAGGTTTCTTGGTATCATCTTTATGGTTCCAATCCCCGCACACAGAACAACCAGCAAATAAAAAGAAGATGAATTCAAACATGCTATCATTAAACAAAAAAGCTGAGGAAGCAAGAAAATGGAAACTACTTGTCTTGCTGATAATGAGTTTCAGTTTTATCTTCACTCAAGACTCTTGGCAAAACACGAGGCTGTAGACCATGTCTGTAAAGCTATGGCAAGTGATTGACAGTAGCTGACAGAATATCAGCATTTTCAATTCCAGCTTTCCAATTAATCTTCAAGTACTAGAAACATTACAAGTAGATTTTTCATAATGACATACAAGGGTTAACAATGATCCATTTGTCCAAGTATCTGCATACTAAGTTTCTTCAGAATGCAAGATACATTCCATGCTACTTTTCCTCAGACAGTTACAAGCAGTAGCACAGAAACAAGAGGGACCCAGGCTCCTCACAGCAGGACATACTTGAAATAAAGTGGGTAGCTAGATGTCAGCCTACAGGCAAAACATGATAATAGGGACCCTCTGGCATACTCTTCAGAGTCTACAGTGCAGATATTAAAGCATCAAATATTTTCTGCTGGTTGGAAGTTCAGCATTCCCTAAAAGAGTCTGGAAACATGGTTAGGTATGCTAGCAATATGAAAGATTAAATCCTTAACTTTTGCTGGATAAATCCTTGAAGGCAGAAGTTACATCAACAAATAACTACCCAATTGTTTTTACTTTGTTACACAAATTATGAGGAAAGACTCTCTTTGCTCTTATACAAAAGACCCTTTGCTGTCTTCCTTGAAACACATTCTCACCAATCTCTTTGCTGCCTCGTAGTGCCCACTGCTTCCTTCACAGGATACCATTTTGGAGAAGCAGTGCAACTAACTTCTTCCTCAAAGCTTTTGAGAAAAGGATTTCTTGTCGCTTTATTTGAAATGCCTCCATCTTCTGCCCCAAGAGTGCTTTGAAAAAACATCAACAAGTAGTGGACTGCAGAAGGACACAAATTCAGAAAGCCTTCTTACTGACTGTAAGCACAAAGAGTGTGTGAAGAGCACAAAACAGGTCCAAGACCTATACTTTTCAGAAAGCACATCCCACTGATATTTTTCTGGATGCCTGAATAGTTTTAGCCATCAATAGTGACAGAAAAGGGAAGCAGAAAGTAGTTGAGACTGTTTAATAGGATTTAATCACAATGATTTCTGAACACCTGCTTAAGCAGACTCAGGGAAGAATTCCAGTGAGCATAGCAGAGAGGATTTTTAGGAAAACATATCTGTTTTCTCTTTGCGTAACCATTGAAAATGCACTGGGCTTTTTAGGATAGTTTTAAAATTAATGTATCACATAGGAATCAATAGTTTAGTTTCAAAGCATTCAGTACTACTACTCAGCATGTACTTCACCTGCACAAACAAACCTCATATAAGACACCTTACCCAGTTCTTCATTTGTGCTGTCATTATCAGTAGCAAATGGAAATCTTTTCTGCTCTGCAAGTGACTTCGCTTGACTCTGTAAAACATCATGGTTTGTAGTGTTTAGCAAACAGCGACAAAGAATTTAACAGAACTTTAACAGAGAATGCTTTAAATCAAAGCGTTAAGACTACTGTGATTGCTCTAATTGAAAACAAATTCAATCCTAGTCTTTCACAGGGAAAAAAAATTGTTTTTCAGTCAGATACTGCCACTATCCTCTCTAACAAAAGGCTAACTAAAGGTTTCAAATGAAAGAACATTGACAGTATTCCAGGAGTGGTTGCTGTTTACACATTACACCTGTCTAACGTGAAGTTTTAGAAGTTTAACACATATGTTACTTCATAGGAAATTTTCAGTTTTTACCCCATCAACTATTCCTTTGTCTCCTACAAAGGGAAGAGTACTACAGAAGAGTAAAACACAAAATGAAATACCAAAAAAGCATAGCTCCAGCAATAAAGACAAGTTTAACTTAGTAGTGCCATGCTAAAGAAAAAAGGCTGTCCTAAGAACTTTCAATTGGTTACAGCTGAGACTACAACAGGCTTAGCAAAGCCTAAACTATTTTGGGAACACAAATCTTATCTGCACAAACTGATTTTGCCTGAGACAGCCCCCCATTTACTGACATACTCTACCCTGTTCGTTTTCATAAGTTTTTTCCAAAGATAGCTGTAAGCCTAGCAGAGCAACACACATTAGAAAAATGCAAAACTCTCATTCAGTAAACCTTTCAAACTGGAAGTAAGAATGGAAAAACTAACTTCTCTCACTGCTCAGTTCTCTTCTTTTGAACTGCACATCTGTACATCTTTAACTTTGCAGAAAACAGCTTAACACTTTAAGCTTCAGATGAGATTTTTAACTTCATTTCCTCTACTGAGAGGACTGTGCTTTGTCTTCCTGCCTTCTGGTTTTGGTTTTTATTTTTGTCTTGTTCAGTCAAAAGAAGTCCCATCACTTGCACCCATGACAAAGATATTTCAACCACCTACGAGTGCAACAGTAACCTTCCCAAACCCATTATACACTTTTTGCTCTGTTCCTATAATCAAAAGAAAGCTTCAATGGTTTATACTGCTGACAGCCCTAAAAACTTATGCTGGAGTACTACGAAGCCATTCCTTCATGAGCAACTTTAGTTCATTTGTACTTAAGCCCTTTGGGGACCTGTGCCTGCAAATTAATAGATTCTATTTATAGTTATTTGCTGAAAATTAACTGCATAACCAGTTGGAATTAAAGTGGTGTCACTTCAATCTACTAAAAACTGTTTTGTACATTATATTCTTAGCAGCTTACCAGAATTTTTTCTGTGTTGAGAGAAAGCACAGACTCGCAAGATGAAGTCCCTCTTATGTCACAATCTGATTCACGGAAGTGCAAAAACGATGAGTCTAGGGGAAAAAAAAAAAAAAAAAAAAAAAAAAAAGAGAGAAAATTAAGACCTTTAGGAATTCAAGAAGTCACACACATGCTCTGCCAACACATCCCACACTTCCTCATGTTTATCTTAGCTTCCCCCCAAAAAAAGAGCAGGGGAGTAATAAAAGGGGGAGGGAAACTGGAATCAAGAAAGGGAAAAAAAAATGGGGTAGGTCTGTCCCCAGCTAGCACTGTGATCCTGTTTTCTTGCCCAACAAATTGAAGACCAAATCATCATTCCAAACCTGCGGAAGAAAATTAATGGAAGGGATCATATGGAGGTGGGCAAAGAGTTGCTGCTGGAAGTCCAGGACACAGAGCTAACAAAGACTGCAGAAAGTAGAGAGAACATGGCAAACCATAACTGACTAAACATATGCAGGACTGTCACAGGTATATTACATGATAACATTACACTCAAATCTAGGAATGATACACAGCTTGTTAGGACAGCAAAGAAAAAGATTAACGAAGTAAATAAACAGCAAAAACAAACAAACAAACAAAAAGCCCCTAGACTGACCATAGGAGTCACTATCTCACCTACATGGTGCTTTGACTACTAGCCCAACAGAGCTGTGAGCTTTCCAATCTTCAGATCCTACAGCTTCTATCAATTTGAAACACCGCAAAAGCAAACAAGAAAAAGCAACAGTATTACTTCCTTGATTCCATATCACAAATACCAGGTATTTTATTTACAAACAAGAGTGGAAATAAGCTTGATGCTAAATTTGAAAGGGGGGAGGAGGGTGTACATGCATTCTCATTAAGTTTGGCAGGCAGTGCTATTCTTGTAGTTTGATGACATAAGGCCTGCAGTTAGCTAACTCCCCATTTCGCTCAAGTGCAGGGGAAAAACAAAATGAAACAGCCTTCTTATAAGGAAGTCAAAGAGTATCTAAAACCATTTGCTGTAAACAGAAACTTGGAACTAAGCTGAGCCATAAATGATAACTGGGTGGGAGAAGTTTTACAACAGAAGCAGGGCTAGTGAAAAGCAGAAGGTGAAAGTCTGAAGTCACAAAGTCCTGTAAGAACAGTGGCTCACCACCCACAGCTCCCAGAAAAATCATTGCTGGG
Organism: Aythya ferina; assembly: GCF_964211825.1. Classification (NCBI taxonomy): domain Eukaryota; kingdom Metazoa; phylum Chordata; class Aves; order Anseriformes; family Anatidae; genus Aythya; species Aythya ferina. The sequence continues at coordinate 43,428,503 of NC_140298.1, forward strand.
GAGAGGTTTCAGCACCGCCCTGTTCTTTATGCTGGCCAAAATGTTTCTCTCCCGTGCCATGGGCAGCATCATCAATAGGTTATTTGTTCTGTGCTGGTGCTCTTAAGTCAGTGATGGGGAATTCAGCGTAGGCTCACTGAGCACATCTGGCTTCACGTGTCAAAATAAAGAGATGCCGGCAGGAGCTGCTAACTCCAGAATCCTTTTCTGTATAGCAGTGAAAATTTAATGAACGAGTTTTTGAACAAGGTGGCAGGGCATGGTAACAGCCTGCCTGGTGCAAGGCAGAGGGGGCAAAGCACCCTTTCACCTTTGCAATTCTCGGGGCAATGAAGATGCTGTGCATACAGGAGGAGTGGAGCTGTCTTTGTCTACAGGTTAGATACACTCAAGCCTGTATCACCCTGCTTTGTTAGCAGCTTTCAGCGGGATCAGCGGAGACACTCCTGGAGCTGGCGGCAGGCAGCAAGAGGAACGCCTGGAGACAGCGAGAGCCACGGCTGCTGGGAGAGCTGCCCAAGGAGCTGGGAGCTTCAGGGACTCCTCCAGCGGGCGACTCACTTGGCCACAAGATTTGAATAGCAAGGAGCGGAGTGCTGCGCTGCTGTTTTAGGGCAAGTAGGGTGAGCGTGTATATCCATATATTAAATTAAAGGCTGTCTCATAGCACCCCGTACCCCGCCAGCCACAGGGCTCTCCGCCAGCCCTCCCCACCACATTGCGCAGCTTTTATTGATCTCGGCGCCGGGTGAAAGTCTGCCCGGCCCTCGCAGCCAGCCGCGGCTCACGGCTTTGCGAACCCCCCGATCCCCCCCGGCCCTGAGCGACCCCGGGGCTCCCCCTCCCCGCCCCGCTGCCGGTCCCAGCCCCATCCCCGTCCCCGTCCCCGTCCCCGTCCCCGTCCCGTCTCACCGCACTCGGCCGCGTACTGCTCTGCCCACTCCGCCGCCGGGCCCTGGCGCTGCCGGTGCAGCTCCTGCTTGAGCAGGGACACGGCCGGGTAGCGCTCGCTCAGCGACAGCGCGGCCCGCACCAGCGCCGCCGCCACCGCCAGCGCCGCCCGCAGCCCCCGGGCGGCCCCGCGGCCGCCGCCGCCGGCAGGTGCCATGTTCGCAGGGGGGGACGCCGAGGGACGGGCAGGGAGGAGGGCGCCGCCGCGGAGCCTCCTGGGATACGGAGTCCGGCCCCCACGCTGGTCTCCCCGGGGAGAGGAGCGGCGAACTACAACTCCCGGCACGCCCCGCGAGGCGGGCTGGTCCCCGCACCGCCTCCGAAGGCGGAAGGGAGGCGCTGCGGGCGCCATGGCGGAGCCGGGCGCGTACCGCTGCGTGGAGTGCAGCGGCGGCGCGGAGGAGCTGTACCGGGACTACCAGCGCGGGGTGCTCCGCATCGCCCTCTGCGTGAGTACCGGGGTGCGGGGGGGGCTCAGCCGCCTCGTCCCGGCTGCACGGCCCTGCCTTCCCCTGGAGATCGCACGGGGAAGTAATAAACAAGCTCTTGGTGCTTTAACCGGGGCCTTCGGATCGTTCCGAGTTACTCCTATCAAGGTTTGGTGACATTTGGGTAGGTTCTCCTCCAGGGGATAGTTCTGAGGTGGTTTGGGTTTTGGGGTGATTTTTTCTTTTTTTTTTTCTTTTTCTTCTTTTTTTTTTCCCTTTTTTTTTCTTTTTTTTTTTTTTCTTCTTTTTTGTTTTTCTTTGTTTATGTTCTTCATTTTTCTTTTTTTTTTTTCCTTTTTTTTCTTTTTTGGTAACGTGGAAAAGCTGAGCGACCTAGCACCCTATATTTTAACGTGGGGGAAAAGATATGCCACGGAGGGATTTATTAATGTACATCTTCACTAAGCCAATTATCCGCATTTTTCACAATATGCTATACTTCTCCTTATAAACTCTGGGAACCTGGCACGTTTACACATCACATGATACCCTCTAGTAAAGCTTAAATTAGTTGTGTGCTGTTCAGGCCTCGTTTGTGTTCATCTCACCTGCTTACACAGCCCTTGGCACTCGGAGAGCACTGCAAGAAGTTGGGTGAGTTGGCTAACTGTGAGGCTGTGGCCAGGTTTGTGCTGAAATTCCTGTACACCTGTAAAATCTGGGGTCATTCAAGCGTTTCTTAAATCAGAAATAGAGATTGGAAGCACACATTTTGTAGAGATCTGTGGCTGATTTGTATTTGGATAGATAGTAAAAGATCAAAATGTTAAAATGGGTTGTTACTGTAGAACATAAAACAGCTAAAAACATACACAAAAACCTCTACAGATTGATCAAAAACTGGAGAGAGCAACAGTTTTTCTGAGGTGGAAGACAAACTAGGTAATAGAAATTGGCTTCTGCTGGCTGTAGGCTTGTACACTGCAGGGAAAGACAGATTTTGTCACTTCTTAGCATTAATATTATATATCAATCCTTCAGTTTACTTTGGAGCTTCAAACTCGTCTTTGGAATCAAGGACAAGTTGGATGCGAAGGGACAAGTGTAATGTTTATGCCTGCAGCCATATCCCATGAGACTTAGTACATCTTGTGAACCCGTGTTATCAATTACAGTTTTTATTTGGCTGTGATAATCTCTAAGGGAAACCGGGATCCAGTAGATGGCACTCGCTCCTCTTAGCATTTAACCATTTGATGACAGAGAACCCTGTTCTCTTGGAGCTCTGGCATCCCATTAAGGTCAGTCAAAAGTCGCAGTTGCTGTGTTCATCACGAATGCAGAACTGTTTGAAAGAGCAAATAACAGTGTAAAAGAAAGAATAAACGAACCACACTGTCCTAATGAATTGGAATTGAGTCTACCTTTCTCCATACAGGTCCAGATGTGTAGCATTCTTCTCTTATTCCTGTCAATCATTTTCCTGCACCTATGTTGTGGGTTGTCATGGTTTGATTTGTTTTAGTCCTAGTGGCCCTTACTTGGTGTTATCACATAATCTCTAATCCTTTGTCTCCATTTCTGGCCACCCAGGATGGGCTGAGAGGAGGAGCAGGCCATGTGAGGAACAGGCGGTAAGAAGCACGTCGCCTCACAGTTTATCGAGTGGAGATCAGAATGTTAGAAAATTGTTAAGATCAAAAGGCTCCTTGAAGTGAGCTGATCTAAATTCAGCTTTATGTATGTATTGCAGGAAAGCACTGTTGTCATCTTCAGCTATCAAGAACTCATGGCAATTATAAAAATAACAGGGCAATTCTTGTTTCATTTCTGCCCTTTAATCTGGAAGAACGTTCTTGTCACCGCAGTAACATTCAGCATCGTGCTGTTGACAAGAACTATCCAAGCACGGAATGTCACTTGATACCCTTCACGAAATTCAAGAGCAGTGTTAGAGTGAGTTTGTCATTACCCTGAAAATTGTAATCAGTAGAATTTTCTGCACTTCAAAAAATGCAAAGATCCTGCTTACCAGAATGAAATATCATTTAGATCAGACATTTATATAGCTTGGAATGTAGACCCTAAATTACAGTGGGAACTGTCATGAAAATCTGAATGTATTTCAGAAATTTTGGAGGACTAAGGTGAGACCAGAAGGCGTATTCACTTGACCTGAGAACATCCTTTGTGAAATCAGAGCATGGAGTTAGACTGCTAGTCCTTTATGGCATAAAGAACAAAAAAATGAAGAATACCTACCTGGAAAAGACTGTATAATCATACTCAAAGTGAAAACAATGGACATTATCCAAATATTTTTTTTTGTTAAACAGCAGTGGGATACTTGTATCTCATTCCCATTTTCAAGTAGTCCTTGAAATAGTGACACGTAAAGGAAAATACAAACTATCTGTTTCATATTAAAATAATATAAAGTGTAATAGGCTCATCTACTTAGTTTTTATCTCCAGAAAATTAGGAGCATGTAGAACATTGTCACAGCTATCACTATTCTATATTGACCCTATGAACTTGCTCCAATCCTATTTTAAAGTGCTCCTTGATGAGCTAATAAATCAGCACCTAGAAGGTCTTTGCCATTGTCAGAATGGTCCTGTCATGCAGCACCATTTGGAACATCATCTTGAGGTTGAAGAAGTTGAGTTCTCCAAACATGATCTTCCATCTAGCCCTACATTTATTTTTAAGGTGTGTTTAACATGATCTGGGACTAATATTCGGGTAGAAGATTTGAATTTGTATATCCACGCAAAATACCACAATTCTGTATTCCATTCTTAATGCTCGAGAGAAGAATGGATTTTTTTTTTCCAGAGGCAAATACTAAAAGCTTCCACTACGGCTCATCTGTTTCCAGGCCACAATAATAGAGTGCAGTTTAGGAAATTTGATCTAATATGGCACTGCTTCAGCTTAGTTCCAGTAATAGTTTCTATTGCTCTTACAAAAAATAAGTTTCTTAGAGCTCCATGGTGTAATTCTGATGCAGACAAGCAGACCTCACAGGTGTTAATATGTACTCTGGAAATAAGTTTGCAAAGGCTACTGAAAAACTTAAGGAAACATTTTTCCTTTATCAAACATAAAATTCCACTTAGTGCCATGAAATTTGGGATGGAGGAGTCATGTCTTTTGTTAAAAGTCCTGTGGGGTGGCCAACTGCTACAAATTTTTCAAATTCTAACTTTCTTTTTTTCTTAAATCTAATTTGTTTAATTGGTATTAGTTTCAGCAGAAGCCAACCCCAGACCTCTGAGACTGTGCATTCATTCTTGAGATTTGCATTTAGTGAATGAACCTTTTTCTCATCTTGCATGGATTTTGCTGTGGAAATGTCATTACAAAGAATAGGTGGGCTGTTGCTCCTTAAAAAGGACTTAGAGGTATTTATAAATGGATAGTATTTTTTTGAGGAAATTCACCTCCTCAGCAAGAACCTGTTCAGTGTGTTTTTTTGATTCAGTGTGATAATTAGTGAGGCAGACGGGGTGGATGTGTGAGAATTGCCTCCAGTGAAGGTAAGGTTTGGTGGCTGCTGTGTCTGTCACTCATCAGTCCGGTGTGAGTCCTTCACTGTAAGCTTGCTGACATTTTCCCAATTTTTACCCGGAAGTGATGGTCAAAGTAAGTGTAGGTGTTCCGTTATAGAAATGATTTTTAACACTCAAATCCTTAACACTGAAATGATGTGTAAGTAACATAGCAGAATATTCAGTTAATAATATTCTGAACCAGCTGTTAACAGCAGTAACAAAAGTACTGTTCTGATAACGTAGCCATTATAGTATTAATGCTATAGGAAAAAAAAAAAAAATAAATAAAAAAATTGGGCTAACCTCAGATAAATTCTGCAGTTGAAGTGGAAAGAATATAAAAGGGAATTAGTGAACTTGATTGATTCAAAAGCAGAAGGAAAAGCTCTTTTTTTTTTTGTATTTGATTTTAAACCACTTTTTTGTTTAAAAAGAGTTTCAAAATTGTTAATAGCTTCAGACCCTAACAAAGGAAAATAAATTATCCATTGCAATGCATAGCGTTCAGCCAGGATCCCCCTTGTGTTTTGTAATAAGAAAGCCAAATTGCCTGAGCAGGGCACACTTCATTTAGCTTTTCTGCAATTAAAAAATAATTGAAAAGCTCTTTTATTGCAGCAAAGCAGAGAGACTATAAATGCTCTGAATGCAAAGCATTTATGTGGTAAGGTGAAGGATCTCTCGAGAGTAAAAAGATCATCCTGGAAAATAAAGTACCGTATTTACATAACTCAATCTGCAGAGCAATTCACTGCTGCAATGTGTTTCATTTAGGAAAAATATTATAAAAATATATTTAATTTTAATTTTGTGAAATGGAGTGCATTTCAAACTGAAATGTTTTATTTTTTGGCATATTAATACAGCTGCATCCCTCATAAAGAACCCACTCCTGAAAGCAGCACGGCTGATTACGTTTTATTGTTTAAGGGTGCTGCTGGGGTTAAGGGTAATATCTCAAAATAATGGCTGCATGTTATTTTGCCCTCTGAACCTATGTAACTGAACCTGTGTTCATGTTGAACCCATGGAAATGGTAAGATTTGCTCTACGGGTAGACCAGCAAAAAATTGTAGCTTCATTTTGCCAAACTCTAAACACTAGAAAAAGCAATACTAAAATGAAACTGTTGCACTGGTGTTCCTATTATCCACAGATTTGCAAATATATTCCTGCTGTGGTGTAGTATTCATGTTGTTTTTAATTTAGGATGGAGCCTGGTTATTCAATACATGTATTTATTTTCTGTAGTACGCTCTAGACTCTCTTCAAGAAGAATGCTTTTTCCTTCTCCAGCCCCATTCTCAAATGCTTTTACTTAAAAATCCAGTATATTTTAATGTTGGAGAGAGCACTCTAAAAATGTGTGTTCATATACTTCAGGAACATAGCCCTTCGGTGACAGTAGGTACTTCCCCAAATATTTATATGCCATTGTTTATTTTGCATAAATCTGTGGACTGTGTTCACAGCTGAGTATCTCTGATGAATAAAGAATAGGTACACCTTTTGAACAGAATTTTATAAAAGGCTGGTAAAAATGCAGTAATAATTAGCATTTTAGTACTTTATTCTTATTTAATAAAACTTGCTGTTAAAATATATATTGCTTTTCTGATCTTTTTTCTGATTGTTTTGATCAGAAAGCATCTTGTAAGCTTAACTGAAGAACGTGGGTATACTGGTGTTTGAAGAGGCTTGCATCTTAAAGATGTCTTTTTTAAAATAAAATACTTTGATTTAAAAATGTGCCTAGTTATCATAGTTTAGATGTAGAGCTTAGGGATATGGTTTAGTGGGGACTGTAGCGTTAGGTCAGAGGTTGGACTTGATGATCTTGAGGTCTCTTCCAACCTAGAAATTCTGTGATTCTGTGTGATAGAGTAGAAATTTGTTTTTTGAAGTAAGTTAACAGTAAGTTAAGTAAAGTAACCTACTCAAATACTGTCAATAATTCATAAATTAATATTCATTTTAATTCATTGGAATACTGAAATACATTCAAAATAGCATTTTTTAGAGGATAGAAGTATTTATTGGACTTGAGTGTGTTAGTATCAAGCGTTCCTATAAACTGAAATGTAGCAATTTAGAAGAAAATCTGTAAGTGAAATTAACGGTGGCACATTTGACCTGTCTCTTCTGCAGCATAACCTGAAAATAGCTTGTAATCCAAGTCATCTATTTTTTCAAGAAAACATACCAGTTATGTCCTGTTTATGACGTCAATTGCATGTTTAAGGAAGAAGTTAGAAACTGTTTTAAAAACATGCCGAAATCCAGATACTCCTTTCAGTAGGTTTAGATCTGGTTGTGATAAATTATTCATTTATTTGAGAAAGACCAAAGAAAGCTGAAAAAGCTCCGTTTTGTTAAAGATATACTTCACCGGAGATGCTGAATGGGCTGTTGTCTACAGCTGTACAGCGGAAATTAGACATGAGCACCAGTATTTTAGCTCACTCTGAGCAGCCTGGCTGAAATCTTAGAAGGAGGCCTGCCGCCAGTTCTGCATAGCTGAGCTGCTCCTGCTGATCTGCTGCAGAAGAGCTAGGGATTATCGATGTTCATAAAGTTACATCATTTTACCTAGCTAAAGCTGTCAAGATAAACATACATGCACTTGAACTGCATTAACCTTTGCTTGCATTGATTTTGCTGAAGTCAGGCTCTAGTCACGAGTTTCCTTGCTAGGTGTTTAAGGTTAGTGGCAGATGTTTTAGTATTACAGTGGGAAAAGGGGTAGGAAAAAAGAAAAAAAAGCAAAGCCAGGCACAGAGAAAATTTGATTTTGGAGGTTTTACTTACTCTGTAACGTCCTCATGATATAAGAAATGTCTTCATTTTGTCTGGTAAGTCTGTGTCAGCACACATACAAGTCTTCAGTGCGATGCTTCAAAGATCTCACAAGTCCCTGAATCTCCCAAAAACTCACTTTGGCTAGGTCAATGGCTGGATAAGCAAAAAGGATTTTTCCTTTATATGGTTAATATGCAAATAGAAATTGAGTACATTAAGAATAGGATTCTGGTCTAACTCACAAAGACAGGCAGACATTAATGTAGGTTCCTGTCTTCGTGTGAAATGTCCTTGAAAGATGCTGGGTTTTGTGATATGTCAGATTTTCTTTTTGCCATTAAAATAACGCAAGGGAAATAGGATTCTTAAATGTTTGGTGGTGGTATGCTGAAATACTGAATTAAGCATCATCCTTACAGCTGCAGAAGATTTGTTTGGTTGTGGCAGCCAGAAGCTCTGGAGGAGAAGCCCCATACTCAAGGCTAATGCTCTACTTGTGGCAGTCGCCCTGTATGTTTGTGGTAGAATTTCCAGATGGTTTGTTTTGCCTGGAGGGTTGGTCTGATATATTTTAATAATCTAAAATGCTTCTCAGCCATCAGTGAAAACTTCTCAGTAGATTTTAGCCGTAGGGGTTTTGATGGGTGTTTGGCCAGGACCCCTTCATTTGCAAAAACGGTTCTTTACTCCTCTCAGAAAGGTTTTGGGCCCTGGTGTAAAAACGTTCAGTTCTAGGAAGAGTGGAGAGCATTATGAATTTGTGGGCATGGAGGATATCCTTCATCCTTAACCTTTACAACACATGCTGTGTTGAAGAAAAATCTTTTGTTTGTGCTTGTCCAGTGCTTGTGTGAATAAACTTACAAAAAAATTGGAGTTTACCTGTGCTACATCAGCCCAGAGATTTGACATAAGTAAATAGCTGCCTAAATGAATGTGTTCATGATTTTCCTGTAGAAGGAAATGAAGCAAGGCATTGCCTTTAATTATAATTAAAATTTCTTCTGTGGTAGATTTTTCTCTTTATTAAATGCTGTAACTGTGGTCTTCTGGTAATTACATCCTTTCTTCCATCACTCTGACTTTAACGTTAGACCCTTCCAACGGTTGGATAATTAAGTTAATTTTTAAATTAACTTTAATATTTGAGTTCTGCACTGTTGTTATACATAGTATTTTCTTTTCTGATCCAAATAAGTTTGTTGTTGTTTTCCTTGAGCTGGACCAAGAAGCATTGATTAGTGGTAGCAATGTTCCTCGGACAGTCTATTTGATTTACGAAACATTTGTTCAGATGCTTTTCTTGATACGGAAATCGGTCTTCTGAGTCAATTTGCTAGTGAATTTTTACCTGCTCAAATTCTCCAATAATATCTTTGCCTTTATATTTATCAGAATTAGCTTTGGACACAGGGAATACTCTAAAATGGCAGAAACCTTTTGCTCTTTGCTGAGAGTTTGTCTGTAGGTTCACGTTGTCTAATGTTGATTTTTCTGACTGTGGCAGCATTTCAGAAAGCTGCTGTGCAGATTTCTGTGTTGGCAATGCATAGCTGTGCGCTGATTAAAATGGAAATAGGGACCGTTTCTGTGACTTTGGTACTCTGAGGATGGCAGCCGATATTTAGGCCTAGGGGAGTGGGATTAGCTCAGGAGAGGCTGGAGGATCGGTGGCAGGAGAAAGCCGGCCCACAGGTGCACTGCCTTCTGCAAGTGCCCTTGTTTGAGCTGTGGTGGTGGCTGTGACCATAGAATTATTAGGGTTGGAAAATCCCTTCAAGATCATCTGGTCCAACCGTCTCCCTACCACCAATGTCACCCACTAAACCATGTCCCCAAGCACCACCTCCAACCCTTCCTTGAACACCCCCAGGGACAATGACGCCACCACCTCCCTGGGCAACCCGACCCAGTGCCTGACTGCTCTTTCTGAGAAGAAATGTTCCTCATTTCAAGCCTAAACCTCCCCTGGCGCAACCTGAGGCCATTCCCTCTAGTCCTGTCACTAGTTATCTGTGAGAAGAGGCCGGCCCCCAGCTCCTCACACCTTCCTTTCAGGCAGTTGCAGAGAGCAATGAGGTCTGCCCTGAGCCTCTTCTTCTCCAGACTAAACACCCCCAGTTCCCTCAGCCACTCCTCACAGGACTTGTGCTCCAGGCCCTTCACCAGCTTCGTAGCCCTTCTCTGGACATGCTCCAGGGCCTTGATGGCCCTTCTTGTAGTGAGGGGCCCAAAGCTGAACAGAGCACTTGAGGTGCGGTCTCACCAGAGCAGAGCACAGGGGGACGATCACCTCCCTGGTCCTGCTGGCTACACCATTCCTGATACAAGCCAGGCATGCTGGATGTCTTTCTGGCTACCTGGGCTCACTGCTGGCTCATGTTCAGATGAGTATCTACCAGCACCCCTGGATCCTTGTCCTCTGCTCAGCTTTCGAGTCACTCTGTCCCAAGCCCGTAACGCTGCATGGGGTTGTTGTGGCCAAAGCAGAGGACCCGGCCCTTAGCCATGTTGAACCTCATCCCCTTGGCCTCTGCCATTGATCCAAGCTTTCCAGGTCCCTATGCAGAGCCTCCAAATGTACAGTGTTGTGAAGTAGGAGTGGAGTTAGTCTGGAATTAGTCCCCAGGGCCATGACTCTCGGGGTCCTGGGCACTCACCAGCCACTGCCACCTCCCAGGGCCATGGGCACCCCCAGGAAACCTCAGTGGGACACGGGCACCCTGCCAGGATGTGGTCTCTCCTCCTGGGGCATGGGCGCCTGGGGGGCGCCTGGGCGGCACCTCACAGCTCTTCTCTCCCGGCCCAGCTCCCTCATTCCTCTGCAGGTGTGTTCTCTACAACGCACACCCAGCAGCCCTCACTTGCCCCACTGCCTCCCATGTGGCTGCTGCCCCAAGCCCCTTGGTACCAAAAGGACGGACACAGGTTGTGTAGGGATGATCTTTATTGAGCTGGGAGAAGTGGTCTGCTACCAACAGAAATTTTCCAGAGTCTCCCAGCCAGCTCTGCTGCACACGCGTGCTCCTGCTGTCCTCTGTGGAGCAACAAAGCAGAGCCACGTCCTTTGGGATGCCAGCGGTCCCAGCGGCACCTCAGGGAGGATGGAAAAGGAGACTTCTCCTCAGAGGTCCTCATGAGATGAATGGCGAGTCCCCGCTGGCTGTTGTTCTGGCTGGGCGTGGGCAGCCCAGCAGGGGACAGCTGGCATTGTCGGTGGTGCCCACGCAGGGAGGAGGTGTTCAGGGCGATGTTGGCATCCAGTTGTCAGGGGAGATGCCTTCAGCGCAGCGAGAGCCTTCGGAGGGCTGAGGTGTGTCCTGCCTCACCGGCTCGCTGTCAATCTGAAGAGAATTGACTGTCAGGTGGCTGAAAATGCTGTGCCACGATTATTAGCCAGGCACTTCCTTCCACCTGCCCCTTTTCCCAGTGCGATGCCTACCCTCTCACGGGCCTGAAGGTCCTAAGCCCAAGGGCTACCCCAGCAGGTCATGGGCATTCCCTGGCCACTGCCATCTTACAGGGCCGTGGGTGGTGGCCGGGCCATGCGCCCCTTTCCCTGGGTCATGGGCTCCTCCTATGGGGCAACCCCCAGCCACGGGTCCCGAGCTCCTCTACCCCCTTCTCCTGGAGCATCAGCCTCCCCAAACCCATGGCCAGCAGCACTCACTCGCCGCGCTGCCTTTCCTGTCACCGGTACACGGGATGCACGCTCTAGATGAATTTGCGGAGGGGACGCACGGGGGCTGTTCTTCTCCCGTGCTTGTTTTGCGCCTTCTTCCTCCGACGTGGCAGCCCAAGCTGTTGCAGGCGGAGCTGGTAGAGGCGCTTCAGGCACCTCACCATGATGGCAGCGTTGGCCTCCATCCGGCAGAGCAAGGCTCCATCATCCAGAGTGTCCTTTCCCCGGCGGTCTGTCCAAAAGGAAGCTGAGGCCCGCCGGCCCGTGCCCTGGAAGCAACAAGAGAAGTGGCACAGTGAAGGGCAGGGACGAGGGCTCACGAGGTGGCGAATTGTCCTGCTGGGCTCGGCTTCCTCCGGAGCTTCCAGCCTCGTAGGACTGCTCCGGGCAGCCGTGGGGGCTCGCCACAGGCTGGCCCTTTCCTGCACGCGGCGTCTCCAGCACTCACCTGTCTGAGGCGTCTCTTTACTCTTCTCCAGAGGCTGTGGGCAAGCAGCCCCACGCCAAGGAAGCAGATGGTGTCCCAGTGAGTGCACAGCAGCCAGACTCTCCCGCCCAGGGCAAGGTGTTCCCAGAAGTGGAGCAGGGGGTAGGGCAGGTCGGAGGGCTGGCGCTCGGTGCCGACGGGACGTAGCTTTGGGCCCTCTGAAGGGTCCACGGAGTTCAGCCTGAGCCGGATCCAGCTGGGGCAGCTGGAAAGGCCGAGGCTGCAGGGCCAGTTGGAGACCTGGTGCTTGGCGCCTAGGCTCCGGCTGACCCTGACCCTTTCCCAGCAGTGGTGGCCGCAGAGGCCAAGGCCACATGCCTGGAACACAGCCACGGCCAGAGCCGTGACCAGGAGGAGAGCCAGGATGAACTTCATGCTGCTCTCTCCTGATGAACACAAAGCAACGCAGGGATGGCTGTCACGCTGAGCAGAGCTCCAGCAGTGACCACCAGCGCTAGCAGCAGAGACCAACAGCACTAGCGGCAGTGACTACCAGCACTAGTAGCAGTGACCAACAGCACTAGAGGCAGTGACCAACAGCACCAGTGGCAATCACCAGCAGCACTAGCGGCAGTGACCAACAGCACTAGCAGCGGTGCCCAGCCGCAGCCTGCTTTTATACCCAGCCCTGTCTGAGGTCACAGGGCCTGTCGCCTGGAGACGGGCAGGCAACAAAGGCCATGGTGAGGCTGGGGAGGATGCGGGCAGCTGGGCTTCGAAGCCTGCTGCTGCCACTGCAGTCTGCAGAGGGGTGTCTGTCTGACCAGCGGGGCGGTGGGCCTGAGCCCCCTGTGTTTGGGACTGTGCCCTGGATTTCTCAGTGAGAGGGAGCCGTGGGCAGAGCCACATCCGAGCGGGGCAGCCGTGGCACGGTTCTCCTCAAAACCCTCTTGGGGGCAGAGTGGAAGCCCCTATCAAGAAGAAAGCCCCAAAATGGCTGTTGGTTGAATAAAATTGTAGAATCATTAAAGTTGGAAAATGTCTCCAAGATGATCTGCTCCAACCACACCCTACTACCACTGTCGCCCACTAAATCATGTCCCTAAGCACCACATCCAACCTTTCCTTAAAACCCCCCAGAGGGTTTGTGATGCCACCACCTCCCTGGGCAACCCGTCCCAGTGCCTGACTGCTCTTTCTGAGCAGAAATGTTTCCTCACTTCCAACCTGAACCTCCCCTGGCACAACCTGAGGCCATTCCCTCTAGTCCTGTCACTAGTTATCTGTGAGAAGAGGCCGGCCCCCAGCTCCTCACACCTTCCTTTCAGGCAGTTGCAGAGAGCAATGAGGTCTGCCCTGAGCCTCTTCTTCTCCAGACTAAACACCCCCAGTTCCCTCAGCCACTCCTCACAGGACTTGTGCTCCAGGCCCTTCACCAGCTTCGTAGCCCTTCTCTGGACACGCTCCAGGGCCTTGATGGCCCTTCTTGTAGTGAGGGGCCCAAAGCTGAACAGAGCACTTGAGGTGCGGTCTCACCAGAGCAGAGCACAGGGGGACGATCACCTCCCTGGTCCTGCTGGCTACACCATTCCTGATACAAGCCAGGCATGCTGGATGTCTTTCTGGCTACCTGGGCTCACTGCTGGCTCATGTTCAGATGAGTATCTACCAGCACCCCTGGATCCTTGTCCTCTGCTCAGCTTTCGAGTCACTCTGTCCCAAGCCCGTAGCGCTGCATGGGGTTGTTGTGGCCAAAGCAGAGGACCCGGCCCTTAGCCATGTTGAACCTCATCCCCTTGGCCTCTGCCATTGATCCAAGCTTTCCAGGTCCCTATGCAGAGCCTCCAAATGTAAAGTGTTGTGAGCAGCACTCACTCGCCGCGCTGCCTTTCCTGTCACCGGTACACGGGATGCACGCTCTAGATGAATTTGTGGAGGGGACGCACGGGGGCTGTTCTTCTCCCGTGCTTGTTTTGCGCCTTCTTCCTCCGACGTGGCAGCCCAAGCTGTTGCAGGCGGAGCTGGTAGAGGCTAAACACCCCCAGTTCCCTCAGCCGCTCCTCACAGGACTTGTGTCCCAGGCCCATCACCAGCTTCGTAGCCCTTTTCTGGACATGTTCCTGGGCCTCCATGTCCTTGTAGAGAGGAGCCGAAAGCTGATCACAGTACTTGAGGTGCTGCTGCTCCTCTGCTTGCTCCTACAAGTTATTTCCCCCTCAGGTCTCCTGGTTGAGGCTCTTGTAGGACTGTTCATAGCCATTCTGTTAACTGTTACAAGAGCCTCTTGTCAGGAGGATCAAGCGTCTCTTTAAAAAGAAGGAAATGGTAACTAAGTACATCCTTCATAATTTAATGATCTGTGTTAATCTGAAGCCTACAAAAATAAATGGTGTATCTTTCTGGCTTACAAAGGAAATCTTTGTATTAACCGTAGTGTCAAAGGGGGAAAGTACAATTTTTGTGGATGAATTAAAAACCTTTTGAAAATTAAGATTACACTAAGGAAAGACTAACAAGAATTGACTAGCTACTTTGTATTTCTGCAGTTGTGCTAAGCTCAGAGGAACATTTCATAAACTTTTTTCTTTTTTTTTTTTTTCCTAATTCTTGTTATTTTATGATTTTCAGAAATCCTGCCAGAAACCTGTGGACAAATACATTGAGTATGATCCTGTTATCATCTTGATTAATGCAATTTTGTGTAAAGCACAAGCATACAGACACATTCTTTTCAATACAAAGATAAATGTAAGTTGCCATGCCCCCACTTTCTGACTTTTTTATGTTAAAGACAATATTTAGGTTTGTTAAATCGGTTGGAATAGCTGTAAAAATCAGGAACTGTTCTCTGAAGTTTTAACAATTTAAAAAATATAAAAATAAAAAGCAGGCTTTAAAAACTACTTATGTATTTTCTTCTGTGCAGAACTGTTAACACAGTTTTCTACACCCTCTAATTTGCCTATCAGATTAATTGATGTTAAAAAGATGATGTGCTAAACTAGTGGCTCAACAGAAGTAATTTGCTTATATTACTAAGCAAATAGAAAATAACTACAGAGCTTGTTTGTTTAGAGATATAGAAATGTATATCAAATACTAATTTAACACTGATTTAATTTATGCTGATTTAACAGTAATGATTTTATTGTTCTTTCATTTACCAGATTCATGGTAAGCTCTGCGTATTTTGTTTGCTCTGTGAAGCTTATCTCAGGTGGCTCCAACTGCAGGATTCAAGCCAAAATACAGATCCTGATGACTTAATCAGATATGCCAAGGAATGGGATTTTTATAGGATGTTTGGTATTGCTTCTTTAGGTAAGATCAATAATTATTTCATTTAACTATCAAGTGTACATTCTAAGCATTCAATAATTTTATGAGTCTTTCAGCAAGCCTGTATTGAAAAAAAAAAACACAACACATTAGAATAGATGTCATGTCCGACCCAGCATGGTTAAATGATTATGCACATGTTCTCTAATTTACTAGCAGGAGGGTTAGAACTAGTTGATCTTTTAGGTCCCTTCCAACCCAAGCTATTCTATGATTATGATTCTATGAAATTCATATCTCAACATTGATTACAATTTAGACCAATATTATCAGCATTATTGTCCTGGTTTCAGTTAGAACAGAATTAATTTTCTTCCTAGTAGCTGGTGGAATGCTCTGTTTTGGCTTAGGATGAGAAGAGTGCTGATAACACCCCGATGTTTTAATTGTTGCAGAGCAGTGCTTATACCAAGCCAAGGACATCTCAGCCTTTTGCTCTGTCCTGCCAACAGGCAGGCTGGGGGTGCAGTAAGAGCTGGGAGGGGACAGACCCAGGACAGGTGACCCAAACTAGCCAAAGGGGTATTCCATACCATCTGACGTCATGCTAAACAATATATAGGGGTGGCTAGCCGGGGGGAGGGGGCCGGACTGCTCGGGGTTAGGCTGGGCATCAGTCAGCGGGTGGTGAGCAATTGCATTGTGCATCACTTGTTTGTACATGTTATTATTACTTTCCTATTATCACCATTGTATCATTATTATTATTATTGTCATTATTATTTTGTTATTATTATTTTCCTGTCTTATTAAACTGTCTTTATCTCAACTCACGGGCTTCACTTTCCATTTCTCTCCCCCGTCCCAGAGAGGGAGGGGGGAGGGTGAGCGAACGGCTGCGTGGTGTTTAGCTGCCAGCCGGGTTAAACCACGAGTCTTTTTGGCGCCCAACGTGGGGCTTCTTCAGCACGACCCACCTCCTCCTCTGATGATATCCCAAAGTATTTGCCTTCTGGCCAGTCCATAATCACTTCCAATATTCTTGGGTGACTGGGGTTTCCTATTCGAGCCCACTGAGTAATCAGTGCAACCCACTTGCTCCACGTAGCATCAGTTGCATGATGCGTAGAAGAGACCCTTCCCTTGAACATCCAGCCTAGTACCGGCAATCGGGGTGCTAGGAGGAGCTGCGCTTCAGTACCGACCACCTCCGAAGCAGATCGAACTCCTTCATATGCTGCCAGTATCTCCTTTTCAGTTGGAGTATAGCGGGCCTCAGATCCTCTGTATCCCCGACTCCAGAACCCCAGGGGCCGACCTCGAGTTTCCCCAGGTTCTTTCTGCCAGAGGCTCCAGGTGGGGCCGTTCTCCCCGGCTGCAGTGTAGAGCACATTCTTTACATCTGGTCCTGTTCGAACTGGCCCAAGGGCTACTGCATGGACTATTTCCTGCTTAATTTGTTCAAACGCTTGTCGTTGTTCAGGGCCCCATTCAAACTCATTCTTCTTACGGGTTACTTGGTAGAGCGGGTTTACAATCAGACTGTAATTTGGGATGTGCATTCTCCAAAACCCCACAACACCTAGGAAAGTCTGTGTTTCTTTTTTGTTAGTTGGTGGAGACATAGCTGTTATTTTGTTGATCACATCCATTGGGATTTGACGACGTCCATCTTGCCATTTTATTCCTAAAAAATGGATCTCTCGTGCAGGTCCTTTGACTTTATTTTGTTTTATGGCAAAACCGACTTTCAGAAGGATTTGGACTATTTTCTTCCCTTTCTCGAAAACTTCCTCTGCTGTGTCACCCCACACAATAATGTCATCGATGTACTGCAGGTGTTCAGGAGCTTCCCCCTGCTCTAGTGCAGACTGGATCAGCCCATGGCAAATGGTAGGGCTGTGTTTCCACCCCTGGGGCAGCCGATTCCAAGTATATTGGACTCCCCTCCAAGTGAAGGCAAACTGTGGCCTGCACTCTGCTGCTAGAGGGATGGAGAAAAATGCATTAGCGATATCAATTGTGGCGTACCACTTGGCTGCCTTCGATTCAAGTTCGTACTGGAGTTCCAGCATGTCCGGCACTGCAGCACTCAGTGGTGGCGTCACTTCGTTCAGGCCACGATAGTCCACTGTTAGTCTCCACTCGCCATTAGACTTTCGCACTGGCCATATGGGACTATTGAAAGGTGAATGAGTCTTGCTGATCACTCCTTGGCTCTCCAATTGACGAATTAGCTTATGGATGGGAATCAGGGAGTCTCGGTTAGTGCGATATTGCCGCCGGTGCACAGTTGTGGTAGCGATTGGCACTCGCTGTTCTTCGACCCTCAGCAACCCCACAACAGAGGGGTCCCATAATCACTTCGAGCAGTCCGGCCCCCTCCCTTTTTTGTTAGTTGGTGCATATCAAATCACTGAAAAGTAGCAATATTCAAAATCGTGGTCTGAACCGTTCTCATAGTTTGAAAACTAGTATAGAGCTCAGCCAGTTGTTGTGAGAGTTGTTTTGACATCTGCATGAGTTCCAGTGTTACACAGAGAGAAGGTGTCAAGAAAAGTCTAATAGCTCAATGATATTTTCACTTCAGTGTTTCTCCTGGTGCTGCATGGAAAGGGTTCATTGCTGGTGACCTTTTCAAAAATAAAAAGTATTGATGATCTTATTTTACAGATGAACAGACAGCTTGGGAAAAAGAAAAAGAAAAAAAAAAAAGCTCCTTTTGTTGAAAAGTAGAGTTTTAATGTATTAAACTGCCTGTGCTGTATGGTGTCAAAAATTACAAGTATGACCATGCTACATACAGAAATCTGTGATAGTTATTTTGAATGTAATGATACAGAATTAGCTTAGGTAAGTAATAGTCACATATGACTATTAAAATGAATGCAGGAGCTGGAGGACATGTTCATGTTTACATATGTCTTTTAAATAGCAGTGTCTCAGTTTCATTTGACACAAAGCATTTCATTAAAATGTTTCAAAAAAAGACTTGATTTTGGTGCTTCATTCTCTCTTTCCATCTCCTCTTATATCCTCTTAGAACAAACTTCATTTCTGGTTGGCATCTTTATTGCCTTGTGGTGGATGAGACCTGAGATGCTAAAAACCAAGTCTGACTTCATTTTACTTCTCAAAGCACTGCTGTTGTCTGGCTATGGAAAACTTTTGCTAATTCCAGCTGTTATTTGGGAACATGACTATACGCCTTTGTGCCTTGTGTTTATAAAAGTATTTGTCTTGACATCAAACTCTCAGGCAATTAGAGGTATGTTTTTGCTTTGTTACTACATGATTTGTGTAGAACTTGTGTGAGAATGCAGCTGTTAGTCACTTTTGTCACTTTTAAAGTTTTTTTAAGTCACTTTTGTTGTTGTTGTATCAGTATCAGACATCACTGACATAGCTTCAGCCTAAAACAGTAATATTTAAACTTTCATATCAAGTGAATTTTAAAAAAAAACTTAGATAAGAGGTTCTTTTTCTTTTTTTTTTTTTTTATCCACCATCTCTTTGTATATGTTACATAGTATACATCAGTTACGGTTTGAGACACCTTAGCGTGGATCATTGAAACATTAAATAGAATTCTTTGTATGTCTGGAAGATGAAAATTTCATGTTAATTTTATGCATGGCTTTGGAATTCAGATTTTAACACACTGGTGTGATTTCTTACACGTACAAATTAATATGAATTCTCACATGGTTTCTGTGGACTTCTTAGCTGGAAATCAATACATTTGTTTTGTTTTCTTTTGCAGTTACATTGAACTTGAACCGAATGCTCTCTTGGTTGGCCATCGTCTTTGGATTAATTCTGGAAAATGGTGTGGTTTGCTTGGTCCAGAAAATTGGATGGGATGTTTGAAATGTCAGCGCAGACCTAAGGAAATACAACGTGGTGATCATTTTCTGAGAATGATCTCTGCCAGCAGGCTCCGAAGACACTATTTTTATAGTGATAAAGAAGATGATGGATAACAAAAATTTTCATTAGTGGTGTGAGTGGATGGTTTTAGGATGAGTTCGAAAGAGAAACTTCAGAAGGTGTCCTGTTTAATTTGATGAGCCATAAAACTTCAGCCTTAGTTTTTTGCATTAAAAATATGAATATGTCGCTATCCTAATAGCCTTACAATTCTGGCTGTATGGCTGTAATAAAAAAAAAAAAGGTACACTGAAAAAAATCAGCACTGCTAACCATCACTGCATTTTGTCAGAAAGATGGGGATGAATCCTTCCCTTAAACGGAAGGAAAAAAGTTAGTGGAAAAATATAAAAGGCAAAATTGACATTTCCACTAAACCAGATTTTCAGAGAGAAGTGAACACATACAAACAGATTTTTAGAGAAAAGGCAGCTATTACAGATTGAAACTGCAGTGGATAAATTAAGTTGCATTCTCCTGAGTGCTTATATAACAATCCAAAATAATAAAATATTTAGTTCTAGAATAATCTCTAGGACGTATAGTTTTAAATGGCTTTGAATTTTATGTGATCTCATCAAAAGTGAAGTATGAGGCTGCTCAGCAATGTTCTTTTATGGAGTATTATTTGTTGGAAAAGAAACAAGATTTGGACTGTATTAATAAAGAAACGTTTATAGAAGTTCTGCATCCTTTTTCCCCAACAGGCAAGGAGAATGCTAGATGACCCACAAGAGAACTGGCAGAATTGGTTTTCTCGAGGCAGCATTTAGGACACTAACCTTACTCTTCTGCAGATCAGTTTCCATCATGTTTCATCCAGTGTTTAATTTTCCTGCTTCAGTTCTAGAAGGCTGTACTGACTCAGATACTACTTCCCTACTTCATTTTTCCCACATGCAGTCTCCTATCTCTGTTTTGGAAAATGCATTAACAAAATTAACATTTTGCAACATCTTCAAGTTAATTATGAACAGGTTTAGAGTAAATCTAGATTATGAGCACAGAAGACATCAGACTTCTTAGAACCCTTGCAACAACACAAGCCATGTTAAGTTACTCTGTTAGAAAAGCAAATGATTGCTAATTCTTTTTTAATAGGTCAGAGGTTGACACCACTCACATATGACTTGTTAGATTTGTTATCTTTCTGAGCATGTGACAGTGAGGCCAGAGAAAGCACACAAACAAACAAACAACAACAACAACAAAAAACACAGCCTCTTTTAAGAACACAAGACAAGTCAACACTTCAAGTACTCCAGCAAGCACATAGTTCTGAAGGAGTATGAGGGCTCCACCTTGCTACTGGTGTCAATTAATGACCAGACAACTGATTGTGGGTGTGCAGTTGTTCATTGGTTGAGCAGCAGCATTGTCAACATGGTATCTAGAACATGCTTTGCTTTACATAATTACTTTTGGGGCGATACTCCTCCTCCAAAAGTTTTTTTTTTTAAGAAGAGTATGTTGCATAAGGTGCATAGATTAGTGTTTGTTGTCCTCCTACAATACCAACACATCATTGCAACAGATGCTGCAGGTTGAGATGATGCAAAGGGAAAGAGCAGTAGATCTTTTAGAAAACCTTGAGGGGTGCTGGTTTGGCCTGCTTTCATTTTCTTCTTTCTCCTTCTGCCAATAGTGTAAGAGGGAATGCAGTTCTGCTGCAGCAGAGAGGGTGACAGAAGAATAGGCACTAGGAAGATGCTGGTGTGTGCTGAGCTAATTCCCACTGTTACTGTAGCTGTCATCTGGCATTTAGTCAGCTCTCTGTTCATCTTAGAAGTACCTCAGCATTGCAACTGATAAAGTTTCTTACCGTTCTGTATGTCCCTCTTCAGGAATTGCTTTCTCCTCCCCACCCACCCACAATTTATTTTTTTCTAATGATGTAAAAGCAATGTTTTTGTTTGTGTTCCTGTTATGTTTTTTATTATTATTAATCTTATGCATCATGGGTATACACAGAAGATTTTTTTGTTTTTAAGGAATGTCTCATCTGCTCTGGCACTGATTTCAGTCAAAAGGCTGAGTGGAGCACATTTAATTGCAGGTAATAGAAAGGAAAGATTTTGTGTGACATGTAACATACATATTACCTATTCAACAGCAAAAATGTAAATACAATGTATGTAAATTTTGGGGAAAAACAGTTTTCTTGAAGTTTACTTAGAATTAAAAAAAAAATAATAATCTTTGGGACAGTTTGAGTTTTATTTAGAAGACCTAGAATGGACATGAATACATTCCAAAGGAAGTGCGTAATGTTGTATCACATATAGTGATAACATCTCAGTGTTGTGCTCTGTAATGTTATCAGGAGCCACCACTATTCTTAGGCAACTAGGAGGAAGGAGAAGAAAATTAAAACTACGCAGCTGTGGAACAAATGTAGGTGTTGTACACATTTTCATTCTTCAAGAGGCATCATCATGATCTGGGCGTTCGGCATTACGTGGTTTTATGACTCCTAATTTACCAGAACTGGAATGACAAATGCACTAATACTCTGTCAGTCCAGGGGGGACTTGAGAACTTCCTCTGCATATGTGTGTGGGGTGCACATTGATGCCTTTGGGAAAGGATTCTGTATGGTGCTTCAGGGAGAACCTAGATTATTTCAAAGGCTTGTCTGTTTAAAATAGTCATGTCTCTCATATTTATTCTTTTTTTTATATATCCTCTTTCAAAAAATTTTTGTAATAAAATAGTCTTCTTTGTTAGAAGATATATTAAAAATAGCCTGCCCTTTCTACATATCCTCATATTGTTTCATTGACTTATGTACAAAGGATTATTTGGGCTAAAAAAAAAAAAAGCCAGCAAATGAAGCCCTGTAAATAGTAGTGAGTTTTGCTTAGAATCTAATGGGATTCTGGAGCCTATAGAGGAAGGAGATAAGTGGAGGAAAGGTCAGAATTCTGTTGGATTAAATTCACAGAACAATCCGTGATGTTACTCAGACTTGGATTGAGCAAAGGTTTAGTGACTATGCAATGTGAACTTTACTGGGTCCATAGGTCAAATAACAAGTATTTAGAAATTATTCGGTACAACAGTGAAGAAATGGCATATAAGCTAAGAAGGAAGACTTAAAAGATGGTAGCAGTTGGGCAGACTTCCACCAAATTAAGAGTTGAGAAGATTATAAAAACTAAGGGGATAGGGGAATAGTCCCAATAAAAGTTAACGTGTAGGAAAAAAATTAAGCCATTACGAATGTGTTATAAAACAGTATGAGTGTATGACTTAAGTAATGCATGAACATCATACTCAAATTTTCTAAGGGTGAACAGGAAGGAAAAATGTTGTTTGTAGATATTTTTGTAATAGTCTAACTGATAACATGAAGTGGCCAATGATGTTTTCAAAACAGTGAAGTCTATGGTTTTTCTTCAGAAAAGTTGCTGGTAACCTTATTATCTCGGTGGTTTGCACCCCATCCTTGAAAACACACTCCTACAAACAGAATTACCAATTATACAGAGATAAACAGAATTACATGCTGTGAACAGGAAGGGGTATGCCTCAGCAGGGATTCTCCCTTGATTCTGCAATAGTGCACGTTGTTCTAGGTTTTGCTGGTGAGGAAAAGGCTACTACTACCCTCGTGACCTCATTCAAGTATAGACAAGTAAGTCTTTTCTTACACAACAAGTCCTGTTTCTGGCATACAAGCTGCCATTTGTTAAGCCAGTCTTCACAAAGTTGAAAGTATAATATCACATCTGCACTGGAAAACTATTAGCAGCTGATTTCTCTTAAAACAAGAAAGCTTTTGTTTTTCAGGAACTTGTGTGCTTTTGCAGTCCGTCAGCTCTCACCCAAGTGGAGAATGTTAAGCACCACAGTGCCATCTGGAGTTGAAGAGTGAAGCACTATTGTTTCTAAAAACTGGAAGGAGCATCAACACACTTTTCATCTTATTTTTTTGAAAATCACTAATTCAAGCTTCTGAAAGTATTACTCATTTTCAGTTTGGAGACGTGTTAAAATGAGCTTAGTGATCAAAATCAGCCCACAAAATAATTGTTTCATAACTTGTATAAAAGTCCATTCTCTGTTCCACCAGGAAAGCTATGAAATGCAAATTATTTTAGTGTGGCATCATCCTGTTTAAGACAAACAGTCATGCAAACTAAGATTATTTTGAGTAGTCTCACTGATTTTAGAGAAAATCCTTGTGGTAAAAGGCATAGTGAATGCATGCCTTCACTGCTAAAAATCAATAGGAATTTTGACACTGGATTAATTTGAAACCCAAGTTGCTGCAGTTAGACTTTGCAGGAAGGAGTATATGACAAGATTCCTGAATTCTCTTCTGGCTCTTTTAAAATGCTGACCTTCTTAGCCTTTCCAATAATGCTTACTATATTACTTACTAGAAAGAAGATCTGAATTTGAGGAGCTTTGTAAAATCTTTTTCCTAAATATGATCTGTGGTCCTAAATTTGCAAAGCTCTTTTGAGCACTGTATAAATAAATGGCAGGCCTGGAAAGTGCCTAGGAAATACTGCCAATTATGTTTTATTTGCTCCTCAATAGGATTAGAGATACTTTTTTTTTTTTCCTTGGAAAAACTGTGGTTTAAATTCCTTCACATAATATGAGTGTGAACTTGTATAGTTTGTATATATGCTGGCTGCTGGAGAAATAAATCCAGATGCCTCCCATAATTTTTTTATAATCTGCAACTGTAATTCTGAATACATTTTTAGGCAAAAGAATTGTCCATAATATGCACAGAAGTGCATGGCACAGCTATCTGAGCACAACAGTAGGGGTCTGTATCCTCATTCTGGATATGAGACAGTGCTGCTGTGACCTTGAGCAAGTCATGTACATATCTCCATGAAATGACTGTACCTCCACCACCACAGGATTTGGGAGAGGATTAATTTGTTGATGTCTGCTTAAAAAGATGAAAAGCATTAAGTCCTCTCAGCTGCAGTCAACACCATGTATGTCAGACATGGAAACAGAGATGCCAGGGGGCAGAGAATGTGAATATCAAAGTTGATGTGTTTAAAGAATTCTTCTTTGTTATGTCAAGGGAAGTTTTAATTCTGACCCTTGCTGGCCTACAGTTCTATAACATAAATATCTGTAGACTTTTAGGGGTATATACAGCAAATCATGAATCCCTTATCGTGAATTTTAAGTTATTACAGCTGCTACGTGTGCCAAAATAAAACTGAAATTAGTTAAGAAAATTGGAGGGGTGGGAGCTGGCACCTTAACTGATCTTACTTTCAGCTATCTGAAAGGAGAATTTAGGTATCCTGTTTTATTTGACAGTATGAGACTTTGAGGTAGAAAGCACAGGTATGTCTTTCATAAAAATGTTTTTTTGAAAAACATATTCGTAATTACTAATATCTTTTCAGTAAATGACTCCATTAACATTGCACAAATTTATACAAGAAAGCAAAATGTCAACACAGAAGCACTTGTACTCACCTTGCATTTTCTTCTTAGGACTGCTAATTCCCTGCTTGTAAGCAGCCATGGTTATTACCTTTACAGTGATTTCCTGCCCCACATGCCTGTAGCCCATCTGATGCTGTCATTCCTGCATCACTCCCAAACTTTGATCCCTTCTTTGGTCTCTCACTTCACTTTCAGTGCAAGGGTTTGGTTCTTACCTTCAAAGCCACAGGTGTATCATGTCTTGGCTACAGCAGAGATAGCATCTCTTTCTCTCTGTACAAGTACAGCATTCTTTTGATCAACAGAAATCAAAAGCCAACAATAATGTAATAATAACTAGGAAGAAGAGAGCACACACTGCATAATGAAGTGCCACATACCAGAATCAGGAAAAATGGTTTGGACTTTGCAGGATTGAGAGCAAAAGTAAATATATCAATTTGAGTACACTCCTTATCATCTTTTTCAGCATCAAAGATCTCTGTTTCTCTGAGGACAATTCTTCTTTGCAGTGTGGAAGAGACAGGCGAGTTGCACAGCTAGGAAACCATAACCCATCTCTTACTCATTCTGTCCTGGGAGAGAGCAATATGACAGTAAGACAGTGCTGATCATTGAAGTATTTGTTCAGAAAGGGCAGACAGATAAGTCAAAATCTTTGCTAGGGAAAAACAAATGATTTTTGCTAGGAATGAATGCAATGGTTCCTTACATATACATTTCCTTACATAAGCACATGAAGAGACTAGTTTTAATGAAAACTCAATTCTGTTCAAATTTTGTTTTATACTGCTTCCATTTTAAGATTTTATTTTTTTTTCCCAAAAAAAACTTTCCTACTCAATTGAACTGTGGAATTTATCTAAATCATATGTGTGCACGTATACACAAAGAGAGATAGGGAAGGTCCATCGATCATCTTCTTACAGCCTGTGCATTTTCTGCCTTAGTATTAAATTGTGTAACTTCTATCTATGCCACCTTGCAGATATGACCTCAGCTGCACCATGTGAAGGTTCTTCATGGAAAGAAAATGCCACCTGGGAGGAAGGCACCTTATCCTCACAACAGTTTGACTATGCAACAATAACAGATTGTATCATTAAGAAAAAAGTCCCTGATAAAGCAGCATGAAAAATGTATATAGATCAGTTCTGCCTTCTCACTGTTACTCATCTGTTTTCATTTTAAAAAAATGCCGTCATGGTGATGCTAATCTAATTCAGCTGCAGGAGCTCTTTGATAGGAAGTTCAGAGAGGTTTTTTAATCCTCTACATTATGTCCTGATAGAGGACAGCAAAACAGGAAGTTCTCATGCACAGATCCTTCCTCTTTCTAAAGGCTGCGTGGAAGATAGCCATCTGCAATTTCATGCCATTATACAGAAAAGTGCTGGCTCCTCTAAACTCCTCGCAACAGCTGTTCCTGAGCACTTGGCTCTTTGTCCTGAGCTGGCAGCTGGCTCTGCCACTGTCAGGGAGGGAAGAGATCTGTTTTCACAGAATCAGATAGGGCTAAAAGTGAACTCAGAGATCATCTGGTCCTTCATCCAGCCATGAGGCTGGACTGGCACTCTGGACAGATGTTTTGGCTGGCAGCCGGAGATCCTGCCTCAGAGGAGCCAAAGTTCAGCTGTCTTTCCTAAATTAAGAGACCTGCTGGATTTTGCTATGTGCAGCAACAGTTTGATGTCCTGTTGTTCTTCAGCTTTTAAACCTGGACTTACTTATTGTGAAGATGGTGGCTTGATCTCTTAGCTATGCAGCATCCTCTATTTTTATTCTCCTGGTTGCATGCTTCAAAAACTCTGCTGCCCCCTGCAACAGCCTTGCTGAGCCAGGTACATTAAAATCCATCAGATTCCTTAGCTGTAGAACTGCAAAGTGTAAAGGACTTTAAATAAGGCAGTCTGTACCTCTTCAAATCTACTACAGACTTCTCATCGGGACTAACACATTGGCTTACACACAGTTAAGTTTAAACAAAAATATGATCGCTGCCTGCAAACTCAAGTATTTAATTCAGAAGGCAATGAAAGAATGGGTGAATTGAGATCTCTGTTCTTGAATAATAAATGCATCTGTACAAACACCCATTTAATTTGTAAAATAAGTTGTCATCTGAATTTCTACAGTCAGCACAGTTTTAAACAGACTCTTACAAAGTAGCGTATGCAGTAATAGCGAGATATGCTTGGCTTCTCTAATGCTGATTGACATATTTTGTCTCTCCACACCTGCATTTAAAGGCATAGAAAAGAGTTTTATTCTCTGTGAGAAGTTATATTGAAACACTAGAACAATTCTCCATTTGCAACAGAAACAGAAAGGACTTTCTGAATGACTGGCTAGTGATAAGTGGCACAGGGAAAAAAAGTCCCATTGTATAATCATATAAAGCACTAAAGACAAGACAAATCTATTTACATATGAAAACTCAGACCTCAAGCAAATCCTACAGAAAAGAACATGAGGCAAGATAAAAGAAATGCATAAAACAGATAGGAGAATTCCTTTCCCCCCTAGAGATTACCACAAATTTCTACCTCACTCATTTATCATTAAATTTTAATCCTTTATGCAAGCGCAACGACTGTCCCCAAAATACACTAGAGCTTTGTTCATAAATGTCTTTCCTCCGCTAAAAATGCCCAGAAAGAAAGGTATAAATGATATACTGAATAGGTGCTACATATTCTGTTTCTCTCTGCAGGAATAATATATGGTGTGATTGAATGTATTTATGGAAATCCTTCGCCAACTTGAGCAGTGTGGCTAAGTCAGTCAGAAAAAGCAAGGGTAATTGGAAGATATCAGCAAAGAATCTGCATGATTTGTACAATAATAAAGAGAAGAACAAAGGAATATCAAGACCCTTAGAATATGGATGTGCCGTGTTCAAAACACAGAAAGGTAACAAGTGATAACAGGATTTGGGTATGTTTGTACTATGAGAAATGAATTTTCATCCTAACAATGTACTATTTCTCTCTCAGCTCATTCTGATAAAATGTCCTTCCCCTATACCAAACAAGTGTTTAAATCTTTAGGTAGTTTACTTTTTGTGCAATGCAACACAGAAAAAAATAATTTTATTCCATGATACGTGTATGAGCAGCCTATGATGGTATTTAGTAGTAATACAAGTGACACATGTGGTCCTGTTTAAGCTTGTACTTCTATAGAGAACGTTGCCTCATTTCTTAGTAATTCACGCCTGTATGCAATGCTTGAACTTTCCAATATCTTAAGCAACCAGAATGAAATTGTAGGCTCTGGGGGCTTTCAGTACAAATAATTGGTGCTACAGTACCTTCTTAAATTCCGGATTGAGTTAACTGAAGACACCGTAAAGGGTTGAGGTTAGAGGAAAAAATAAATAACAAAATTTACTGTCTGCGTGGTACAGGTGCTTCTGTAAGTGAGGTAATGACCTTACTATGTTGCCCTTTTGTAAATGATTTAAGAGGTTGTGCTGTTTGACGAGTCAGAACAGTTTAAGCAATAGCTACCAGGACGCAGACAGGCACCTTTATTGTTTGTGACAGTGCTTGGTATCCTGAGCCAAAATGAGCTCTCAAACTATTACTCATGTGTCTAGCCAGATAATCACAGGGAAGTTTCTGACCCATGGAAGAAATGCTTGTGATTTCTGAAGGAGAGAGTGTTTGGCGCTGCGAGAACAACTGAAATACTTCTGCTAGCACCAATTTAAGGCAGCGGTTTGGCACCCAGCCAAACTCTACACCCTTACACTTCCAAACAGCAACCTACGGAGTCTGCTCTGGTTGCATCTATAAAATTGTAATAATCCACAACTTGCAGGTGATTTCTCCTCTCACTTTAAATTGAGGAAATCTCAAAAAATTATGTTATCTTAAAGACATTATCTTAATACTGCTGCAGCATCAATGCATTTAAAACCATGGCAAAAGTTCAGTGAAGAGTTGAAGCAGTCACACACCCGTGTATTTCAAAAGGTTTTGTCTCTTTAAATTACATACCAGCCTTATCTGAAAAATGTAAATTCTATTGCTAACAGCACATTCCTCTGAAATCAGATGTGGGCTCGATTACTCAATGTTGGTTGTTTCCACATTCATCTAATGAATTTTCCTGAATAGGAAGGATGAAAGGAAGCCAAAAAAGTCAGAGCAACAGACTTGTGCAGTGAATATTCATCCCCTCCAAAATAACCCTGTCATTTAAACACAAACAGCCAAATTTACTGCTGGTGATCTGAAGTGAGAACTCCTTTCTTATGAAACCATCACTTTCTTATGAAGTTTAATTGCCCTGCAAGTTGCAGGCGCCAGTCCAGCACAAATCGAGACTCACCTACAGTTCTAATCTATTACATCTGCCCTTAAGCAAATATACATTGTGGGCCATGTCTGCTCTTCCAGACAATCTGATCTGGGGATAACTTATCACTGCATGCAAACCATGTGTACAGATTTCACAGATTCTTTCAACCTCGGAATACCAAAGAAGCCAGCCCTTTGCAACAGACCCTACGCGTTTGCAGAGCTGATTACAGGGTTACAGTAGCTAGGAAGCCAGTTGGAACAGCTTGTTAGGAAGCTTTACCACTTAGCATAGCACATGGAGCATTAAAACTCACCAAAAAATGTTCAAATTAATGTAAAGATGGCTTTGTAAATAAGACAGAGCTGTAGTTCATACGTATGCATATATATATAAAATAAAATAGTTATTTCTTGAGGTCACGCAGTGTTGTCTAGAGTTAAATTTACAAGATTCAAATAAACCAACAAATATAATGGACAGAAAATATACACATGAGGAGTTGTTTTCTCAGAAAGTGTACGTACTATATGAAAAGGAATATGAACCTGAAACTGCTGTGGTGATGTGTTCTCTGCAGGCAGACGTCAAGAAAACAGGAGTAAATTCTTTCGGAATGGCTCAAAGACACAAAGCTGCACATTGGACAAGAAAACATACCTGTTGGTAGGAATCCCTTTGGCAGGTACACACCTATGAATCCACCCATTTCATACTTGTCACCAGCAGTCAGCTGAATGACAGATCGGGGAAATTAGTTCCCCTTGCCCTCAGAGCAATCTAACTCCTTAAAGACAATTAATGGTTTTAGTTAGACAGCAAGGCAAGTAAAATGCATTCTTTCCAGTTACGCAAATCTATGCATCTGCAACAAATGACTTTGACGTTAGAAATCCATGACAAGCAAGTAGTGCATACCCAGATTTTAAAGTCTTTTGGAAAACAATGAAACATCCCTCAAGCTGCGAGCAGCAGAGCTAGTGAAACACGGGACCTTCAACAACTTGTGTCCTGGGTACTCGGCATCTCCTTCCAAACTGAACTTACCTCTGTCCTCTGAAAGCACTCGTATTCTTCACCACAACACTCACACCTCCCAACACCCCATTTAGTCCAAAAGGCAATATCTGAGTTCTCCCCTAAGCCTCTTCCCCCGTGCAACATACCCAGTTCTCACCCACGCTAACAGACGCACTGAAGTCTCTCGCCTCCTTCCCACACCACCTACATTTATTTTGCCTGGCAGGCAAAACTAGGGAAGACACAGCAGGCACGGAGGCTGCTGTAGAGCTTTTGCTTTTTGGCTGCTGGTGACCATAAAGAAAGGAAAAGGTGAGTTTTACCTGTGATTCTGGCAGCCGAAGCACCAGCAAGCCTCTCTCCTCTACCAGCTGCTAATTTTTACAGTTTCTAGAAAGAGAGCAACTTTGCAAATTTTATCCAGTCAGATTTAGTTTATTAGCAATAAAAAATAAAATAAAAATGACGTAAAATGCAGGGACAGAGTCATTACATAAGCTGTGTTCCCTGAGGAAGTAGACTAAATGCACAGCAAAGCCTTCAGTAACTAAATAGACACTGAGTGGATTAATTGTTAACTTTTTATAGAGATTCTGGGAGTTTTGCCATTCTCTTTGTTACATTTACAAATTTGCAAACCGAATTCTTTACAACGAAATATAAACAATTTTTTAAAAATCAACATATTTTAGAAGACCATCTAAGACAGTTTGGTTAACTATAATTAGGAACTTAAGTATTATTTGCAAAAATAGTAATTTTGGATAATCATTCTTCCCATCTTTTGATTTCATGACTATACTAGATTTTGGATTACTTTTGTATTAAGAACTCAGCTTTAGAAAGCACCTGAAAGATGAGTCCAAGCTATCTGTAAACAGAGAGTGCGACTTTGTTCCGCCTTTATTGGAAAACTTCTGTGAACACTTTATTTTTTTCTTTTTTACAAGTTAATGGAATGATCATCTATGGCAAGTTTTGATGCATTACAATGTAGCACCTTTGAAAATACTTGGGCTGTTTATTTGAATACCTCTTGTATGTTAGCACAGGTGGTTGGAGATACCATGCAGCTCTTTCAGTTGTGGAAACAAACGATGCTGAGCTGCAGTTCTGATTTCAGGAAGAGATCGTCGCTTCCAATTCCATCCCATCAAAATCAACAGGACTGATGGTGAACCCACCAGGACTTGAAGCTAGACCTAAACGCCCATCCCTTAATGCTGTTAGAGCATCATCCATCTATTTTTGTATGACGCTTGCGTTGCTGAGCAGAGCACATCTTCTGAAAAGATTTTTCTCTCTTTGCAGACTCAGAGCATTTCAAAACAACTAGACTGTGATTTAATTACAACTGGTATGACTCTGCAGTTGTCACAGCAATAAAATGAATGCATGTTGTTCAAAAGCCTTCAAACAGCTAGCACAGACCTAGTAACTCCCTATTTCTAACCACTGTACTCCACTGGTAGGCGTGCTGGAAAATGACTAGTGAAGACTTAACGATGGTAGATTACCAGTGGTGGTTAAGGGATGGTTACAATTACCTTTTTAACCACTTCACTAAGTTTTCCATCTCTGAGCAGCAGGAAATTGTCCCTATTTTCTTGAAAGCCTGTCTTTTCCATCTCTTAACGCCGTGTTGGCTAAGCTGACTGTGCTGTGTGGGACTGCCAGTGGCATGGTATTCACATGGTACAAAGCCATGTATCTGAACAGTCTGAAACAGAAGAATCTTCCCTGCATTAGCTACTTCTCTTATGTGCTCAGAAACATCTGTGAAGCCTTCCTTTGGCCGAGGTCTCCCATCTGCCCCACAGACCCAGCGCCCTTCCTCTCACCACGATTCCTGCATGCAGCACAGCTTAGTCTGGTGGGAGAGCATGCTCGTACCATGTTACGGGCACAGTGAGGCAGACACACAGCTGTGCTGAAGGAAGGAGACAGAAGAATCAAGAGGTATGTTGTACGCTCCATGATTGTGTAGTTGACTAAACATTAACACTCATTCACTTTACTGGAAGGGAGATACCACTGTGAGTCAGTTCTGGACTCCTTCAGTAAGTACTCAGCAACATATAATTCATTTTCCTTGCTTAAACAGAAGCTGTCCCCATTTTACTACTGCAGTGGTATACTAGCTGTGGACTCAGCCCTTTTCTAGAATAAACCAACTGCTAATAAGGCCATAGAGTCTTTACAGAAAACAAATTAAATCAACTGCGTTGGTTCCAGCTTCATTCATACTTCCTGACAAAGAAAGGAAGAAAACTATAAAGGTATTAGAGTCCAGCAATACAGAAAAAGTTTCAAGAGTTTCTTGTGTTATATCCTTAAAAGGTTGTATGTAATTTAAAGTGGAATTGCAGAGGGAAAATGGGAAGTGTTATTACCGGTACGTGTTTTGGACTGAGAGCAGCAAGCATTTGTAGTAACACAGCTTATTCTATCATGCACATAACTAAACTCTGACTCGGAGCTGCATGTAACCATTACTCAGTATTTAAGCTGTATTTTCCCACCAAGCATCTGTCTCTCAAATCAATTTCCCTACCTCATGTTGTTATAATGTGGTGAAGAGATGCAGCTCAGCAGCCAAAACACCAGGCAGAGAAATATGACTCCGCAACAATTGTTTACTGACTTAAATTTATTGTTTTCAAAACTTTTCACTAGCTAGCCAGTCTCCACTGTGTTTGAATTTGGCTTCAGAACACAAACCATGACTTCTCTCCCATGTAAGGTAGTCTTAAAAGGAAGAAGGTGCTGAAAACTTAACAAGTTGGAATAATCCACCCTTTTTCCAGTGTAAATAATGTTGTGGAATAAAGCCTTCAGACTTCTATGCTTCTCTTAATACAGTGAATATCAGCCAAACATTCCACATTCCCTACCTCACAAGCATGAGGCATTAAAAATAAAATAAATAAAATTAAAAAACATTTATTTACCTTGACAATCTAAAGTTTCATTTATACAAGAAAAAAAAATACTGTGAATTTCTCTCAAGACCATTCTCAGCAGTGGGACTGCTCATGAATTGCACTGTGTATGGATTTGTAAATCATTTTTAATTCTTGTGGAGACAGATTTCCTATGCTTAATTCAAAGTAAGTAAAACACAAAACAGAAGTAGGAAATTCCCACTCCAAATACAGACAGACAGAACCTTTTCCATTCTAATTTAAAAACAGCTTGCTTCACTGCAGAGGTCATGACTAGTGATAGGCTGTTTTGTTTTTTGTGGGAAGCAGGGAGCAGACAACAACAGTTCAGATTTAAATAATAAATTAAAATGCACACGACATTAAAATGTTATGCTAAGCATCATGCTTTTATTTTTTTTTTTTTTTTTTGGAAAGAGCAAGAAAATAGCAGTATTTCAACAGACTAGAAAAAGCCTCATATAAATACCAAAAGCACAGCAAATTATATTCAAAACGGATACATTCCTAGGTCAAAGCATGAAGTTGTACGCTTGTGTGTCTGTGTATGCACACACATTTTAAATGTAGCCATTTGGATTATTTGTGTTTGCCTTTTCATTTTAGTTTTGTGAGTGAAGTAATTAGACCAGAATTAACAACAACAAAAAAATCCAACCATTTTCACAGACTAGTTTAAGAGCTTAAGCACATACACAATTACAACACAGTCTTTACTCTTGTGGCCATTAATTTCTACTAAAAGAAGCCAGTTTTAGAGAGAATACACAAAAACTCCACCCTGGAAGTCTCTTTGCTTTTATCACTGCAACATCCTAGCATTTGCTGAAAACTAAGAGAGGAGCTACCCCAGAATTTGTCTCCAATTCTTTCTGTAAACTGTATGCATGCCAGACATAAACCATGCAAAAACCCTTTGAGATTAAAGCCCTTAATTATTAGCTTGTGTCAAGATTCAGGCACTGTGATTTACAGCAATCTTTAAAATGAAGGTTAGAAATGAAAAAAATCGCTTTGGGAGCTGATTTTATTTAAAACAGAGTTGGGGGAAGAGCAAAATTGTGGCAACTCATATATTCCAAGCTAATGAAGCATTACAGATACACACTACGAAATTAAAAAAAAAAACACAACTGAGTGCTTTAGTAAGTTCTGAAAACAAAAATAAGTTATACTTCAAAGAACAAGTTAGTATAAAAAGTTTTAACGTATGCAAAGTATGTGCTCAAAATACTTATTCTGCATTTTTAAAAAGAGCTGTAGTCTACCTTACAGAAACAAAGTTCACCCAGTATAAAATATTGCAATTTGTCCCATTTTGTCATATGAGAGGTTTCCTTATTCTTCATATGATCGAGAACACTTGCACAAGAGTTCACGTTATTTCCAAGCCACACAGTGGCAGACAAACTATGTTTGAGTCGGTGCTTTTACTACCCAGTGTAGCAAAAGCTAAGCAAACCATTTGAGAACAGAGTTTAGCAGGTCAAAGAACTGTGTTTATGCGAGAAATCCAGACAATAGTATAAAAGTTAATGCCAAGTGGCAGTACCAAGAAAGTGAATTAGATCAACAGGAAAAAAAACTGCTGATAGCATTCACTGTCACACGTACAGCTTGTAAGCTCGGTATAAGGAAAAGTCAAAATTAGCTTAAGAAGAAAAAAATTAAACTGTGTAAACAATCCACCCAGTACAAAACTGGATGCAGCTGATAAGAGCAGAACTAGCTTAACAGAGCTGAGGATGTGAGTGCATCCAGATACCTGTTCAAAATGCATTTATCAATACTGTTGACAAAAAAAAAAAGAAATAAATCACAGCTATTTACACCACAGCGGAGGCTTCCCTCCCCCCCCTTAAGGAGTTATTACAACTCAGGAAGTCACTGCTGTCTTCTATGGTCAAAATTCCAGTTATAAGCTACCGATATTCGTAAGTTGAAAACACCCACCTTGCAAATTAAACTGAAAACTCTTGTCAAACATGCTTGAGAACTCTTCAAAAGTTATAGTACAGCACTTTGCTCAAGTGGTATTTGCATGAGTAACTTGTACTGACAGCCTGTTAAAATAAGTGAATTTAACACCAGTTGGGGTAGCTGGGTGTTCCTCCTCAGGAAGAGAGATCCGTAGAGATTCCAGTCATTCTTCGTGATGTGTAGTACAGGGAGAGAAGGACAAAGGAACCTAGGCCAGCCTGGAGATTAGTCTTCTTTCTAGAAGTATTCCTCCTCTTCATCAAAAAAGCCATTTTCCATAGCATACGTGCAGTCTGCGTTAGAGTCAGCTTGGCAGGCACCTTTGTATTCTTGAATGGACTCATAGAGGGAGTAGAGCTGACACAGTAACGACATATCTAGCTGCCGAAGGCCAACCTGATGGGAGAGGAGCAGGAGAGAAAGAAAAACAAAAACCAACCAAAAAAACACCATTATTACAAGTTCAATTTCATTGGCAGCATAATGCTTTTACTGCAACAATGCCAAAGACACACTTTTCCAGTACCACCACACCACGTACAGACGTATCTTTCATACGTCTATCTGCTTTTGTTTAAAACTGCCTGGATAAAGATTTGCAAATGCAGCTCTGACGAGTGTCCCACTTCATG
The DNA here is from genome assembly GCF_964211825.1 of Aythya ferina. Lineage (NCBI taxonomy): Eukaryota > Metazoa > Chordata > Aves > Anseriformes > Anatidae > Aythya > Aythya ferina. The sequence goes on from NC_140298.1 coordinate 43,463,874, forward strand.
GTGAGGTCTCTCTCTACTCAGTTTTCTTTTCTATACTGACATACACAGGCAGCTGACGTGTTTGCCTCGACAAGGCTCACTGTCTAACACAATACAGCACGCCACTTGAAGGCAGCAACACTAAAGCTGAATCAGATAAAAACACTCGGCAGGTTTGCAAGCAGTGACGTGTGTCTTTGTGTGCTACTCAAGAGTCCTTTTGGTACTCCCAGAGTTTGACGTACACGGGCTTGCTTTGTAATGAAGACCCTAATATTTTGTGTCCCCCAGATTTCTAAAATATCAGCTCCAGGTCTAATTAAAGACTTGGAGCAACAGCAAAGGAAGTTACCTTGTGGTCTGCATCTGTATTTCAGGCATAAATGTGTACATTACAATGAAAAGTAAAATAAAGCTAGTCATTTAACTTGAAGTGGTTTCCCTCTGTGGCAGCAGAACAGAGAGTTCCTTTGACATTTTCACCTACGCAGGCAAGATCAAATTAAGTGTAGGTTCCCTCTTGCAGTAAATTTAAACCTCTACCCAAAATAACGTTTTTCAACAAGCAGCTGTTATGCCTAAATTTTAGAATAGGAAGTGTTAAGCTAACAGGCTATACCAAGACACATTTTCGTAAAGTTTTGCATGTTTTTTTTTGCTATAATTTGTATTTGAAGATGAGGAAAAAACTTAGCCTTTACTGCAGCCTCGCAGCCAGGTTGCGTGTTACACAGAATGAGAATTCTTCTCCAAAACCTTTCCTTACGTGTTTAAATTCTAAGAAGTACATCCAGCACATGAGAAAACCACAAGGGGTTAATATGAAGATCTTTCTCTGGCATTCCTCAGGTCCCTACCAGCCTGAATTATCCTATGAGCTCCTTTTTCTAAAGGTGGTAAGAGGGAAAACAAGCATCACACACAATGCCACTCCAACTTAGATAGGATACAGTGTCTTTCAGAGCCAATGTGCATTACCTGGTCAGGCCAGGAAGCCCAGACATCATGTCTCCTACAAACCAGACCATTAATGCTTTCATGCCTTTTAGGCCAAGACTTGGAGCAAGCTCAGGAATGTTATGCTAGTGGCCAGCAGATTACAGATGTGCCTTTCAATACCCTCAGATCAACACTGCTCTTCTTCCCCATCTCCATTTTTTTAAAAATTTATTTATAGAACACTACTGCCTGCTTTCTCTCTCCTCGTTTAAGCAAACAGTCTGCAGTAAGCAAAGAAACAAAATTCACTTAGTGGTGTCTTCTGAGTCTTCCTGTATTCTGCAAGAGGAAAACAGCACCTGGGCAAATCCCCTTTGGCAGAAATTTGTTAAAAAAAAAAAACAAAAACAAAAACAAAACAAGAAAGACTACAAAAGGGAAAACGAAAAGGAGGTATTTGTACCATATCCAGGCCCCTCCATCTATTCAAGTCCTACTGAGGTAATTTCTTCAGAGGTGTTAAGCTAATGAATGTTTACCTGCCCAAGAATAAAGTCTGAACGTCAGCCTTTATGGCTGGCAGTTAAAGGGGTTTGGCTTGCCCCATCTAAACAAACTGCTCACCTCAGGTAAGAAAGAACTCTGTGAAGCTGGGCTTAAAACTATTACTTGTAAACATCCGAAAGATTAAGCAAGCTTGCATCAGCGCTGAGGGCCAAGGCTGTGGTGAGGAATTTTTCAAAGAGGGATTAGGAATAAAGGGAATGGGTCGAGCAAGGAAATTCAACCTGGAGACAGAAGAGAGATTCCAGATGCAAGATCTTTGTCTCCGAAGGAATGCACGAGAATTTCCTTCTTGGTGAAGCACTCCAGTGAAGAACAATTAATTCTACACCTAACTCTAATCTCAGAGCCAGACATTGCTCAGCAGAATTAATTTAGCAGGCCTTAACACCCATAGCTGTCACCAGCATCAAGAACTCAAACACGAACAGTAGATCTGCTGAGAAAGAAACACAGCGTCTAGCTCTTCACAACTTTCAGGTACAATCTTGAAGGTAGCAAAAGCCCAAAGAAACGTCTGGGCTTACTAGCACAAGCATGAAGTTTTCAATCCCAGTCAGGCTGACTCTGACTCAGGTTTCCTCACAGCACCTACCAGGCAACCCACTGCACACTCCCCTGCTGTCGACTCTTTTCCTCATGATCCAGTCCCCCCGCAAAGCATCTAAATCTAACACCTTCCCATCTTAAAAAACCCACACAGAGGATCTTGCAGGGGAAGATGCTGCTATGCATAGCTTCTCCATTTGGTGCTGAATTTTTGGGGTAAGCTCATTACCCAGTTGTAATGCTATCTTTGACTGGTGCGAGGAAGAGCGTTCAACATAAATAATAACGTGCTGTTACCCGCTTGATGAAAGACGGGCTATTAGGATGTGAGTCTCTCTCTAATTTGTACGGGCCACAAAAAAGCACACCTGGAACTGCAGAGACTGTTGCTTGAACGCCTTTGATGTGTTTGGAGGCAAAGTGTTTTTTTTCTTCAGAAGGGTTTTATCAAGTTATCATCAAGGATAACTGAGTATCAAAGGGGAATGCGGGTGTCAAATGACTTTAACCAGCATCTCGTTTGATTTTCCATTAGGAAAAATAAATTAGACTTTTTATAAGAGCTACCTTTGCTTTTTCAGGTAGGATTATGATGAGTAGGATCATATTTTTGTGTTCCTTTATTAGACTATAGGGAAAAAAACAAACTGGGGTGGACGGCCACTTGTGCTGCCTGTGCTCCAGCACAATTTTAGGGCTGTCTAAAACTTTATCTGAATTACTTGTTGGCGGCAGACTAAGGCTGCACATCCTTCTGAAGCTACACAAAGGTTTCTCAACAGTATCTCACGTTCAAAGCATGTTTTTTTTGGCATGGTTAGGAATAAAAAGGCCTTGGAAAGGGCAGATTTTAGCCGTCCCGTGCCTTGTTTGGGAGCACAGGGCGCGTACCGCCCGTCGCTTGTTAGTCACTGCAGCCGCACCTGGCACAAGCCACCCCAACCCGCCTTTAATCGCTGGTTCAGGAGGAGCTCTGCCTCTCTCACGGCTCTACGGACCCAAAACAAAGCCCGAAGAAGAGCCCTGCCGGGGCTTGCTGCCCCTGGACGGGGCGGGACGGGCGCTAACCCCCAATAGCGCTGGGGGGGGCGCCCCGCTCCCATGGCCGCCGCCGCGCACCCCGCAGCCGGGCACCCTCGGGAGGGGGCACAAAGCCTCTCCCCGGGCTCAGCGAAGGGGACAAAGCCCCGGAGGCCGAGCCCTGGCCCAGACAGGCCTCGGCCTCCCGGAGGCCGCGACGCGGCTCCCCCCCGCCCCCCTGCCCCCGCCGCCCCTCACCATCTCCTTGCGGAGCAGGGCCAGCGCCGCGTCCAGGTTGGGAGGCTTGGGGGGCCGCGGCGAGCCCCGGCCGCCGCCGCTCAGCTCGTCCTGGATGCGGGACTTCTGCGCGTACAGCCGCTCCAGGTCCCGCCAGCGCCCGCCCTGGCCGCCGCCGCCGGAGGAGGAGGAGTTGAGCAGCCCGCTCAGGCTCTTGGGCAGCGGCGGCAGCCCCGAGCCGCCGCCGGGACCCGGCAGCCCCGGCCCGCTCATGCTGCGGCGGCGGCCAGCGGCGAGCGGCGACGGGAAGGGCCGGCCCGGCTCCGCGCCGGGGAGGCACCGCCCGCTGCCCGCCCCGCCTACTGGGCCGGGCTGTACTGAGCCGTACCGGGCCGTGCTGTGCTGTACCGAGCCCTGCCGGGCTGTACCGAGCCCTGCCGAGCTGTACCGGGCCGTGCCGTGCTGGCGGCGCCGCCTGCAGCGCGCAGCAGGTGCCTCCCGTAGCGCTGCCCGCGGCAATTAGCGCCGCCGCCTCGTTAGCGCAGGCCCCGGGCGGTGGGGGCAGCCCTGGGGTCGGGCAGCTCTCGGCCAGACCTTTGTGGTTTTCCTCCCCCCCCGTCTGTCCCTATCTGTCCGTGCAAACCCCTGAGGGGCCCCCCTCCGGAGGCTGCTGAGCACTCGTGGCAGTTTGGGGTCGGCAGCCTAACCTGCGCGCAATGGCAAGGCAAGAGGGGTTTTGAAAGCTAAATATTGAGCAGTAAAAAGCTTCCTGACTTCATATTGAATAGTTAAACGCTTCTTGACTTTATACAGAGCAGATGCTTCCGTATTGTATATACCCCACCTTACCTCTGACAGCCTCCCTGCCTGCCAGAAGGACCTTTGCCTTTGTGCAACAGCTGGAGACCGAAAAACCAAACCCAAAGCAGTTTGGTAAAGGTGGAGCTCTGGGAGCACACCGCCATGGCCCAGCCAGACTGCTAGGAGCAGATGGTTAGAGGTGTAGTCCTGTTGCCACAACCTCGCTTTGTTTGTGCAATATTTTGTTCAAATAAAGCCCTACCACATACAGTGGTTTTTAATATCTGTATTATGGAGTTGCAGTGGAGTTAAGCCTCCACACCGTTTTGTGTTTTGTTCGCAGATTCATGTGGCTTTTTCCTGATTTCATTCTCATCAACCCCCCTGACAATTGTTTTAAACTGGCTTACGGTGGAGGAATCTTTTTCCAATCCTTATTTGTATTTATGTGCTACTTCGGGGATTGGTTTTTAAGATGATCTGCTCTTCATTTTAATGCTTTGTACATTAGAGTCAAGAGGATTTTTATTTTCCATTTGTCATGTTGTGACTTCTGCCCCAGCTGATTGTGAAAAATGAAATAGTGCTGTTAGCATTTATAACACTGAACGCATTTCAGACCATTCCTGTTGTAGATTAAAAGCATTAAGAAAGCCCTTGTCCTTGCAGGCTAAATGTGTCTGACAGCAAAAATATTGATTCAGTTTGCTGACAATGTAGGCACATTATTATCTTCCTGCTTTCTATAAGCAAATATAGCTTATTTATTTGCATCCCTTCCAATCCCTTCATCCTTTTTTTTTTTTTTTTTTTTTTTTTTTTTTCCAGATGACAGCTATTTGGAAAAGCTCATGAATATTCTTATTTTATCTAGACCGGCTTATCATAATTATTTTTTTCAGCTTGCCTGATCCCATTAGATTATAAGTGCATTTTTTTCACACTCAGGGCCTTTAGGCACCTTATTGCCATATCATTACTATTAACAATCTTTATGCTGGCTTGCTGTTTAACTTTGTCAACCGAAAAGTCAAAAAATTTACTTTCTGGGTTCTCATCTCTCAGATGGCAACCTTACCTAGCCTTTGTTCATATTAAACAAGGACATGAAGCTGTTAAGAGAGTGCCCAAAGAAGGGCTGCAAAGATGGTGAAGGGCCTGGAGGGCACGATGCCTGAGGAGCCCCTGAGGTCCCTTGGTTTGCTCAGCCCCGAGCAGCGCAGGCTGAGGGGAGGCCTCATGGCGGCCTGCAGCTCCCTCAGGAGGGGAGGGGAGCGGAGGGGCAGGCGCTGAGCTCTGCTCTCTGGGGACAGCGACAGGACCCGAGGGGATGGCATGGAGCTGGGGCAGGGGAGGGTCAGGCTGGGGGTTAGGGAAAGGGTCTGCACCCAGAGGGGGTGGTCGGCACTGGGACAGGTCCCCAGGGCAGTGGTCATGGCACCGAGCCTGAAGGAGTTCAAGGAGTGTCTGGACAATGCTCTCAGACGTATGGGTTGATTTTTGGGTGGTCCTGTGTGGAGGCAGGAGTTGGACTCAGTGATCCTTGTGGGTCCCTTCCAGTTTGGGATATTCTGTGATTCTAAGTTCTTAGCTAGCCTTTAAAATCTAAACCAACTTCTTTATTTAGTCTGACCTAGTTATAACACGGTGACAATAGAAGCTGGAGTCTTTCACAGTTGTCCGTTGTGCTTTTGTGAAACATGCTTTCTTTAGCTGTATAAATCTCTTAGTCTGTGCTATTTCCTAGGACCAAGATGCAGAAATGTTACTCACAATTGTCCTTTGTTAAGGATACAACCTTAAAAAAGAAAACACATTAAATATACATCATGTAGTTTGTGTCATAAAGAACTAGGAAGTGTCAGAATAGAGGCCATTTCCTCATGCAAATGCATTATGGTATATCTTTAATTTTATATTCTTATGTGTTTTGTTTTTTTTTCCTTTCCTCATTCATTATGAGAATAGACGATACTCGTGTATCATTTATACCTCATTTCTAATACTCTTCTTTCTGGATGTGGTGATATATATTCACTATAGAGCACGTTGGATTGATAAATTATGAGGGTTTCCTGCAGCCTTTCCTATAATGCTCTCCCCTGTAATAACTGACTTATCTACAAACGCTGATGAATTCTTCTTTATGACACCCCTGTGATAGCAGATGGTATTATTATTTGTTCTGTGGATAGGGAACCAGGACACAGAGCTGAAGGTAGGTCACGGTAAAACATGTTTACTAATTTTAAGTGCCTACTTTGTGATTCTTAGGGATGATTTTCCTTAGAACATAAAGCTTTTTGCAGCAGTTCAACGTGTACTGTAGCAACCCCAAAATGTCTTTATGGCACCTTTAATTGAATGTTATCCCACCCTTCTGACAGAAGGACGTGAACCTCAACTTTAAGCTACCCTGTGCAGGGCAGCACCTTTGCTCTAAGCCTTTGCAGTGATGTGGCTAAGGTCACATTTTGTCCACTGTGCTGCAGGGGTATCTTAAACTTGCCAAACAAGATGCACCAGAGCTCATCTGTCACTGCCATTGGCATTTTTAAGTCCTGTTTGTTTGCAAGATGTCTCTCATTGGGTCAACTTGCAGCCATGACTGCTTGTAAATGACAGGTCAGGATCCAGATATCACGAACTAGGCGTATGGAAGACAAATTAATAATTAGTGACGCGTGGTTTACTCTCCCATTTCCTCCTGCAGTCAGAATGCCTTGAATATACTCTATTTCTCATGAGGCCTCTGGTTTTCATCACTGATGTGGAGGAACAGAGATCAGATGATGCTGTTCTGTGATGCTCTGGGAATGCTACAGATTTTGGTCCTTTGGCTAAGAGAATGTAGAAGTTGCTGGGCATAATTCACACATGATACACAGCTCCACATAGTGGCATAGCCAAGCAGAAATGAGATTTTCAGCCAAAGATTGTTCAATTCTTAGGTGTCATAAAACCACATCAAAAAGTGTTTTTAAATAAAACTGTAAAGAGTCCCAATTTTGATACTTGTTGCTGTTTTTTTCACCAGTTCCTGCCCTTGCAAGAACCCTGTCCGAACCAATGACTGCTAGTTATGATCTCTGACCCCTTAGTTCCTACACCTGCCTTTTGCTTTTGTCCCTCTTTCAACAGCTGCCACACATGCACTCTTGCTGCTGCCTTCCTCAGCTGTTCTTTAATATGTAACTCTGCCCTTTATTCTTCTGTAGAAAAGTCAGACTGCTAGCTCTTCCTTTTTTTATAGAGAACTAGAAAAGCAAACTTTTGACAGCAGGAGGATATATATATATAGGGATATATAAATATAGGGACTGGTGTGTAGAGGTTTGTGAGTGTAGATGAGTAACAATTTCTCCACTGAAAGCATCTGCCAGCCAGCAATAATACGCACGTAGGTCCATTTCTCCTTTTTGTTCACAAATAGCAGCTACTCCAACCAGAGCTCTGTCCTCTCTCTCTCTCCTTTTCACAATGAGGATGATAGGGATTTTTGAAATAATTTATGCCCAGCAGAAAGCAGTAAGAAGCAGTATGAAAATCCAAAGGCTGGGTGCATATGGCAAATAGCCAGTTAAATTTCTGTAATCACTACAGGTCTAATTCCTCTCTCAAACTGTTTTGCTTTTCTTTCTTTGTTTCACATTTTAATCTGTTAGCAAATGCTACTGGTTTGTGTTGTGGAGAGAAGAGACACAATCGAAGTCTGTACTTCCATATCAGAAATTCTGGCTTAGGATTATAGAAGGATCATACTCAGGATAAACATTGACTTGACCTGATAGTAAAATTGATGGGAGTTAAGATAACCGACCATTTATTTTCCTGATGATGCCAAAATCTGGCTTGTTCATGTCTCTGTTTAACCTTAGATCAAACTATAAATCTTCTCCATAGTACATCACTGTGCTCTGCAACACCGGTTTTAAAATCTCCTGTGTCCTCTCACTTCATTAAATCAGATGTAACAGTATCAGTCTATTCTTCCTACCTCTCCAGTCTCATGGATTCTTCCCCATTATGTTAGCTAGCAGAAAAGAGAGTTGTCATTTAGACCCCACCAAAATCATATTGCTGCAACACCCTCCTCTTCAGAACGAAGCTTCTTTCTGTTGTAATTAACAAAGAAAGTCATTTTAGGATTTCATATCAGCTGGTAAAAGCAAATCCACCAAAATGAAATGAGAAACAATACTATGTTGTAGGAATTAATCATTCCAGTATTATGTGGAAATTCATAGGCATAAAAGAACACGACAGAGTTTTGTGAGATAATTATGCAATAGACGAGCCTCATGCCCACAGCCCTCAACGGCATTGAACATCTTCCCTTAGTCTCCTTCTGCATCAAAAATACAAAAGGAACTAAGGACTTCAAAGGGCCTTTTGATTTTTTTTCCCCCCATGCTTCCTAAGAGCTCAGTGTAGTTCTGATAAGCTTTGGGCTGAATCATTTGCCTCTCCAAAATGATGGCTTGAGCGGGCCTTTATTACTGCTGCTCCAGCGTTGGGTTCAGTTTGTTAGCCTCCCAACAACAGGTTGCTTGCTCCTGACTTCCAGTAACAGCTTTCCAGAATCTGATTACTGAAAGTAGATAGCCAGGGGATCAGAGCTACAGGCTTTGAGGGTATTTGTCTTATTATCCCAGTGACACTGAGCAGACTCTTTCCTTCAGTGAGACCTGCATCGGGGTCAAACCCTGAGGATGCTGCCTAAGCCGTGCCGAGGTCATTTGAGGTAAAAATGATGGGAGGTCTAAATCTGCAGGCAAAATTGCAGGGCAGAAATGAAGTGCTGCTGAAAAGGGATGCCTGCTGATGTGCACAAGTAGTAAGAATGATTTGTGCTTACGGATTGCAGAATATTGCAGATTCTCTAGCAGTTTGATATCTGCCTTGCAGTATTTTTGAGTGGGGAGCCGTAGTCAATCACTTCTAAAAAGAATTATTTCTCTGCAAGGCGTTCAATTGTAACCAAACATGGAAGTTTCTGTATATTACCATGTTCAACTAATGTTAATAAACATAATTTCTTGCTTCTTTCTTCTGCATTCTCCCTTAATAAATCTACAGGTGACATTTTTTTCCAGGTTGAATGCAAAAATCTGTGAGATAACATATTTCCGTGAGATGGATGCAGGTTACACTGTTCAGAAGATAAACACTCTTCAGCCGTGTATAGCTATAATGTTTGCTCTTAAGGAGGGGTAATTTTATACTCAGACATACCTGTGTTCCTGAAAAACGACCTTCCTCTTCCACCAGTGCAAGCAGACAGACTAGTGCTGAATAATTAAAGGCAAAACTGAGGCCATAAAAAAAAAATACATATCCTTCAGTTGAGCCAGGCCAAATTCCATTAGCACCTAGCACCTCCTGCCTGTGCTGGAGTACTGCCTGGTGGTGAAAACAGCCTGCACGTCTGTGCAAGCTCTTGGAAGGGGAGAGTGATGAGCAGATGTCAGTGGTTGCTCTACCTCCCAGCAGCTCAAGTTGCACAGGGTTCATGAGGCCAAAGTGCACGCCTGAGAACAAAATCTGGTTGCTGAATCGCGGCTGCGACAAAGCCTGCGGTCAGGTATCCTTCCATATACCCAGATCTCTTTGTCTATTACTGAGATAGGTCAAGGACAGTAATTTAACAGTGCATAACATTATTTCTAAATAGTTTAGAGGAGAAAAGTACTCTTTGTAATTGAAAGTTCATTTAGGTAGATAGAATGTAATTACCTGGCACACTTAGAGGAGCAAAGCTATTGTGAGTCTCTGATGAAAACTGTCATCAGTTATTTAATGGCCAACAAGTGATTAGAATTTTTGTTTCATATTTCATACGAGAACAGCACATTCAGCAGCCCAGTGACCCCTGAATTCAGTGCAGGGGCACTCAGCAATTACTGACTCAGAGGCAGATGTTCTGCTAGCTGAGTTATGTTCATTGCCTCTTGCAGCATTTGAGTACGTGGCACCCAAACAGCAACAAGACCGAGCCTTAGTTAGTATGGGAAATCAACTTTTGTAATGGTAGAGGCGAAGGAATAACTTTGAAATATAACCAGCATTTAAAACTGAAATATATTCCGTACAGCAAACATAAAGCTTGAAAATAACTTCTTGGCTTGAGTACCTGCGATACCAGATTTTTACCCGAAGTGAACCTGTCAGAGAAATGCCATCAAAGCGGTTTACATTTCAAACAGCAGGAAAACAATTCACGCACACACACCACCAAAAAAAGACCCCTCTCAGGCTCTCCAAACTGAGTGGTTGCTTCCCTGACTTCTACCCAAGAGCTTTAGCTGAGCCTGCCAAGAGGGAGGCTCTGGCGGGGGATCCCCCAGTGATCCAAAGGCTCAGCTCAGCTCACCTCTGTGAAGTCCCTCTGGTTTTCTTTGCTCCTCAGAGCTGTTCTTCCTTAGTAGAAATGCTGGGGGAGAAGAGTATTGGCAAGAGTCATATTGCCAAGTGAAAGCTGTTCTGGAGTGCAATGATTCCTGCCCGTACCTTATGCACCTGTTGTATTGTTGGAGACAACGTGTGGCAGGATCAAACCGTGTGACAATTCAAGTCACTTCGCCATGTTACAACTAGGTGCCATCTGGAACATCACACAGAGCCTTAAAAAAAAAGAAAAAAAGCAATCTACAGTATATATTATAGTTGCAAAAGGAAACAAAAAAATAAAGCAAAGCAAAACAAAACAAAAGACCAAAGCCCTTCCAGGGGGAAACGTGATAGCAATATCCGCAAAGAAGGGAAGCTGTGAAAACCCGACATCTGTGCTGGAAATGAGATCAGATCAAGCCAATCACTGCTGCACTAATCAGCCCCTGACAGGAACAAACAGGTGTGCAAATGAGTTAAAAGGCAAGAACATGGATTTTTGAAGTTTTTTTGGCAAGTTTGCCAAAATAAGAATTGTTCTGCCAATGCAAAGATGAACTAAAGCATCCTTTGTCTTTCTTTGATAAGTCAGCCAAGGAAGATGGAAGCCTACAGAGACTGCTTGAGGAGGAACCACCAGAAGTATGGTTACTGACAGTGCCTGCACTTGCCATGAAAATGAGCTTTTGGTAACAGGACGTTGGTCAAGTTCATTGCTTCAGAGCCTCCTCTTTCTTCGGGTGAACTTTGTGCATCAGTAACTAGCAACTTTGTGCTGATGTATCCGTGTAGTTCGGAAAAACTACATTGCTCAATATGTTTTTGAGTGTAATTTATCCTAAAAGTCAGTTCTAAGGCCCATCAATAACTTGATTTCTGCTTCCGTCCAAAATGAACACTAATGAGGCAAAAGCGGTGGAGATCTTTAACAGACCTTGAATTTACAGATCTGAAAGGCGAAAGGAGCACAGGTCTTCTCACTCACCTTTCTCCTTCAGCATTTTTTTAAAGAACTGTGACAGGTTAAAAACCATAATTTTTGCAAGGCCATAAAGCCACTACAATATGAAAAATAGGATTTAGAGTGCAACGTTTACTTGCTTTGAGTTTAACTTATCATTTTTACATGGTCGATTACTGGAGTACAATTGCTTTTTAATTAATGAGGAGTTTTCAGAACTTTTTGGAATACCAGTGACCTGAAATAACTTTAATATCCTTATCAATTCTTGCCAGTTTTCAACTTCAAGCAAAAAATAGCAAGAACTAGCTCTTTTATGTTCCAAAAATTATATAAGTGTTCAGAATAGGATCAGCACTTTTCTGTCAGTGCTGCAAGAGCAGGTGACGTGCACCCGGAGGCACCTGCACCTTTGATGAAGCTGTTTATATTTACCAGCTCTCTTCTTGCCGAGTCATTCTTTGCTCTGACACTGCTGTGAGACAGCTAGGGAGAGACATAAGATGATAATTTTACATTGCTTTGGTGAATTGTCATGGATCAGAAGATAAACAAGCGCTAACTTAAAAATACCATCATTTTTTAATCATTTCAGACCTTATATACTTTTCTGTCTCTGCTCTGGACTTGTTTCTGAAAATGAATTCAGTTATGAAGGGAGCTTGGTGAGGTCCTTGGCTGGGATAAGCTCCCTGTAGAAGGCCTGCACATGTCCTACTTGTTGTGGATATAGTCCCCGAACCCAAAGTGTTAGGGTTTTGCAGAAGAGAGGTGGCCAAGAAACTCGGGAGCTGGCTGAGGAAGCCAAGCAGAGATGCTGACTGCTCAAAGTGGATGCTAATGAAGTATTGGTGGAAGTTGGTAGGTGAGTGACAGCCCCATAAAGGGAGAGATCAGGAAGGAAAGACTGTGTCATTTGTAGTACCGGCCTGTGTAAAGCACGCTGTCAAATAGTTTTATCACAGAAAATGTAGGGAATTTTAGGAGGGATTTCATTAAACTAAATATTGATAGGAATGTTTTATCACAATTCACAAGCTAAATGTGTTGGGCTTTCTTAGCTGAAGGCACTTAACATGTGCTCTGCAAATGTTCCTGCCCAGTGGTACCAGACCGTCTGAAGGACTGCAGGCGACCCAGCCCTAGGCTGCTGTACAATAACACTGTTTCCCTGCCAAACCCCCCAACTGTGCAGATAATCTGTCTTTAGCATTGTCCTGACCGGTTTTCAAGCATTAATCCTCGCCCATACAATTGAGTGCGCCTCAGCCTTTCTCAGTTTTAATCTTCTTCAGCTCTCCTCAAGCCTTTTTTTTTTTCTTTTTTGGTCACATAGGAATATCTTTACCACAGCAGACTGAAAAGCCTGGTTTGAAATAACCGCTCCTTCTCCTCCAAACTTCTCCTCGAAGCATTAAGTGTGCTGCCGCATCCATTTGACCGCCGGCATCGCAGGAATACAGCAGGTTGCGTAATGCATGTCTCTAAATCAACTTGAGCAGATGGGAAGGCAAATAGCTTGAGCCAGCAAAGCGCAGCTCCCCTTGGGCACATCTCAGATGGCGGTGGAAATGGCAATGCCCCGCTGGCTCAGTGTTGTCCTCTCAGGTGACAGAGCCAGCCTTGCCTGGAGGAAGCATTGTCCCCCTCTGGCTCTTCTTCCCCTTCGCATCCACAGAACTGCACAACTACATTCTTTCAAACATTGCCTGTGTGGTAATTTTTCTGAGCCACCATGCGCTGCTTCATTTTGACTGGTATTTAGATGAAAAATAAAGGATAAATAAATAACAGCCCACTTAATTAAACACACAAGTAAAATATAAACAAGAACAATGTAGGTTAAAAGATGACTAAAAGTAGCGGTATTATTAAGTCTTTTAATGTTTTATGCTCATGAGGTAGGTAGCCCAGAGCTGTAGGAGAAAAGGAGACCTTGTTTTTTCTTGTGTTCTCAGTTTATTAAAAACCCACAATCACAACTGATTAATTGATCAAAACCAGAAATATAAATATCAGAGGAAGGAAGCACGACAAAGCTAGCCTGAACACATCACTGCTCTCTATTGAAGTCTTACAGAAATAAATTTCTGTTTAGCTCTCATCATCTGTTCTTTGGTGTAGAAGCAGATGGTTATATAAAAGCAGTTGAAAGATCAAGCTAAAGCTGCCTGTTGTAATGGACCTGCAGAAAAAACATGCTATATTTTAAGACAGTTGAAACTGAATCCATTAGCTTTGAGCAGAAGTTTGACCTGCAAAATTTGCTAATGCAAAATGAATTGCATACGTGAATGTCAGCGGTGGTGTCATGGACATCATTTTAAAGCACCGGGTGAGCCAGGCAGTGAAGGAGGCATCCCTGATGTGGCTGGCTGGGTGTGCTGTACATTCATGCTGCCTCACGCTAAAAGGCGGAGGAACTCAGGACCGTTTAGCACCCTTGCCCCAGACAGAGCCACGTATCATACCTAAGAACCTGTCGAAAGGCTGTAAAAAGACCGCAGACCATTCTCCTGTCCCTGCTTTGGTAAGACAGCAGCGGTATCTGACCTCGTTTTCTTCTCACACTTCACCCAAAGACTGAACTCATTTTAGCCTGCTTTCCTTGTATAATTTATTTATGTCAGTGGCTGGGAAATTGCTATCTACTTTAAGCTTTTAGGATTTTCAAAAAAACTACAGCCCCATCTGCAAGGATATTCCCTTATGTATGCCCTCTGCTACTTAAACCACGCTAGACCTACTTTAGGATGACTGCAATATGGGCCAAAGAACTAATAAAGCTGCAGAGGGCTTAGAGTGTCAGGTACTTTATTGTCAAGGGACAAACACTGAGACAGGCTGGAGTGGCAAGGTGCTGAGACAGACCTGAGTCTTTCCAAGCTATCTTGGTCCTGATTGCCTGTATATGCAACAGTTGGGTTAACTGAACCTTGAATTTCCAAGCTCTGTTTTCTCCCTATCTCCTGTTTTTGCTCTGAGGTTTCCTAAGTTGTATACCACCCTGTTCTATGTCGCCCTTGCATCTTAACCCAGTGCTGTGCATTTCCATCTCATCCCTGAACCTCCTTTAAATGAGTCATTCTGGAGCATTTTGCTGTACTTCCTCGTCTTGCGAAGGTTGAATGCATTTATCCGTATCTTTTTGAAGCCTCAGTGTAATATGAAGCACCAGGGGAGCCCTTCTGGCTTTTATTTTCTCTGTGGGAGTCCATGCTCAGTTTATCATCTTTGCAGGATGCCATGTGAGCAACAGAGTTCATAACTGACACGGGAGGCTTGAAGGGGCTATCGCTATCTGTGCAGATAGAGCCCATACATATTTCATCACTTTGGCAGGGCTTTCTGCAGGTCTTGTGATCTTTGCAGGGATCCTTCTGGGAAATTCAATGAGGAGAGTCTAAGGAGGGGTTGGAAGACGAGAAACATAAGGGCAGCTTTGTGAAGGTTGCGTTGGTGGTGGAAAAGAGAGATAATGACATTGAAAAAGAAGTAGTGAAGTAAGAACAAGGTGAAGAGATAAGAAGAGCCTCTCCTAAGGTTAAGACTTCTGCAGAGAAGAAGGAGCTGAGCTCAAAGAACATCAGGGATTTGGCTGGAGCAAAGAAAACGGGGTAGAATAAGCAAATGCCAAGTGCTTGTTCAGGGGATATCACCCCAACAGCTGGGTGAGGTGTGTAGCAAGCGATAATGAAGGAGAAGAAGTAAGGAAGAAAGATGTGCCAACAGGAAATGAAAAGTTTGCTGGAAACAGTGCTGAGAAAGTAGGACCCCCAAAACAGTCATTAAAAGGGTCACCGAGGAAGAAAGGAGAAGCCAAAAGAAGGGGGGGGGGGGGGGGACAAGAACAGTTATGCTGAAATGCATGCAGGGAAGAGGGTGCTCTGTGATTCCCCTATTTTCCCCAAAATTTCAGTTAATGTGCGTAATGAAGACTTGTTTTAGGGACATGGTTTAGTGGGTAGTATTGGTGGTTGGGGAACGGTTGGACCAGATGATCTTGGAGGTGTTCCCCAACCTTAATGCTTCTATGATTCCGTGAAGAGTTCTTATTTTCCCACTCACATCTCTTTGTTTGCATCTTTGTGTGTAGCTTTTCCATGCCTACCTGCTTATACGTGACTTATCTGGCATTACCCTGCAGCGTTTTCACAGAAGTTGCAGCTGCGACGGGATACAGCTGTCAAAACCCTCTGACAGCTCACAGCGTGAGCAGTCTTCGGTGGACAGAAACTGATGGACATTTCTGACAGCCTCTTTCCCAACAGCTGCAGAAGCTTCTTGTTTATTGCTGCGTATACCTCAGGAGCTGACTTCTGACAGCTACGGAATCACTTCTGTCCCTGAGAGCTGGTGGGGGTTTCCACAGCACGTGCCTGGAGCTAATGTGCCGTGGCTATACCACGGGCCTGGTGGAGGCAACTTCTGTGCCAGCCTCTGTGGGCTGCTTGTGAGGGAAAGGTCAGGATTTCATCTGTTTCACCAGGTGTTTGTCTGGAGGAGCACGGAACGATTGGATAGCTGGGGTTGTGTTTATTTTGGGAAACGCTGTGTTTTCTGTCAGTGAGAAGGAATACATTTGGAGATGTGTTAGTGTTAAACTGGGGATGTGCTCTCTGAAGAGTCTTGTAGACAACGTACCTTATCTGCCTGTGAAAGGAATGAGCAGGTACATGCTGGTACTGCACAAAGCCAGTGTCTGCAACAAGAGCTCAGCTCTGCATTGACAAGCAAAGTGCAGCTGACATTTGCACAGGACTTTGCAGCAGTTTCTCACACAGTATTACACAGATTGGAAAAAGCAGTCCCTGAAGAAACAGATGAAGACACGTTCCTTGGGGATTGCTCTGCGACAAGACTTCAGAACACGTCAAGGAGCAGCGCGCAGTATCTGTAGCCAGATCCAGAGCAATAACAGCTCTCTTGCCCAAGGCACTGCAGTCACAAACTTCAGCCTGCCTCCGTGAAACTGGGGTGGAGAGAGAGTTAAAGGCAAACCTTGACATTTGGAAATTAGTCAGCCACTCCGTATCACTCCTGCTTGCCTGCCTTTTTGGCAGCAGAGTAGACTGGTGAAAATGTTCTCCTGCTCACAGACAATTTGGAAGCAAGCTGGCAGATCTGTAACTGGAGCATACGTCAGCGTTACCTTCGATCAAAATGCCTCATGGAAATATTCTTTTTAGTATCACAAAAAATAAAGGCATGGTTTATCATTTTGCCCCACTCTTTCTTGTCTTGCTCCTTTCCCTGAAGGAACCTCGAGCACACCTTGGTGAAGGGGAGGCAGACTGAAACAACATCTCACAAAACAGACACACCAGCCTCCCAGGGCTTTTACTTGCCTCCCACCAGTTCAGTTCTGTCCCAGAATTCTCCAAGGCACCCAATTATTTTAAGGATAAATCAATTTCCACCCCAAAATCCATTTCATATAGCCCAAACGTGAACTCATGGCTCTCTCTTCTCTAAATTGTTGCCCGTCTCTATGTCAAATGTTGCCTTTGCAAAAATTCTCATCCTAGTTAATCTTTCCCTTCTCCATCCCTGTTCCACTCTTTTCTCTTTCCAGTGTCACATGTGGCTCAGGATCTTAGCTCAGCCTCCTTCCCCATGGAGGTCACAAGTCCTGCGGGCCAAGGAAACTGCTGCTGAGAGATGAGGGAGAGCTGAGAAGCAGTGAATCCCCCACACAGGTGAGGTAGACAGGGCTCTTCTCAGCTTTCTGTTTGCTTTTGGATGTGTTTCCTGTCCATCCAGCAGCTCTTGGGTGAAAGTGAAGGCAGGGCTTTTTCCATCTTGTTTGGTGAGGCAAGCAGACAGTCAGGTAGGGCAGAGGAGTGAGAGGCTACAGACTAAGAAGCAAATAAAAATCTGAAGTCACTGCAATTGAGTTGCACAAAGCCAGAGACTGACTGTGAGAGATGTCAGACAGCTTTGTGCTACAGTTAATGTTCAAAAATAGGTTTTTGCCATTGTTATGTTAGAACTCTTGGGCTTTGGCAAACACATCTTTCAGCTTTTTGTGTCTTCTTTCTCTAACAGAGCTCTCTTTCAACAAATCAGATAAATTCTCTTTGGGAGCTGCATTTCTGTACTGAAATAATTGGGATCTTAAATTATTCCCATAAACTGTTAGACAGTGTGGCATCAATCATGTCTGTCATAAAAATTACATCTACCTTAGCATTAGGAATATTGTCTCAGGAGAGGTCTGCAAATGCAAAAGAAGCAACATATTTAGGGAGACAGGATGCTTTTTATTAGCTTAACTGATAGACCTGAAGAAAGGCCATCAAGAGTTGTCTGTGTTCTCCAGTACTGCAAGCTGGTCTAATAAAAGATACTGCTTCTCCCCACTAACCTTATGCTGCTGACAGTACCTGTGCTTTGATCAGGGTCTGCAGTTTGCCTCAAACATCTCCCCAGGACATTTGCTTGTTGTAATCACCACTGGCTGTCTCTTTTGCTATCAAAGGAGCTCCTTTTGCTAGCTTTTGATATAGGGAATGCATTACCCTGTAATCAAAGTGATGTTAACTCATCCCTGGGCATCTGGAAAGAAACCCTGAACAGCAGTTAGTGGCTAAATGTAAAATACATATTTATTAACAGCTGTGCAGGATGAGCTGTGTGTGTATATATATGTGTTTGTATGTTGCATTTGTATTGCTGGAATACAAAGACAGCTTCTTTCCTGTAATCCAGATGCAGGGCATGCTATCTTTTTAAATAGAGATGTAAAATAGAACATTTTAATGCACAGGAAAAATAGTCTGGATTTCTTATTATATAACACCATTCAACTGAGTGTCTTAAAACATCACAAAACCACACCTGAATACTTCCAGAGATCTTGTGACTATTATTACAGTTATTAGTAGTGCACTGACAAATGGCACAGTACAAATACTAGACATTTTAAATATCAAAGTGGAGGAAACTAGTACAAGAAAAATCATAAAATCACAGAATCATTAAGGTTGGAAAAGACCTCTGAGATCGTCTGGTCCAACTGTTCCCCTACCACCAATATTGGCCACTAAACCATGTCCCTAAGCACCACATCGATCCCTTCCTTACACACCCCCAGGGATGGTGACTCCACCACCTTCCTGGGCAACTTGTTCCAATGCCTAACCACTCCTTATGAGAAGAATTTTTTCCTAATATCAAAAAAAAAAAAAAAAAGCCATCCTGGTCTGTGTTGGGTCACCTCTTCCAGAATTCCTGCAGACCTTGTTCACCCCATCCACCTTCTCTAGGTTGTGGTAGAGCAACAGAAAAGCAAGCTGAATAAAGCTCAGAACTGACCAACAGGTATTTCTTATGCAAAGATACTCAGGTAGAACATGTTTACATGCATTTTAAACAAGTTTCAGCTTAGAAAGTCCCATCTTTTGCCTGCATGGGGGACTTTTGTCAGTGGTGGTTGCACCTTAGTGAGGGTCTGTCATACAAACTGTTTTCTCATCAAAACAATGATGCACCCCTCTCCTCCCTGTCCTCCACAGCACCACTCCAGCTCCTGGCCAGAGGCTTTTGCTGTCGCTTCAGCAGGCAGAGTCCCCAGAAGTGGCGTTGGGACCATCCACCGCGGCCCACCTGAGGGCTGGCATGGTCCTGACCTCGTCCTCTGGGCTCCCTCTGCTGTCCTTGGAGAGGCACAGCCCGGGGACTCACACACACCTATATACGTGTTATTTTATATATATAAATAAATGTAGAAATGCCTGCAGAACAACTGAGGTACCTACCTCAGCACCAAAACCCTTACTGCGACAGTCGCAGTGTGGTGAGATGTGTCCCACACTCAACCACTGAACTCCAACTTGCTGACCTGTGTCCTGTGCACACCACAGATGGAGATTTTACCAAATAAGGACAAAAAAAGAAAAAAAAGAAAAAAAAAAAAAAAGCCTAAAGCCAGCGGCATTCAGATAGGAAACATTCCAATTATTACAAGCAAATGTAAATAACCACACTGTCCTCGTACAAAACATGTGCTGTGCTGCTAAATGAGCCACTGCAAATTCTTTAATATTCCAGTGATTTTCATCACTCAGCAACTACTGTGGTGGTTCAGCAGTGAGTAGGCTAAGCTGCATTTTCCTAGCAGAAAAATAATGAAAGAAAATGCAGAGATAGAGATATAGAAAGGAAACAATGAAACTGGTGGCACAGCAGGACGGAAATGAGGAGAAAAAAAAGTTTGGCTGTCTGAAAAGGTTAAGTTGCAGGCAACACTCCTGGAAAAGGGATCAGGGGGTCACCATCCTATTAGGAGATCAAGGGCAGGCAAAGTTGTGAAGCAAAGTGGAATAATTTAAAAGAAGAATAGCGAGAGGGAGAGATTAGGACAGCACAGTATAATTCCGGGACAGAGATCTGCTGAGTTTGTGACAAAGGAGTATGGTGGGACTGGTATAATATCTATCTTCTGACCAACCGGGTGGTTATAGAAAGATGCCAGCACATACTTTGAGAATGCATGAGTTCTGCTTGCATTTAAAACTGGTTGTGTCCTAGGGGAGATAGCTCAAGTGAAAAGAAATAATAATACAAATGACTGGTTGGGCAAACACCCACTACTCTGCCCTGGCAGCCTGGCCAGATGGTCTTCCCTCTCCACAGCCAGATATTGGAGTGCCCCTGAGCAGCAGAGCTGATCTCAACACGTGCTGCTTCTGTGCAAAACTGCCTCTGTACAACACATACATGCAACTACCTACAAAACTGGGGGAATTCTTTTAGCTCCTCCACCTGCCTTATTTTTTTTTTCTCTTCCTCAGATTCTCATTATCTTTTTTTTTTTTTTTTTTTTTTTTTTTTTTTTTCACGTCTGTTTTGTTACACTCTTTTGTATTCTCTCGGTATCCATTACTGGCTATTGTTAAAGACAAGAGGGACTGGGTTCATCTTTGGGCTGCTGTGATACAGTCTTTTTTTATATTCTTCCTTGAGTAATGCCTCACTAAAAAAATAAAACATTTGGTAAAAGGACGAGTGAAATAATCAGCTGCGTTCTTTTTTCTTAGGGTAACATAAAAGCATGCATGTTACATTTTGTTTGAATTAAGGCTATAATTGTATACACATTGCCCGGGCTGTGATGTTTCGTAAAGTGGCCACAGTATTTCCTGTACATTTTTCTTTGTGTGAGGAGTTTTTTCATTCTGTTAAATTGCATATCCATAGAGGATTTTGGGGCACTCAGCCAGTCAATCCAATTTGGAGTTGGATAGTGGCTGTTGTGGACTAAGTCCCTTATCTGTCCCCTTCAGCTGTCTTATTTCTCTGCTATTCACGGAAACGTAAAATTAAAAGTGGAATCAACTGAGAGGCAAGAGCCCAGCAAGAGACTTAGGAAGAAAAAGTTAAGGGGGGAGATCTCTCTGCAGCTGGGATAATGTGCTGACATCTTTGTTTTTAAATATGCGTGCAGAAGATTTTGTATTTCACATATATTACCATTTCATTTATCTTTGTGGGTATCAGAGCCAGTATGAGGAGAAAATTGAAATCAGATTGATAATGCCTTTTTTTTTTTTTTTGAAGAAGTGGGATTTATGGAATTCTGGTTTACCACATGCTGTGTACTGAGAAATGATTAAGCTAGAGGAATGAATAGGGGGCCTGAAAACGGCTTGGCCATTCCTACGGGGCTATAGTAGAAACAGAAGGAGGAACCGGTTTGCGTATATACTCAATTCCATACATACTTCATATTCTGTCCACACTATGGTGAAAAAAGGATCTCCTGCTATTGCAATCAGTGGTTACAATGGTGCAAAATCATTGTAAATAAGAATTTAAATCTGATGGACCAGACTGTCTGGTGTGCTTTATAGGATTCACAGCTGTCTCTGCACCCTCTGACTCTGGACCAGAGAGGGCTTTGTGTTTCTTCTATCCTAATGCTGCTCAGTGCTGTAAAAGATGACAGCTTCGTATGTCCCTCGATGGCCTACATTGCAGGGGATGCAGAGGGATCTGCTCATACCAGAAGGAAAAGGGAAGCAGCATCTCTACTTATTTAATAATGTGAAATATTTATTTGTTTGATATTATTTTAAATATATTTTATATACTGTATTATTATATTATTTTATATATAGTATGTATAATTTATATATTACATAAAATAGATGAAAATAAAATGTCGCAAAGGGAAAGAAAGCACAAAGGCAGGAATAAATTGTTTTTCAAATCAGAAAATGTAATGAAGCCATAAAGCCCACTGCTGACGTGAGTGTGGTTGATTTGGCTGGTTTCCACTTCCTCCCTCCTGCTGGGCACCTCCGCTAGTTGCTGAGAGAGAGGGGACATAAAACTCAGGTACGTGAGGTGTTGTGTTGACGAAAACGAGTATATCAAGCTTGGCATCTTGTGGACCTGCCTCTCCACCTGATTAATGCTGGTGTCTCAGGCCATGGCCACGCTGCTCTTTGAATCACCCTCAGAGCTGCTGCTAGGGGCCACTCCCTTCCCCTCCTGTCCTTGTGGAGTCACCAGCATTTGGGGATCAGAGTGCTGATGCTGGAAACCAGCCTTTCTGAGCCCTTCAGTATTATTATCTTGTGGCTGTGAGAACGAATGGGTAAGGGCGGTGGCACAAAGGACCTCCCTTTACAGCAATGACATGGATTTGCACCAGATTACAGTGCTCGTCTAGTCACCAACTGATGAGGCATGAGTCCCAGCCTGGCCCAGGCCTGTGCTCACAAGAGAGCTCTTCTGTCTTGACTCTCTGATGCATACAGATGTATGAATTCTTGCTTGCTCAACAGAAACCAAGCTAAAAAAAGAAGGGCAAGCCCAAGGCAGTCCCCACACCTGCAGCCTGCTCTAAAGGCTCTCCATCTGTGCCTCAAACATGATTATCTCCTACATTTCTTCCTTGTGATCCTGCTTCCTTGGCTCTTACTCCTTGTTTCTCCATGCAGCTTCCAAGTCTCCTCCTGATTTTCAATGCTCCTGGATGATATTGCAAAGGATAGAGGAGGCTTTGATCAAACCCACTAGAACTTCATGGGAATTTCGTCCCAGTAGCTACAGCCAAAGCAGTTTGTACAGGTCTCCAGGTCTTTCTCCAGTTTCTGAAGGCCTTGTGAGAAGGTCTGATCCCTAGTTACTTCCAGAATAGAAAAACAAAGCCCATCTGCTAGGGTATTTATAGATTCTTTATGGCTCAGGGAAATTTCCTCTCTATCTGTTATCTTTTGCTAAACAATGATAACATTTTCTGTCTTTTCTTATGTACATTAGAGCTGGAGAAAAGCTACTTAGGAAGGGAAGCCTCTGTTCTTGATAAAAGACCTTTCTCAGTGAGTCACAAAGCAATCAGCTCCCTAGCTCAGTTCACAGTATATTGCCTGCTCTTTCAGGGACAAAAATTCACTATCCCCCTTATATAAGTATTTTCTTTGTATGTGGAGAGATTGCCACATGGTGGCAATTTACATCCACTTTACAATTGTATACACACAATACCTAGCCTAGCCTTGTTTCATTTTCAAGTGTTTGTTGTTTTTTCAGCCCATCTTGTGCTCTTATGAAATGTTAGCACTTCATGTTAAGATCATCTGTTCTTCTTCCCCCGTTTTTGTTGAGGGTGTTTGTCCCTCTCCTCTCACCCTTGCCCCCCTACTATGCTTTGAATACCATCATTTCCTGCTTTACTCTGCCGTGGTGCGGCCTCACCTTGAGTACTGTGTGCAGTTTGGGGCACAACGGTATAAGAAATATAGAAAACTGTTAGAGAGTGTCCAAGGGAGTGCTACAAAAATGGTGAAGGCTCTGGAGGGGAAGATGCCTGAGGAGCAGTCCCTTGGTTTGCTCAGCCCCGAGCAGCGCAGGCTGAGGGGAGGCCTCATGGCGGCTGCAGCTCCCTCACGAGGGGAGTGGAGGGGCAGGCGTTGAGCTCTGCTCTCTGGGGACAGCGACAGGACCCGAGGGAATGGCATGGAGCTGGGACAGGGGAGGGTCAGGCTGGGGTTTAGGGACAGGTTCTGCACCCAGAGGGTGGTCGGGCACTGGGACAGGCTCCCCAGGGCAGTGGTCATGGCGCCGAGCCTGAAGGAGTTCAAGGAGTGTTTGGACAATGCTCTCAGATGTATGTGTTGATTTTTGTGTGGTTCTTTGTAGAGCCCAGAGTTGGACACAGTGATCCTTGAGTGTCCCTTCCAACTTGGGGTATTCTATGAGTCTATGATTGTTTTCTACCTCCTGCCAGTCTTCCTGCAAAAAGTGAACACACGAACACTTTGGATTTTACGTACTCCTTGGCTAGCTTTTCAAAAAAGCCAGATAAGCTTCTTTTCCTTTTAGCCATGAGTAGGATGACCATGGGGGCAGCTGGGCAGAGCAGGGAACTGAGGCAGATCCAGGGCAGAGAGTTGAGACTGACCGCAAGTATATGCTCAGGACAGCTTTTTGCAGCCCTTTGCTCAAATGGGCACAGTGAGCACGAGTTTGTGAAATTTGGATGTCTTTTTAAGAAATTCGCACAGTACCTTAAAAAAAAAAAAAAAGAAAAAAGAAAAAAAAAAAAAAAGGAAGAAAATGCTACAAGAGCTCTCTATAATACTCATGTTGTGAAGGCACTGATGATGCTCCCAATGTCAATCGTGATTTCCATTAAACGTGGAGGTGCAGGGTCCAGCGCTCCCTTCTCTCACCTCTCAAGAGCACCGTTCTGAGGTCGCTGCCCGCTGTTTGAATTCTAGCAGAGAGGGAAAGGACCTCACTCCAGAAACAGCAACAAAGAGAGGGCTCCTCACATAGCAGAAAAGCCAGAATGTCCCTGGAGTGATTCCAGAGGCTTTTAGTCTGAAAGATTTTTACAGCATCACTGAAACATGAGATCTTACTTTTCAAGAGTCCTGATTATAGATTAGTGCTTTTTGTTTTTCCTCATGATTTCTTTTCAACAGAAATGTGTTAAGAAGTGTTGAAACGGACCTCTTACTGTAATTTGTGCCAATTTACCTTTTTTTGTTGTTGTTGTTGGCATGTGTTTAAAGCAGCATTTCCTCTATATCAAATTTAATTCATAGATTGCCAGAGTACACTTAGGAGTGTATTTGTCAATAAATATTTAGGATCAAGCGTTATTTTTTGCTATTTAACCATCATAACAAACATACACTCAGTAGACAGTCTGAATAAAATTGCATTGTATAGAATTGTTCTCTGTTTTGAATTATATTTTTTATGGCAGATTTAATCCTCTGACAGAGAAAATTCAATACGTAGCTGCATTTATATTACAGATACAGTCTTCTGCTAGCCAACAGATAAGCTTTTTATCAGCAGCCATGCTTCTATGGCACTCTTCTGGGCTGCTGCCAACCTCTGCCTTCTTTCCTTCCATGAACAGATCAATGTGCAAACATTTAAAAACCCTAAATAGCATAATAGATACTTGAATGCAAGCTGAAAAAAAAATCAAAACTGTTGCACCTACATATTGTAGCTAATGCAAATCTACAAAAACAGGTAAATAAGGAAGAGTGGTAGCACATAGCTACCTTTTCCAAAGCTGCCCTGCCTCAGAGACTGCATGCATCAGCTTTTCCTCTAATCCCCAGCGGAAGCAATCTCCCATGCCTCTGCCACATCACCCCTCACACAGAACATACACCAGCCTCAGCTGCGGCTAGTAACGCTGGAAAGAGGAGAGGTTACAGCGTGGCGTGTTTGTTTATGAGCAATGGCAAGGTGTGATGTGTGTGTGTACCAAAAACACAAATCCACTGGTTAGTACTCTAGCCTAAAATTCAGAGATAGCAGCAGCTGCAATGCATTGTCCTCGGTGCTTGCTGAGGGCATCCTCCCCTGCTAATTGAGCAACATGCATTTATAACGGTGCAGCGAGACTCTTCACCTTACACTGCCAGACACACGCTGGCATTAGCCCAGATGTGTTTTGTCATCTTCTGGTTTTGTGAACTCTCTCTCTCTGTAGTTCTTTTTGCAATGGAATAAGTGCCTGTGGAGAAAAGACTTTTTTTCTCTGTTACCCTTCAAACTGCAGGACGTGTGCTTTGAGTGATGCCCCTTAGTGGGAGCGATGCTGGAATACTGGGATCAAAAAGTTCCCCATGGGTGGGGAAACAGCCGTGGTAAAAGAAGAAAACTGAAGAAAGTGAAGTGACCTTTATGGACAGCTTTAGAAGAAAAAAAGCTGAGAAAAATAATAATAATAAAAAAAGGAACACTAATTGGAAAGGGGTTAATGTGTGAGGGCATTCTAAAATATAAAGAAGTACAAGAAAAGAAATGGGGAAACAGAAAAAAAAAGATGTAAGCAATGAAACAAGAGAGGCAAAAAGATGAATCAAATCTCTTTACTGAGGGCTTGTACTTCAACCTGCCTCATCGTCTTTTTAATACATTTATAAATAAACTTCATTAGCTTTTTTTTTTTTTCCTGCCGGGAGGATATAAAAGATGCTAATGAGTTCTTACAAAGGGTAAATAGTTTAAGGGGATGATATTAGTGATACTGAAGTATTAAAATAAAGATCAAAGCCGTGACTGCCAGAATAGGGTTTCTAGATTATTCTATGCAGTTACAGTTCTAACAGATTAAAGACTCATTTGAACATGAAAAGAGGAAAAATCATTGGGATCATCTCTGTTATAAGAATGGCTTGATTACAAAACATAGTAAAGGCCCGATTCTATCAGGCTGATCGGGCTGCGCAGAGCTTTAGGAATAACTCCATTAACATCAGTTAACATCAGTTAACACCAGTAGGTTCTGTTTCTTGGCAAAACTAAGGGTGCCCAAAGTTAGTTGGTGGGGTTTGCAGGGATCACTCATGCTTGGTGCCAGTTTTCAGTGCTTAGATCAGTTTCTGTTCTGGCCTCTGAGGCAGCAGAGATGATAGCGGTGTCTTGATTGCTCATCCCCATCGTCACTTGCCTTTGGATAGATGAACGCTTGTCATGAGGAGGAAAACCTGTGCTCTGCAACCTAAACCCCTCAGAGCAGTTAGTAGAGCAATCGTAGGCGCTAATTTGGTCAGCAGCCGATGGTGCCACATGGCTGCATGTTTCTGTGCTTGCCCTCTGCAATCGCCTGGAAGCCAGCACTGCCTTGACAGATGAGCTGGGACACCAGCCCACGCGGCTCTCCCTTCTTTCAGAGCCAGAGCTCTCCTGGACAGAGACGTTTGAGGCAAGCTTATGAAGCAGGTGGAAAAAGATAAAGGTCACATCACAGGGCAGAGAAGACCCACTCAATTTTTTGGCTTGCATTCCAAATGTCATCTCTTATGGATGTACACTCTGAGGCCACATTGGGCTTGTGGAGGAGTTTGGTTTGACTGATCACAGTGGCACTTCAGAGATGCTTTCTTCCCTCAGTAGCCAAGGGCAAAAAATATTACACTTTTATGTAAACTGTAGAGTAATGGTCAAAATGGAAATTTGAAATTCACTGTATTAGAAGTCTGGAACTTGTCAGCCATGGCTAAAAAGCTCCTGTAAAGGTGTGCTGGTAGGGTTTGGTGTTTGTACCCAGTCATTTTCACCCGTTCCAGTCTGATAAGCCCAGGTTTTTTTTATATGTCTCAGAGCTGCTATTACCAATATACATGTACACTTTATGATTGCTCTCATCTAACACACAAGACAGGTAAAGAAAGAAAGAAAAAGTCCTGGGGAGAAAATAATAAAAAATAAAAAAAGCTATGGTGCCTTCCTAATTATGTTAGGACTGTGGCTTCCAACATATATGTGAAAATTGTGATTTGGATTCACCTGTACAGATGCAGGAAGTCTTTATTATACATCCCTTCCCACTGCTGACAGATGGTAAAGCAGAGAATGGAGGCTCTGGAGGTGACAGCATTTCACCCCCAGCTTTTTCTTGCAGTGCAGTAGCATAAGGCAGCTGTGAAATCAATGGTATTTGAGAACATTTCTTGCACGGCTGAGGTTTCTGGGTGGAGGCAGCCCAAACACAGCCCTTCTATCAACTCCAAGTCTTGGCACAGAGGTCACATGAAATAAAAAGATACCTAGACAGAAGACAGGCGGGTTTATGTGGGTCAGGGCTTTCTTCTTTTGTGTGCCAGAGGACAAACGTGCCCCTTTCAACCTTGAACCGAGCAGCTACAAAGCTCGAAGCCACCCGGGACTTTCTTTCCCCTCAGCTTGTCATGAGAACATCTAGGCAAGAAGGAGAGCTGCAGAGAGGAAGGAAGGCAAAACCGGGAGCCTTTAATATATTCGTGCTCTCTGTCCCCTTCCCTCCTTTTCTACGCATCAACAGTTTTAATAACCTGGCAAAAAGAAAACGCGAAATTGGAAAATCCTTTCCTACCCAGTGCCACAAAATGATCATCGTGTATTAAGAAACATTATGAGAGAGGCGATGTGTTTAATATGGACTTTTTTTTTTTTATTATTATTATTAGATACGAGTTAGTAGTGCAATTTTTAAAAGCTGCTCTGACCCAACCAGCTTGCATTTTAATAAAAAGGCACCTGCTTGGGGAGCTGAAGTCCATGGAGACGTGGCTTTCGGACAAGGCACACGAGCAAAAAAAAATAACAGCAGCGCGTAAAATAACCTCCCTCTCCACTATGAAAACAAACCGAGTAAACCAGACGGGAGAGGGGGGGCTCCCAGCGCTGCTTTTCCTTCCGAGGGGGCTGCCTTCAGCCCCTGAGCTCCCATTTGCCACCCACCCCCGGGGGCAGCGCCCGGCCGGGTGCTCAGAAAGCCCCCGCGGCGCTGAGGACAGGCAGCCCCGACCCCCACAGCACCTCCACAGGCACCGAGGGAAGCCCCCTCCGGCCTGAGAGCCCCTTTCCAGGCTGTTTTCGCCCTCCCCAGCCGCGAGGAGCGCGGCCCCTCATTCGCTGCGAGGGGCTCCTCCCGCCTCCATAAAGCCGCCCCCATAAAGCCGCCCCCACAGAGCGCCACCGGGCCAGGCCGGGCGGCGTCCCCGGGCTGCCGGCCCCTCGGCCCGGCCCCGCCGAGCTGTCCGCGCCCGCCGGGTGCTGAAGGAGGAGGGCAGCGGGAGGAGTTTTGGGGGGAGCCCCCCGATCCATCCCCGTGCACACGGCGGCGGCCATGGAAGAGGAGCTGAAGTGCCCGGTGTGCGGCTCGCTCTTCAGGGAGCCCATCATCCTGCCCTGCTCGCACAATGTCTGCCTGCCCTGCGCCCGCACCATCGCCGTGCAGACCCCGGAGAGCGAGCAGCACCTGCCGGCCCTGCTCCACCCGCGGGGCACCGCCGCTCCGGCGCCAACCCCAGCCCCAGCAACCCCGGGGCCGCCCGGGGGCTCCGCCGCCCCCTTGGACCCGGAGTGCTCGGCGGGCGGCGGCGGGGACCACGCGGACAAGCTGAGCCTGCACAGCGAGACCGACAGCGGCTACGGCTCCTACACGCCCAGCCTCAAGTCCCCCAACGGCGTGCGGGTGCTGCCGCTGGTGCCCGCACCCCCGGGGGGAGCAGCAGCAGCAGCAGCGGCTCCGCGGGGCGCCGTCCCCAGCCCCGGCCCCGGCCCCGTGGGCTCGTCCCTCACCTGCCCGCAGTGCCACCGGAGCGCCTCGCTGGAGCAGCGCGGCCTCCGCGGCTTCCAGCGCAACCGGCTGCTGGAGGCCATCGTGCAGCGCTACCGCCAGGGCCGCACCGCCAAGTGCCAGCTGTGCGACCGCAGCCCGGCCGAGCCGGCGGCCGTGCTGTGCGAGCAGTGCGAGGTGCTGTACTGCGCCGCCTGCCAGCTCCGCTGCCACCCGGCCCGCGGGCCCTTCGCCAAGCACCGCCTGGCGCCGCCGCCCGGCCAGCCCGGACCCCCCGGCGGCGAAGGGAAAGGGGCGGGCGGCGGGCGCAAGCCGGCGACGTGCGGCGAGCATGAGCTGGAGCAGTACAGCATGTACTGCCTGAGCTGCCGCAGCCCCGTCTGCTACCAGTGCCTGGAGGACGGCCGGCACGGCAAGCACGACGTCAAGGCCCTGGGAGCCATGTGGAAGCAGCACAAGGTAAGCCCCGACGCCCCGCAGCCTTCACTCGAGTTGTTCCGGCACCAGCAGGCTCCCTCCCACTGCCCCCATGCCTGATCCCAGTGTCAGACCTCAGGCTGACCCCCAGCAGGCACCTGGGGTTGCCAGCCCCGCCAGCTTGCTTGTCCATGCCATCGTCCTGTCCGCTCTTCCATTTCACCTCCTGGGGCTCAGCCTCTTCCCACCACCTCTTCCTTCCTGTCAATGCCGCACATTGGTCAAATGGCCCGCAGCCACACAAAGTTTTTAAATGTGAAGGTGTGGCAGGGAGGCTCGCAGGACACCATGTTGTCTCTCTGTCCTCAAGGAGGTCTTCTCCTCCCCTCAATACCCAGAGGGCAGAAGGAATGGCTGGGGGGCCTTCATGGCACAAAACTGAGTGAGGAATAGTAGGACAGGCTCAGGCAACAAGTACAGCCTCTTGCGGTTCCCATGATGTTGTGTCTGATCCTTCCCTGCAGCCTTCCCTTCCCTTAGCCCTTCCTGGAGACCCCGGAGATCTCAGAGTCAGTGCTTTGCAGCACAGGTGGTGCAAGATAAGTCTTTGCAACCATTTGAATAAAGAGCAAGACATGACCATAAAAGTTTATAAAGTGCATGAAGTTAGCTCGTTCTTATTAAAAATGATGGACCCTGGGAAAGTTAGTTAAATTTCCCTCTGTATGTTCATTTGTATTAAGACATCTGAGCTGAGAGCTGTCCTTTGGAGTGTCCAGCTATGTTGGGGGCAAAGGAGTCCTACAGGCCACGCGAAGGGTACTTGGCTAGCTCTGATGGCCTCAGGATCTCCTTCTCTGCTGCAGATAGCACTGAAAGGAGCCCAGAGAGATCCTTTCAGACACTGCCGGAAAGGACAGAATCAAGTCAGGTCTCCTCATCCCCCAGCCATGGAGTGGCTGAGCATGAGCTAGCATAATGAAAAACACTGGCTTTTGGTTTTAAGACCTCCAAAAGACGCCACTTGGTGTTGAAATCCATAGCTTGTCCATCTGAGAAAGACAAGCTCCTTCCAAATGCGTGTCCATTGCATACTCTTGGCCAAGGGCTCAGCCTCCTCCTCACTAATGTGACTGTTACTTGTGCATGGGAGAAGTTCTCTCAACTCAGAAGTAGCAGATCACAGATCTGCAGCCATCACTAAGCTGCTAATGGCAGATTCCAGTTCTGAGCAGAATTATTTCCATGAGCAGTGACCGAGCTCACTGTTCACATGTGGTTAACGTTTTGTGTGTTGTGAGGGACCGGCTTGTGTTGTGTTACAATCTACTTTGAGTTAAAACTGGTTGGTGCCTTTTTGAACAGTGTGATAAACTCTGCTGTGATCAGAGTGCACCGTTGGTCATTTTCTGATGTCACCAGAATGAACAAGAGCAAGTTGGTTTCTATTTTTACTGCATTTTTTCAGTGAGTATGGTATCACTGAATGTGATTTCTCTTGATTTATAGATTCAATCTTAGCATGAAAAGGCTGGTGAAAGCCAAAAAAAAAAAAAAAAAGATTCAAAATGAACTAATTTGGGGACTCTGAAGTTGGTCTCCTGTGAATATTACTTTCCCCAGAACAATGTGCTTGGCTGAAAGTAAATACAGTGGAGCCATGCAGTCAGACAGCCTAAATCAGCAGCTCACATTCTCTTGAAAAATTGCTCTGGAGTTAGATACTTAGATACACATGGTAGTGCCATGTCCCCCTCCTCTTACAGGGCGTGGTTTCATCCCACAACAGCAAACTTCAGATGAGCAATTTCTCTACCGACCCTAGAGCTGTTTGTCCAGAGCCCCTGCCTGTCTTCACCTTCAGGACCGTTTCCACCCACTTCTGCATTAGCCTTCTGCTCAGGCTCTTCAACTTCTCCGTTGTCTGAACCTTATGTAGTGATTTGGTGGGAAATTACAGAGCGTGTGAACTCATCCACGCAGTGTTTCAGACTACACGGTGCGAATGGCATCTCCCCTCAGCCGTGCTACTGCCCTTATGGCTGTTCAAGACTGGTTGGCCCCTGTTAATGGTGCAGGTTTCCCCATTACCCTGCTGCACGTAACCTCTCCTTTAGAGGGATGAAAAAGGGTGGAAAACAAAAAGAGGGTCCTGATGGCATGGAGCAGGGTAAGTAAATCCACTGAGTTAGGTGGGCTGTGTTATGTTCACTCACATGACTTGTGCATCTGGACCAACAGCTTGAGGTGATGAAGTAAAAGTACAGCCAGAGAAGTTGGTTGAGGCATTCAAAACAAGAACAGAGGACCTACGAATATGAGGAATGGTGGTGGGCATGTTTCAGCTCTGCACTTCCTAAATGATTGTGGACACATAGAATTGGAGTCTGCACGCCTGCTTTTATTTGCTGGTGTGAAGACTTGTGCTCCCCAAAACACGAGGGCTCTTTCAGCATTCAGCGCCAGGGTAAGCTTATCTAATCAATAGCCAATCTGCTGCTAAAGAGAGAAAGAGGGAAAACAAGCTAAACGAACACGAGCTGTGCGCTCGAAAAAGGACATTGGCATTATCTGGTTCATTTTCTACAATCAAAGGAAGCATCAGTCTTCCATGCCTATCTGGATTTAATTACTCACCCTCATTATCTCCCTGTTCCTGTGTTTGATAGAAGCAGAAACTTGGCATCCAGCATCCCCACTTTTGTGTTGCCAGAGCAGGTATGATAGTAAAGACAACCATCAGCAGAGTACCGTTTGTCAGGAGTTATTAATTATCATAGCCAATGGAGCTTGTAATGTTTCAGCTTGGCTTCAAGTAAATATTCTGCAGCATGCAAGACTGCTCGGAGCGTACAGGGCATTTTATGGTTTGGTTGGTTTACTGAGGGCTTAGTCATGTAGCTCGGTTTGATTTTAATGGGAAGTGCAGGACCAGATGCCACTGCTTTGTAAGGTATCCTTTGCAATCGCTTTGAAAAACAAGGCTATTATCTCTAAGTGGGTTTCATAAATGGAGGTCTGGTCTTCTCCGTGGTTCCGTGCTGCAGCCGCATTAATGCAACTGCTGTTTTTAGTGAGCACGAAAATTCCCTTAAGAGCCATCTGATCAATGACTTTGTCAAGTGTCTGCTCCAGTCCCTCGCAGTGGTAGCGTGACTGGAGCCGGGCATGACTGTGCGAATTGCCGGCAGCGCCTGCGGTGGCCACAGTTCGTCTGCATTGGCTTGGGTTTCTACCTGATGGCCACAAATAATTTTTGGCTCATCTTATCTGGCAAAATACACTTTGATTTGTAAGTGAGGGTTGATGTTGGAAAAGTTTTACTTTTGTCAGGACCAGTCCTTGGTTTTGCTATGACAGAAACACTGGGGCAGTTGTGCTGGGTCGGTCCTTGGCAGGACTTCTGATGCTTGTGCCCCCTGTTTCTTTCTTGCTTCCTCCCCACTGCTTTGTCATACCCCAGTTCCACCTTGTCATGTGTCAGCTGGACAAACCAAAGGCCCAAACACCTTGTGGGTTGGGTAGAAAGTGCCATCAAAAAGGGTGGGCTTTAAATTGTGGCAGCCACAACCAGCACACAGAGGGCTGATCTGCAGTCCTGATCGGCAGGTCTAGCAGAAAACAGGGACCCTTGCAGAAAGCAGGGGACTTCCAGGACTGCAACTAGGACTCCTGTTAGGGGCTCATAGCTTTTGTGCCTTCCTTCATAGAAGGTGCTGTATCAAGACACCCTCTAGTCCTAGCGCCAAAGAGACTGTAAACTTTTGGGGGTCTGACGTTATCAAGAATACTTAATTTTCCATTTCTCCATCAATTATTATTATCTGTTTGCTGAGGATATTACTTGGGCATTGGCAATCTGATGGTGGCCAAGTGCGACTAAGAAGCAAACCCAGAGGAGAAGGCCCAACTGGTAGGACTTGGCACAGGAGCCCAGAGCCCCATGCTCGGTGTATGCCCTTGTGAAGAAGGCCGAGTATGACAGCAAGAAGAAAATGTCTTCAGTGACACCCACAAGGGGACCCATCCCATCTCTCCATGCTACACTGGCAGAGACCTAATGCTGGATTTGGGCTGCTAGATGGAAGAGTGTGGTTTCTGTAGTCCCAGCCAGGCTCTAAGGAAGCTGCTCAAGGACTGTGCGCTCAGACCATGGGTTCCTCCAGACAGAGTTTCCTTCCAACCCAGAAAGTCCATCAAGAAATGTCTTGTTCAGTTTAGAGAGATCAGGTGCCAGCTGAGCAAATGAAAAGTTGGGTGTCCAGTGTGTACTTACGCAGTGATCAAGTCCTCATATCTCACCTGTCAAAAGCTATCAGAAGAGGTTTTTTCAGCTTCTCCAGAAATGTTCACCCGTTTCTTGGATTGGAGCATGGAAAACTGAAGCCCCCAAAAGACATCACTATGAAGTCTGAAAACACAGATTTGTCTTTGAAGTCGTAGGTTTGGTAGAATCTACTACATTTAAAAAGATTTCAGGCTTTGGAAAAAAAAAAAACTGTTTTTGAAAGCACTTGGGGATTTTTTTGGCATGACAGATGCTGCTGTGTAAGACTATTATTTCGTTATATATGTGGGTAGTTGTCTTGTAAAAAGTATTTTGAGTTACAGAGTCTCTGTAATAAAATGTAATGTGCAGACACAATACTTGACTGCCCCCACATGCATATTTCTCCTTTATTAAAACTTACTACAATTAAAATCTTAACTCTTCTCTTCAAGCACAGTCTGTGTGTAAGAATACATGTGACAGCAAGTAAACCTTTTAGCTCATTGTTAATTGTTAAAAGCAAGGATTAGTAAGAGATTTTGCATTTTATCTCTAATTTTTCCTTCTATTTTTTTTTTTTTCTTGCAGGCACAGCTCTCTCAGGCTTTAAATGGTGTTTCAGATAAAGCAAAAGAAGCTAAAGAATTTTTGGTTCAGCTGAAAAATTTATTGCAGCAGATACAGGTATGTAGAATATTAGCTGTTGTGATAATATGTAATCAATAGAACTGAGTGAATAATTTATCTGATGACTTTGTCTCCTTTGCTGTTCTCATATTTCCTGGAATCGTCTAACCTTTCTTGAATGTATTTGCTAGGCAAAATTACTCATCAAATAATGCCTGTAAGCCTCTTTTAGCTTCCGGATTGTTTGCTGCTTATTGCACGAAGCTGATATTCAATACTGGACGCTGGAGCTGTGTTGATTTGTATTTGATTGAATCCAGCCTCCTGCCTGATGATAATTCTTTGAATTTAGGATAAGTTCTCATTTTTACCCACTTACAATTTACTACTTGTTTTTCATCTAGCAATTTCTAAAAATGTACTAATTTCTGGATAAAATCCAGCCAACCTGTTTATTGGAGAATTTTTAGGAAGTCAAAAATAAGGAAAAAGAAACTAAATCAATTTGGTTGTCTATTGAAGGAGAAGATATTTCCATGCACATAATTGCCGAGCTTCAACAGTGAGAATAGGGCTCATGGTGAGTGCAATAATTGAGAGCACAAACCCCAAATGAAACAAGTTCTATTTTCAACCAGATTTAAGCTCTGATCAGTGTTGGAGGTTAGGTGATCCTTAACTTCCTTCTCACCCTGCAGAGTGGGGCTGGGGGTGTGCTGCTGTGCTTTGAGCTTCACTGATTCCAGGAGGGGACACTTGCTATCTGCAGCAGCAGCGCTCTGCTGCTGTGTGTTTTCTGTGCGATACGCATCATCTGCTCCACGATATGCCTGCTCATCTTTCATCAACAAGCAAGTCCTGTTTCTGTTACTAACAGAAAGCCAAAGCCCAAGTTCAAAAATCTGTATTCGGTTTAGAACGTAATCATTAAAGAAATGACACTTTATGCTGCAAATTATGGATTCGTACCACAAATGCTGCCAGAGCTCGTGGATTGCCACAGAGCAGCATAATTACCCACCCTCACAGCCTTCTGTGACAGGGTGGGAAGGAGAACAAGCGAAGACTAGGAAATTGGTTAAAGGAAAGAACATCTAGCTGAAAGAAACCAGCATGCAGCCACTGACTGGTACCTGTCACGTGTCATGTTTTGGATGCAGTATGAGGTTTTTCTCAGCTGACCTTAGCTATTTAAAAGGTAAATAGCTCATCCAGCCTAGTCACTTGGGCTTCTGACATTTTCCAAGGAGAAGGAGAGGTACCTGTAGAGAGCCGTTCTTCCTATATGTAGTGGCAGCTATTTTAGGCTGGGATAACTCATCCAAAACAATAGTCTGTCACCAGTCTTTTCTTGAGTCATCTACCTCCATTAAAAATGTATTTTTTCCCTCTTGAAACCCAAAGGTGGCCTATTACGACTATTTATGACTACGCTGTAAAATCCTTTAATGTGTTTCAATAAAATCACTGGCAAATTGCTCTGCTTAAGGGAGCTGCTAGAATTAGATCAAAAGACCAAGTAATTTCTTTGATGCTGCTCATTGCTTAAATGCTAGAGGAGGGCTTGAAAAAGGAAATAGTATCTACCAACCACCCTCTAAAATTCAGGTGTGTCTGGACACAAAGCTGGATGTGAACCTCACATGTTGAGCCAGTCTCCAGCGTGAGTCTGAATGAGGACATCGAATTTTAGCAAACCAGAACATAAGGACTAATCAGCTGCATATATATTAGTAAGTGAAACAAGGCTAGGGTATAACTGAGTGCTAGATGATGATCACTCACACCATCTGACACGGCACGGTTTGTCCCATGACAAATTGCACTCTTTCCAGGTGAAGCCTGAGCAGCACTGGCCGATGGCACATGCTGGGGATTGCTCCCAGTAGGCAGGTTTGGTGCAGCCATGCTGTTTTAGGGGAAGGGATTTCAATGTGTCATGAGCTGATCTGTGCCTTTTGGCCTTTGGACCGAAGAACAGTTCTTGGACTGATTTTTGAGGAGGTAGATAGATGTAATTTGCATGTAGGTACCTGGAACCATGTATCTCAGTGCAGGGTATGTCTAATAGCTGTCTTGTGGTTACCACACATGCATACAGACACTACTCAGCCAAAATGTATTTTTATACAAAGGAGTGAGCCATATGTTCATTTTATTATCCTGTTTCAATGCATACTGGACCAGTTAGCCATCCACTCTTCATCTCTTCTCTGAGCGTGTCAGAGCTACCAGGAGCAGTGCTTTTGTCTTGCCTGGGGCAGTTTGCAAATTCATAATCTATTCTTTCTCCCGTTTTGCAGATCTGTTGGTTTCTCCTCGTCTTCATTCCCTTCCCCTTTCTGAGGTCACTTTTAAATCTTGTAGTCTTTTCTCTTTAGAAACTGCCTGTTCCTTCCTCATTGCCCCTGTTGCTTCCTTGCTCCTCCTTGTTGTGGTCATTATCCGATTTTCACATTTTCCCATCTGCTGTAACAATTTCCTCCTTTCTCACTCGGAAGAGGCATGTCGCCAAACACCCTGTTTGATGTGTGAACAGAAAATGAAGAGAAAAAACGATGCACCACAGCCATTTACAGAGTCAGGCTCTGTACACATAACAGTGTGTCAAGAGAAGCTTGACAGAAAGAAGCTTAAGAGTGAGTCAGGTGTGATAAAAGCCGAGGAGGGAGAGATACAAACAGGAGGAATCTAGAACAAACCTGTGAACAGTAACTGAGCTGTGTGGTGTCTCCCTGCTCCCCTCTCACTGACAGTGGCTAGGACAATGAAGAGTGAGCCTGCTTCCCTTGGACAGAGGAAGGGATGAAGGTGTTGTACTGCAGGGAAAGGAATGCAGTGCTGAAAGATTTGGTCTCAAAAGAATGAAGACAAAAGAAATGAACAGAAAAGAAGAGAATAGCATAAACAAAAGAGCTGAGAGAAAATAAGGAGTTAGGGGTGTGTGATGTGTGATGGCTTTCCATGGAGATGCTTCTCCTTAAGCACATGTTTAAAATCATCTCACTTTTTTTCTTTTTGTTGATTTGGGGACCTGGTTAAAAAGTTAACAGGACAGCTGAGCATCTCCTGGAAAGAGGAGCTTGAAAGCTTTCTCCTTCTAGCCTCCCCAGCAGATGAAGCAAGGGAGAGCCTCCCTTCGATGGATGTTACAGCACCAACTCCACAACCAGAGGGAGCCATCCCCTGGAGGAGGGTTAGCACAAGACACTTCAAGACATTCACACAGATTTCTACAGCTGCAGTGGGAGTCCGTGGAAGCGGGGTTTGTGCCCTGTTTTTTGTATAGGAGTTTATGCAAGGCTGAGCGATACCCAGGCGTTGTTCAGGGCTCAGCAGGAGTACACATTGTGCACCTCACGTGCTGGCCCCTGCCCAGTAGAGAGTTTTACCACAGCATCAATAAAAGACTGCCAAGTGCTTGCTATTTGTGAAAAAGTACTAGAGGCAATACACAAAATCTCAGGAATAATATTCGTACTTGATTCATTTCTTGGTAATCAGCCTATGGACTGCATCCTGGTCCATAATTCTCTTCTAGTTGTCATAGTGTAGAGCTAGTGATTTCAAGGGAGCTACACTGCAATAATTATACAGTGGGACAGAACCCTCTTACATATATATATGCATTGTGCATGGCAGGTTTAGATTTTACATTATGTTATACTACATCTGCTGTCTGGAAAAGTGCCAGTAAATCAAGGTTTTCATATAAACTTACTCTGTGGCATAGCATCTCACTGTTTTGTTTTATAGCATGTGGATATTAATGGTACAGCAATAATGAAATCAGAAAGGCAATAGGCATGCTAAAACCTTGAAAAGAAATCTTCTCTGAATGGAAAATGGTAAGAATGAACAATCGTGTAAGCTATAAAATGTGTTCTTTGATTAATATGTTTCTCAACTTCTTCTAGGAGAACGGGTTGGATTACGAAGCCTGTCTCGTTGCTCAGTGCGATGCCTTGGTCGATGCGTTAACACGACAAAAGGCCAAGCTGCTCACAAAAGTTACCAAGGAACGTGAGCACAAGCTAAAAGTGAGTGTAACTCTCATTAGCTGTGAATATTCAGCTGTTGATACCTTGTGTTAGTGAGCGTTTTGTCAAGTTCTGAGCCCTTTAATGCTGAACAGCCCAATCCTGAAGTCCTTCAGCAGGTTCCGTCTTAGCAGTTTAATGGAAATGTGCTTATACACTTAAAATTAGGCCTGTACTTCAGCAATTTCTTGAGTGAGGCCATCATTCTATGTATCTGATACTTTGGGGCCCACTTTTGACAGCTGCTTGTTAGTGTAACCTCTCTGTGATTTCGATTGTAGGTCCTTCCAAATGCAAGAAACCCCTTCTGCCCAAGTAAATCTTTGAGGATTTTGGTTTCTCTTCAAGTCTCTGAAATTCAGACAGGCCACCACCAGATATTCATGCGCTACTCGAAAGATATTAAAGAGATGCTGTAAAGGGAAGAAAAGAAAGCTATGGGTGGTTAAACAAAGCAGCAGTCAGAAAATAGGCAAATTTCTTGGAAAAGGGAACTACATAAATGATTTTGAGATATTACAGTGCTGGTAACATTAATGGCATCTAAGACAGAAGGAAAAATCAAAGTGAAAAATATAAAGTGGAAAACAATTAATAAAATCTACCTGAAGTAAGCATTCCAAAATTCCCGTGCTTAACAAGAACCAACATCTAGGACGTGCTTTTAACAGCATAGTTGATCCTGCTTTTCATTCCCCTTAGCCTGAGGTAACTGTGGAGTTCTGTGACTGAACACAGTGCTATTAGGCCTAATTTACAGCAGAACCTAGTACAAAATCTGGAAGAAATGAGAGGCATTCTTAATCCTAGCAATGCATCTTCAAGCAGAACAGGATCAATGGGGAATTGTGAAGATAATGGCAGAGTATAATCTGCAAGAAGCTATCCCTGCAGTTACCCTCTGTAATATTTGCTTTTTAAGTCAAAGGTTTTTTGAAAGCTCAATTTTTAGTGAAAGCACGATTGTAAATGTGAATACTGCAAATGCAAAAACATGTTCTGTGCTCTCTCTGCCCCAAGCAAACCTGAGGTTTGAGCAATTAATCTGCTCTGAAAATTGAGATTCCCTGTGCACAACATTTTGCCAAACTAATTATCGGTATTTACAATACAGAGCAAGTGAGTGTAGCTGATGGAGATGTGGCAATGGCCATATGGCAGCTAAATTAAGCATAGCTTTAACACACTCATCCGTTTGTTGCCTCTTCTGAAATAATTTTATACATTTCACTGTGAGCTGAGGCAATTATCAGGACTGTACTGATTGTTTTCCAGGTTGTTTGGGACCAGATAAATCACTGTACGCTGAAGCTACGTCAGTCAACAGGGCTTATGGAGTACTGCCTAGAAGTTATCAAAGAAAATGATCCCTCTGGGTTTTTACAGGTATTTTTCTTTCCAGTGTTCTGAGGAAAAAAAAAATAAATTGATATGTAAATCTAAAAATGGACTGCTTTGCTAATTAGCACCTTTCACCTCCAAGGCAGGTTCATTTTAACTCCTGTTGGTAATGTCTAAAAGGCCAGTTGCAAATATTGTTTCTTAGGTGCAATCTTTTCTTTTTCTATATAATTTTAATATCACTAAATCTGATAGTTTTATTCCATCTTCTCTACAACAGACAACTCATTAGAGGTGTGTCCTAAGGTATGAAGAGTTTTTAAATGTATAGAAGGCCCCTTAGAATCTGCCTCAGTAACTACTGAGTGAGATTTTATGGCTAGATCTCATGTAAGCCTACAACATGAAGGATTGATTGGCAGGTGTCTCTTCTTTAACATTTGACTTCCTCTGGCTCAGTTCCAGGAGCTGTGCAGCCTAGGTCCCAGGGAGGAAGCAGGAGTCTTTCATGGTTACCATTGCCAAGATGAGGGAGGAGATAGGGCAAATCATGAAAGGGTCAATTGATGAGAAAAAACATAAGTTTTACTATCCAATTAATTACTTGGCCTAATTAATCACATTAACTATTTTCCTTAATTCTTATTTTAACGTATTAGCTTTATTGCCTTATAAATTGCCTAAGAAGAAAGGCACATCAGACAGAATGATTTGTATGTGGCTGTCAGCTGAACAGGGCATGCTGCACACATGAATGCATGAATGTCAGAGGGCTGTCACAGTATCCCTAAGAACAGGATGAAAATTAGCCAACATAAACCTATTAGCACTCCAGATTGATTGTTACTGTCACGTCTGGTCTCAAACAAGAGTTAGGAATGTGTGGTGTATGTTAATCTCAAAGACTACACAGCATTTTAGCAAGCTGTCAGTTGGATACTACAGAACGAATGCAACCTTTAGGTCTTACACACATGCTTAGATATATGCTTTCTTTTTGTTTCAGCTTATTTTTCCTATAACCTTTGTGACTTCGTTCTTTGCGCTCGCCTTTTACGTAAAAAAAGTACTTTTGTTTTTACATTTTCCTGGTTTATTTAACAATGATTTCCAGGTTACCAGCAAACACTGAAGCACTGCATTACTTAGAGCCAACTACTCCTGCAGCCAGGATATTGAAACGCAGCCAAGGGATCCAGCACCCCTGTAAGTGACTCCAAGGTTGTAGGAAGGCTGTAAGATGCTTCTCCACTTAAGGCACAGACTGGTTAGGAGCTGTTGGTGCAGGAGTCGAGACAGAAGTGTCTTACAGTGACAGTAGTGAGGAAGAATATCTGAACTCCTGCAGTACAGGAAAAATATCTCTGACCTAGACAGAAGAAAATTCTGCTCTCTGTGATTTGCAGGAATGTCACTGGGAAGGATTCCAGGTATCCAACTGGTGTTGCTGAACTCAAGGACAGTTGAGTTCATTGATTTCCTCAGAGCCAAGATTTCACTTACAGAGGAGGCCATTGGGATCATCTTAGTGTGACTTCTGGCCTAATTGTCTGTGGGCTGAGCTAGAGCAAAGATTTAAAAACAAAATTGTTTTGATGTATTGATAGCAAGTCCATCATATTCTAAGGAAATCTGGCTGACAACTTACTTCCCTCACTGAGAAATACACACCTTCTTTTCCTTTTGATTTTTTATTCCTTTCAGCTGAATTATTTGTGCTAAATGGATAGACTCTCTTACATGTAAGCCTCTGTTTGTGCAACTGCTGTTTAAACAGGAGAGCAAAACAATACTGTACACAGCAGAGAACAGAGCTCACAAGTGCATGAGGCATTCAGAGACATGATACATAACAATCTTAATAGTCTTTACGAATGCAGTTTTTACTTCCCTATTCTAAGATTGTTTTTGAAAGGAGGAGACCAAAGGATACCACATAAATGGAACTCACCCCAGAATTACTGGATCCCATCTCAACTCTCATGCTGTCATATTCCTGGTTTCCTTGTGCAGTATTTCTCAGCCATACTGTCACTTCTAATGTCTTCCAATGTGCTGCTTCATCTGCAGTTTCATCATAAGCTTGATGCTGTCTTTCAGATTTCAGATGCTTTAATCAAACGTGTTCAGGTATCCCAGGAACAATGGGTCAAAGGAGCCTTGGAGCCAAAAGTGTCTGCTGAGTTTGACCTGACATTGGATAGTGAACCTTTACTGGAGGCGATTCACCATTTGGATTTTATTCAGATGAAATGTAGGGGTGAGCTTTTGTGATTTTGTTTTTCTGTTTTTCATGCACGTGTTGAAATTGCACTGGGAAGCGGGGGGACGCAGAGGGAGGAAAGAGAAATGACTTGAAATTGCTGGATATTTTTAAAAACCTTTCAAACAAATTAAGATCGCTGGGTGTTTCCGAGAAGGGTGTGCTCACCTTACATGCAGTGACCCGGACAGGCTCAGACAGTGATACCATGTGCCGTTGCATATTTGAAAAGATGAATTCTTCAAAGTAGGACTGTCTGTTAGCTTTGGTGATTCAAAAGACATCAGCTGCATGAAACTTCATGCCATTTTATAGCACTCATAGATTTAACAGAGTTAATCAAAATACTAGTTACC
Source organism: Aythya ferina (assembly GCF_964211825.1). Classification (NCBI taxonomy): domain Eukaryota; kingdom Metazoa; phylum Chordata; class Aves; order Anseriformes; family Anatidae; genus Aythya; species Aythya ferina. The sequence goes on from NC_140298.1 coordinate 43,506,176, forward strand.
TCTATCTTGTCGGGAACAGCTGAAGTAGTAAATAAATACTCCCCCCCACACACATATGCTTCATTGGGAGAGAACCCCTTTGGCTTATATCCGGAATGTGCTGCTAACAGTGCTCAGGTTTTAAAATAAAATAAAACTGGGAGGTGGAGAATTACAGGCAGAAAGTAGTTCAGTGCCTGTACTGTTCCTTGATTCCAGTTGTCAGAACGATCCTGAGGGGCACAAATAAATGGAAGAGGAGGTTAAGGAAATTATTTAAAAGCAGAAGCTGATGAACAGTAGATGCCATTGGCAAAAACATACTAACAAACATGTGCTTGTAATGCACGTGGTGTGCGCAGAGCACACAACTGCATCAGGATTAAGTAGAGAGATATATAGGCTGACTAGATGTTAAACCCATGGTGGTCTCTGGGAATCAGGCCACTTTCTCCACTCAGTGGTGAATCAAGCCTTAGTTAAACAAGTGGCCAGCGGGGTAGAGGCTGGCAGAAGTTCATGAATAAGTTAAGAATAATCATGTAGTGATGTTGGATGTGATTATTTTTTTTAACTCCAAATAAGCATAAAGATTTCAGTTCAGTTTATCTGTTCTCCCTGAACCTGATTCTGAACCTAAGAGACCCAAGATGGAGTGGATCATTTGGCAGATAAATCTGTGGAGAAAGAATGGGTAAACGGTTAAAGGCCAAAGTCTGCTCACCAGGAATGGCTTACATCTTGACAGGAACAGGCTGTGTTAAAGAAGTTACTGAAAAAACATCTGCAAATTGCTCCTGAAATGCTTAGAGCTGTAAAGCAGTCAAGAGAGAAAGAGTATTGCTGATAAAGCTTCTCCAAATATTATCGCATTTATCTGTTTAAATCAGTTTATATTTAATGCTGGCCATATTTATTATTAAATATATTTAGTACTAATCTTCCACCAGTCTCCATCCCTAACATTTAAAGAATTTAGCTAAACTATCCACTTAGATTGCTCATTAGCCACAGGTCACTTGAGGTGAGAGCAGCTTAGGTATTTGGCTTGTGGATGTTCATCTGGCTTTAAGTGTGAGGACTTAGAGACTAATTGAGCCAGATTCACTGGAGCTTTATGAGAGATAGTACTGTTAGTTGACAAACCCATTTAAAGTACTATCACTGTTAAGCTCTGGCACTGAGCTAGACGTAGCCTGAGATGCAGGGGACAGGGCAGGACTGCTTCTGCTTAAGCCTGTGGAGAGCTTAAAGACCAGCTTGGGCACTGCTCCCCAGCAGCACTGTGATAGTTAGTCCTTGGGAAGAACTTTTCCTTGGGCTGTCTTGGCTTTGACCAAGCTGCAAATCTCGTTGGGTTGGTCAGTACAGATGGCTGGTGCATGTTGAGACCTGGCCTGGCTGTAGAAATGGTGCAAACAGGGGTGGAAATGCCATTTATCCTGGTCCCCGTTACTGCAGATGCATAAGGGACTGCGTTATTCCCCCTGGCACTGATGTATGCCCAAGCAACGTGTGCCACCAACTGGTCCTGAGCCAACATTTGTAGGTACTGAGCATAGTTAAGTATATGCAGTATATTTTTCAGTTTATGACTGACTACAAATCTGTTTGTATTTGAGCTGCTCTCTATCTGACACATTGACATTTTTGTTTCTGAAATTTGCCTCTATGGACGTCATTGTGGACATAGTTACCTCTAAGGACATCAGCCAGCTTTGCATCATCTTCTCATGCGTAGTGGTCTTGCATCTCAAGATACAGATACTACAGAGTAAACAACCAAGCCTTTCAGTAGTGAACACCCAGACCCACGAGGATTATCACTTTGCAGACTGAGAGGGAGCTGTTGTTGGTTCTGTTTCGCTATTTGTAGCAAAATTACCCTCAGGACTTGTATACTTCTGAGTTGCCAATTCCACACACAAAAAAATCTGTGTCTCTTCACATCTGCTCTTCTTTCTTGAATCTCACCTGCCCCAGCACACCGAGTCATCGATCTTTGCCAAATGTTTGGTGTTGAGGGGAGTGTTACTGACTCACCGTATGGATCAATCTGACAAGAGTAGATACACTAAAGACATCAGAGACTGTCTGTAAAGGGATTTTGGGGGGAGCCTCCGAGAACAGGGCCAATGTAGCTTTTCCAGCTGCGTGCTGTTTCTTTGCAAATGCATTGCGATGTAAGGTCTGTAATATTGTTATCGATGCTTAATGCATGACTGAATTTCTAATTTTTTTTTCAAACTCTGGCCTCATTCAACCTCAGTGAGCTTGCATGGGTCATTTAGAGTGAAAGCTTGCTTGTAAGTAAACATTGATTCACTGTGTTAGACAAAGAAGAATGAAAATGAGAACAAATCACATTAGATTTGCTCTGATGACTTGTTCATGTACCTTACTGGTGGATTCTGTGTAAGCCTATATCTAAGGCCAATCTCAGTGAATAAAGATCAGGGAGTGTTGTTTTCTTTCCTTTTTACGGAAAGAAAAAAGCAATTCAGTACCAAATTAAATGTGCAGGGAGCAGAAATGTGATAGAAGCAGAAGCGATGCTTAAGCAGTCGTATTGACTGAAGTGTCTCACTGACTGTTCTTTGGTAAGGGTCCTGCAGTCCCCTGTCTAGCTGACCTGCTGAGATACATGCACAGCTCTAGTATTTGCTGGTGTGCTGGGGTTTCCTAAATCTCCTTCCTCTGTCTGTGTTTTCTTCTTTTTATTGCTTTTTCTGAGTGCCTTGGCATGAAATTCCTGTCTTCTTCAATGACTATCTCATTGTGTACAATGCATTTTCTCAGTTCAAGCTATGGACACAGGCAAATAATGTGTTTGAGGTTTGCTTAGTGCAAACAGCTGGAATTGCCATGCAGTCTTGGTTTGTTGTAAAATGTAGACCAGGTTCAAAACAGGAAAGAATGTAGCTACCTGCCAATTTTCTGTACCTCCTCTGAACAGTCATTTATATCCACATGATGACAAATAACAAGCAAAATCTTAGAACAGCCTTACTCTACCCTAAGAGAAGATCAGCTGTGAGATGCATTGACTAATGTGTTTCTGAAACTGCTGAGTTGACGTTAGGCATCAGTATCACATTTCTTAGCTAAGCATGACCTGTGTGTAGCACTTCTACAATAGCAGGACATTATTCAAGCTCATTAATAGGTCTTGCTGTGCCAATGCAGTATCACTTCTCCCTTTATATTTTCATTCCTTTCCTTCAAAAACTCTCTAGAGGACTTTTAAGTTGAACCAGAAGTGGGACAGCACTGTTATTTAACATCTGAAACTTTTTTTTTCCTGACAGCCTATATTTGTCTTTTCCTAGCGCTGTCCCATGGCTCTTCACTATGAAGTGCATCCCCGTGTCCCACTTATTCAACTCCCTCTGTACTTTCCTATGACTTTTACAGCAAGAGTTCACCCTCTTTCCTCCCAAAGGGAGTCCGAGGTCAAGATAAATCTCCAACCATCTGTGTCCAGCTGCTCCAGGAGGGCGAGTGCAGCAGGCGTAATCCAGCAAAGCTGGACACCTGCCTGGGGGGAGCTTCTTATCCTGTCCTGGGCCACTGTGCAGCACAGGGATTTGGGCAGTTTGTTGAGGAGTGTGGGAGTGCTGCCTAGTTTGCACTTAGTAAGCTTTCTGAATGAGGTTTTCATGTAGTTTTGCCAGAGGGAGTCTCAGAGGTAGGGGGGACCCAGCAAACGCTTCCTGAGAGAGTTAGCAGGGTAGCCAGAGTGGCAGGAGTGGGAGTGGTGGCTGATGCAGCCCTGTCTTCTCCCAGGTTCATCAATCACTGAAAATACACATGCTAACAAACACAAACAAAACCCTAAACTAAAACTGGTTTGTTTAAAATTTGCTTTACCTCTGAATTCCTTGCTGTCAGTTTTTTGGCTCCTGTAATGCCATATTTCTGTTACTTTTCCAGACACGGTGCCTTCTAGAGAAAAGTCTGAACTTTTTGTGTGGAAAAAAACAAGTAGGTCTTTATATATGATACCCTCTGAATCATCCTTAAATATCAAGGAAAAGCAGCAAAGGTTTCTATTGTGTTTTGTTTTCAGAAAATCCTTCAAGAGCTAGTTTATTGAGCTCCTTTGTTACAGGCCACACTCATTCTGCTGGGGTAGGGTGTTGACTTTTGTCCCTTCCAACGTGGGGGTGAAGCCTTTGCCTCCTGACACAGTAGGGAGCATTTTCCCCCTGTTTTCCCACAGACAGTTTGCTGCACGAAACATGAGCAGTCCTTTTTATGCTGAGAGGTTAAATAGGACGAAAGGAACAGCTCAAGGGCTTAGCTCTCTCACAGGCAGGAGGAGGAAAATAAACTAGAGGCTCAAAGTGGAGTACATAAAAGAAGAGCAAATTGACATTGTTAAGAGCTCAGTCAATGAATGCTCAGAGCACTCAGCTCCCTGCAAGACGCCGCGGAGCTCTGCAGAAATGATCCTAACGCTGAAATTAAGCCTTGGGCAGAAGACGAGGCAGGGCCTGTGCGTCACGTATATCCCACTTATCCTGTGTAATTTCAGTCGTGCACAAGACACATGCCAGATCTCTCCAGGAGACTGAAATTTCACTTAATAATTTCCAGCAAAGGACGAACAGTGAGAGTTCAGGTGTGCATGGTAGAGAAGGTGTGGTGGAGGCCTCTTCCCAGAGGCAGGGCTGAATGTTGTACTCTGTTTACTTTTATTTTTAAGATGCTGCTCTGGTCAACAGCGTCTTGGTGTGTTTTTTTCCTGGGCAAGTCAGTAAAAAAGCATGTCTGCAGATAACTTCACGGCTCTAATTTCCAAAAGGACAGAGCCACAAGCAGTCTCCTGTGACGCAGAAGCTCCTTTGGCTACCTGAGCTGAGGGATTTAGATAAACGTTGCAATTGGAACAGTTTCCAAATACGTTTTAATTTACATATTTCTGCCAAATGGTTTGCCTAGCCAAGTAAAAACATTTCATTATATCATTTTTACCGGCTTTTGTTTTGAGGGCCATCTTCGGGGGTTGGACTGGATGATCTTTAAAGGTCCCTTCCAACCCACACCCTTCTGATCCCCCCCTACCATTCACTCCCCAGGAGGAGAGGGAAGCAAGTGGTTGTGGTCCTGCTCCCAGCACAGACTGAGGGGGTAGGGCAGAGCTGCACTAATCTGTACTCAGTTCCTGTTACAGTGCCACCCGTCCCATTACTGCAGCTGGAGAAGTGTTGCACCAGAAACAACAGTGTGACATTGGCCTGGAGGATGCCACCTTTGAGCCACAACCCAGTGGAGGGTTATATCTTGGAACTTGATGATGGAGATGGTGGCCAATTCCGAGTGAGAATTTCATTCAGCATTTATTTGTGTTTCTTTGTATATAAGTTTCCTCAGGATATGAATTTGTGTCTGTCTGAGGGTGGGGAGAGGGAGTAGGGAAGGTTTGGTTTGTCAAAGCATCCCTGGCTTTCATTGCATGGATGTAGAAAGCTCTGGATGTGGTTTCTACTCCTTAGAAGGAGCCCCAGCTTGGGTAGGAATTTGATTGAAGCTCTTCCTGGGCAGCTGTCAAAGAGGCCTTGCTGAGGTGAAAGGTGGAATTTCAAGTCACTAGTGTATCTACTGTGTGTCCTCCCTGGAGAACACCCCCACAGAAAATCCCACACTAGCCTACAGGGGCTGGAAGTGCTTCATGCCACGGAGCAAGGATTTCTTTGAAGCTCCTACTCTCGTCTGTCCATATTGTTTCCCCTTCCAATAGATGAAATTCTTGGTCCAGAAATGCATTTTTTTCCCCCTAGTGTTCAGATTTAAAATAGGATCCTGCATGAAAATACAGGATTTCTAATATTTTTCTCTGAGAGTGGATGATATGAGGCTAGGGGAAGTGTTCCTCAGTCACGCTGCAGTGGCCTCAGTAAGTACGGGAGGACATCCTGAGTGCCATCCTCCCAGACCTCCAGGGTGATTCCACAACTGCTCACTCATGCCTGTAGATGCAGGATACTCTTGTCCCCTCCCTCCACATCTGAATAAATGAACCGCAGAAGTAATTCAACCATCTTTCTGCCAGCCATGTCATGCTGGAAGCAGTGGTCTGCCTACCACGGACAGGATTGCTGCTACTGTTCGTACTTCTGTGACTTCAGGACCAGGCTAGGCTGATGCGTTCCCCAGGGCCTAGTGCCTTGAAATCATTACTACAGAGCACATCTGCTGTCTTCACAAGTGGGAAATTGTGCCTAAAACATGTGATGAGATTTCTTTGGGAGCTGTAAACTGGCTTCCCACCAGAAACCTGAAGGTTAGTAAAGCTAGTTAAATAGCCTGGAGCTGGCCCACCTAAGGAACTGCCTCCCCGTACCAAACCACTACACCACAGCCAGCAAAGGCACCTGGTTTGGATGCCCTTCATTAGAAAAAACAGCAATGTTGGCAGGGTGTTTTGGAGAGGGCACTGTGTTTCTAGAACTTCTCCTCAATTCCTTGGTCCAAGTATCATTTGTGAAAAGGTACCTTTGAGAATGACTGGCCAGAAGCTGCTGACAGAGTTAATGTTAGTAGGTGAGAGCGGTATCTATCCGTGTGCAGTGGATGAGGTGCGACACGTTCCAGTGTCTTGGATAAACCATTTCAAGTGTTATTTACAACTAAAGAAATAGTTGTGAATAGACAAGATTTCAGGGTGTGCATATCCAAGGTGTGAATGAGCCTTGGTCCATTTGCATGTGGCATTTTAATAATGGGCAAAGGCTTTAGGACTGCCAGTGCTGCCATGTCAGGATTTTGGATTGAAAGGATACAATACAATCTCAATCCCTAAAGCTCAAAGGTCACGGTTTTTAAGTGAAACACTTTGTTTGCTGGGGTAGGAACATCCTGTTTTACCCACGGAAAGATAAAATGCAGGCTTCTCAGAAATCCCATTTCAATAAGAGTTTGCTGACCATTTTCCTGAAGGATTACATATCTGAGAGCAGTGATACTGACTGCGCTTCATCAATTCTTGATGAGTAGATTTTTAAGAATGTTTCTTTTTTTCCTTTGTAGTGGAGAGCATCAGTCTGAATAAACACAAGCAGTGGTTATGGTGAAACAACTGTAAAAATAGATGGATTGGAAAATGTGAGAGTTGTCCTACAAATACAATGTTTTGCACAGGCAGCATATTTTATAATACAGAGATGAAAAACAGTTCTGTTGAAACTCTTTCTCTCCATGAAAGTTCAGAGGCTAGCTCAGGACTCAAGAGATTTTGTTATTGTGGCAGCCACCACGGTAAGCAAGGTGGACAAACACAAACCCTGCCATGTACTTAAGTAATCCCTTTCTTATTCATCACATACTTCATTCACTTCAGGTTCCTATCAAAGAGCTTTAATCATCAGGACTGCTTCTAGGCGTATACTTAAGTGTCTTAAGTATGTGTCTGGGGGCTGAGTGCTCTGCTTACTCACAGCCTTAAGCTGTTTACAGCCTTTGCTACCACAGATCTGTGGATTTCACAAAATAAGAGAAATCAGAGGAGAGAAAGCTTGGGAACTGTGGCTTTCAGCCTGCTGCCGAACAGGATTATTTCCTTTTCTATCATTTCCTATTGCTGTATTCAGTTTGCCAATAAACATGAGGTTTCTAGGCTTCTTTCAGTTCATCACAAACTATCATCTGACTGATCCTGTTATTTTGCCTAGCTTTTCCTCCTCCTGAAATATTTTGCCTTATGCAAGTGCTTGCTCTTTAATAAATCTTTGCAGACTTTTATTATGTCTCTGCTGTCTAGTTGCTGTTTCATCAGGTGATGCATGTGATCCTAATCTTCAGGAGACTGGATTCTTCTGTCTCTGTCTTAGCGGGTTTCAAAATTATGTATTAATGCAGGCATGAGACAACCTTTCCAACAGAATTAAACTGTGCTTACTTGTTTTTTATTCCTCCTTTCCCCCTTTTTATGGTCCTATATAAAGGTAATGGTGGTTGAGATTCTAGGACTACTGCCCAAAATAGTGTTTTTGAATAGCTGTTTAGGAAAAGAGGATAAAAAGTAAAATCTGTGTTCCCTTTTTACCTTCACCTTAGTGTCTCCAGTGCTGACCTTACTTGGTGTCTTCACTTCTGTAGCTATCCATGTTGTAACAGCCTAAACTCTGCATTCACTAAAGCCACAAGAATTTGTTTACTTGTGATTTCTGTTTAGAAGTCTTAACGTGATCATGAGACACTGAAACAGTTAAACTGTGTCCCTCTTTCTCTTTTTTTTTGTTTGTTTTTGGTGTGTTTAGGAAGTATATGTTGGCAAGGAGACTCTCTGCACTATTGATGGCCTTCATTTCAACAGCACCTATAATGCAAGAGTCAAAGCTTTTAATTCATCAGGTGTTGGTCCTTACAGCAAGACAGTTATCTTACAGACATCTGATGGTGAGTTTGTTTTTCGCCAGTTTCTAAAGTAAAAGCTGCAGCCCTCAGTGTTAGGACACTTGCATCCCATTATATCCACTGATACACGTGGCACTTGCTGGCACGGAGATTTTGGATCATCTCAGTGGGGAGGCCAGGGACTGAGCTGCCCTCCAGACGTGCACCTCCAGGTCAGGGCTGAAGAAAGCAAATCAGTAATGCAGGGCTGTGCCACTGCTGTCCCTGCCGTCCCCTCTGCATGTGAACTAAACATGCACAGCATTTCCAACAAGCTGCATGCACCTTTCTGTGTGCATGCTTTTCCAGTGCTGTTTGAAGCTAACCCACATAACCCACATGCAGGTGACCGATGCTGCTGAGTGTGCGTGCAGAAGACAGTGCCAAAAACCACACGCAGCTGTAGGTGTGTTCTGATGGCTGCTGCAGTGCACTTGGGTGGAAAACAGCCTGCTATTTCGGGGGGGGGAACAACCCAGTCCTAACTTCACTAATGATAAAATTCAAGTAGGCCATTTCTTTATGCTTTTGGGGGATTTTCCATTGTCAGTAACACTTCAGGTTTCAAATCTGCGGTTTTGTTTGGTTATGGAAGTTGGATGTCCAATTAGGGTCTTTATTTGTTGTAGCATACAGAGGCAGTTATGCAACACACTGGATATTTTGTATGCCATGCTGTCTCCACTTCTACATTTATCTTTGGAATCTGTGTTTTTCCTCACTACTGCTTCAATTTCAGAGCAAGGTTTGATAAGACAGAGATGGGAATTTGTGCTTGTTCTTCTGTAATTACACTTGACATCCACAGAGGCATTACAAGAAGTTCATCTTCAGTAATGATATTGTAATGAATTGAGAAGTATGTGCTGTCCTCACTTCAACTTTTATGCTGTGTTGCCAAAATAGGCCAGTGTAAATTATTAATACTTTAAGAGCTTTTTCTCTATTTTTTTCTTCCCTTCTTTGATAAACTGGTGAAATCAGCCCTTACCAGCATGGACACAGAGGAACTCTGTTTTTATTAGAGACAATCCTGAACCAATTCACACTTGTGAGCATTTTCTGCATTACGAAGAAGACTTCGTTTCCTCTATGATTTTCTAGTTACTGTATGAGAACAGCAGATCACTGCCCTTAGAAGCCTCCATTCAGAGACGCAGATGATATAAGGCACACGAGTAATTTACACTTCCATAGCACCTTTCAGCTGCCTGAACTGAAAAATGCCTTTCAGGTCTTCCTGGGTTATGCAGATTGCATGAAGCACTCTTTTCTTTCTCACTCAGTCACCAGCAGTCACCCTGAGCTGGGTCTCAGTGCAAAGCAGTCCTGTGTAACCTCTAGGGTAATGAGGAAAGATCGTCCTTGTTACTTGAGAGTGCGGCGGGGTCTTTAGAAAGGCTGATCCTCGTTCTCCTAGTGGAAGTAGAGCATCCGATCGGTGTGTACAGCCAATTCTGTCACAAACCTGCATCTCCTTTTCCCCTGCACAGTGGCGTGGTTCACCTTCGACCCCTCCTCAGCTCACAGGGACATCGTGCTGTCAAACGACAACCAGACCGCCACCTGCAGCAGCTACGATGACCGGGTTGTTCTGGGCACAGCCGCCTTCTCCAAGGGCGTGCATTACTGGGAACTGCACGTGGACCGCTACGACAACCATCCCGATCCAGCCTTTGGCATCGCCAGGATTAACGTGGTCAAGGACATGATGCTGGGCAAGGACGACAAGGCTTGGGCCATGTACGTTGACAACAACCGCAGCTGGTTCATGCACTGCAACTCCCACACGAACCGGTAAGCACCATCTGCACAATTTTCTCCTTATCGGTTGTTTTTTTTTTCTCCTTGTCATCAGAGGATGAGATCTCAACAAGCTGCAGGCCACCTCCCTGCCAAAGAGTTATTTTATTCCTGACAGAAGTCTGCCTCACCTGTTCTTAAAAGTCACCAGTGACAGAGATGGCATCTCATCCCCAGGCAATCTGTTGGTGTATGTTATCCTTTCCATTAGCAGCTTTTTCCTGAGATCTAGCCTAAATCTCCCCTGCTGCGATTAAACCCATGATTTCATGTCCTACCCACAATGTCAGTAGATAGGAGTGCCACACACTCTAAATGCCTTGTATATTTGGAAAACACTGTATTTGTATACCTACTCTACCATGATGGGAGACTGATGTACAAAGTCTGGCTGAGGATATACAGCAGGTGTGTGTCAGAGTGGGAATCAATTTTGATTTAGTTTCCTACTGCCTGTCTCAGCAGGTTTTCCATACTTACTAGGTCAGATGTTGTTTCAGTTATATCAAATGATTAAAAGAAAGGTTTGCAGTCATTTTTAAAACACTAAAAATGCTTGTATTATCTCCTTAGAGGGAAGTTTCTGCCAACTTTCGTGGCATCCTAAGCTGATAATAATGTCTCCTGTTGAGTAGTCGTTCAAACTCTAAAACATACTTGTATTTTGAGTACATATACTGCAATTGATGGTAATTTTTGTTTGAAGCAGTTTGATTTTTTAGTTCATTACATACAGGTGGAAGAACCTTGTAGCTGGACCCAAAGCTATCTAAAGTAAATATGAATATTTTCATCAGCTCCAAAGGCCAATGAAAGGTCTTTTTAGGACATGACTTAGGTCATGTCATAAGTAAATGCAGCATAAAATAACGTCAGAATAATAAATATATCAAAAGGTTCTCTGTCCCTTTAATATCTTGATTTGATTTAGGCTGGAAGTAATGTTAAGCTGGGTAAATTTTAATGCTCTGTGAAACAGCTTATGTTTTCTGGAAAAAACTGGCAAACGTTCTGTGTGCTGCTGTCCCAGAAACCTATTTTATGGATTTGGTCCTAGGCATGCTTCTTCCCACAAGCAACACAAGAGCAAAGCAAAAGCTTTCCTTCTGGGAAGCAAAAGCAATGGAAACACTTTGGATTTCCAATCATCCTGCTTAAACAGGAGAACAAAGTACTTTGTGTTGATGAGAGCTTCCCTCTTTTTACTAGGTAAAACACAGAGGTTTGGCAGGCACATCCAAGGAATGGGCAGTCCAGTAGAATATTCTTTCGAGTGAAGTACACTGACGAAGGGCATGTAGTCTCATGAAATCACATGCGCTTCAATGAAATTAGGTCTAGGCATTATATTTTTAACCGTGACAGTCAAGTAGGTCAGGTTTTTAACTCATTAGCTGTGGTAGTCTTGTGGAAACAATTGTTGCTGCCTTGTCATTTTTCCCCACTGGAGACAAGTGCATGATAGCACAATGTCAGTCCAAAGAAAATTTATTGCCAGCTTTTAGCCTCTCAGATGTTATTATGTTGGAGGAGATATCCTAGTAATCATTTCATCCATCCAAATCTTCATGAGACTAAATTAGGACTATAAATAAATGACTAGCTTCAAGGATAAGCTGGGGTGGAGCTTGAAAGACCGAGGCATGGGACCTGACAAGTTTAGAGCACTTTCCTGTTCTTTTTGCTCACAGCAAGTACACCAGGATCTGTCTGCATCCTTAAAAACAGCCAGGCTGGGCTCAACCTCTGTCGTGCTAAAGGAAAGGGCACGAACAGATGAACCTAATGCTATAAAAAATAGAGACCTTTGAGAACAGGTTATGCAGACACCAGTTTGATACTTCAGGGCAGGGATATACCTCTGTAAGGTACTTTTCAGCCTTGTTGTTCCTGGAAATAATCAGTTCACAGCAGAGATGTTGTGTGCCCATTGCTTAGAGGCATCACCACTCATTGCAATGAAAGAGATGGAAATCACACTGAAATATTTTATGCTGAAAAACAGGGGGACGTCAAAAATCTGGACAGTTAATCTTTAAGCCCCCTGCTTAAGGAGAGTCTCCGCACTAACTTCAGAGGTCTCAAGAACAGGTTCTCATCACACAAAATGTTACAATTGATTGAAAAATACTGGCCTTGGCAATGGACATGGCAAAGTTGTGAAGTTACTCTAAAGTTAATGAAAAAACACTGTTAATGTGGAGTTAATTCTTCAGTGTATTAAACAGTGTTCATAAGTTAAGATTTATTTTTCAATAACAACGAAACTTGCTGCTATTCTTAATTCCTCAAGCCAATTCATTCAGTCCTGTTTTGCAAATTGTCCACACTGCTGCTGAAAGCATTCTGAGAACGTCAGATCCCACTGCAGGAGACAGTGGCATTTTTCAGGGTAGCCCAGTTCCCGTGTCTGCACTCAGACCTTCCAGCCCTACACATAAGACTGGCAGTCAGTACTCAGCGCTGTGCACAGAGGTAAATATTTGCAGGACTGTGGGAAAAGGTGTGTGAGAGTTGGGATTTACTGGGAATAATGAAAGTGGTGCATGTTTTCAAAAATGGATCATCATTGCAGAAGTACTACTGTACCAGGTAGCTGCCTTTTCCTTTCACTTGGCCTGCAGACTATCAGGAGGCTGTAGGATAACTACCATTAAGTAGTTTAAAAAGACATTAAAGTGTCAGCTCTTGGACGTGCTGGCACAGAAGTGTACCAGGAAGGAGCATCAGTTTAAGTTGCTTGAGCTAGCAGGCTTTTGTATTACAACTAAGACATTTATTAGAATAAATATCCAGTAAAATATCCAGTCTTGATGATGTGTGGAAGGGTGACTGTGTTCTGCACAAGTTTGCTCATGAAACTTTAGCTGTCCCATCTTTCCTCCTAAAGGAGGTGACCGTGACAGTACTCCCAAAAGCACTGGGTCTCTCAAAATAAGTTCCCAAAGACATCCTGGGATGCCCAGGAGGAGCTGTTCAGCCTCAGAAGCCATGGCTTCATCCTGCCAGAGCCTGCTGCTCCCTGTGGGGAGGTGGATGCTCAGTAACGAGGCAGCTGGCCTGCTGAAGTGCTGCAAAATTTGGGGCAAGAAAGCCAGGGAGAGCCCCATGTCTTGCTCCCCTTGTCCCGGGCAGCCCTCAGCTGGGTCACGTGCTGCAGGCAGCAGCTTCTCTTCAGCAGGGCTTTCCCCTTGGGCTGCAGAGAAGTCACTCAATGTCACCATGTAGCACGTGGCTAATTAGCCCACAAGAAGCAAATTAGTTTATTATATAAGAAAGAGCATAATAATCTGAAATAGGCAAAGTTGCCGTTTCTGTTTCCCCGAGAGAATCAATGTCATTTAAAAGGATGTCATAAAATCTATTTTGAAACACTGCAGGATATAAAACTTGGTGCACTGCAATCAAAGCTGTTCTCCATCAGAGGAAAAAAAAGCAAAACAAAAAAAAATATTATCCATTTGTAAATAGCTCTAGATCGTGGTAGTGACACTTCCCACAGTCTCACTATGAGTTTTATGATTGAGTGCTTTTAAAAAACAACAACCTAGATCTTAAGACACTGAGGCTAGGTAAGCATTTTAACTTTTGTTGGAAAATAATATGCTTTATGGTTTTGGAGAAGAGCTCAAACACAAACTTGTTAATGCTTACAATACCAGAAATAAATTAAAGGGAGCTCAGAACTGCACAGTTTTAAATCTAACACATCTGAGAGCCCAACTCCTGATTCTCAGCTGTACCATTGTTGTTTGAAGAGCTATAAATAGAGAAGTCAAAATATTGTTGCCATTACTATCACAGATAAAACTACTTACACCTTAAGAGGAAATTGTGTGTGCCACATTTAGTCTAAAGGAAAAGCAGTTTATGACACCTAGTGGACACGATGAAAATTTCTTACCCTGCACCATATTCCTAGTGTATTTGTTTTATCTATGGGATAAATTTTATGTTAAAATTGCATTTATCCTGTGAATTTTGTGTGCCTGAGGGAAGCTCGTGGGACAAAGGACAGTTGCTTCCTTTCCTGATGCAAATGACTTGAAATCTGATTTAGCCTGAACAAATTGTGTCAGGTTGTAAATCCATTGCAGAGCCCCCACCCCATGACATTAGCGAAGTAGCAGTGCCTGTGGCCAATCTGCATATGTAGCAGATTTCTTGCTCAGTGCTCTTTAAAGTAATACTGGGTTTGACTAACCCCCAAATCAAAGTGCATTAACGTCAAATCGTTCATGCATGTAATGGCTGGATCTGTCCTGGCACACTCTGATACCATGGTAGCTCTCAGCAGCTGCTCCTGACACAACCAATTATCCCCGATACTAATAGCTGTGCCCCAAAGCCTAGAACAGCTCCCAGCCCTATAGCTGAACACCTCGCCAGCCGCGGATCTACGTGTATCCTTAACCAGCCCCACCTTCCCTTCCTCCCCGAAACCAGGATCTGTTGGACCTATGCTGGCTCCCTGGCCTCTGGGAAATTGGGTCCCCTTAGGGATTGCAGAGGTGAGTCTCGAGCTGTTAGCAGGCAGAGCAATTAAAAACGAGTGCCTAGCACACAAGCTTTTCTGCTTGTTCATTCTCTGTGCATCACTCCACCACAGTAGGGGCACTCCAGGAGCTGTCTCCAGGACTCCTGTCCTGCACCTTCGGCACTGAACTGATCTGCTTACCTGCCCAGCTCTTGTCAGCTCAGGGCCTCTGTTAGCTTTGGACACAATTTTTAGCGCTGAGTTTACAACTGGAAGAGAAATGGACCCAATTTCTCTTTCAGATATCCCCTTTAAGCTCTGATGAACGTGGTACATATGTTTTGGGTACAGGTGCGGTTTGGTCATTGCCAAAGTGCTGTGGGGCTAATCTTTTCTCTGTGCTGCTCCACTCTCCCCTTCCTTAGTAAGACTGCTTGTCCTGGAGAGAGCAGCAGCGGTGTAGCATTCTGCCTTCCCTAAACCAACCGTGCAGTCCCTTTGTGCCTTAGGACTGAAGGAGGAGTCTCTAAAGGTGCCACCGTTGGTGTTCTCCTGGATCTGAACAAGCACAACCTGACCTTCTATATCAATGGGCAGCAGCAAGGACCTCCAGCTTTTGAAAACATTGAGGGTGTCTTCATGCCTGCACTGAGCCTCAATCGAAATGTCCAGGTAAGTCTTCTGTAGTTCAAGACAACTTGCCCTGCTCAGCTAAAGAAGGGCATATGCTACCGGCCCTTTCTGCTGTGACAGGTAATGTCATTTGTGGGTAGTCACTACTGATACTGGCTCTTTCCTTCTCAGCTTTCACTGAGAAGGCTAACACTTTCTTGAAAACTGGATTTGACCTTCTGTCTTGCCTCAAAGGTGTGAGGGGTAACCCTGTAAAAGCAAGCAAAAGTGCCTGCGCATCCTAATGCCTACATTGTTCTGCTGCAACCCAACCCCTTAGAAAGCAGCAGGGTTAAGGCTTCTTCTGCCAGTTTGACTAAAAAGCATGAGTATCCGAATTCCACATAGATCTTGTGTTTAGAGATAGTTAACATTGTCAAGAGACAGAAATGCCAACAGCAAAGCAGTAAGTAGAGCAAAGACAACACAGGTCAGAGAATTGGTTCAACAGAGAAGACTGAAGTTCAGAGATTTCTCTCTGTTCTCAAGAGATCTCCTCTTGGAGGAACGCTCTTTCAATATAACGTGTTTTTTACTTCAAAACCACTGCATATGGCTAGAAACAGGAGGTAACGTAAGGGAGAACCAGCAGCTCTGCCTATGGAAACGCCAGAAGCCTGAGGACTGATGGAGGCTGGTTTTAGTCAGACAGGACCAATGCAGTCAGGGGTGGAATATCCATCATTTACAATACTCAGACTGAAGCAAGAAACCTCACGTGGCCTTACATGAACATCAGCATTAGTTACTGATGACATCCAAATCTTCTAAGGTTTTGTAGCTTTATTGTATTTGATGCAAAATGCAGAATTGCACCTGCCTGGGCACCTGACTGCTATTTTCAACACACATTTTCAATTGCAGCTTTCCAACATCCTTTAAGTACCTTGCTTATGTTTACCATGACCAAGTTAAGGCAGAGCATGGCCAAGAAGGTGTGAGGGGGAAGCTCATGGCCAGTGTTACTTCTTCTTTGCACAGGTGACACTGCAGACAGGACTGGAGGTGCCACAATGTGTAAAGCAGCCAAAGTTGCCCAGCAACTAATGAAGCTCCTGCCTGAGCCCCTGCTGGATCTGCAAGCTTTCTCAGTGTGATTTGGCACCTTTTAGTGAGTCAGAAAAAAAGCATTCTCTTCCCTACGTAAAATGTTGTACACCGTGTTGCTCACTGAGTACTCCACTGGTTACAGCTCGCCCACTCCATCTTTGATTTAACAAGCCATAGCAAGCATACCCACAGAACTGGCATGTGATTACAACTGGGTACCTGCACATATCTATACTGCATTGCATACATGTGCACACACATGCATACACATATTTATAAAGTGAAAAGGTAAATGAGTGTATTTTCTCTCCCATGGCTGGATTTGTACTCAAAAGATATTAAGGATGCTTGAAAAAATGGGCAAGACTAGGACTGGAGAACATTGGCTGCTGGAACAATTCACCAGCTGGTGAATTTGGTGGATTCCTTTTGCCTCCTGAAATCCTTAATTCAAGACAGTGTGTGTTTTGGCAGCTGAAGTGGAAGCTGAGTGCTCAGTTAAAGAATTCACCTGCAAGATTCTTTTGTCTGTTACTTCCAGGGGCTCAAATGACCTTAACTATTCCTTCTGGCTCTAGCGTACAGTAAGTTGTGACTCGTGTTCCCCTAGAATTCAGTGGCAGAACTTGCACTTCAACAAGAATAAGATCGTTTCCCAAATGCTGCCACATAATAGTTGTGCTCCTTTGAGCTTGCACCATGATACCTGCACAATTCAGATATGAAAGGTAGAGAGAAAAATATTCTTGATACATTTTCATATTCCTTATTTAAGTGTGATTGTGGGGACTATCACACAGAGAAGATCTGATTGTGGTTATCAGCACAACTCTTGAAAAATGATGCAGGGTAGATCCTTTTGAATTTAACTGATGAGAGATTTATTTAGATATGGTATATGCAAAGTATTCCACACAGAGAAATGCTGCTTTTCAGCCTGTAAGTCCTGGGCAGCTGTAGTTCCAATGTAGCTTTGAGATCAAAAGCCTTAATTTTCTATTAGATTAGGGTGATGTATCTAACGTCTTGACTTCCATGAAACATTTGAGCAAGAGGGATTCATAGGATTAATGCTAAACCTGTTCTGAAGATTTTTTTCTGGATTGGGACATAAATACTTTGTGAGATATGACTGTCTCTTGAATCTCCCTTGAAAGCAAGAAGCCATTTCAGATGCTGTCTGTGACAACGTGAGTCTGACCAACGTGGAACTTCCCCTAACCACAGCACTCCCACCTGCATGCTGTTGTCAGAAAACATATTGGTTTGTGTGAGTGTTCCTTTTCCTCTAAAACAAGTTAACATAAGCTGTGTGTGTGCATAGTGGTAACGCATAAGAACAAGATGCAGCAGACTGTGTGAGCCCACGACATCTCAGACTTCTTTGTCATTTGTCATTTTGTCCAATCCTACGTAAGTGCTGTGGGATCAAACAAGATGCCACAAGCATCAGCTCTTACATCCTGTTGATGTACTATGTCCTTTTCTTAAATTCTGCTGCTTATACAGGTTTTCCCCTCTAAGCATATGTCCAAGCACATGCGTATTGTTGTCAGCCAAGTAATTACGAAGCCTGAAGCCCAAATCCAGCTAACTGCCTTGCATAGCCACAGGACCAACAGCCCAGGCTTCCCTTCGGGCAGCCTGGTGCAGCTGCACTTTCAGTCCCTGCCCTGAGCACATCGCTCAGGTAGTGCTGAGTGCTGGCAAGGCTGCGCTGTGACAGAGCAGCCAGCGTCCTCACTGGTGGCATCCTGTCCTGCAGCCACTGTGGGGAGCAGAAGGCAACCCGGCATGAAATAGTCACAGGCTATTTGACAGGTGAAATGCAGCCTGCCACCACAGTGCCTGTAACCAGCTAAGCATCTCGTAGCCCACCTCTCCTGCACGACAGCAATGCACCTTCAGGGATGTCAAGACTGAAATAGGAGACAAAACCAACAACAGGAAAAAATAACTTAAGCTGTTAAGCAGGAAAGCAACTGTACTTTCTTAAAGTCTGAAATGGAGTAACCTTTTAAACATTGGAATAACTGTGCTATGCTCACCTTGATTTGTTAAGGAATAGCAGAGACCAGCTGTGTTTTAATTTTTGGTTGTGTTTAATGCCATATGGACTCGTGCAGGATTTTCTAATTCAGTGGGTCTGCTTTAACCTACCTCAGCTAGAGTGCTATTGGACCCTGAATTTCCTCCCGAGCATGCTCATCATAAAATTGTCTTCAGTGAACCTAAAAGCTGAGTATTGCCAGTCAGAGCAGTGTGTGGGAATACTGTACATAAGTTGCACATAGTTTTTTATATTGAGGAACATCCCATGATGACTTTAATACAGAAGGCACTCCACTTTCACTTTTCTTATTAAAAACAACCAGATGTTTGTTTTGGGACTGAACCTTTGTCTTTGCTCCCAGCTTCTGTGAAGGAAATTCAAATGAATTTAGATCGTTTCACTCTTCAACCATTGCCAGATGTTTAAAATTAATTCTGAATGGGTTTTAGAAGCGTTGCAGTACTTGGTTTTGGTTTGCATAGTTGCTTTGGTATAGGTTCCTAGTGTTGTACCTTGGGGAGAATACAGTGAGTGGTACAGGTCACTACGTTTTAATGGAAATATGGACGGTAGGGACCCACATCAGCTCTGTAGAGAAGCTCATTGTTGTTCTAACGCTCATACAGGTAGGGTACAGACTAGCTGCCATTACAGCCTCTTTTTAACCTAGTGGAGATGCAAATAAAATAAAAGGAATACAGTTAGAAGTAGGTATCCTGCATTAATAGGACTAATTTAGCCTAAGTCTAAACCTAAACGAGGTGGGTGTATGTGTTGGTTGTGTACAAATTCAGCGATTTGGACTTGGCATGGTCCATAGCAATAAGCCAAGTTACCCCAACAGAGCGTAGTCTCATGACTTAGCTGGATGCATTTTGGTAGTTTAACAGAAATAATGCTTAAGTAGATAGAATTATGCTAGGAAATGAATTACTCCACACATATATTTACACAGAGCATCCAGATGGCAGCAGGAGCCATCTGAACTTAGAGCAGAGCAGAAATTGCCTTTTGCAGAACAGCATCGGGTGGGGAGAAGCAGGGCACTTTCACCTCTCTGCTCAGGAGGGAGGTAGCTTGTTTCTCTGCAGGTAACTCTCCCATCTGGTTATAAACCCAGCAGCCTGCATGTCCTTCATCTACAGCATCTCTTTTGCCAGCTTCTATTTCCTCCAAATCCCTTCTCTGGGAGGGAGCCAGCCTTTAGTAGTGCAGTCCTTGCAGAAATTGCCTTGCTTACTATCCAGGAGGAACCCAGGGAACCAAAAGGTGGCACAGATACCGAAGGGCTTTGGATGTCTCTTGCTTCCTTTTGATTCCTTGGGATATTTGTGCAGCTCTCTGGGGATCCAAAATCATGATCCTCCTGTATCCCAGGCACCTGGACAAGCACCGAGCTGCTTTTTGTGGGATGCATCTGTTCCTGGAGCACAGGCTCTTCCCTATCAATAGGAGAGCAGAGCCTTTTGCACTGGGATGAGTTTCATCCCAGTTCATCCCCTGTGGTGCAGAGTCCACATAAGGCAGTTGTAAATTGACTAAACGTTTACAAAGAAGCAAGTCCTCCTCTAATAAGCACAATGAAACTTGATTTCTGAAAACGTCAATCTGGAACATCTGCACAGCTGCTAAATGAATACAGCAGGCAAACTTTCTGTCCTGCAGAGCAACAAGGGGCTCTTAGCTTTCACCTACCCACACAAACCCAAACGTTATCTTTTGTGAACCATCATCCTGGCTCTTTCCTCTGCAAATTTCCCTATTACGTTTAGTGGGACCAAACAAAAGAATTGTGCCATCAGGGGCATTGTCAGATCTCCCACTGCGTGCAATGCTACACGATTTCCTGAACCTGTATTTCCCTCATCAGCCCAGAAAGAGTTCTTGTGAAGATCTCTTACTAAGAGAGCACAGGCCTAGCTGACAATCTCTTACTACTTCTGAGGTTGAAAGATGCACACTAAAATATGTCAGCAAGGACAGTAGGATACTGTGATGCATCTTGAATTTGGAAAGCAATTTGGCTTCTAAAACACAGAAGACAGGCACACAGCACTGTCACCTCCCATATTTGCCATACTTTAAAGACATAAAGAAAAATACATTGGACTAGATTAAAAAAAAAAAGCTTACATATATCAGAATTTAAGAGGAAAATTATCAAATGTAATGTATTATGTGCATAGTGTTCCATCATGTTGTAAATAAAACCATTACAGTGTATTGCTGTAGTTTGTTCTTGGCTGGTGATCAGAGTTCCGTTGTAGTGCTGTATGAATTCTGTTTTTAACTTCTCCTATTGAAGTATAATTAGTAAAGATGGCACAGAGCACCAATACCCATGTTTCCTAGTTGTTCTAGAGCAAGAAGAAATGTGATATGCAGATTATTTTTTTCTTACATATTAACATTAAAAGAGGAAAGAGAAAGAGTGTCAAGGTTAAGCTGCCACTACCACCACGTGAAAAATACTTTGTGATTGCCAACGAGGTGGTGCATTTTGGACCACAATTAAGATGGCCTGTTCCTGTGAGAAGGGATGTGAAGTACGACAACCTGTTAACAGCAGCTTTCTGGTACCATCTAGTACATCCTCTGTTCACAAAAAGAAAGATGAGAAAATAGAGTTGTTAGACCTAATCTCAGGCTTTATCAGCTTTGCAGCAATATGCTTAAATAGCAGAGGAAAAAATTAACCTTTGAACCAGGTAAAATACTATGAAAAACCCAAACATCTTGGCTAGCTCAACTTTGGAAGGGAGATCACAAGTCCATCAACAGGTTATGGTAACAAATCAAACACATTGCAAACATAAAGGGCACTTGTCACTGAAAATTATCAAAGATGGAGAGTCATCTTACTGTTATTAATTTTTATTAACTTTTTTTTTTTTTTAAAGTGAGCTGCTTCTAGTTTTTATTGACAACATTTCTGGTGATTCCTCTGTCCAGTACTACTAAATGATCGCATACAAATGGCTGGAGTGGCAGCTCGAAGCACAAATCCATCACAAATAAGATACACTCAGTCTTTCTACGTGTAGAAGCCCATATGCAAGCCACAAAAACTACGTGTGGGGTTTCTGCATCTTTGCACAATACAGGAGACAGATGTGTGTTCGCTGAGCTAGATACTCAGCAGCATTTTCCCCTTCTGTTAAGTGACTTTCTGTTGTGTTTGTAATTGGAAGCAAATCCAAGCAGAACAGTATTATTTTTTTCTGCTAATTGGAGGATTTTTAATGTTATTGTAAGTCAGTAGATCTAAGTATTTATGGATCCAGATCCCATTCTTTCATCCTGATGGCTGCTACCACCTTCCTTTAATGTTGTCAATAAAAACTAACCTTTGTAGGTAGCATGGTGAGAAGACATTATGTGATGAATATTGAAGTAAATGCATGAGGTAAAACTGCTGTTATTTCTGATTGTTATATGAAGCATGAGTAACACTAATTTAAATGTTGGCAACCAAAAAAAGTGCAAAGGAATAAGATAATGGTGTTCACTTCTGGTTAAGTGAAGGACGAGAAGTTTTTTTCTGTTTTCTTCTTAACGACATTTTTTTTCTTTACCATCATTTCCCATACCTTATATGAATTTGGACCTGGTGAAATATACATCTCTTCTGTATGTGTCTGTCACCAGATCAAGAGGAAAATAGAAACTTTTATAATTTTGTATCTGTAGCAAAAGTTTGTATTTTTTGAATCGGAAACAAACTGCTTTTTGTCTTTTGGTCTAAAACTTTGTGTATTATTATTACTCTTTTGGAAAAACCTGACATATGAGTTTATGCCGTTTTACAGTTTCTAAATAAATTCTTAAAACATTGCCAACAAATTCAGCATCAGTGGCCTTCTTACTGTTATTAAGAAGACTGTCACAGTGCGGATGAGGCACTCCTGCAGGATGCACGCCTGGCTGTTGACGCCTGCTTTGTTACCAGTCCATAACCCGGAGAAAGCCAAGATCTCTTCTTCAGAGAAACCATCTATGTCTGAACTTAACACAAGTGACACATCTCTGTCTGAGCATCACCCCATTACCTCTGGCTCACATACTCTCTAGGGTGCATGGGGAGGTTATGTAGCTCTCACCCATTTAGACACTTTCCCAGAGACAGTTTCCCAGTCTCCAGAAATCCCTGATGCTGGAGGAAGCACAGCTTGAAAACAATGACAGCACCAGAAGGATCTGACTGGCTTCAGCATGTGTGCAAACAGGAATAACGCTGACTGTCACAGTAAAAGGCATAAGAAATAGCAGATAGGAAGAATGCAAAAGATTTCTCCTTTTCTCCCTCGTTTTGCTGTCTGACCGCAGATAACAGGCAAAATCAGATGGTCCTTGTTCTTCCTTGCCTGTAACAAATCTGTTATTCGGTCAATACTGACTTTCATGCATCAGTACATGCCCCCAAAACAACTGTTTGCTGCTTGAACATCCTAAATAACAGAGCATGTAAGTGTAGTACATTCTAGTCCAGAGAAACATTAAGTGCATAAAAGGTTCTCAGCAGTTTAGTTAGCCAAATGTCAGTCAATATCATTTTTGTTAACGTGTCCAGTAACAAAGTTGGACTAAAGCTATCATATTTTACTGAGAACATGATTCTGAAAGTAGGTAGCATGGCCAACTTAAGTCACTTTGATAAGGTGATATTAAAAAGCAACGTGGCACCATTTAAGAGCAACTTTTTGTAATGCATCCACAGCACTGTGTGTTTACATGCTTAAAGGGTGAGAAAACACAACATTCTGAATAAGCTTCTTCTTTTTTCTAAGGTTTGATGTTCTGCTGTCAGCTTTGCGTTTCAATTTTCAACTGTTTATTTTTAAAGAACTGAATTTCCTTCACCTCTTCTTTAACAGCACTTACAAAACCTGAGACCAGGGCTGCAATAATTAGACATTCCATTCTGACCACAGTTCACTCCTAAAAACCTTTCGGGAGCTGTGGAGGTGGAAACTGAACCCTTTAAATTATCTAGGCTGAGTCAGTACACAAGCTCCCAAGATGTATTAGACCCAAAGCCAGATAAACAGCACTTTATCTAGGAGCGGGCACTGTAAAACCAAACTCAAGGATCAACCAGAAATTAAAAAGATAGAGGCTATTCTGTAACATCCAAAGCCCATCTGCTGCCTCAGCAAGTCCTGATGCTCTCTGTTCAATCCTGCTTGGTAATTACACCTTCACATGAAGTTGTGATTTGATATTTCTCCAGTCCTCATACTCAGTAAGCAGATGGGATATTAATTCCGGTTTGAATTTGCAACCAATACCGAACAGGAAGAAATCCAATTAAGCAATTATGAAACGTGATTACAGTGTTTAGCAATCCAGCTCTGGAGCTGTGTGGGAAGGGGAAGGGTGTGCAGAAACACTCCCTTCCTCTTTTTATCTTGCTCTATTTTCCCTCTGGGCTTGCTCCTTCCCTCTTTTTAGTCCTCTCTGTGTTGGCACAGCATTATCTCCAGGACTTGAAAGTAAGGTGGAAGGTATGAGGGAAGAAGAGTGTGAGAAAGCATCCCTTTCTGTGCCATAGTTCTCCCTACCTCAGGATAATTTCTTATCTTGTGAAGGGAGCAGCCTCTGGTGCTGCTGTAATCATGCTAGCTGTTAGCTGGCTCAGACATCATCGCTTGGTGAAGTCAGAGCTCACCTTATTCAGGCTCCTGGGAGGCAGCTAGGAAGCATGCTTCCCAAACCCTCCTGGATAAGCTGAAACTCAGTGAATAACAATAAATTCCATTTCCAATGGAAACACAACCTTCAGAAACAAGCAAAAAAACCCACAACAACAACAAAACAAACAAAGCTATAGAGGACAAAATTCTTTCAGACAGACCAAATTGCTGAAATCCAAATAGTGCAGAAACTTCAGTTTTGACAAAGATTTCACGGAAAAAGCTTATGAGGCACGGGAACACTGATCAAAACAAATGTGAGATAACCGTGAACAATCAGGAGCTACTAAGTGTCTATGCCTCATCTGGTATTTAGCTCAGGTCCTGAATCTTGTCTGTTTTTGTACCCTGTCTTACATCACTACCGCCCCCAAAACCACCACCTGAAACAGTGACTATTTGCTCTGGAGATGTACAAGTTGAGTTTCTAACTCTTACCTGGGACAAAACTTCAGAAAAAGCTCATTTTCATTCTCAGGCAGGTAATTTTGAAGCCTCAGAAGGCTTTGCTGAGCAGAACTGTTTACTGTGCAGCTTCTCTATCCACTAACAATTCAGATAAGCAGAAATTGATGTACACCTGTGAAGTGTTTAAACACATCAGAACACCTACTTCAGGGTCAGAGCAAAAAAATTATTGCTTTTGCCATATTCCTTCCAGGTGAAAGCAAAGAGCTATATATTTTAATTCATTAAGGGATTAATCTTTTGCTTAGAGCCAATAGTTTAATTCTAGATACTGAAATGAAGTGAAATGCTTTCTTTAGCACATACTGACTAATAAAAATAGCCTGTACAACCTTCTTAATTATTAAAGTCTTATTTTTATTTACAAAATGGTAAATTCTCATATTCCCCTGAAGAACAAATGGAAGATAGAAAAACCTGCAACAAAAAATAAGGTACAAGAATTACAACACGGTGACAGGGCAAGGGGCTATGTTTTGGTGGCAGTGTGAATTCTGTCTTATGGCTTTTGTCCATTTCCTTTTGTATCGTAAGCTCATTTGACAACTTTAGATGATTTAATTTTCTTTATGTCACCACTTTGTAGAATCAAGGTTCCATCTCTGAATTTTCCGACTTGTCCTGCAGCCCAAATGCTAGGCACTGATTTCTTCCTTTTGGCCTTCCTGAAATATGAGGGGGGGAAGAAATGAATCAAGAGAAACAGCAGAAACTCGTGAAAATACTCAATTTGGTGAAAAACATCACTTATTTATGCAGTCAGTGTTGATATTATGGAATACCAAACCAGAGCAGGTAACAACCCCAAAACATTTATACTACCCTTCACCATCCAAACTCGTAGCACATTACAAAATGAACTACATTAAAGTGAGTTTAAAACCACAAAGACTTTCAGATAGACAAAGGAGATAAAGAGTTTCACATGTCAGTGAGCCTGCTGCACTATAATTAAGGATGTCACTTTACCTTCCAAGCCTCTCTACGTTGCAGCTTGTGTTTTGCAAAACTTATTTCTCAGGGCAAATGCTCTCAGTGGCATATTGTAGGTCCCCACACAGGCATTCCCATCCATCCCACCTCCAGCTGCAGTCTAAAACATGACAGGGCAGAACTGACACATTTTCAGTTAAGCTGCATACCTAAAGCCTCTGGAGCTGCTAGACATGTAACAAGGTCATCATTTTGCAACAAAGAGTTCTGCAGTTTGAGAAATGCACGTGTGTGACTTGTGGTGTAAGACTGTGCACAGTTACACGGGAGCAATACACTGGGAAAGCTATACAAAATAGATTTACCAGCCTTAAAAATGTCTTACCTCTCCTTCAGGTCTTTCTTCTTCTTCAGAGAATCTCCTTTGTGTTCCTGTGTTTAAAGATACATATTTTAATGCCAAAGGAACCGAGCATCTCGGTTAAACAACCCTCTGCACAAACAGCACACAGTTCTCTTCGCTTCACAGAGCGCAATGCATTAAAACAGGCTGGGAGACCTCCTGACAGGATAAGTGATGCAATGCGTCCGGAGGCACCACACCATGCCCAGAGCCCTTCCCATCACCTTGTGGAAGGCACAGCCCTCTCATGACCAAAACGCTGCCCCTGCCACATTGAGGAGGTGCAGATCCAGCTACGCAAGGGGAGAGACCTGGCTTTTGGGTATGTGATAGATCTTTGGGTCAGAAGACCCACTTGCTAGCAGGCAAAGATACCTAGCTGCCTGCCTGAGTGAGCCTGTCACACCACAGGGCTCACCTGCATTTGGCCATGCACTGGGTTGTGCTTTGAGCCACGTGACAGAGGAGGAGAAGTAGGTCCCCTGGAAAAGAGGGTGGCAGGAGACAGGCTGGTGGAGCAGAAACCTGCCCTGCAGCCTGCTCCCATCTACGGCAGAGGCAGGGAACAGGCTTGGGGCCAGAGAGGCCATGCTAGGGGATGCACGCAACAGAAACCTCACCCTTGCTTTAAATAGTGAGCAAAATCCTAGATGGAACTGTGCTGATAGAAAAGCAGCTGAAGATCTGGCCTTCTGTGGTTATTCAGCATGCAACAAGCACTAACTGGAGGCAATATGCCCTTGAGAGGCATGAAAAAATAAACAGCTGCTGACTTCATGTCATCAGTCTACCAGCCTCCAAAGATGGGGCACTGTAGTGCAGGGAAAAATTCTGCACCTTTCACACTGCCCACAACCAGCTTGGACTGACGAGGTGAGTCCTGCTGGAGTCAGGAACCCACTCCATAGGGAGCAGCAGACGTCAAGCCCAGGCACTCCTCCTGTGCCTGAGGCATTATCTGTCAGGCTCTTGGGCTAGCTCTTACACGCTGAATTGTTAAAGACAAAATTTCACACAAACCTTTCCCTTATCGTCCTCCTTCGCCGCTTTTTTCTCTTTCATTTTCTCTTGATATGCCTTGTAGTTGATGTGTTGCTTTTTGGGGGGCTGCAGAAAAGATCGGGAATGATAACAGCAATGAAATTTTCAAATAGGTTCAAAAATATATTCACACTTGCATGGAAATAATTTTTCAGGTGGTGGGGAGGACAGAAGATGTGGTTTATTTCATTTTGGATAAGAGAAAATGATTTAGGGTAGATACATAGGAACATATGTTTCTTGGCAGAGAGGGATGTTTATGTTATGTAGCAGACCTACAGAGTTTCCACAATAACACTGAGCCTGAAAAAAACAGTCCCTTCCCCACTCCCAAAGACCTAGGGAAACTGTTAACTCACTGGGAGAAAGAGGCTTTAAAAAGCTTAAGAACAAGTTCCCCCTCCAGCCATTTAGTTTTGAATGGCCTGATTAAAAATCGGTAAATGCTGTTTTCCATCCCAATCAGTCCTATTTCACCTAAACACCTCTGATAGGACAAGCATACTAATTTTCCAAACGTCTATAGAAAATAGGCAAGACTGAATAAAAAATGTAAAGTCAGCATAAGGTGGGAGAAAGGGCATGGGATGGAATCTGGTGTTTTAAAGTAGTGTCAAAACCCCACAGTGTTTATCACCTTCCTGCACTGTAAGAGCTGCGTCACCTCCGAGCACAAAACAAGCAAGAATTACCTTGGCTCCCAGCATGATGGCCCGTTCCCGTTCCCATAAACGCTGCTCTTGCTTCTGATAGCCAGTGATCCCAAACTTGTGCACTTCCAAGCGAGCCTAAAACATCATAAAAAAATTGCAAGCATTTTGTAATCATCTGACCCGTTGTAAAATACTCGGCAGACCACAACAAAGTCACACTCCCAGAGAAACCTTAGCTAAAACCTGAATTTGGCATGCTATAAAATAATACTAACTGAGTTTTGAATTATATTGCAGAACGCTTAACCGCTGTCCATCTAATCTCTGGACAATGAGGACTACCAGAGGGTCAGTATTTGATTCTCATTTCACACAGAACTGGACACATGGGAAGGACCTGCTTTGTATAAAAGTGAACGATGTTGTGCTGTATGAACCTGAACAATAAAACGTGCTACCCGCAGCACCCAGCAACTGCACAGCGCTCCCATTCCTTGGCTGCAGAGCTTTTGACCACTGAGAAACACAGATGGGCATCTGGTGCAGTGGTTCAACTATGTAAACATACGTACACAGTTGACACTGCAACAGAACTCCCTGGCAAAACCAGCAGGGAAATCATAACCTTTATAGAGGTAGTAGTTGAAGCCCCAGAGTTTCCAGCAGTACCGCCCTCCACACAGAATCTCCACTGGAAGGTCTCGCTGGATCACAGCACAACCCTGGGCAGAGATTGGGCATGCAAAACAACTTTCACAAATCTGCAAACAAATCTGTAGCTAAGGCCAGTGCTAGTTACACTTATACAACAGGTTAGTACAAAAAAAAAAAAAAGTAAAGAAATCATCTGTTATTTCAAAAATGGAAGCCAAGCTGCTTTTATTTTTTTTTTTTACCTCCATTTCCATATGGGACCAGAAATGCAAATTTAACACCACGTGCCTAAAACAGCATATGCTACACATCATGGGTCCTCACAGAGCTTCACACTGCTGACATACAGTGCAGCTCCGCAAATTATCAGTGAGGGATCAGAAAGAAAGGACACCGAGTTGTAACGTGCCTCTCTCCATACAAAGCTGTCCACACAGTCCTCCTCCAGCACAGCACACGGCCAAAGTAACATGAAAAGCTAACTTTTTCTGGCAGTGTTTCTCCTCGGTCCCACCGTAGCATTCCCAAGCATATAGATACGCAGACCTGCACAATAAAGTGCTGAGATTTGATAGATCCCGGTGACTTACTTTTTCAAAGTTAAATTCCTGCTCGTTCACAGTTTTCTTCTCAGCCACTGCTTTGGCCTATAAGCAAAATAAAACATTTCCATTGAATATGAGAAGTAAAATCAATTTAAAAGCCGATTCTGATAGCTGTTTAGAAAGCAGTGAAATGCTAAAATGGGTGGTAGTGGTATCTTTTTCTGCTTTTACCACTGTGATTTATTAAAGGACAAGTCTCGGGTATTTTTATATGTAGATATTGTGGGGTCTTTCTGGAGCAGCCTCGCACAGTTAGCGGGGTACCATCACAGCCTCCTCCCCGAGCTGATGCTGGGGCAGCTCCCGAGAGCCCAGGCACAAAAAAAAACAAACATAAAAACAAGAAATAAAGGAAGAAATCCACGCTTCACGCCCCGTGCCTACCTGTGGGCCGCCGTGGGGTGGCGGCGGCCGCCGCTTGCCCCCTCGGAACAGCACCACCTCCACCTCCACGGGCTGCGGGGCGGCGGGCGGGGGGACGGCGTTGCGGAGCTCCTCCCGCAGCCCCTCGAAGAAGCCACGGGCACCCCGCTGCCCCCCCGCCGCTCTTCCTCCTCCTCCTCCTCCATCTCCTCCTCCTGCTGCTGCTGCCGGCTCCTTGCTCTCCTCCTCCACCTCCTCGCCCCCATCGCCGGGCTCCTCACCTGCGCGGAGAGCCCCCAGTCAGCCATCATTCCGCTCCAGAGTGAACACCCCCCCCCCCCCCCCTTCACACACCCACCCACCCACCCTTAATTTTGGGGAGCCCCCCGCCGCCCCCCGCTCACCCACCCAGGTCGTAGAGAGCCCCGAGCACCGCCTCCAGCCGCCGGCAGGGCTCCCTCGCCCCCATGGCCGCGGCGGGGCGGGCGGAGGCGCCGCGCGGTCGCGGGCGGCTGCCGTCAGCCCTAAGATGGCGCCGCCCATGGCGCGGCTCCTCCGCCCTCCCCCGCGCCCGCCCCAGCCCCAGCCCCAGCCCCAGCGCTGCGGGCAGCCGGGCCGGGACCGGGGCCGGGACCGGGGCAGGGACCGGGACCGGGGCTCCGCGGGGCCATGGGGGCCGCAGCCGCAGCGGCGGGGTAGGGCGGGCGAGCGGGGTGCGGCGAGGCGCGGTGCTGCTGCTGCTGCTGCTGCTGCTGGCACCATGGCGGCGGCGGCGGTGCCCGGGCGGGCGCGGCGAGGGACGCCCATGTACTCGGTAGGCTGCCCGCGGGGGGCTGCCCGCCTCGCCCCCTCCCCAAACGCTGTGGCGGCCCCCCGGGGGGATTTGGGGATGGCTGCGGGGACAGGGTGCCTCCTTCGCGTTCCCGTCCCTTCTGGGTGAGGGGGATGGAGGGCAGGGGGAGAGTCCTGGTGTCTGCGGGGATCCCCGATCTCCGTGTCCCCTGGTGCCACACGGGTGCGTCGTGAGTGCTCCCATTTTAGTGTTTTGGAAAATATAGGGAAGGCAGGGGTGTTCCTGGCTCCCACCGCTTTGTTTCTGTCACTGCCGGTGCCCCCATAGCCGCCTGCCCCTCTGGCTTCTTCGCCTGGAGGCTGCCGGGGGGGAGCCCACGCGGGGGAGCGCCTCGGCTGTGGGGCACCAGAGGAGCGAGGCGCTTCTCCCGTCATTAGCTCAGAGCTACCTCAGGCCGGGACACGAAAATAACTACTGCTGCGGGAAGAAACCCGCGGCAGGTCAAATCCAGAAATGTGAAATGGAGACGAGTGGCAGGGAGGTGACTTGGCCTTTGGCTGTGGCCTTGGTGAAGCCCCGCTCAGCGGGGACGCGTCGTGCAACGGCTGTGGCAGCGCAGCGGCTCCTGATGAGGCTGACGATACCGGGGCTGAGTGCTGGGTTGCTTCCTTTTTTGTTGTTTCTTGTGTTTTTAACATGGGGTTGCACGCTGTAGGATTTAAACTTTGGTGATCCCAAGAAATGTTGCTTAAATTTTCTGGGTAACGTCTTGTCTCGTACTGACCTAAGCAGGTGTGTGCTTAGAGCCGACCACTATTTGCTGAGGCTATTTTGAGCTATCTTTTTCACTATTATAAGGCATAAGTGTTTTTTTTTTTTTTTTTTCTCCTGTTTTATTTTTAATCAGGAGGGTTGATATAAGGTATCAAGGCAACTGATGACTAATACAAACTATTTCCAGCCTCCTTGTCACTTTGTGGCTTGCACGGCTCTTGCAAAATATCAGCCAGGTGAAAACCATGGGAGAAGACAGATTGAAAGCTGTGATACTAAACTTCCACGGTATCTCATGCTGATGAATGGACAGGAACGAAATGTTTGCTCTGTCCTCACTTTAAATGTCAGTTGCTCTCGATAATGTTGCTGATGTGGCTGCGGTCAACCAGCAGTGAAAGCTGACTCCCTCTCCCAAGGCTGAAAACCTGGCTGCTGCTGCTGCTGGGCATTTTGCTTATCTGTTCCTGGATTTCTCCTATGCGTTTGCTGGCCAGGCTTTCATCTTGAGGCCAGTGAAGGTCACTCTGACAGCCCGTGAAGCAATGTGTTCTCTCCTTCGCTTTCAGACTGGTTCTGCACAGGTTGTATAGGGGGAGAGAAGGCAAAATGAGTGGAAGGGGTGCCTGTGCTGCCCTTCAAGTTGTGCTGAAGAGGAAGACGCAAGCATTTTTATCTTAGCATCTTCTAGTAATAAATGTGCTTAATCATAACCGTTTCCTTTGTGTTGTGCTGAGCCTTGCTTGCCTGATGACTGTTGCTGCTGTTCTGAAGTGTGGAGGAATATGATTTAAAGACTAAGGGGTCATTCACGTGATCTGTGCTGTGAGAGGAGATAATAGGAGACATCTCGCTCCAGCACAGGGGATGCCCACTGACTCAAGGAGAAGAGTTTTGTCACTGAGATTTCTCAGTTAGCTGTGCATGTACTGCTAGCTTTCCTGCTTACTGGTGATGCTGGTCACTGAGGGACTGTGCTCTCTTTATACCATGTCACTTTTTGGTCTTCACGTGGCTGGTAATGTTTTTTTTGGTTCTGTTCCTACCTGGCTATGCGTTCTGTACCTTATGTCCAAGCCTGGTGAAAGCCAGCAGCGATCACCGAGATCCCACATCCAACTTAAAGCAGGATTATTTCTGGTGTTGATGATTGTGTTTTTATAATGTCATGCATGTTATTGCATTCATGCAGCTGCAAGAGTAGGGATCAAAGCTGTTTCAGTTAATACCTCTTAATCACGAGGACGCTGGAGGGAAGGCATTTTAGTTTTAAAGCTTAGGTGTTTCCTCAGCCTCTTCCTGTTGGACAGAATTAAGTAATGTGGCATATGGTGATTTGGGGACCTTTGCGGAGGGAAACGGTAGTTTCTTTTGTCTTTGCTTTCTTTTGGTTTTAGTTTCTAATTGCAGCATTGTTCTAAGCAGGCAATATTTGTTCATGCACTCAGAGCATGGAAAGGAGATGTTATAGAAAGGTTAACAACAACAAAAAAAAACACATTACAAAAATTGTGCACACTATTATTTTACTGCTGTAGGCAAGCAGATCACTGAATCTCTCGAGACAGTGTCTCATTCTTTATTTGTATGTTCCCAGCAGAAAGAGCTCACGTCAAAGAAAAGGGATGAGTTTGAAGATATCTTGGAGGAAAGGCGATTGTCCAGTGACTTGAGATATGCAATGAAATGTTACACTCCTGTGATCTACAAAGGACTTTCACCTTGCAAGCCAAATGCTATTAAAACTGCTGTTCTGCAGTCAGAGCAAGTTCAGTATGTTATCAAGCAGGTGAGTCTGAACACTGAGCTGGAAGACGAAGTAGATTGAACAGAGCCAAATTTTGTGTGGCAATGGGGGAAAAAAAAAGTTATTGCTGCTCTCGTCAAACACCAGAGCTGTAGTTTGAAAGGCACTCTGATAAATCAGTAACTAGGGAGGCACGCTCTTCTGGCAAGAAGAACAAATACTGGTTTACCAAAGAGTTGCCACTAAAGTTGTTGTGTCGTAGTGTTTTTATTTTCTGTATACGATATTTTACATCCAACTTAACCAATGTGCTTGACTTCTTTTTTTTTTCTCCTCCCCTGTCGTTGATACAGAGCAGCATTGAAAAAGATTTTACTTAGTAGTTTTTGTATTTTGAGGACATGTAGCAATTTTATGGGCTAGTGATGTATTTATGAATTAGTCATTGATACATTCTCTAAAATGAGAGTTATATTTTGACAGAAATTTTTCAGACAAGTGTCATGTGGTTAAAGGAAGTTAGTTCTGCTATTGCAATCTAGTTCTCAGCTTTGGACTAGAAATTACTGAAAGTATTTCTGGTCTCTAAACTGAGCTGTGCTGTTTGGGAAGCATTTTCTTTTGTCACTCTTCCTCTTTCTTCCTACTTCATGTGCTGTAAAAGGCACGTTCCTCATTCTATAACAGCAAAAAAACAAACTGTTCAACTAAATATTTATATATTTAGGAGAGAATGTAAATCTCTCCTCCTGTGTAAATAGAAGAGACGACCATTATGTAAGTCCGTTTTAAGAAACTTCAAAAGGGAATGTGTGTAAGAACAGAAAAAAGAACATTGATATGCAAAGCTGGTAGAGACAGCGCTTTGTATGCATTTCAGCTAGCAATTGCAACAGTAATACTCTACAAAGAAAATCAAGCTTGATAGGGCCGAGGTTCTTCAGCCAAGTCTGAAAATCCAATCCAAATGCACTTCAGAGATTTACTTGAATATCTCTGCAAACATAAGTTTATTTTTCCTGGATAAAGAAAATTGCACACAGCCTTCTTTAGACCAATAGTCTGTGAAATATTCTTAGAACTGAGCCTGCTCCAAAGATGCTACAGGCTAAAATATTCAGATGGCGTATTTGGGGGCGGAGGGGGGAGGAAATGTAACTACCCACCCCCCATTGACAGCTAAGCTCACCATGGATTTTGAACAGCTTTAACTTGGCTTTTACTTGCTGGTTGACAAAGAACAGATGCTGTGAGATTAGAATGTCCATATGAATGTCCTGTCCCATAAAATAAAATCTTGCTGGCTATTGCATTAGTGTTGCCATAATTGTTGTGGCACATTGAACAGTGTGCACGGGCAAGGAGAAAGAAACCACATCTGACTGCTCTTTTGTTTGTTTTCTCTTCAGTTAGCAAAAGAGATGGGAGAATCACCTGATATTATTCAAGAAGAAGCCACAGAAATCCTGGATGAGATGGGTCACAGTATGCAATTAGGAGCTGTCAGATTTTTTGCCTTTACTCTGAGCAAAATATTTAAACAGCTTTTCCAGAGAGTTTGTGTGAATGAAGAAGGAATGCAGAGAGTGAGTACTGCTGAGGAAAAATAAAAAGCTGTAATATTTTCATGCTGGTTGCTTAGGCAAAGACTCCCATCTTCACTTCCACTAAAAAATACAAAAAAAAAAAACAACAAACACCACCAAAAAAGACTGCACTTGCGTTTATTGCAGCTTTTCTAAATAAAGGGAGGGAAAGACAGATGATATGTAAGTTTTTGAGGCAAACAGTCAGCATCGTTTTTTGTACACTTTTCCAAATGTTTCCTGTGGTAAGATGTTTTGCATAAAACATCTTTCAGCTTTTGCAGAGATTATACAGGCCTTCATTTGGGATACATTTGGAAATGAGGAATATACGATCTGTAAGATTTAAATATAAATATAAATATATGTATATATATATTGCTTGTGCCATGTATTTTGATGCTTAGAAGGAATTTGTTTAAAACTTTTTAGTAGGATAAGAGTAATTGTGATCTTGCAGAAGTGAACTGTTCACATTATTTATGTTTGCATTTCTTTCCAGAGGGTTGTCATTAAAGGTAAATAGTTGTCAAAAAGAAGACACAGGTGACTGTCATCCTCTCTCTCTTGTTGCTTTTTTTTCACTTCTGTAATTGTTTTGCCAGCTTTTCAGGGATTTGAATTCCTAATTTTTTTTAAAAAAAGTTCTCTGTATGACTAATTTTGGTCAAGTGATTTATGAGATGTAAGATGAGAAACCCTTATTCAACAGTTTTGTTTCGAGAATACTTTGACCTCTTTTCTTTTAGTTTGATTTGCCATTTAAAATGGCAATTAATATAGTACATTCCTGAAGCAATTTCCATGTGGGTTGGAACATGACAATAGCTACCTGGGCAGTAGATAAATAGAAATGCTGGAACTGTTTCTGGAGGGAAAGAATGGTAAGTGGCCAAGAATATAAAAAGAAAAAGTTAAAGTTTTTTATTGCTTAATTCTATGTGGCTGAGTGGGTTGGCTGTTCTGCCAAACCTTCATACAGCTAAGATCCACGAAACACTGTGTACCTCTGAGGCAGGAGATGCCTGAAGTTTGCCCCAGTCCGGTGGGGATTTGTTGTGCCCTGTCTCATTGCAGGTTGTCACCCCTCTGGAGGAGGGTACAGTCCGTGCCCTGCAAGACTTAACAATGTCAACCCTTACAAGCCCTACTGGGTTTCCCGTTCCCATCAAAAGGGATTTGGATTGTGCTATCATGTAATGAGGTGGCCCTGCCTTTTGAGTCTTGTGGTGCCTCCAAATCACAGGTTGCTATTCTGGTAGCTACTGCTCCAAATTTCCTTCGACTCCATGCTGAAAAAGATATAAAGTATGTGGATAGAGAAACCACCCTCATCAACAAATCAGCTTTTGTTTGTCTGAAGCCACGTGAAGATCTGTATTTGCAAATTTCAACAGTTGTTCCGCAAATATTGGAGCAATATTGTTTGTTCTGGTTTTCTTTTTCAGCTGCAGCATGCCATTCAGGAGCACCCAGTTGTACTGCTGCCCAGTCACCGAAGCTACGTAGACTTTTTGATGCTGTCTTACTTGCTGTACACGTACGACTTGGCTTTGCCTGTCATTGCTGCAGGAATAGGCAAGTATGTTGTTTGAACGGTGTTTTCAGGATTCAGAGTACTGATAGCAACTGGTCTGGTATTTGCTGCTATAAATACTTGTGTTTAATTTCTGTTTCAAATACATTTTGTTAAAAACCCCTTGAGTTAGATGTTTGCAGTGTACGTGCCTCTCCTCTGTGCTGAGTGCCATCAAAAGTGAATTTTTTCATAGCAAGTTCAGCCAGAAGCACCTCACCTGCAGACCCAAAGCTGGGCAAAGAGAGGTGTTTGAAGCAGACTCTTCTGTATTACTGTCCTC
Organism: Aythya ferina; assembly: GCF_964211825.1. Taxonomy (NCBI): domain Eukaryota; kingdom Metazoa; phylum Chordata; class Aves; order Anseriformes; family Anatidae; genus Aythya; species Aythya ferina. Next base: position 43,542,179 of record NC_140298.1, read on the forward strand.
GCCCAGAAACAAGCAAAAACTTGGCCATGAGCTCCTGTGTACACAGAAGGTTTTGCAATACCTGATACGGTTCTAAGCACAGTCATAGTAGCCAGATACGAAGTGCCAATCGCCTTGTGCTGGCTGGTGGTGTGACCGACTCCCTTGAAAGCATTGGCAGAGCTTCATTATGCCAAGTGCTGAGAGCAGAGCTGGCTGAGAAACAGAACTTTGTCAGAGGGCAAACTGGCAAGATTTTGAACGTAGGTCTAAAGCAGATTAAGCTGGTTTTATTTGTGGGAAGCAGTTATTGAAAACTAACAGTATCTTCTCAGTCAATGTGCTTTTTGAAACTCCTGTTTCTATGGCAGCATTTAACCAAGAAGCCTGATCTTCGAAGTCTGGAGTGTCAACCAAGTCTTCTAAGCAGGCATTCTGGGATCTGGTGCAGTGCTGTGCATGCACAGGCAAGCTAGCAAAGATCTGGGAACCTAGTATTCTGCTCTAGTTCGCTAGATTCTCTCTCTTAAAGACTGGGGAATGAATGAGCTTGGAATAAACAGATAAGGTGCTCCCCCCCATGTCACTTTTGTCAGATGAAAAAATGTTGCAGTGCTTTCGATGGAAAAGTATGTGAAGATGCTGCCATCAGCCTAAACCGCTTTCCATTTTCAGTAGATGATGTTTGATATCAGGAGCTTTGAGGAGCCTCTCACACAAAAGGTGTCACAGATTTTTTAGAACTGTTTTAAGTAAGTACCTGTAATGGTGAGAAGTTGTCTGTATTTTTTTCAGGTCTGTATTATGCTTACCTTTCCTCCCATTAAAAAGAATGGGGGCAGGGGTGATTTATGCCATTTTTGGAACAATTTCACCTAATCTTCTTCTGATACTGTAATACAGATTGGATCAGATGGGAATCTTTCAAGTGTGCAGGCTAGATCTTTACTGTTTTTTCCAGTTGGGAGATTGAGAATACCAGTAAAAAATCAGGGGGAGCTGGGAGAATAGGGAAGACAAGATGCTGCTGATATGTGAAGTAGGGGTATCCTGCCTTCTGTGTGATGCAGGTTAGCTTCTGGTGAATTCAGAATTTGATGTCTCATAGCTGCCTTTATCAAGGTGCTACAGCTACTTACCTGTCACATATTATTCTGAAGCTGCTCACATGCCAACACAGATATCGGTGTGGTGCTTTGTTAACTTTTGGATTAGACCCACTTTAAGCCTCAGAGCAGTATCTACAGATACTAGTACAAAAAAGATGTTGCATGTGTGTGTTATTTTAAGTTCCATAAGTGAAAATACAGTTGTCTGATTGTACACATAACTACAATGTGTTGTTAGAGGTTAACAAGATGTGATACAAGAACTAACTCAAGGTGCTACTTGTTGTGGGTCTCCTGATTGAGGAGTAAGTGCCTCTGCTTTGTTAGTTGTTGTTTGGTTTCAGGTAGCATACACCTAGATCTGTGGGGATTTGCTGCTATTGCCACCCAGGGTCCTGCAGCCAGTTTCCTTTTATCTATTTTATACAGTGAGTGAATCTCCATCCTCAAATCTTTCATTGATTGAGGTAGCAAGAAGGCTGAAGCAGCAAATAGCTGGCTGCTGTGTAGGCTCATTTTAAATGTCTCATGAATAAATTTAAATGTTTCTGAGTTTTGGCAAGTTAAACACTGGTTATGATTGCTTGAAACTAGGAAATTACCAAAAAATTTAGCTGATTTAGTCTACCATTCCTAAATTGATGAGTCAGGCTCTCAAATGGTATAATGTAATATAATTGGTCAGTTAATTTCCAGGGTTAATTTCTGTGTCTTCCGGGATATGTTCAATGGTAACTGCAGATGAGTGAGACAATGTACTTGAAAAAAAAAAAAAATACATAGTCTTCATTATGACTGAAATCTGGGCATCTAAATTATTGAAACAAATTGCTCTAAGTGAATGCTCTTTCCAAAAATAAAATATAAAACATTGAAAGCATCTTATAACATGACAATCACGTCTTCCGAGTACTTACAACAGAATCCTTGAAAGAGATCTCCTTTATCCTGGTAATTGAATCACTTTATTACATAAATTGTTTGTTTCTGCTGAAAGATATTAATCAATAAGTTTTGCGTTTGTGGTTTTGTTTTTTGTTGGATTGTTTTTCAGATTTCCTAGGAATGAAAATAGTTGGTGAGCTGCTGCGAAGGGCAGGTGCCTTTTTTATGCGGCGTTCCTTCGGTGGGAACAGGCTCTATTGGGCAGTTTTTGCTGAATACGTAAAAACTATGTTAAGGGTAAGTAAATTACTGAACTCTCAAAGTGTATGCTTAAGAAATACTGTATTGCAGTGATTCATGTTAAACGTGCATGATGTGAGCAGGATATTGAAAGTCTTCATCGTGGTCTGAGGAAATGGATTTTACCTCAGAATTCATGTGTGAAGAGCATGTTTGCAGTCTCTTCCTGCAGTTCATCAGTGGGTGATAAACAAATTGCTGAGCTTCAGTTTCCTTGGCTCATGTGTCCATATCTCATAACAGACAAAATATTTTTATTAATTTAACTGTATGTTGTGGCAAATACAATAGATGAATATAAGCTTCAAAATGACTGAAGTTAGAGATGCATGGCTTCCATTAAAAAAAAAAAAACTGCTTACTTTTTAAGTACTTAAAATTATTTGTGAGCGGTAAAGATGAAATGTTTTTATGTTTCTGACAAGCTTTTTTGTTTGTTTTACTTTTGTAGAATGGTTATGCCCCAATTGAGTTTTTTCTTGAAGGGACAAGAAGCCGCACTGCCAAGACTCTGACTCCAAAGTTTGGTGGGTTTGTCGGACACTTGGAACTTTTTATGATTAATGTTTTCCGTAGTGGTTATGTTATTCTAAAGTTGCTCAGCTAGGAAGGGATGTTGAAGTGGTAGGAAATTGGCAAAGTCTGTCATAGTGGAAAAAAACACTATAGTTTGATTTCCAAGGCCAAATAAAGAAGGGCAGCAATACATGCCTCTTGCACTCTGTTTCTTTCTCTCCCATTGTGTAACTAATTGCATAACTCTTCCCTATTTTCTTTCTGGAAAATAGGCTACCCCGTACCTGCACAGAAGTATTTTGAGCTGTTTCTAAAAGACAAGGGGAATCTTTAGAAAGATGATGATGAGCGAGTGCAAAGAAGTGCTATTGAAAAGAGCACAAACAGCTGTCCAAATGCATTGCTTAAATTTACCTTCTGTTCTAAAGCTTGGACAATGTCTTCTGCTTTTGCTTAGTGAAGAGAGAACAAACATAACATTCACCTATTTACAGTTTCTAAAACTTACTTAACTTTGAAAAAGATATCTTGCAGCTGCTTTTCACTTGAAGACAAGTGTTTCACTTTTTTTTTTTTTAATCCACTTTGCAGGTCTTCTCAGTATTGTGATGGAACCATTTTTTAAACGTGAAGTCTTTGACACGTACCTTGTTCCCATCAGCATCAGCTACGAGAGGATATTAGAAGAATCTCTCTATGCATATGAACTCCTAGGAGTCCCAAAGCCCAAAGAATCTACATCTGTGTGTAAATTCCTTAAGAACAGAATATAGGTGCATACACACCCTGCAGCATACACACCCCGCAGCACTAAAATTTTATTTCTGCTCTTCCCATTTTTTTAGGGGTTGTTAAAGGCCAGAAGGATCCTCAGCGACAATTTTGGTACCATACACATCTACGTTGGCCAGCCGGTGTCACTTAGAACGTTGGCTTCTGGGAGAATCAATCTCTGCCCGTATAACTTGGTTCCCAGGTACCAGATCTTTCCATGACTTATGCACAGGAAAAACATTTGTTTACATGTAGTCCTCACCAATGTAAAAATAATTAAGAAGTTTTTTGGTTTTCTTTTTTTTTTTTTTTTAACTTTGGTTTCAATTTCTCTCCTCTGCCCTCCATTTGACTACTGAAGATGTTTTGTCTGCACTCATAGCTATCATGTTTGTGACTGGCTGTTTCTGAAATAGGTTGTTACTTCCATTGCTCTGTTCTCGGTTGAGAAGGTGCCATTTTAAAAATTCATGATGGTGTATGAGTCTGGCAAAACTTTATTTTCTGAGAATGCAGTGGTTTTGTTACTTTAAAAATCTACTTTCTTTCCCTTCTTGTTTTATTACTACAAACAGTTTTGTGATTGTGTACCAAGAAGCTTCAGCTATGGCTAGAATTGGGTGGATTTGCAATTTGTTATATAAAATTATAATGCTTTTGAATGTTTTTCAGGATAGCAAGTGTATAGCATCAATACAGAGTTCTGTTTCAAATATTTTTGTGAATCTACTGATTGTTTTCTCTGTACTACATAGTGCATAGGTAGAATTACCCTCCAGATGTTAGGTGCTGGAAAGTAGTTATGGATCTTGGAGCAATACAGAGGAAATCTGTAATATAAATCATACTCTTCCCTATTTTGGAGCTTTTTAACCTTGAACTGCATGGTTCTTTTCAGACATCTTCCACAGAAGCCTTCTGAGGATATCCAAGAATTTGTCAGTGATGTGGCGTATAAAATGGAGCTCCTGCAAATCGAAAACATGGTTTTGAGCCCATGGGTGCTAGTTGCTGCCGTCCTGCTCCAGAATTTGCCAGCTATGGATTTTGAACTTCTAATAGAAAAGACGCTGTGGCTGAAAGGCTTAACACAGACTTTTGGAGGTTTCATTGAATGGCCTGGTATGCACAGAATGTGTTATTTCTGTTTCTTTTTTTGTTTGTTTGTTTGTTTATGAAGGATACATTATTTTTATGTGGAAGCAGTGTATAGTGACAATGTTACAGATTTGTTTTCATGGGTGCTGAGTCATAAATGGATTTCAGGATATGCCAAAAATGATGCTAACATAGAAAGGGTTTTGCCCTAGGGTCTATAGAAGATGCTACTCTGAAAAACAGTTATTTCCTGAAGCGTGTAATGAGCGAGAAATTATAGACTGTTTTATAACGTCTTTCTGAAGGTGGTCTTAAGTCCTAGGCAATTAATTACCAAGTCTGCAACAGTACCTCAGTAAAATGCTACATTTATTGCTTGATATTGGCTGTGAGTTGGTACTGTGGTAAAGAACTAGCCTAAACAAATGTGTGAAATAAATAAAACCAAAGCTATAATCTGATTATTTATTTTTAAATTTGACTTCATCCTTTTGGGGATGCAGTGATGACTTTTGAGGTAGTGGCTTCTATGTTTTTATATTATACACACACATACATAAATATATATATATATATATATATATTTGTGAGAAGGTTGATTCTTCTTCCTCTTCTGAACACTTGTTTTAAGCATCTCTCTTTGAGCCAAGCTGACACAGGTAATTTGTTTTGGAGCCTCAGGACATAAGTGGATAAGCTGGCAAAGAAAAATAGTGTGTGGTGCAAAAACCTTCTCACTGCAGGTATATTTAAACTATGGATCTTTGCTTTTGTACTTGTGTGTAATCAAGGATCACTCTCAGTATTGCAACAGAGAAATATGAGCAGGCCACAGTTATAACAGAGCTCTCATTTCTGGAAAAATATCACTTCTCCTTTCAGGTATCTTCACCGTAGTAAATGTGGACGCAGTCTGCTCCTGCCAGAATGTGAAAGGAAAAATGTCATGGTGGTGTTTAATATCATTTAGAATCTTACTGCTTAGTAAACTGAAGAATATACTGCATTTGGGTTTGCTTATTTATTTTGTTTTCATAGCAAAAATGAATAAACTTTTGCTTTAGTTGCAGAGAACGGAATATAGGCAAGGTATTGAGATGGAGGAAAAGATTTTGTTTGAGTGTGTTGGCCTTGCACTAGGTGTCATTTGCATAGAAACAGAGTTGTTTGTTCGTTTGGTTTGAATTGTCAATAATTTGAAAGAATAAACAATTTTAAAGGTTAGTTTGGAGATGTCACCATGTCAGCAGCTACATGCATCCTGTCTGTGCTGTTTCTTCTGCTCCCATGCTGGTTGGTGGTTACAGGCAGAACATTGGCTTAGGTTATAGAAATTTTATATTAAAAACAGGAACTGAAAAATGGCCCTCTCTCAGTTATTATTACACTGAGAAACTTGTGAAAACATTGCCAAAGCTGGAATACAGTAGGCTGAAGGAGCAAATAAGATGCAAGGAGGTTCTACGTGAAAGCTAGTGTAAGGGGAAAATATGTTTTTGTTTTCCAGTCGAAGTCTGGATTGATTTGATATGCTTGTGTTGCTCTGGTCATGTAAATGGTATTTTCATGTTCAGTTAAGTTTTTGTTGCTTCTTTCCTTGCTTGCTTAGTGGTTCACAATGTAGGGAATTTTGGTAGGGCTTAAAGCCTATGATATTCTAAAAAGATGACTGTATTTTAAGACTTGAGGTGCTGTTCTTTATCTGCTTAAAGTTCTTTGAAGGACTAATATAAAAAAATATAAAAAATAACAAACCCTAAACCCACCCAGTTCCTTGCTTTAGAGTTTTTAAAAGGATTTTAATGTAACAAAAGTATACTTGGGTTTAAGTGCAAGCTGTTTTCTTTTTGAGCAGGTACATTATGCAATGACCCCTCAGTTAGGATTTTTTTAAACTTAATTATGATGAGGGATTCCTTGTTTTTGAGAGTTGAAGAAAAACATTTTAAAGACTTGTGCATCTGATTCAAAGATTACAGTGTCAGGAATTCCTAAGCCAAAGTGTTTCCTTAATTATGACTGTTTCCATCAAATAGTTCTAGCCTCTTTTATTTGGAGGCACAGAATCTTTATTCCAGAGACAAAGAAATTACTTGTTACTGTTAGCAAGTGGAAGAATTTGACAGAAGTGTCTGAAATTTGTTCTCTCTGTTGTTCTCAGCCCAGGCATTGTCTACATTTTTCTAACTGAATGTTTGATGCAGTAATTGGTCCTAAAAACAAATCTTGATGAAATACTAGCATACTTCAGACAGTGTCAACAGAGACGTATTCTCTTTTGCATCTTCCTGACTCTTGCGTTTTCTTGCTAGATAATCTTTGTGCCAAAAAAGCAGTTACGTCTGCCCTCGCCCTGCATTCCAACATTGCTCGCCTCGTCAACGGCCACGTGGTCCTTAATGACACAGGAGAGGAAGATGGAGCTGTAGGGGAAATTGTCTTCAAGCGAGCTCTGGCCATCCTCATGTGTGGTAACTACAGAAACCAGTTGCTGAATGTCTTTGTGCGTCCCTCTCTGGTGGCACTCGCCTTGCAAATGACACGCAGCTTCAGGAAAGGTACGTTTGGGTAACTCGGGGAGCCCACTGTCATGTCAAGCTTTGCTCCCTGTCATGTCCTCAGTGAGAGGAGCAGGAGATTCCTGTGATTGATAGTGGGAACTACTTAACAGTTTTGTTCCAGGACTTTAAATAAGGTCCTGTGGCATAAATTGGGTGTGTTGGGAGGGGACTTTTTTTTTTTTTTTTTTTCCATTTTTGTTTACCCCTTGATACTTTTGAAGTATCAAGGCATATTCTGGTGAGACAGCAGGCACGGGGTGATTCCAGTTCTTATTTACACTGTTCTACAGTCCAGAAGTAGTTGAGTTTAGAAGAACATATTTGGGAGTGCTTAGGTTGCTTCCCTTGTGGTATACATTATGAAACTGCCAGAGGGTGAAATGGCCCCGAAAGTGGCAAAAATCACCTCTTGTATTTCAGCTATTAAATAAAAGCATGCTAGGCAGTGTCTCCTGTCTTTGTTGTGAGGCTCCCTTTCATGGCAGTGTAAAATAAACTACAACCGTTCATTGTTTTGTTGGCATTTAGCAGACCTGCTTTTTAGGTTACATACTACACTCAGTTCACATTCACACACAGTGCAGCCAGTTCTCAGCCTTTGTTCTCTTCCCAGTGCTGCTCCTGAAGTGTTTCAGTGCTTTCCAATACTTGGATCGTTAAGTAAAACTTCAAAATATATACCTTGGTTTTGTGCAGCATCTGACAGTATGGTATTTAATGTATGTTCTTAGAAGCTACAGTCCCCTGTTTTTGCCTTTGGTAAAATCTGAACCGAGTACTTTGACTACTTCCTGTTTTACTGTGGTGATTTCTGTTGTATATGTACTCATGGTTTTAATGTCAAGTTCAAATTTTATTTGAGGTAGATATTCTCTCTCAGGAATAATAATAGAGAGTAAATATTTTCTCTGAAATAAGGAGTTAATGGCTTTTCAATGGCATCCTTTTAAATTATGTTTTTTAAAACAACACTGTACAATATTTTTTTCAGAGGAAGTCTACAGCTGCTTCAGCATCTTGAGAGATGTGTTCTCTGATGAGTTCATCTTCTTTCCTGGTATTTCATTGAAGGTAAAAACATCCTTTATACAAAAATACTGATTGTCCATAGCACAGCCAGTTAAAATAGCATCTGATTTTGGGGCTCTGTTTAACACATGCCTTGTGATAAATACCTACAGAGATATCAGCTTAATCGGTAAGTGGGAGGGAGAACTTAAAAGAGGGTCAGAGTGGAGGTAGTCATTAGGTTAGTTGCAAAACATTGTGTGAATCCACAAGGTTGCATATGCAGTCTTTTTTTTAATTCCTCCACTGTGTTTTTTAAAAAAAAAAAAAACAAACAAACAAAAAAAAACAAAAAACTGAAACTTCCTGAACTATTGAAGTGAGCTGTAGCAGAAGTTTGGCTTTTTTATAAAAAACTACCAATCTTCTAGAATGAATATAAAAATTAGTAGAGCAGTCTTTTTTTTTTTCTTTATAATGAAGTGTAAATACTGTCCTGTTCCTTTGCGGTTATGAAAGAGACTTTAGGCTATGAAGAAAGTGTTAATGTAGGTCTAATTGTCTAATTGGACTCTTTCACAGAGTGGGTATGTTCTGTCAGCACAGAAGCAAAAGAGGAGTTTTCATTGAGGTTATAGCAGGGTCATTTTTCCTTAAAGCTCTTGCAGGCTGTGTAGCAGAGGGGGCACTGCTGCTCTTTCAGAAAGTTAAGCTATGGGTCCTATACTAATTACTGATCAACCATTGTATGTCCTTGTTATCCTTGACAAATAGAGTATGCAGTTCTAAATTTAAGTCCTTATTGTCTTCTGCTTGATTATAGTCCTTCTAGTGCAGCTGTGATCGGCTGCTTTGTGTAGCGCGATACGTGTGGTCTGTGCTGCTGGGGCTGCCGCAGCGCTGTGCCAACACCCAGAGCTGTGTGTGTTAGAGCACATCTCCCTACCACCTCTCCTCCAGTGCTGTATCTACCTCTGCAGCATTTATACAGCAGCTGGTGTTCCTCTTACACCTTGAAATCTGAATATTACGGTGCATATGTACACTTTTTTCTAGTATATAGTGTTAATGGCTTTGAGCCCTTTTAGATTTTTATTACTGGCAGTGTCTCGTGTAGATTCCGATATTACACTATGAGCACTAAGAAGGAAGTACTTAGAGTAAAGCCTGGTTTAAACCTCTGCAGATGAAATCTTACAGAGCTAGGAAGGTACAGCCTGTGAAGGTTTTTGAAGTGAAAGCCTTACTAATTGCACAACGGTGTCCCTAGCAGAGTCTTAGGGAAGCTTGAGTTGCATTGTATTTGCCTGAAAGCAGCTTCCCCTCATTCCACCCGCCTTCCCATATCAGCATTACTGAGACAAAGCCGGTATTGTTCGTGCGTGCTGCCTTGTTACAGCACTCAGTGTGTCTGCACGCTCTCCGAAAACAGCTGGACACAGAAAAGATGTGAAAACTGCAGGCAGTACTTTGATCCCTGCAGGACACGCTGTGTCAGTTTGTACACGTCCTGCAGGGTTGGACCTGGCTCTGGTCCAGCCAGCTTGAAAAGCAGGTGAGCACAAATTTATTAGTAAAAACTGGTTTGACGTCATACCCAATACAAACTGTAAGTCCAGGTGCAGTTTTTATTTGGGTTTAAAACAGCTTAAATGTGATTTTTGTTAAATGTTAAGGCCAAATATCTAATAGCGATATTTAATTGTGATCTTTCCTGCATTTAAAAAAAAAAAAAAAAGAAGGTAATTTACGTAAGAATATTCAGGATGCATGACTATATTAAAATCTCAGCAAGACACCCCTCGGGTCATCCACGTGTCTATCATGTCCACTCCCTCCCCCTTCTTTTCCTCTGGTAACGGAAGGAAAATAATTTTGTCACTGACATTTCCACAGTCTGTATCTTTTGGCCATTGTGTTGCCCTTTTTTTGTAGACAGCAGGTCAGTGAACTGCGTTATCGTTTATTGCTAACAGTGTGCATGAGATAAAAGAAAGCCCTGACTTAAAAAAAAATAATAAATAAAATTAAATTAAAAATTAAAAAAATCCACCACCATCACCAAACAAACAAAACAAACAAACAAAAAATCCTTAAAATAGACAACTTGTCTGTATTCCGACAGAATCCAAGGGAATACAAGCTGGCTGTTACAATAGCAACCACAGCCTCTTTCTAAGGTCCTAGGCTTGTTGTACTTCCAGATTTGCTCTAAGATTGTGTTCCCACTGCCTTTTTAGAAGGGTGTTTCTGGTATATAGGAAAATTTTGGTTCATGCTTCCAGAGAACCAAAGTGAGAAATGGAAGAAGTGTCATGTTGTGTGTTTTTTGTTGTGGTTTTGTTTTGATTTATTTTTTTGTGTTTGGTTGGTTGATTTTGTGGGAAAAAGTCTCTGCACTTGCTGTAGATGTTAACATTTCAGTTGCGGTTCTCTCTCCCAGGATTTTGAGGAAGGATGTTTTCTACTCACAAAATGTGATGCGATTCAAACAACTCAACAGGAAATCTACCTTACTGACAAAGGAAGTGTTATAGTATCTTTCTTGTCAGCTATGTTCAGACCTTTCGTGGAAGGTTATCAGGTAGGCTGTTTTCCAAAAATTATCTTTTTTATCCTGTGTTTTATACGAAAAGTAGTAGAGTAGTGATAGTTCTGCAGTACAAGGAGCGACTGTTTCCATGGCTGGAGAATGGAAGAGTTGAGAAATAGCAGTAACAGGTATCTTAACATCACCTTCCCTCCAGGAACCTGATTTCAACTTTTGGCTCAGACTTCTCAGAATGACTAAAGCAGTAAGCTGCTTTGTAACGTGACGAGCTATTGCGGGTATACAAGCTGCACAGGGAGTATGCTGCTGGCAGGCTCCCTTGCTCTTTCATAGAGGAAATCTTGCTTAATTCATTTTGTGTCCCATATCTGGTAGGATTGTGTGTGTGTGTTTGTTGTGTTTTTTTTCCCCCAAAGGTTTTAATATGGCTAAACACTTACAATCCTGTAATATATAACCTGCACAAAAATAGGAGGCTAAAATCTCTATGTCAGCATAACATTGGTGGGAATGTAGATGTTTGAACCTAGTAGATGAGGGAACCGTTAATGATCTGGTGTGTGACTTAGGCTGGTCTGTACTGATTTGCCTGATTTTATTCCGATCTGTAAAAACAGATAGTGCTTTAATAGAATTATACTGGGTTTGATTGCAAGAACAGAAATGTTAAATTGATGTCTAAGGTAACCATTTCAGTAATGTATGCTGAGTCTTTTAATATTAAGATTCTCATGCACGCTAAACAGTAATAAATTTTTCAGGTGTGCTATTTAATGATACCTTTTGATTTCCTCCCCTATCTTTTCAAAGTGTAATAACGTTACTTCCTTTTGGGGACATCTTTGTAACTAATAACAAATTGATAATCACAAGGAAAGAAGTGCTGATGTTTATTTTCTTGTAATGTTAGTTAATTTTCAGATACCTATCAAAGGAAACAAGAGAAGCCTTTACGGAGAAGCAATTTGTACCTGGAGTCCGCAACTTTGTTTTTCAGCTTCTTGAAAAGGGTGCGTACAGCTGTCATGCAACATGATTTTAGGAGCTTAATCTGTTAATGAACAGTGGTAAAACTTTCGTTTTTTTTCTGCTTTCTGTAGGGAATACACAGTGTTATGAAGCGCTGTCTTCTGACATGCAGAAAAACGCCTTAGCAGCTCTTGTGCAAATGGGTGCAGTAAAGAAGAAGAAAATGTAAGCAACGTTGGCTTTTTGTTATATAAAAGACAACGTGGGGTTTTACTGGAAATTCTTAATGACTGATCTATTAGCATTAAGCAGTACAGCACACACCTGATCACCTGAGCATCAGTCAACTGAAGGTTGATTTGGATTTACCTGAGTTGTGGTGAAGACCCAGGTAGTTGCTTTCTGTTCGCATTGTGGAAGCAGAGTGGAACCCCTCAGAGTGAAAACAGTCCCGCGGGACCCAGCAACAGAATTCAATAACTCACTACTGGGCTTCTTCTGACTCCCTTTTCTAAACCTTTTGGTTTTCAAAATCTTTACCAGGGCTTTGATAAGCAAATAGAAAAGCCCTGCTTATTCTGTGTGTTACAGTAAGCCTCATCAGGCAATGTAAGCAATAATCAGGAATACTAATACTTTTTTGTGTTTTGGCACTGAAATCTCAAATCAACTCCAATGAAAGCTTAGACATTAAAGTTACTTAACACTGTTCCCCAGACTAATATTAAACAACAGCTACATCTATGCTTATACAGAAACATGGTTACGTATACTTCATGTTATCAGATTAATTTGTGTTGAGGTGGTACTTCTTATATTTAAAATTATAACCATAGAAGACCCTGCTACAAGTCCCCACATTGTCTTGACTGTTTTATAGAACAGTGTTGGCAGCTGATGACCTAATTTTTTTTTTCTTATTTGTCTGTCGAGGAAATGAATTGGTTAAGGTTTGTATTGCTCTTGGAAAGCGCACAAAGTGCTGTTGTTGTATGTCCCCCTGCTATGTCATTATGCTAACTAAATGTCTGTAGCTGAATTCCCCTTTCAAGTAAATGGAATAAATCAAGTGCAACAGATTTTGAGATCAGCAGAAGGTTTGATTCAGTTTCAGTGACACGGTCTTGAAAATTGTACCACTGAAAACAAACAAACAAATGTTCTCTTCTTGTGGTTATCCCCAATAAAAAAATGAGGGAATACAGACACAGGGGGTGTAAATGAGAGGAAAGATAAACCCTAACAATCCTTGAATACACTTGTGTTTAAAAGTCTGCTGTGACCTAAAAATTGATAAGTACGCTGGTAGGATGAAGAATGTGATGACATTATGAAAATGTTTCATTCAGATTATTTGTGTAGAAATAACTGAAATAAGAGATATCCATTGAAGTAACAATTTTGTGGTTTTTTTGTTTGTTTGTTTTGTTTTGTTTTAACTGTAGGTCCAGTGGATTCACTTACAATGTAAATCAAGAGGCTGTTAATAAAATCCTGGATGTGTTTGGTGAGTGTCTTGAGCGGTCTCTAGTTCATTTGAAGAGAACTTCTGAAGTTACAAAGGAGTTTGGTTGTGAGGCATTGGAAGGGGCTGCCCAGGGAAGTGGTGGAGTCACCATCCCTGGGTGTCTTTAAAAGACGTTTAGATGTAGAGCTTAGGGATATGGTTTAGTGGAGGACTGGTTAGTGTTAGGTCAGAGGTTGGACTCAGTGACCTCGGAGGTCTCTTCCAACCTAGGTGATTCTGTGATTGTGTGAGTTTGGACAACGAAGATATGTTAGACCTAGTGTTTTTTCCTAATAGTTCCTCATATAAACCAAAAGGTAATTTAATAGAGCACTTGCAAGTAAGTGATTTTTTTTTTTTCTTCTTCTTTTTGTCAGATGCCAGGATACCTGTACAGAAGCCTGTGGCTGCAAGACTTTAAGTGGTTTTTGATGCTGTGACTGGACGTGAGTACCTGCTGGGGGCACAGACCACTGCCAGAGCGGAGCGGGGACGGCAGCAGACCAAGCTCACGCCTTGTCCGTCTGTCTGGACGTTGTCAGCGTGCGAGGCAGAAGCAGGCACCGAGGCTGTGGAAGGGTGGTCTTCACCTGGGGTACTTCCCCTAACCACTTAGAGACTGCTGCCGCCGCTGGCTAGAGTTATATTTGTATACTCACCTGTGGTTTGCTTTGTAAAATGGATTAAACCTTTTTTTTTTTTTTTTTTTTTTTGGATACCTATTTAAAGAGAAGCGCACAGTAACGCCTACTTAAAATACATTTTTTAGACTCGTAACGAGCCACCTGGTCGGTCTCAAAGATTTCCCTGGCGAAGCTGTAACGGGGGGCACCGACGGCTGCGCATTAAAACGAGCGTCCAGACAAACGCCTTGCCGGCTGCCTGTGTGCGGGACGAGGCCCGGGGGGCGAAACCCTTGCGGGGGGGGAGCTGCGGCTTTCAACCACGGCTCGGCCGCCTCACGGCCGTTGCGTTGCGTTGCGTTGCGTTGCCGAGCGGGGCCGCTGGGGGCTCGCTGCGCTGAGGCGGCGGGGCGGAGCCGTTGGCGGGCGGCCGTTGGGCGGCCGTTGGGCGGCGCTGAGGGGCGCTCCGCCTGGCCGCGGCGATGGCGGGCGGCGTGGAGCTGGGCTTCGCGGCGGCGGCCGGCCCGGAGGACGCGTGGCGGCTGCGCAGCGCCTACTTCCCCAGCAAGCTGGGCGGGCGGCCGGCCTGGCTGGGCGAGGACGGGCTGCCGGGCCTCGGCGCCCTGCGCTGCGCCCGCTGCCAGCAGCCCCGCGCCTTCCTGCTGCAGCTCTACGCGCCGCTGCCCGGCCGCCGCGACGCCTTCCACCGCAGCCTCTTCGTCTTCGCCTGCCGCGGCGCCGCCTGCTACCGCCTGCCCGGCCCCGGCGGGCCGCTCTGCGGTGAGCCCGGGGGCTGGTGGCGGTGCGGGGGGCGCCCCGCTGCCCGGCCCGGCCCCGCTGAGCGCCGCCTCTCCCCGCAGTGTTCCGGAGCCAGCTGCCGCGGCGGAACCGCTTCTACCCCGAGGAGCCGCCCCCCGAGGATCCCCCGCCGGGCCCCGTGGCTCCTCCCGGGCGGCTCCGCAGCGGCGCCCGCCTGTGCCGCGTCTGCGGCTGCCTCGGGCCCCGCGCCTGCGGCCGCTGCCACCGCGCCGCCTACTGCGGGACCGAGCACCAGGCGCTGGACTGGCGCCGCGGGCACCGCCGCACCTGCGGGCAGGCCGGGGATGCAGGTGGGTCCCCAGCGGGCCCCCAGCCGGGCTGGCTGAGAGAGGCCGCTGGGGTAGCGCTGGTGGAGGGCTGCGGATGGCTGTGCTGGTAGGGGCTGGCTGCAGGATGGAGGAGTGTGGGGAACAACGCTGTTGTTCCTGACACACTGCTTGTGCCCTCTGCGGGTTGCCTTTAAAATGCCTTCGTAAAGGAGCACACGAGGTGATGACTAAAACGACACTGTGCAGGTCAGTAGAAAAAAAGTACTTCAGATTTGTTTTAGAAGACAGCCTTTTCTTATGCCAGCCCTTCCCTCTCACGCTGACATCTCATTCACACTTCTGGGATGTTCCAAGGAGAAGTACAGAGTGTTTAAAGGATTTGGTAGTGCGATGTAACTTGGTGAGCGTGTGCTGTGTCTCTGTTCAGGCATTGAGCTAGTCCCTCCAACCGGGGCTGCAGGAAGTGGAAGCACTGCACCGAGCCTGTCTGAATTTAAGAAGAGATTGGACTGTGAACTTAGGCACATGGTCTGAACTTTTGGGTAGACCTGTGCGGTGTCGAGAGTTGGACTTGATGATCCTTAAGGGTCCCTTCCAACTCAGGATATTCTATGATTCTATGATTCTATGAAAGTGATTCATGCAAATCAAGTTATGGGTCAGGCTTTTGAGTCACGTAACTGGAACAGTGAGAATATGAAACATAACAGAACACAACTAATGCTATCGTTACGGAAGGCATCGTCGATGCATCTGTGGAAACTTTGGCTCCTGAAAATATGCAGTGGGCAAATGTGAGGAATGGTGTGGCCTCAGGGTACTCAATGCAGACTTGACTTGTGTGCATATGCTGCTTAGAATGGGATATGCACAGAGGTGTCAAACTGCAGTTCTTTGGGATTTTTTTAAATGCAGCTGCTAAGACTGTCTGTCTTCCGTGTCATGTGGAGTTACAAAGGCTCAGAGCAATGCATCATTTACTGTAGGTTTTCTACTCTTGTTAGAATTTTTCTTATTTTTGTATCAGATTTAACAATGATGTAGGTTTGTATTTTTTTCACCCTTGCCATGTTTGGGTTGTATTTTTGCTACGCAGCTTGCTGTGGATACTTTTGGTGAGAAGAGCGTGAAATATGAATTGGCGTTGTGAAGTGATGTTTTCTGCTTTGCAGATAACTCGGAGAATGCGACGACAGCTCCAGGCGAGGACAAATTCCTTTTCCCAGAATATGAGATTTTGATAGAACCTGAGGAACCAGAATTTCCTGCTGACAGCAGTGCTGATCCTGATGATGACAAAGGAGCTGCAGGTACATCAAAGGAAGCAGAAGAACAGGAGGAACACAGAGTTAGTAGCAGCACAGGTAAGAAACATGACACTGCAATTCTTCTTAACGAAGCCTGTCTTACCTCTTTAAAATACCACATGCTGTTATTTTTAAGAGTTCCATCTAAGCTACTGGTGACAAAAAGCTGTAGTCAGTAGCGGTGCAGGCTTTTTGTATACATCCCATATTAATTAAGTGTTCTTATGGGAGAGACTCACTGGGCCCCAGCCCTGGGAGTTGTTAGAGCAGCTGCTGCAGATAGCTAGGAGCATACTGTGCCCTTGTGTGCTTTGCTCAAGTACGTTAAAACTTGAGTGAGATGAGCAGGGTCCTGAGCATCTGCTTCTTTCTGGACACTGCGGGAAGCAGGAGCCTGGATTAGAGGTTCTCGGTTTAGCTTGTTTTAATACATGGAAAATGCATGCTGAACCTCGTTGTCTTTACCAGAAGGAAACTGTCCTGAGGTTATTTTCGTTGTCCTTGAATTCAGAACTTGAAGTGCAGGCCCTTTCTCCACAAAATTAATGTGTTTGTAGTCACCGCACAGGCTTTGCACACACCCAAGGTTTGCGGTTACAGGGGAAAGCTGCTGGGTTCCCAGCTGGCCCTAAAGCTGGCTGGAGGCTGCTCGATGCTCCGCATTGATGTGAAGGTGGGAGGGCTGTGGCAGGAGTGCAGCAGACGCCCTCCTCAGTGATAGAAACTGGAAGTGTGTCCTGTGTGCAGCATGGGCGGCCTTTTCCAGATGTCACATGCTGAAGGCTTAGCGCTTAGTGATCCCTGCTGGAAGCCATAAATGTTGGTAGATGACCTCCTTCTCTTTCTAATGTGCAATTACTCATGTCTATGGTTAAAATGCTACTAAAACTAATAAACGGATATGTGCCAGGATCTTAGGTGTCACAAATTAAAAAACGTGTCTTAGAGTGATGTACACTGGGAATGGCTGCGAACAAAATACACTTACAGATGCAACATTGTTTTAAATTTTTGGCTGTCTTGCATTAACCTGTAATGTTTGTGGGTTGTGTTTGTTTGTTTGTTTGCTTGTTTTTTTTTTTGTTTTTTTTTTTTCTTGCTTAGGTGAAGGGAGTCAGTCCTTAGATGAAGAAACACTGGAAGCAATGGCAAAACATGAGACTGAAGACGACAAGATTTTCCGCATGTTTAAAGAGCGAATAGCTGCTGAACCAGAGCAGGTCAGAATATAAGTATATGGGGCATACATAGAACTTGCAGATTCTGGCACAGCATTGTTCTCCACCTGTTTCACTTCCATGTCTGTGATTATAAATGGTGATGGAAATGCCTCCTCATTCTCTAAACACTTTAACATAGGCTAATCTTCTGTAGGGGCCAGATCATATAAAACATGCAACTATTTAAAACAAAAACACGGTTCCTGGTTCCATGCAAAGGAAACACATGAAAGGAAATCCGTGAAAGCAGAGGAGGAAGCAGCAAGTCTCTCTGTTTTTCAGCTTGTAGCTCAGGCATTAGGGTGAACGTCTAAGAAGTAGGAGACCTTGAGTCTGTTTTCCCCTTGCTTGGGGTAGGTGCATCATCTCCATGCATAAGTGCCCTCTTGCTGATAAGGCCTGATTAGCTATGTAAGTATTTAGATAGTAATAGAACAAAAAAGAATAAAAATGTCTGAAAATACTTAAATCTTGGACAGTAGGATAATCCCCTTGTATTTAGACTCAAAACTGCAAACAGAGCTGTGCTGCATCCCTGACTTCTCTGTACACTTCTGTGTACTCATCTATCAGTCCTCTCTGCCTCCATCTCAAAGCTAAAATACCTGTCTAGCATTTATGGGTCCCTTAATTTGAGAAATACAAACTACAGTGATCTAGGGATAAATTGCAAAGAAGGCTACGTGAATACTTACACAAGTTTTCTTAACCAGCTGAGTCCATGCAAAGAACAGTTTTGTTTAGAATTCTGCATTTGCTGCTGATTGACTTGTTTCTACACCCATCTTACACCTTTGTCTACGTCAGTAACCACTCATTTTATAACCAGCTGAGAAGGCAGTCTCGATCACTTAACCTTCTGCTTAATTCTAGATCATTAGATACTGCAGAGGAGGAGAAGGCCCAATCTGGGTATCGAGGGAAAATATCCCCAAAGAACAAGATATCCCAAATTGTGCATGTGGTGCCAAAAGAGTATTTGAATTCCAGGTATGTAAATTCATTTAAAGGTAATGCAGGTAACATAGTTCAGGCTTAACGGGTCTAATTGTGTAGGTATTGACTTATGCTTAGAGCAAAGGAGTTGAAGTTGGTACTAAATAATGATGCAAATTTGTACAGAGCCCGTATTTACTATTGCAATTACTTTTCCCTATAGGATTTTCCAATTTAAAAAGTGTGTTTCCATAGAGAGAGAGAGTAAAGAGCGGTTGTGGGCTACCTCTAACCCCTTTTTTTCCCCTGAAGATTATGCCACAGATCCTGAACCACCTCCAGGTTGACAGCCTTGGAGAGAGCATTGACTGGGGAACACTGGTGGTGTACACGTGTGCTGAGAACTGCGGGGATGAAAACGAGTACGTTGAGGAGTTCATATGGAAACAAGACTTCTCCACATCCTCTATTAAATTTCCATCAAGTTCCTAAGTTGCATCTAAATGTTATGTTTTCCTTGTTTAGTGCATCTGTGCATTTTGCAAGTAGGTAACTGAACTAACATCAGTGACACCTGTCTATCCTGTAACAATACAACTACTAGGAGACTGTGACAGCCTCTTTATGGTGCTCCAGAGGAGCAACTTCAACAGGCCAGATGCAATTATTAATTGAATTTTGGTTCAAATCTCAGTTCTGAATGTTTAAATAAAGCTGAGATGTTTTTGGACTCATAAGCGTCTTTTGTTGGTGGCTGAACTTTAAGAACTTAGATGATTGTCTGCCAGGGTTTTCTTTGGGCCTCTCAAAAATGAATTCACAGAGAAAAGCAGACTGCAGTAAGATGCTCCGCAGGCATACAGCAGTCATAGCGAAGGTGAAACTGCTCAACCACTCAACGTGCAGCCTAAAGCAACAGTTGCTACACATCGTAATTCTTGGTAATTCAGTTTGACTTAAAAACATTAGCAGAATGCAGAAATAGTTCAACTCTGCCTGATGCAGAAGCAGCTTAGATGTATTCTGGGATGGCTGGCTTTGCCTGTCTGCTACCTACTGTTTGTGGTGGCTGATTCTCACTCTGAACCGTACCTTAGCACTGCTGCCTTGGCCGAGGCTTAAAACAAGTGCCTCCTGTGGGAATTATTCGGGTATGTGACTGCTGTACAGCTGAGGCAAGAGAAGAACAAAATGGTAATGTTTAAGTTACCATAGTGGTTGTTTAACTACCCCTGTGGCTAAGAGCTACACTTCCAGGAAAGATCAGGAAAAAGCATGGATGGTGACAGACTTTGCTCAAAAGCAATCAATCAGGAACATTGGCCAGCTTACGGTGCAGCACTGACAGTGATGCAGTTCTTGGGTGGCTTGCACTTACCTTGGCAAAGCTACGTTGCTTAACACTGGCTTCCTGATAGTATCAAGAAGACTAGGGATAAAGTAAGTCCACTTCAGACTTGCAAACAGTATGGCAGCAAAACCAGCCATCATTTCATCTTCTATGAAACGAAACATCAATTTCATTAAGTATAGAGACTGTGGTTACATTGGGGTTAGTTTTAGGTAAAAGCTGTTTGAAAGAATGTGCAAGTCATAGAAAGGTTATTACTGGAAATGTACTGGAGAAAAAAAGTTTATTTTTAGTTCTCAGCCCATTAAGCTTCAAGCACAGTTCAAAGGGAAGATTATGTACATGCTGACTATAGTCGGAAGGGCTTTGACATTTTACAGGAACACTAATATAGTGAGACTGGCGTAGTTGGTAAAATACAAAAGTAATTTAAAGAAAGCCTAGAAGCTAAGCAAGAATCTTTTGTTCCAATTCACTCAAGTGTAGTTATTTAAGACTTGCATAAATCCCATCTGTTGAATGTGAAGCAACACATACTTGAACACAAACTTCTTTAACCAATCACCCCCTGTTTTAACATACTAGAAATATTCAAGCTAAATGGTGCCAAGGACATGGCTACCGGTAAGCAAGCCAGAGTACTGTTAAGATTCTCCTCAAACTGACAAGTCAGTTACAGTAGTGTATGTGCTTTTTATAAATCCAGATTAAAAAAAAAGTTTAATACATTTCACTCTACCAGCTGCATAATTTCAAAATTCAGTAAGACAGTTCCCGTAATTGTATAAACAGGGTTTATTGTACATGTGGAGCTGAAGGAGGAAAGAGGAGGAATATATATATATTATATATATATGTACAGTGAGCCATTTTCATTAATAAATTTATTCTGTCTTGCTTAATACTGGAAAGAGGGAATGTGTCTGGCACAAAAAAATTAAAATTGAAAAAATTTAAAAGCTTAAGTTCTTAAAATTATAAAAACCATGGTCTTATGGAAGAAAATTAAAACATATATACATGGCAACTTAAGTGGTTTATACACTGAGTGACACAGTTGCAGTTGTCTCTTAAACCAATTTATGGATTTTCTATTAATAGAACTGGCATTAAAACTATTTAAAAGCTAGAATATAAATAAAACTCAAAGAGACTGCTCCAGGAACAGCCCAGTAAAGCAACTCACAGTAACTCAGTAGACGTAATCAATATAATTCCCCTTGAGCATCGGGGAAGTAGGCACTAACTGGGAAATAGTCCAAGTCCTGGTGTTGCAGTTTCACTGAAGTCCATCTTGTTACTGCTGTGCCATATGCAATGCCTTTTAAAATGTACCCCCAATTTCTCTGAAACTTGTAGAAACTGTTACGTTGTCTTTCTGAAACCCTTTAAAATAGGATAGATGTTTTCAAATGCTTCATAGATTTCTGCTCGAACTTTAGCGCCTAGAAAAAGAGAGGGAACTAAGTCAGTTTGTGCCTTTCTCTGGCATTAAATACTTCATTTTAGCTTTTAGAATGTTTATCTGAATGCAGCTTTATGTATGTGATCCCTATTTTTACATCTATTTTTTAAAAACACATTTCATATAAAGCATACTTTAAACAGTGAAAAAGATGATAAATGAAAAAACAAAAAACAAAAAAAACTTTTCTGGACTATTAGCCTCTTTGCACTTAATGCTATACTCACAAATGAGATTCTCCTAGGCAATTTCTGAGGAGACCCAACTACAAAGCACAGCCAACGGGGTGTTTCCACAAAAAGGCCTAACCAGCAGTGTTTTCTTCAAGAGGGCGCAAACCCATGAGGAAGCAAGGTCTGGAAATGGAGGGTGTTGCAGAAGCCTACCACCTGCTATGGTGAAGGGGCACTCTCTTCCTTTCATCTGTGAGCTGCATTTTTCCCTACACAGTAAGGCTCAGCACAACAGGAAAAGGCAGGGTGCAGGTGGAGTGCCTGAGGTGCAGGAGGTCCTCGAGCTGGGCCACCTCCCCTTCCCGGGCTGCTGTGCCAAAGGAAGATGGCAGCAGCCCCCAGCCAAGCTGCTATAAAGCACTCAGCTCAGTAACGCACCTAGCGCACAGAAGCAGGCTTTCAGATTTTCCTAGGCACATTACCTGTGCTCTCAACGGCTTTTTTGGGGCACCTGCAGTCCCAATTAGGATTCATGATCACTGCTTATATGGCTTTAGCCAAGTACACGTGGCTTGCTTTGTGGGATCTCCTCCGCAGAATGCTGTACTAGCTGTTCTTTCCCAGTACTGTCAGCTTTAAAGGAAAGCACCTAGCAAGTTGCAGACTTCTGATATCATTGTTTGTAATACAGTCTAAATCCAACCTACTGGAATAAAATACTGCCTTGACTTACCAGTTAAAACCACTTTTCCAGAAACAAAAATAAGCAGAACAATTCTTGGCTTGATCATTCTGTAGATTAAGCCTGGAAACAATTCTGGCTCGTAGCTGGAAGAGAAGAGAGTCACAGGGTTTCAACGTGCTTGTGGACATGTCCCAGCCTTTCATCTGCAGGACTGTTAGAAGTGGACAGAGCAGGGGCAGACTCCACTGAAATTGGGAGAGAGCAGCAAAGGCTATCATTTTGATGGGCTGATGCTGGGCTACATCAGCTACACCGGAGGCAGAGCAGTGACAGGAACAGAGGTCTAGGTTCCTCTCTGGTGTGAGGAAACGATCAAAACACATGCCAAATTAAGCTAGCTGGTATGCAGCAAGAATGAAACATAGGCAAGCTTTTATTTACCTGCTGAACTGCTGGTGTGTGAGTACCAGTCCTTCTAATCTGATAGGAAATTTCACATCACAGCTGCCCACCATGTTCTGAATTTTAAAATCCAAAAATTTTGCAGGAAAACCCAGTTTCTGAACAACTCTTGCGTACTTCCTTGCTGCCAGTCTGGATTGTTCTTCACTGAAGGGAGAAAAACATAGCTGTTTTATTTCCTCAGTCAAGTATTACTTGAATCAAATAGCGTTAGACCACAAATATTTATCTGGAGAAAAAAATGTGGTGTGCGTTGGGATGGGAAGGGGAGTCACATGCAAAATTTTTGCATCTAAAATTAACAACTAACTCTAGTTTTTACGCTTAGTTTTGGTACTATAGTCCTGAACACGACTGGCACTGTATTCACTGTTTATAAAGCAGCAAACACAAAGCTGAAAAGCCACGTCTTTCACAGACTTCATATATATATACATGAGTCCCTCCAGTAAGATGTGAAAACTTGGAATTACTACTGCTACAAAATGCTATTCCTATAAAAATCTGTAAACTGCCCAAATTACCTGCTTGATTCAGCCCAGGCACCCAGACCTGGGTTTAACACAACTGCATGGCCTTACTTGCTATTGCAGACTCAGTTTGCTTCACTTTTGTGAAGTTTTCAGTTGCTCCTAATGCAGAGTAAGAAACCTGGAATTTCAAGCATCCCCAGGCAGAGAAAGTGTTTCCTGTGGGGCTCTATTCACTCATCTCTGCCCATTAGCTTATTCCTTCTGGATTCCTAAAAGACTTCTTCAGAGCAGAATTTCTCTTCTGCCCACTGGAGTTAAGCTTATGTTTAGTTTCCAATTCTCATGCTTCAATGATCACATTAAGAACAGATCAGACTACAGGGACTGGAGACTTCGAGCTCTTGGCCTGTGATGAATGAAACTATTCAAATACCCCATCACTCTTACCCTGCCACTGCCCCTACAGTTTAAATGGTTTTAGTGCAGTCTTTGAAATTCTTAAATTATCAGGGAAAAAAATAGATGACTGCAAAGCCAAAAAAAAGTGAATAATGATCTCCTCAGCCAGTTTATCGGACTGTATGAAAGAGCTTCAGAAACACAACTCTCATTTCCTCTTTAGCAAGGAAGTCCTTTCAGTTACAAAAAGACATTTTGCAAAGAACATAAACGTTTGTCTATTTGAAATTATTTGGGAAGCAAGCTTAACTGGATCTGTCTGACTTTATATAAATACTGTATTCAAACATCGGTATTCTTAAAGCATCGTGGTTTCAAAGGAAAAGACAGCTTTAATTAGTTTGCTTGTAACAGCTAAACATACCTTTTTGCTCCTGTGCACACCATTTTTCCAGAGCTGAATATAAGTGCAGTAGTACGTGGTTCTCTTATTCTCATGATCACAGCAGCAAAACGCTGAAATGTGAGTGTTGAGACTGTCAGTGACACACCACTGTGATCATCACACCAAGCCCAGGTTTGCATAACATAAGCCATTGCAAAGAAATACTAAATTCAAATATACTTGCAGATCACTCATGATTCAAGCATTTTGAGTAAATTTTAAGTAGCTTCCCACACATGCAGAGGTGGAGTCAAAGAGGAAGGATTTTTTTTCTGTTGCAATCCTGTTTTATTAAGATCATCTTTCATTACTAAGCATGTGACAGAAAAATACCACTAGCATTTGCGACAGATTGAAAGAGACAATCTTAACACCAAGTCTTCCTCCATGTCTTGAAACTTGATCTGTTATAAGCAGGATGGAAGACTAAGCAAATATTTTATGATCCATTTTGTTTCTTTACCTTAAAAAGTTGGACACCGTTGTATTACTGTCAAACAACGGCCGAAAAGTCAGAAGCCATGGTCTGTGTAAGAAGTCACCTCGACCACCAACCACAGTGCAACACACCAGCACGCTCAGCTCTAGCTTTGTATTTTACGTACTGTAACATCTCCACCTGCATTTACAAATATTCTTAAACTCTGAAGCAAAAGATAGTGTTAAACTGATCCGGGCATCAGGCACAAGCCCTGCTGTTTGTTTGGCACACGTAACCTGGACCAATTCGCCCTGCAGTCCCATAAATGCTCTGCTGACATAGCCAAGGCAGAAGCGTGGGTTACCTAACAACACGTTTGACAAACCGTGGCTTAGATAACACAGCCAAGCAACATCTTTTTGTTGTAGATGAACGCACTGACTAAAAGTCAGGAGTGTATTACATAACCCTCCTTTCTCTCTGCTGTGGTAAACAGCGTTTCCATATTGATCACTCTAGCCCACGAGCTTACACAGACACCTACCCTACCTTAAGAGTATGCTCAAATTTTTGCCTCGCTAGCATCTTACTCGCATGCAATCGTGTTACAGCATCACTGGTACAAACTTATGGTAACAATTATTTATTATATTGGCCTGCATGCACGCTTCAACTGAGCAGAGTTCAGGCAAACCATAGCAAAATCCCACCTCCTAAACCAAAATAAACTAACACATCCCGAGAAAACCGAACTCTTCCCAAGGCGAGCCAATTCAATTACACAACATCCACACCTCTATTAGACATAGCGTCCAACTACCGTGGTTGCAAAGATAACATTTCCAAGTGGAGACACCCAGAAGAAAAATGAAACAACTTCATTTTCTTGATTTGCTGCTCCAGGGCCTCTGCTGTTGCTCAAAGCTCCCCAAATTTACAAAGTCCCATGGCTTAAGTCACTGCTGTTCCAACCTGCTAGTCAGAAGCAGTGGTCAGCTTGGAAGTAGACATGAAAAAATAAAAAATTGCCATTCCACCAAACCTAGCCATCAGGAGCAAGGAGATGGTAGCAGTACTGGGGGATAACATGAAAGAAAAGAGAGCTGGTGGGGGGAGTGAGATGATAAAATAACCAGTAACTGCACTGCTGCCACAGCAATTTCCAGGGGAGCAGCTGGATGGAGGAAGCCACGGCGCACACAGAACCACCGTGGCTCTGGCAGGAGCCCAGAAATTGAATTCTTCCTTCCGTTCTCCTTATTGGGAGACAGGGAACAAACTTCAGCATCAGACATTTTGTGGCAACAGAAAAAAGGAACTTTCTGAGCACAAGCAACAAACATGCCCACACGAACAGGAGCTCAGGACAGCTCCACAACAAAAAACTTTGCCAGTGTATTACACTGTTAGTTAGCTTCTTCCTAAACACGCTGATCTTTCCACATCTACTAAATTAAAACCTCATGTAAAACATAGCTACATCAGCATAACAACATTTCTTACTGATTTAAAACAGAAATCTTCAAGAAACTTAGACGATTCTGTTAACTCTATGATAAATCTGCATATATATGAAGAATTTTTTTTTCGTTTGAGCTATTACAACAAAGTATGCCCCAAACCTGTGCTTCTGACATACCTGTTACTGGGTAAGTTCTAACCCACTGCTCTTACCTTGGGATTATACTCAGCATTTCGGGCACGAAGCGCAATGGTTTTTAGGTCAAGCTTGCAGCCAAGATTCACCGTGGACACAATATTCCTGAAGACAGTTCACAGAAATACAATTAAAAAGTAAATTAAAGAATGCATGCATCTTACACATTTTAGCATGCTTGACTGATTTCATTTTTTATTTAATTAAGAGAGTTTGAATGAGATCTTTCCTACTGACAGACACACTGAACAGTGTTTTGGCTCTGGAACCTCTTTTTTAGGGCATTATCTCCTAAAGCATGATTGAAGATTCCTCCTTTTCTGCCAGCTACTATGAAAAGTGTCTCCTGAGAAAAATCTCTATTTCAGTTTGGCAGGAAAAATTTTTGAGCTTGAGAGCTCCCCCTGGCCCAATCTGTGAAGCTGCTGGGAACAGGAGAAGTGCAGTAGGAAAAGAGGAATAGTACCAACAATTTTCCCTTGTATGCCCTTCAAGGAGGAAGAAGATGTACAGGACTAAGTGAGAATGCACTCACAGATAAACCCCTTGCCAGGTGATAGGAAAGAAGGTCTCCAAAAAGTTTAAGAGCAAATACTAGATGTAAAATTTCCTTTGACGTTTGTTTGCCAGTAAAACTCTGAAATCTAAAGGTCTTCAACAGGGTGGAGGTGTGTGTGGGGGAAAGCAGTAGGAACTACTCTTTCAGTGCAAAATTCCTTTGGTTACCACCCATCTCTCTTTGGGGCTTCCATAAGTTGCTGTGGAAACCTCTTTAAAGCTAAGATTCAGTGAAAACACTTTCATACCTGAACCTCAGCTAGTTCTAGGTTGTTATTTCCCCCTAATCACAAACTCAACTGTAGTAATGAAATAGAAAATGGAACGTGTAATATTAAAAACTATTCAACACTAACTCCTAGACTAACAGCTGGTTTCTTCCCTCTACCCATCTAACTCCTTTTCAGCTGTGACTCAGACTATTTTATAAGTAAAGCATGCTGGACTCTTAGAGTGCATGCAGTTAAAAGTTACAACGCTGATAAATTAAGCACTAAAAGCACGTCCTGTGAAAGGACCTGACACACTCACTGTAGCTGCGGCACTATCCCAGAGCTCTCAGATGCCGGTGTCGCAGGAGTTATGGGAGTCATCGGAGTCATTGGAGAGGGGTAGAGAGGCGTGGTTCCCGGCAGGGGGGCTGTGGTAAGAGTCTGTGAGTGGAAGAGCTGGGGGGTCTGACCAGATGTTCCCTGCGTCGCTTGCTGTGATGTAGATTGCTGTGCTGCTTGCTGCTGCTGCTGCTGCCGCTGCTGTTCCTCAAGGATGGACAGGCTGTTGGTGCTCTGGACAGGCTGCGGTGTCAGTCCTGTGCCATACGGCATCATCGGGCTAAAAATCGGAATTCCGGGAGTCATTGCACCCTGTGGAAAAAAGCACAAAAAAAACATGAATCCTGCGGTGATCCATTTTGCTTTTAAGGAAAAAAAGCGTGAAGGGGTAGTCTAAAAATAAATCATCTTAGTTGATCATATCAAACCTGAGGCATATTAGTAACTTGCTAAAAACAGAAAACCCTTGGAAGATGCCCTTCTTCCAGAAAATGAAACACGACCACCACCGCTTTGTCATTTCTAGCGCTGTTTGTCACCAGCCAGCCATGCCAATATGTTTCTCACAGTACCTTGCAAGCATGTCACAAATTTGAACCACACTTTTTACTTAAAATCACTTGAATGAAAACTGCACTCATCGAACCAAATGCACTCATGGCACAGCTGTGGTCCATTACATGTAAGGTAATTTAAAGGGTTCCAACAGCAATGACCAAAACTAAATTAACATTTACAATCTGTCAGCCATGCTTCAACTCAAGGGAAACCAATATATCTGTATGTTTCTTAAATCTCTGGATACATAAATCAAAGGTTTTACAATTCTGCTTGTAACTAATATCATGCTTTGTGTAGCAGAATTGTTCGGATCTGCAAACAAAAACCTAGAGATGACATGCAAGAAACAACAGACACTTTCACGAAGCAATTCAGATCACAGTTGCGTATTAAATCATTTCTTTTTACCTGAGGGGAGGCTAAGCCTTGAGCGTAGGGCGGCAAGCTGTTGTTCTGATCCATGTTTCCAGTTGTTTCTTTGGTATGATCAGAAATATTTCCCTCAATTGACTGAAATTAAATTCAAACCGAAGGGGTTTCTAACCCTTTAAAGCATTCCAACAGAGCAGCCTTTTAGCCAAGCTGAAAATGTTCCAAAAACATCAGCTCCAGAGAAACGCGTGTGGCGAGCCTGAAATACTAAACAGAACCTGCAAAGAAAAGAAATAGTATCTTGAGAATATTGGCTAAACAAAAAACAAAACCATCAGCTGGTAAGTTAGATAAGAGACGCCCACGTACGTTATATACGTTATATACGTTATATACGTTATATATAAGAGCCCTCACCCACGCACGCGTGCACATACGCACCATGTACACAACAACCTCTTTCGGGCACGCTCTGCAGGGCCTTGGGAACCCCTGCAAGTCCCTGGAGCCCCCTTTTCAAACAGCATGAGGCATCCACGTTCATTCTGCAAGCTTTGCTTTGAAAAACGTTGATTTTTTTTTTAGAATTGAACTCCACCAGCAACAGACTGGCAAGCTTACAGCCCCACGCTGCTTGTTCATCTTTTCCTGGGCAATTTTACAGCTCAGGCTTCCAAAAATATTTTCGTTTATAGGGGGAGAAGCATCCCTGTTCAAACCGGAGCTATGAAGCCCTCTTTTGTCCAGTTTTAGGAAATAAACCTCTGTGGCGTGCTTTATAGGGGAAAAACCAAGTGAGCGCCAATTTCAGGTGCGCACACAAAGCGCACGCACGATTTGTGTGGTGCTTTTTCTCCAAATCGTGCCTGTTACTCGCTACATCCCCGTGCTACGGCACCAACCGAGGCACGTGGCGAGCCTGCAGGCTGCGATGCGGCACCCGGCGCCTCCCCGGTACCTCACGGCTCCCTCAGAGGGGCCCCCGCCGCCGGAGAGCCCCAAGGTCGCTGCTGGGCCGGCCCCGCGCCACCGGCACACACGGGCCGGCCTCCCCGGGCCGTTACCGGCCGCTTCTCGGCTCCGAGGGCTCCCCGCCGGGAAGCCCCACACCGGCCCCGAGCAGCCCGGGCCCCGCTCCCTGACCGTTAACGGCCGCCCCGCGCCCGTTAACGGCCGCTCCTCCCCCCACCCCCATTCCCCCTCAGCCCCCCGGCCCCGCCGCCATCACGGCCTCGTCCCTCCCAGCCGGGTTTCCCCTCCCGGCCCCAAGCACCGCGTCCCGGAGCGGTTCAGAGGAGGGATTGAGGGGCTCGGGGGGGGCCGCCCGGTACCTGCCGCGCCCGCCGCCGCCGCCGCCGCCGCCCAGCCCCGGCGGGCCCCAGCTGCGCCCCGCGCCCGGCGCGCCCCGACCGCGACACTTCCTCCGCGCCGCCTCCGCCGCCGCCATCTTGGGTGAGGGCAGCGGTGAGGCCGCGGGGCCGGGCTTCCGGGGGCTGCGGCCGCCATTTTGCCGTGAGGCGGTAGCGCTGTGGTGCCGGTGCCGGTACCGGGGGGATGCTGGCCGCCGCCACCGCCACCGCCGGGATGCTGCCGGGGCTCGGCCCGCAGGGGGCTGCCCTGCAGTACCGCTTTTCGCCCTACACCTTCAACGGAGGGTGAGTCCTCGCACCGGCACCGGGCCCGGGCCGGGCTGGCCGCTGTGTGTCTGAGGGGGCCCGGCCGCGCCTGGGGTCCCGCAGCCCTCACGGGTCGGTGCGGGCGGGGCCCTGCCCGCGGGGCCGGGTTTTACAGCGCTCGGTGCAGCCGTTAACGGCCGCGTTGTTTGCTTCTGGGTCCGTGACGGGTTTGGAAACTGCTTGGTCATAACTGCTGCGGGCAGGTGATTCTTGCCTTGGGGTGGCAGGGCCGAGCCGGCGTGCTGTTCTTTAGATGTATTCTTCGTCATATCTAACCACTTTTTAAAGGGTATTTGATTATTACTTAACGGTAGCACGTGTATAACAAGCGCAAAGTTATTATTTGGAAATGAATAATATAAAATAATGTCAAACTGAAAGAGCAATACTAATTCAAGAGGTAATTTAAAGCAGTACTGGTGTTTGATACGTGGCTGGAATGTCCTTGCTTGGAAATCCAAGCACTTACAGGAGATTGGATCTTTCCTTACCGCACATCTATATTTTGTAATTCACTCTGTCTAGTTTTTGTTTTATATATTACCAACTTTCCCTATGATTTACAGTCAACACAGAGAATCATGTATGTTCTCTCCAGTGCATAGTGTTTTCTTTCCTCCAATCCTGAGTAATGTGCAGGGAAATGCGTAATGGGAAGCATACTAAGGAATCTAATAAGATGCTTCACACAACGTGAGTCTGGTTAGAGAGCTCTTGTCTGTTTATCTGCCACCTATATAAAAAAAAAAAAAAGCTGTGTCCCAGAAGTCATGGTGATATGAACATTCTTTTTTAAGGACGGTGTTGGCAATTGCCGGAGAAGACTTTTGCATCGTTGCCTCTGACACACGACTGAGTGAAGGTTATGCAATTCACAGCCGGGACAGTCCCAAATGCTACAAACTGTAAGTCCATACCTTGTAAGAACTGAAATGGAGGAAAGATCGATGCGTATTGATGAGCATGTCACCTGCGTGAAGTGATCTGCTACTTTCTTTATGCCAAATTCTCAAGAAAAAAGGATAGTAACAGAATTGATTTTCTGAGTCATGGTGACTCTTACTGCAATGTGCTGCTCCAGATGCAGCTGGATTTCTTGTTGTGTGTTGTTGAATTTTGCTGATAACAGTATTTTTAGCATGGTACCAGATTTTGTAATATAAGCTAGGGCCTTTTCTGACCCGATAATCAGAAGAACTTTTGTCTTAACTGTAGCAAAACATAGTTCTGTAGTAACTAGTTCTGCTTTGCCGGGACATGAGTGTGCCCACCACTGTCTGTTGTCCTGTGTCCCTCTAGTCAGCCATCTGTCACTTCACAGGGTGTTTATTTTCAGAGAGGTAAACCATAATTGTTGTGTCCGTAATTCATTTTTCAACTTTTCATGTTTGTTGTATGGTTATCTTGACTCACCTAGATAGCATCCTCTTGGTTTCAAAAGAATATAAACAATACGTATTTTAAATGTAGGAGGTGTTTACCTGGTAGGCTGCCATCAGCTGTATAAACAATTTTTTTGTCGATGACACAAAATCATATGAGCTGATGTTTTTCCTGGCTAACTTTGTACTGTGTCTTTGATTCTGTTACTGCCTAAATGGAAATTGCTTTGGCACAATCTGTGTGCAGCACATGGTGAATTTGGGTGGTTGTAGTGGCAGTGAGAGAGGATTTTGAACTTATTTTGAAAGTGATTGCTGAGTGTCAATCCTATAAAATACATGTCAGTGTTTGTAGGTTGTCGCTGATCTATTAGAGTTTAAAATTCAAATGTGTGTTCCCATAATTAGCATTTACAAAATGCTTTGGGACTGAACGAGGAGCTAACCTACAGTACCTCTGTAGCTAACAACTTCTGTTGTGCTGACACAGAAAACCACCTACACTGTAAATGTTATGTAACCATCTTAAAATCTTAAAGCAGTCCCCTGGCCAGATGGAGTAAAACCGGGTTGACTGATATGATGAAGCTTGATAATAGCTAGGGTTAGGGGTGCGTGAAGGAGTTGAGCTTTTTTTTTTGGTCAGTGTTGCTGTGGAAGTCAGTAGGCTGAAGAATGACACCCATGTGGTCCTGCACTGAATGAGTCCTTCCCAAGATGTAGGCTGCAGTTTCCCTTTAGGTGCAGGAAATACCTGTTACTACATTTTAGACAACAGTTTCTGATCTTGTTGGAGAAACTGGAAATACATTTCACGTTTTCATAATCTACTGTGTAAGAAAGTGGTGTATATAGTTCATAGGGAATTAAAGTCCCGACAAAACTTTGTTTTACAGAACAGAACGAACGGTCATTGGATGCAGTGGTTTCCATGGGGACTGCCTGACGCTTACTAAAATCATTGAAGCAAGATTAAAGGTAGCTAGCTATCTCAATGTATTTAGAAACTTCTGTTCTTAGTGTTGCATTTGAGACCCATGATGTGTTTAAATATGGCTTTTGCTGTTTGTTCTCAAGTGTGTATCACAGCTGTAGCTGCATTGCTAGTGAAAGATCAGGCTGGTGAAATTGATGCTGTGTTCTTACAAGCGTAACATCACAAATTTAAAGGATGGAAGCACTGAAGAGGGTAATGTTCATGAGGCAACATCTATTCTGTGCAAAATCTCACGGAAATATTAATTTTGGCCTGTAATAAGACTTTACGGTTAGACCAGTGTGTTTTTGCTCATCTTGCTAGTTGATCATCTTGCTAAGCCTCAATCTCTTCTGTAACGAGGTTTCAAAAGTGTAATCCTGACTGAGTATAAAATTTAGTGTGTGACTTTTGCCTTGGATGTGGTGTGCCGTTTGCAGATGTACAAGCATTCCAATAACAAGACCATGACTACTGGGGCTATTGCAGCAATGCTGTCCACGATCCTGTACTCCCGACGTTTCTTCCCTTACTACGTTTACAACATCATTGGTGGACTTGATGAGGAAGGTAAGACTGGAAGAGACTAAGGAAATGTTACTAGTACAACTGCACTTATTTTTATTCATGCCTTTCATTGTGGTAGAGATTCTTAAATATGAAGACCTACTCCAGAGAGGTTCCTCTAAAGAGACTTTTAAATGTTAACTAATCCCTAATGAAAATAATGACTTCTGTGTGGAAGCTACAGTGCAATGTAAAGGACTTCCTTGAGGCTGGCCAGGTGCTGTGTTTTCACCAGAATGTCCTCATGAAACTCTGATGCTTCAGAGAATCTTTTTGGATTGTGATTATGTATTTTTTTTTCTTTAAGGGAAGGGAGCAGTCTATAGCTTCGATCCAGTAGGCTCGTACCAGAGAGATTCTTTCAAAGCAGGTGGATCAGCAAGTGCCATGCTGCAGCCCTTGCTTGATAACCAGGTAAAATAATTTTAGTGTTTGGTTTTTATGATCTCAGTGAAGATTTGTGACATTCAAATTAATGTAGTTTTACTTTTGAGGAAGATTACTTTTGAAAGAAGGTTTAAATGTACTACAGGTATTATTAATCCTACCAAAATAAATTCACAGATTGTGTGCTTCCACCCTCTCAGGAGAAGTCCAAAAGTGCTGCTTTTGGATTCTCTTAAGGTTTTTAATAAGCTACAGGGGGCTCTCTGTTTAAAATATAGTTAAATGTTTTAATTGAGAAATTGCTTCCCACAGAAGCTTGTTTTTTTTTTTTTTTTTTTCCCATTGTCTGATAATGTAAATATGCCTATTACTTACCATGAAATAATTCTAAATTAAGATAATAGAATTAATTGGGGTATTTAATGCATTTTAACACCTTAACTCTGAGATTTTCAAGTTGTGTACAAGTCATTCACTACTTTCTAAAAATGTTCTTGCATAAAACTGCTGGAAATTTATTTAATTACATCTGTCAAATAGTTGAATATCTTCGTATTTAGTTGAAGCTGTTAACTGTTGAATTAGAGAAACACTAAAGCACATTTTACTCATCTAGTTCTTAGATATTGGTGCTGGTATTGCTAGTCAGTCGAGCCTGATGCCAACACAACTTAAGTGCTTAAGAAAAGCAGTAAGCGCTCTCGCTTTTTGCCAGCTAAGAAAGGAGTAGCATTTTTCCAGTTTCCTTAAAAATCCAGTTTCTCAGATTTGTTTCAGTTTTTAAGCATCATTAACTGGAGAGAATAAAACATTTTCTGCCATAAGTTGTGTTATTTTTTTATAATTTCTGAATTTGAGGAAGAGTAAATGACTCTTCCAATTCTAACATTTACTTAATGGCTAAAATATATTTAATGGGGCAGATCATGCTCTACTATGGGCTATTATTTTAAATTCTAGGTGCATTTAGGAAAACTTGCTTCTAAGAAATGCTGTAACTCTGAAATGACTGGAGAAAGGGCTTGTGTGCAGTTCTGATGCTGCTAACCCAGCGAGAAGTTTCTGAACAAACAGATCAGTATCTTGCATATGCTGAATAGTGGTAGGAGAGGCTATGCTTTATACTAGATCTGCTTCCGTTTACTTATGTATGAATATCAGCATAGGTAAAGTTCTGATCACGCAGCTATAAACTGTATGGAGTACTGCTTTTGCCAACTCTGTTTTTAAAACAGACTAATCATTTCTTTTTAAGTTGTCTAAATCTGCTCGTTCTAGTGCAGAGATTGAAACAGTTTTCGTGCTAGATGGAATGTACTTCATTTAAAAAGCATTTTCATCTCTTCTTAGATTGGCTTCAAGAACATGCAAAATGTGGAGCATGTACCTCTGACCCTGGAAAAGGCTTTGCAGCTGGTTAAAGATGTCTTTATTTCTGCTGCTGAGAGAGATGTATACACTGGTGATGCACTTAAGATTTGTGTGGTCACAAAAGATGGAATTAAAGAGGAAACCATCCAATTACGGAAAGACTAATTCAGTTCACATACAAACATGTAATCTATGGAATACAACTTAACTGTATCGTGAAGATGTTTGTCTTATTAAATTTTTTCAAGAAGTTTGACTACTGTAATGCCGAGTATTTTCTGTCTGGTAGAAGTGATAGTGGTGTTTTTGGTGTGGGGGTTTTTTGTTGATTTTTTTTAGAAACCCAAACAATTTGTGGCGAGGATGATATTAAGTGTTTGTGTAGGTCAATTTGGTTCATCTCATCCTCATCTATTAATCGATCTAATTACATTGTCAATTTAATCCTCTTCTTGCCGTCCTATATGCTACAACATGGAGGATTGTGAACTTGCTAAAATTAGATTGACAGCTTTTCTGATGATGCTTTCTGTTCAGCCTTGGTTTAGTGAGAAAAGCATTTGTTGTGTTTGTTCCTGCTGTCTTCTCCGTACTTCATAGCTTACTTTTCCCATCTTCTTGTTTATCTTTCTGACGTGCTGTTCTGGCATCTGACCTCTCTGTATTTATTTACAGATGATAAATCTGAGTTGCCTGAAACAAATTTATCTGCATAAGAGGGAAGGATGATACATGGAACTTTTCAAAGTTTAGCCCTGAACTCAGCATCTTGACTCACCTCCACATTTGTATTTGGTTGGTGTCCAAAACGGAAGCAGCGTCCTTTTCTGGCTTCTGATGGATAATAGCTTAGTGCGGAGATTCCTGGAAGCCTGTTAACATTGAGGGTGAAGCTGTCAGTCCTACTAGCTTTTGATTCTTGGGAAACTGCAGCAAGCATAGACAGTCAGATCCATGGGAATCTGGCTTGGGTACTAGGACTTTCAAAAAAGCAGAGATGAGTAATCAAGGGCAGAATCATCTCTTGTACAGGAATTTATTCAGTCTCTACCCATTCAGAAAAGGACATATAAAAAAAATATCTCTTTGCTTGAGGTGCCATGCTTGATCTTTATAAAAACAATTCTGTTTGAGCCTGCAATAAGCTTGTGGCTTGTTTGAAGGTGGCTGACTGCCTTGGGTGCAGCATTGTGGGTGTCGTGCAATTTTTTTTAGCTTTGGCTAGTCTTCATCAATGATGGTCGTTTCCGGCTTTCTGGACAGTTCAAACAGCAGGTAACTCTGACACCAACAGTGAAACACGTGGTGTGTTTCAAAGGACTCTGGATGTGTTTAGGAAATCCAGTGAGTGACAACTTGAGCACTTTGGGAAGCTGCTACTGCTCATGAAACCCTTTGACCACTGGGTGCCACTATTGGGCCGCTATTCCCACTGAGGGAACAGCTCATCCCAGAGGGATCAGCAGCAGTAAAGGGACACAGCATCCCGGGCTGAAGTCACTTGATCCCACAAGTCAGAACTTCCAGGCACATTCCAGTAACTTACAGGGATGCTTGAGATTATTTGCAAAAGCCATCTTAAACGGGCACAGTTAGTTGTAGAACTGATTTTGTAGCTACAGGCTGTGCCTTACTGAGCAAATCAAACACTGTGCAGTAATTCCAAGAACTAAAACCTTGCATCTACTTGAAACGCAAACCTGAAATGCTAAACTAAGTACACACTGTTACTTCAATAAATTAAATTAAAGCACCTTCAGCTCAGCTATCTTTGATACCAATTCCATGCTGATTTGCTAAAGTGTCTCATGAAAAATGTTAGTTTTGCACAATTGCTGGACTCCAGTGAGACTGGATAGTACTAAAGTTGCAGTGGTAAGCAGCTCACGCTAGCATGTTGGCATGCCTGCCTTTTGGACAGCTCTGTTTCCAATATGCAAAACAGTTACTAAGGAAAGGCAACAAACAAGGATCTAATTTGTACCTGAATGAATTTAATGTTCTTGATAGATGCCAAATGTGTAGGAGAGTTGCACTGATTCAATTTAAAAGACTGATTTCGAATTTGGATGCTCGTAATTCAAAGGTGAAGTTTATATGAAAACTAAATGCACGTCCAACAGACGTAAAGAATTACGTGTTCTAGTTTGAGGTGTCTAGGCTTGTCTCGGTAAGTTGTTTCAGGAGGAATGCCAGGTGATTTGAGTGTTCAGGTCAGAGGGGAGATACAGCAGGTACTGAGGATATATGTTTTCTTGCTACTGGGCACCAGTGCTGTCTGGTTGGAGCACTGGTGCAGACGAGATGGCCATTTTGTGTCCTTCTCAGTTCTCCTGTGGAGTACGTCTGGCTGAAGAACCAGCAGGGGATGAGAGCTTTTACACAGGCTTGTTGGACATGAAATACCAATGTCATTTTTTCAGGAATTCCCTGACTTTTCACAACCCTCCTTAGTTTTGTGCTGGTACTTTGTGTATATAAATCAGGTCTGTAGCCGTGTTGCACTGTCTACCGTGTCAATTAATGCTTTATGAAGTACTGTGAGCACTATCTAGTTACACAGCTGCCCAGGGTGGTACACTGTGGAGGTACAGCAAGGCAAAACAAATAGAAGAATAAAATAATAAGAATAAGAAGAATAAATAGAATAATACCACTCACAGTTCCTAGAAGCAGAGGTCTGGCATTGGCAGTTCTACTTGGCTAGGGATGAGATGTCTCTCTTAGACTTTGATGGAAGAGAAGGGAGAAGAAAAACGTTTGTATTGCAATACCCTTTAGTATTAAGTTACACATTTGTTTCAAAAGCCAGCTGTGCTGCAGAATTTGGTTAATCTTGGCACGAGCACTTTTAACCACCCTGATCAAGTGCTTGCAAGTGACATGGCAAAAGAGCAAGTGCACAAAGCCGCGACAGCGAGCTCCTCTTCATCTGGAGCAGTACTAACCCAGTCCTTCAGATGGCAATAGTTAGCTGCTCCAGCTGGCCTCACCACCGTTACACACGGGGTGGGTAAAAATAGTCATGCAGACTTCACCCGTTTCCCACTGTAACGTGCTTTGCAGTAGTGTTTATTGAGGGGATGGGAGGCTTTATTTTGATCCCAGCCAAATGGCAGCACACTGTTGCTTATATAAGGGACGGCGCAAGGTCAGAATCAGCCCTGACGACTAGGTTTGTAAGGAAGTAGACCCTGCTTTATTTTAGACACATGTTTTCAGCAGGATTGTTTATGTGTCAAATCCATTTTGTGTACAGGGGAGGGGGCTTGTTATTATGGAAAGTGAAAGTGCTTGACAGGGCATATATACCGCATCCGTGCTTCTAGAGCTAGTTCACTGTGTCACTGCTGCGTGGAGGATAAGTTGAATTTCCCTTTATTAAGGTGATCTCAAGATTGAATCATAAAATGTTGTTTTACAGAACAAGCACTGGGTTCTCTAACTCCATGAAGACATTTCTCCTTTTTACAGAGAGATGCCTCTGTGAGGGGGGAGGCAGGAGCGGGCTGCTTCTATGTTATTGCTGTTTCATGGGGAAAAACAGTGATATGGGAATTATAAAACACGATTTGAAGTATAGCAATCTGAAGTGATCCTACTGCAACTCGCTCCTTTCCACTATTTATATGCTTATGGGGCAACGCTGTAATTTCCCACACTTGGAAAAACTTTTTTTTTTTTTTGATACCGCAGAATTATCCAAACTGGAAACCAAGAAGAAGTAGGCTTTCCAAGTGCTCTGCTGAGTGACTCTGGATTTTACAAACCTAAGCTTGGGGAGAAGTGGCAGGAGCAAGTAGGGAACGATTAAAAAAAAGCATTCATGTGAATCTGAGCAAAATAAAGCAGTCCTGTTTTTCCTGAGGCTAGTGGAAGATAGTTTTAAGAGCATACAGTAGCTGCTGCCCTGTTTGGGGCTCCTGATCTGGAGTCAGGAACCAACTTTTGACTGAAAAGGATTTGGGAGTGACAGCTTTCAAATTCTTTCTTTCAGTCGGCTTTTGTTTAATATGAATGTCCTTTGCTTTTAGGCCAACTGGGGCAGTTGTAAAACAGACAATGTGGCACATAGGCCTGAAGTTAACCAAGATTTGTCTCCAGAACTGCCTTCTCAGGACAAATTCCTTTTAAGAAGGGGTTTTGTCTGTGTGGGTGCAACACAGTGAGACCAGCCTTATATTCTTTCAACTCTAATATGTAGTTAGTTTAATTGTATGGACCATTTTATGTGCACTTCCTTTTCTAAGCAATCTCAACAAAGTCTTCGTAATTACAAAAACATGGTTTAACAGAAAAACAAACAAAAAAATCCTCAGTATCTTTCCTGTTAGATTGTTCTTGGCCCTGTTCCGAACAGTTGCTGGCAGAGTTCAACTTCGCTGTTCGTTTCGGAGGCTCAAGTGAGGGTAGGGATGGACTCTGTCAAGCTGCTCAACTTTGCTCTAGCCTTCAATAATTAATTTTTCTGGCACAAGACAAATTAAAGGGATATTAGCAAGGGGATAAGGATGGCATCCAAAATGCAACTGGTGCTTTGCTCTTTCACCAAAGAACCCTAAGAGAGGGGCGAAGCAGGATTCTCATTCTTGCTGAAGAAGAGAAACAAGGTGTAGAAGACTGGGAATTGTACTGCAGCAATATAGATGCTTCACTCTTGGTGTGTTTATTTGGCTGACACCTCTGAAATGTAGGTATTCCTGCTTAGCTTCCTCCAGCCACAGGGGTTTGGTGACCTCCTCGGTTCTAGTCCAAGCAGTGACTGCTGTGCTGATTTACCCAGGGCGCACCAAATGAGGTGGCTTAGCCCAGCGGGGTCACAGCTCCTCTGGACCGAAGCCACGTTTAACCAGGCCTTGTGCAAAAGGGCTGTAACCAGCTCACCAGTCAGGTCTGGCGACTCACTGAGCTGCTTACAGAGCTCTCATTGCTGTGCTCTTCTGTGTGAGACCCAGGGTGGATCAGCCAAACGCCACCTCTCTTCTCCACGACCACCTGGACCGCTGATGGAGCTGTTCCTGGGAGGTGGGGATGCTGCAGGGTGCCTCGGGAGCGTGTCCCCTGCCAGGAGCCCATCCTCACGCCTCCTGTTTCTGTTTGCAGCTTGCTTCCACAGCCTCTGCGGAGAGTGTCATGCACCGAGCCTGCAGAAAGTTCAGAGGCCTGGTGGCTGTGGGGAGGGTTAGAAAAATAAAAGAAGAGCGGGGAGCTTTTTCTTAGGTTTTGTACGAGCAACCATTTTGGAGAAAGCTGCATTCCAGTGTCACTGCCTTGCGCTTGATCTGAACTTTTCTTGACATCTCCCCTTGACTGCGGAATGGTTAACACAATCTCCATTAAGTCCCACGGCAAACAAACAGTTTGGTGCGGCTGGTATTTGTTTGCTAGTTGCAGACAAGTCGATCTCATTAGAACTGCATTTACAACTTCTGCCAAGCGTTTTGAAACTGGTTGACATGCTCAACAGCTGCCTGAGCCGGGGCGGCATTCCATTCCCCGCCTCCATCTTATTAGCGCAGGGGATGGCTTGATTAATGACAATTAGATGGGATTTTTAAAAAATGAAAGATAATTTGTCTTTGGAAGAGCTATGCGGTGTGTTTTCGTTCTCTGATTTGAAATAAGCCACAAAGTCTGGGGTTTTGTGTCCTTTTGCGAAAGTCAAGGGAAGGGCTCACCCTGAGCTAACCCACAAAATCCAAAGTAAAAGCATTGTAAAGGGTGATGCAAAGCGTTTTCAGCTGGTACCTAGTGAGGCTTTTACATCAAACTGCTCTTTAACAGTGCAACCAAACGAGAAGATTTCAATGGTGACACTTAGATTTTTCTCATACAGCGTCGGGAGGCGCTGTGTGAGGCGGGGGAAAGGAGAGCCTTACTGTCTACAGCCTGTTAACTGCTGCAAGCTCGGTGATGCTGAACAGAGTTCAACTCATGTAAAGACTGGTCTGATGTGTGGCTCAGCCTGGACTACACAATTTGTTAGACTGGTGCATAACACTGTTCATCTTATGTTCCTCAAATCCCCAAAGACACCACCTGGGCAGCCGGTGTCTCCTGGCCCCAGCCTGTTTCAGCACTCGCTTGGTCACAGCTGAAGCATTTCCACAGGAAGGCGATGGCCCATTTCTACCCCCATTTCTCCAGGCCCTTAGCACGGAGCTAGTGAGCTTACAGCCTCAGGTAGACAGGCTGTTGGTTCAGCACAGGCCGTTCCACCTAAACGATCAAATGTATGCTATTTGGCTATGCAGCCTTTAAAGTCAGGGGCTGTGGTAACCTTCACCTCTGCTAGGACATGACTCTGTCACAGGGGCACTTCAGACTTAGCGAAGCACCACAAAGCCAAGATGCTCTTCCTTGAGCAGCTGGGAAGTCACAGTGACCAAAACAGCACCTACACACAGGCATTCACATGCCTAATTTAACCCACCAAGCTCCTGCACAAGCATTTCATAGAGGCTTCGGGCAGTTTAAACCCTCTGTTTGGCTTACGATTGGTGTTGGCAGGAAAGCTACCCTCATTTTCGCTCTGTGCACAGACCAGGAGCTCTGCGCTCCCGTTCATGCTCCCAGTTAAATTTAGCTACAGTGCTGGAAGTCATCACCCCGTCTGAGATCCCAGTAGCAGCATTCACTCCGAACTGCAGTCCCAAAGCCACCTGTTTGCTGATTTTAACTGAACTGCTCCAGCTGGTCTCACTGCAGAGCACATCAGTTTGGAAATGGCCTGATTGATGCAAGTGTCACCTCAGAAGCTGCTGGGTGAGTCCACGGAGAAGCACGCTCCCCTCAGCCTCTGCATCACGTCCCGACCCACATGCAGGCAACGGGAGCCAGCGTGGCTCTAGCTACAGTGTTGGGCTACAGGATCGCTGCCTTGTAAGCACTGATTGTGTGGTTTAATGAGACAACCCAATTAGATGGCTTGACAGACCATCACAACAGTGACGCAACTGAGCTCAAACCCCATTACAGAAGCAGGAGAATTTCAAAGAAGTACTTTAAAAGAAAAGTCACAGAATAGCTCGCACACAGCTCTGCAAACAACAACATCACCCAGAGGCTGTGCAGAGCAAGGAGAAGGGCCGCGAGCGTCATGACAGAAACAAGACGAGTC
Organism: Aythya ferina; assembly: GCF_964211825.1. Taxonomy (NCBI): domain Eukaryota; kingdom Metazoa; phylum Chordata; class Aves; order Anseriformes; family Anatidae; genus Aythya; species Aythya ferina. The sequence goes on from NC_140298.1 coordinate 43,583,662, forward strand.
AAAGGGAATTAGTTCTGATGCTGATGTCCCTCGCTACCACTCAGCATGAACACAGCCTGGATTTCAGGTACCATCTACGGGATATAACTGCTTAGATAAATCCCATGGTATTCATCTAATGCTGCCTACAGAGAGTTATAGCATAGCCTTTGCAAAAATATGCATGTACAAAACTGGTTATGGCAGGATGTATGATATATTGTCCTACAGATACTCATGGATGCACAGGGCTGCATTCACTGATCCACACCCTTAAGGCATTTCGTACACAACAACCAAAGAAAGGCTTTTATCACTACCGACTTCAGAGGATCGATAAACCTAGATTTTGGAATTCCTTCTCTTCATCCCTGAACTGGGAATTGTTCATAAAGCACCTCCTGCCCTTCCTGGCTTGCACTGAGGCTGACCATCCCCATAGCCTTTGGGTAATCTCTGAATGCTTAGCAAAAAAATCGCTTGTTAGCAAGGTGAACCCAACATCTTAAACTTCTCTGAGCCACAAGGCAACTAACAGTGTTTGGGTGACACTCCCAGGACAAAACTCACTTTTCGGAACATGCATTGAGGAATTCACAGCAGTTACAGTCCTCAGCTGGTGACCAAAAGAGAGGCTAAGCACAAGGTCCAGCAGGCTCAGCAAAGCTTGCTTGTCAAGCCAGAGGGCATTTTACAAAACTCTTCTTTCCAAATGAGCCCCTTTTGCTCATTTTTACATACGTGTCAAGGAGGCTCCAAAACTAACAAAGAGGGGAATGTAAGTTGCTGGCCACTGGTACCACAGCGGCTTTTCAATGTTGTTTTCCCTGGCTTAAAGACCCACACACGCATCCCACTTGAACTGCATGATGTGCACATCAGAGAAGGAAATCTCAAGGCCTGAGCTGAAGCTAAGAGCTGAGGCTAAGAGGTAGGAGACCTTTCCAATGCTGCTGACAGGCAGAAGCCGCTCAAGGTGGCTCTGTAGAACATCTGCTCTGCTGCTGCAGATGCTGTCCAGGTCTCTCTGCCCACCCTACTGCTAGGGGTTGTTCCAAGAAGCCGTTCACAGACACCCCCCTGCCACCAGCTCTACCTGAGCCCCGTCGCGGTGAGCTGTGGGTGCGATGCCTTCGCTGAGGGCTGGAGACACCGCACTGCAGCTTCGCTCCCAGCACCAGCAGCCATACTGCAGCTGGAGCTGTGACACAGGCCACCACAGCCTGCAGGCTGGTTTCCCTCCCTGCCTGCTTTCCGTGTCAGGATAAATCCCTTTGTGCCAGGCGAAGCTCTGCTGCCAGCCTCTCGGGGGGATACAGCAGACGGACGCACGTCAGTGGGAGTGCTGCCGTAACAAGCCCAGACCAAGCTGCCCCTGCTATTGCAGGCACAGAGCCTTCAGGAAGAGCACGGATGAACTCTGTAGCACCAGGAACGTGTCTGTATTTGTTTCTGCAGGGGAAAATATCCTGTCAAGCAACAGGTCATTAACACGTAGCTAGCTAAGTTTTCAATAAACCCATGCGCAGCTACCGCAGTGTTAGATGACAGCTCAGTGCCTCGTAGTGTCAGGGAAATCAAAGGCCGTCCCTCTCCATGCCACAGCACAGTCATCGTTCTGGAAGCTCTGACATGTGCTGCGTTATGGGATACACTTCAGGGACAGGCAATAAGGCTGGGCAGCACGGTACAGACCAGAAGCACAGCAGCTGGAGCTTGCTGTAGGTGCGGACATGTAGGGGCTGGCAGGGGGAGACAGGCACCTGGGGCTGCCCACAAATGCACACCTCAGCTCTGCGGGATGGTGAAGGGAGGTGAGGTGGGTCATGCACAGCGTGGACATGATTCTGGTCCCAAAGAAAGGGGATGCAGCTCTGTGCTCAGGAGTGTGTCCGCTCTGAAACTGCATTACAGACACAGGCAAAGAGGCGCTGCTACCCAGAGCTGGGTGGGCAGCGTGCGCATCCACCATTTTCTGTGTAGCACAGGTTTACCCGAGGTAAACAGCTGAGTATGGCAAAACAAACACCTTGCCTTCAACAACCCACCCACAGCTCTAGATCTGGAGGCAGCTCAGACCTGTGCAGGCATATGTCAGGCTGTGGGGGGGAGGCCAAAGCGCTCGAGAGCACTCTGTGGGCACGACATGAGCCCCGAGCCGCACACTGCAGGGGCCTGCCTGCAGTGCGCACACCCAGCACCCTCCTGATGGCAGGCTGCACGGGGCTGATCTGGGCATAACAAGTGCCACATGTCTCAAGGCTTCGCTCCTCACACTCATCATTTGAGTGACTTAATTATGAACTTGAAATAATATGGGCACAGTGCAGTGCCCCTGCAGCTTTTCCCTCACACCCCTGCACGACGCCATGTCACGGCACCTCGGAACACAGCACTGCGGTGTGATGCTTGACAGAGTTTGCCCCAAACTAGCCTGGATTTGTCACCATGGTGGTAGAAAGGGAGAGGCCGTCCCTCCCCGTCCCCCCTCACACAGAGGGTCGCCCGGCCTGTGTGTGGAAGAGCGCATCTGTAAGGGCCGGGGAGCAGCGGGCCGAGGTGCAGAAATCAATGGGCTGGCGGATCAGAGGGCCCGGCCGCACGGAGCAGGAGCCGCTCCGCGCGCACGCACAGGGGCCGAACATCTGTCAGGCAAACAAAAAGCAACCCAAGCGGAACAAAAGAGAGGATTATTTTCACTCAAGTTCTTCTTCAGTCGCAGCAGGCAACGCTCAAGCCGTTCTCGCATTCAGACACTAAGGCCTTATGGGGTACGGGCTGTCCGGGAAATGCCAAACGCTGTTACCAGAAGACAAAAGAGGGGGGAGAAGAAGAAGAAGAAGAAGAAAAAAAAAAAAAAGTAGATATGGAAAATGCAGACTGTGCTGTTGGATTGGATTGAGCAGGGGGGCAGCGGAGGGGGCACCACTGAGGGGTCGAGGAAAGGGAGGGGAGAAGGACAGGGCGGCGACACGCTCAAGAAGATGGTGACAGTCCTTGGAAACACTGCCGAGCACATCTGCTGTGCTGCTGAAGCACCAAACACTGCTGCTCCACTCTGAACTCACCCAGAGGGGCGAAGGACACGGGATCAGCTCGGGAGCAGTGCCCGTGCCTCTCCCTTGTGCTTGGCACTAGGTGCGCTCACCTGTCAAATGCCAGCCTGCAGCATCCCACAAAAAAGGTCCACGTAGCTGTCTCAGGAGTGACTGGCCATGGAAGACACAGGGTCTTGATGGCATTTTAGGGAATATCACACAGGTGCTTCAAACCAGCTTCATTTTACTAAAACCTATTTGTTGGGGGGTAGGGATATAAACTGGGAGAGGGGCATGCTGAGCTGACCTCTTTCACTGCTGCTAGACAAGGAGAAAATCGAACTTCTCAAACGCTTCTGATTTCCAAAGACAAAGTTGCAAAACGTCACACAACAGACAAGCACATATCCATTACTTGTACTGCCTTTCTTTTCTGCCCCTTTGGTCCTTACCCAGCTTCTGAAGGAGTCATTGTGCAGGGACAACCAGGAGCAGATTGCTCTGGTAGGAAGGAAGGGACACAACCTGCCCTGTTTCACTGCACAACGTACTATACTGGTCCCTTACCATAAAACTTTTTATGAGGATGCTGTTTCTTGTATGAAACACTTTTTTCTCCTGTAAATGATCAACTTTTATTATTATTATTATTTATCAACGTATCATCTAAACGACTTGTTTCTGCACCCTCCCCCCGAAAGCCCAGCTTTATAGTATTAGTTTTATGGCTTTGGATACTACTTGCACATAGTTCAAAGCTTGCAAAGAATAACCAAAAAGAGAGAAAAAAAAACTTGAATGTTTTAGCTTTAAGGAAAAATATTGACTATGGACAAATATTAGTAATATCCTAACCACAAGATAAGAAGGTATTGATTTGCTGTTGATGAGAACTGCTTGCAAAAGGTAAATAAGGGACTCCTGAAATTCCTGAGACATGACCAAGTAGTCAGTCAGAAATGCCTCTTATGAAAGACTGCAGTCTTGGCAGAGCAGCAGCATCCAGGGGAGGCTGCAGGCGAGGAACTGCTGACCAAGAATGGCCAGAAGCAACCTCAGTAGGTCAAGAGCATGGGTGGGAAGCAGACGGCTCCAGGGCTTGGGTCTCTTCCCCAGTGGGAAGCTGTATGAGACTGCCTGTAGCTTTGCAGAAGATGATAACTCCCTAGACCAGAAAAAATGCAGGACTGGTGAAGCTTGGATAAGGAGATGTCCAAGGCTAGCTCATGAATTACTTTGTTTTAGAAGGAGAGTTTGATCTTTCTGGCCTCTTGTGAGCCCTTTCAGTATCCAGAGAGACAGTTCAGGGGTGTGTGCATGATCTGTGCAGGACATGTGCAGAGGGCTAGAGCAAATGTACCTGAGTCAGCAGTATCCATGGTTTTGGGGGTTTGTTTGATGGCCATGAGGTTGCTCCACGGACAAAGATGGCCCTGGAAGACAGAGGCCAGGGCCAGGGACATGTTCAGCAGAAGGCTCTGGGTGATCTGGGAATCAAGACTGGCAGAGACGTGCTGAGAGCAGAGCTGACCTGTGGGTTTGATGGTCCCCATTTTCTCTGGAGCCACAGAGCACCCAGATCTTTCCTGCAGTCTATGACACCCCTTCTTCAAATGGCTTTTAACTAACAAGGTAGAAAGACAACATCAATGTGCAATGTTAGTACGGCTCTGCAGACTACTCAATGTGGTCTCTCAGGCTGCAGCTTGAGAACTCCTGCTCCAAGGGCCCAAAAAAGAGACAGGACTAACCAGTGTCTCCCAGACAAGCAGCTGTGACACGTGCCATCACAGTAAATTCATGGTGGCCGCAGTTTTGACAGACTAAGTCAAAACAGAACTGAACAATCAGAGCAAGTTTTTGTCTTGTGGCTGCAATGAATTCCCTGGTGGCTGCGTGAGGCCACTGTTATTGTCTGTGGGAGTCACTGCCCTAAGAGATGAGTTCTTCAACAAGTGAACAAATAACTCAATTAGAAATGAAAGCAGTACATTCCTGAGAGGAGCTCAGCAGCCTCTTTCTTCCATTAGCAACAGTGTAAGTTCCCAGGCTCTGCACCTTGCAGCCCTCGATCCCAAATCATGGCTCCTCGCTCTCCCTTTAGCAAATGACATCTACCAGGGAGTGCAACCGATTGCTTCACAGTGACACAGTGACATGCCAGTTTGCTTCTTTCGGCTACCATTTGTTGGTATGTGGCAATGCACTTATTTTTCTGGTCAAATTTCAGCCTAGAAAAATAATCCAATTACACACAACAAAATGGAAAAGGCAGGGGAGAGGAGACCAGATTTATGAGTTGATGAATGAACTTTTTGTTGAAAAATAATTATTGAGTACTCACTTTGTGGGTGAACTCGCTCTACCAAGGAGAGGGGGAAATCAGTAGTCCTGGGATCTAAAAGCAGTCAAGAAATCAAACTCAGGCAATTAGAGGGTGACAGATTGGCCAATCTGAATCATGTGAGGAGTACGGATATAAAAACTTTCCTCCAAGGTATGAAGGAGAGAGAAAAGTATTTTTGTTAAATGTATTCAGTGGGCATGGGAAGCAGGGACCTCCTGCAAGGAAGAAAATGTCCTTTGAGTGTATGTCGTGGTAATCTTGTACTGAAAAGCAGACGGGGTGAAGGAATTGTGAACAGCTGGTAAGTGGCAGCTCTGTGCCAAAAGAATAAAGTGTGGAGGAGGGGGGAAAGCAATTAAAAAAAAAAAAAAAAAAAAGCTAAAATGGAAACTCCTAATTTCAACAGTAAAATAAAAACCCAAACAGAAAAACAAACCAGACGTGTTGGGAGTGTATTGTCAAACACCAGCTTCACATGGATCCTGAGCTACAGAAGCCATTGTCCTCTGTTGGGGATGGGAACCATAAAAAACAACAAGCTGGGCTGGGAACGTAACTGCTGTGTGCTCTCACTCACATTTCTCAACCCAAACCAACACAACTCTCTACTGAATGCAGGGGATGCTCCAGAAAGAGTACGTGTACCCCTCCTGTCTAGTGGGGGAAATGACCCGTGAGCACTCACCTTCCTTAAAAATAATCCCAGTGGTAAAACAAAATCCCGTAATCAGCTCATTATGGCTCTTAGGTGAGGAATAAGTGACGGCCCCGTAGCAGGGTGTGGGAGAAGGACCCACAGCCAAGCCTGCCACGTGGCCAGCTCCAGCGGAGATGTTTGGGCAGGGAGAGCTGCGGGCGGCAGCGCCCTGTGCCCAGGCACGCGGCTGGCACCGGGCTCTGCGCCGGGGGCTTGAGTTTTCCCAAAGCTGTGCTTCTGCCAGCAGGAAGAGAGAGGCTTATCCTCAGCCTCGGGCGAGGCATGCTGACTTTGCCCTGCCTTACTCTGGCATGGGAAGAGTTCACCCCGGACCTGCCCACGGCTGGGGCGAGCGCGGCGCGTGCCGGAGGATGAGGCACAGATCCGCGATTACTGATCCACCACACGGGAGATCAGGTGAAAGCCTGTGTGCCAGGGCAGAGCAGGAGCTCCTGCACTGCTGCTTTTGGTCCCCCAGTAAAGATATTTCTCTCACCACTGGTTGTACGGCAGCAGCTTTCAAACCCTGCTCAGGAGCCAGGCATGGTTTATGTACTGGCGTGGGCAAATCTAGATCCCGTAAATGCAGTTCAACACCAACACGTGGCCACAGCCTCAACTCGGAAATCCTTAAATCCCAGACTACCCGATACCAGGAGGATGCACAAAAAGATCTGTTGCTCTTTGCTAGCCTTATTCTTGCACACCGCTATTTACCACTGTTTTGAAACAGATGCATTAAAATCACAGGTATCCCAAGCTCCGTGTTAAACTAACTGTATTTTGATATTCAGAGTATGTAAACTTCTAAAAAGGATTCTGCTCACGGATGGGCTCATCGTTTTCAGGGCATGACTGACAGGGGTCTATTTCAAGAAACCTCCCCTTAAAAAAAAAAAAAGAGAAAACTACCTTAATGGTGAAGCAGGGAGTGACAGCAACAGACAAAAGGTCATTGCTTCTTTGTTCTTCACATCTGAAGAAAATACACAGGACTCCATTGTATGACTTTTCCATGCACAACATTGTCTCCCTTGACCCCATGCACATCTGCAGCCTGAAGTCCTCTGTTATCTCTGGATAACAGCTGTTCCATCACTGATTATTCGTCAGCTCCACTTCAGTCTGCCTAAGGTGCTGTGAAAACTCCCCAGGTTGCTGTGTCTGTGAACGTGATTTCAATATAAAGCCTAAAACTGCTGCAACAATAGCATAAATAATGGATAGCTCTTATTTGACAGTTTGTTGGGTTATCTCTACAAGTAGGTCTATACTTAAAAATTGCAGGATCTTTTAAAAATCTCATAGGATCCCCTAGGCTAAGTCCTTTTGGTTTTTATTTGTCTTTTTCAGCAAAAATGCAAGGTGAAAGAGCACAGTCAGCACTGGAGAAAGAAGCGAGCCCTTCAGATATATGATGTGCAGGAGCAGAATTTGCAGGACAATTAATTAGTGAGGATTTCCAGTTAAAAGAAAGTGACTGAAGAGATGGGATACGTGCGAAACCCAACCCCTTTGAATGCAAATGTGCCTTGATCTTTATTTGGGGCAGAGGAAGTCATTTCTCTTCTGTCTTCTCACACTTGCCATGGTGACCACAATTCACTATGCACCTCCTCCCCAGGTAATTCATCTTCTGGGCTCTTCCACCCCCACACCCCCTGCCTCATTTTCCACCCCTACCACTGCCCAGTTACCAATGCCATTCCCACATGGGTGCTAAATCCCATCAGTCCCTCTGTCAGAAGGATGAGGCTGGAAGAGGATTTCTTTGATCTCTAAGGCTCTTTCATGGGTCGTTTGAGAGGTGAGGATGGAAGAAGGTGAAAATTTCCAGTTTATCAGCAAGGTGTTGATGGCCACCAGATTGCTGGGAACATAATAGAGGACAATCCCGAAAAAAAAGGAAAAAAAAAAAAAAAGCTGCTTTGCAGCCCAGCACTAAGTTGTTAATGAGCTCCCGGTGTAAATTCACAGGGTGCAGGGGCTGTACCTAAGCAGGTGGCTCTGTAGTGACAAGCAGGCCCCCAGTTACCTACTTTGGAGTAAGCTGCACAGCTCCTGTCCCTGAGATCTCTGCATGCTTAGACTTAAGATTAGCGTTACGGATTCCACAACATGCTAGGCATATTTCTACCAGTGTGAGCCCACCTTACAGACTGTGAAGGTGCAGGCTATTCTGGGGAGCTGGCCCCGAGTCCCGGTGCCCGTGGCTCGTTTGCCGTGTGGCCACCTGTACAGGAGGCTGCTCAGAAGTGGCTGCTCTTTGATCTCCCCAATCCCAAAGGTGCAACACATGCACAAATGGTGAAGGTAGCCACGGTGTGCCTGTCACAGCACAGCACTGCATCCCTGGCGCAGGATGCAGACACGGGAGGCTACTGAAATGATACAGGGGGACAGAGTTAAAGGTACACATTCAACCTTCGTCCTAAATTCCCCATTCCCCAATTTGATTGCAAAACTTTTTTTTTTTTTTTTTTTTTTTTCATGCCCGCAACTCTTCTTTTATCTCTTTCAGCCCATCTACATCACATCCCTTGCAATTACATCACACTCCCTTTGTCCGGGAGCCAAGAATTTGTCGAGAACTTGCAAAATCCTCATCCCCGATTGTTTACCTGTTTTGTACAGCATTTCTGCCTTTCTTCAGAAAGCAGTTCTACTATAGCCTCCTTCTGTTAGACAAAATTATGCAAATTGCGTAGATTAAATTGCTGTGTAATGGTTGATCAGCTTTTCCTTATTGTTTGCCATTTGTTACACAGGATTTGCGTGCATTTAAGAGTTTTATGTGTTTAATAGTTATTTAAGAGGCTTAGCATAGCTAATACCTTCAAGCAGTTCTGTCCCTGCAGACTGCAGAGAAGTAAAGGCTACCTCTGTTGTCACTGGCTTTGACCCTGGGAGTTTGTAAAAATTGTTTAAAAAGCCTGAGAGGCCAAGGAGCTGGGGAGAAGCAGTGACAATCGCTGAAGGTTTTTCACGGTGCTGCTGTTTACCAAAACGTCCCCTGTCCCTCTGTCGATAAAAGGAGCTACGAAGCAGACCCAGCTCCATGGAAAGGGCCCCGCAGGATTTGTGCCATCCTGTTGCCATTCGTGTCCATGCAAAAGCTTGGATTCGCTTTCACGCGAGCCTAGGCTCATATTCCTGCTTGAGGCTGGCTGCAAGCAAACACAGAGGCATTTCCTCCGAGTTGCCAAACCCTGTTCTCGTTAACGTGCTGCCAGAGCATTAATCATATCTCAAATCTTGCGTGCCCCTGAGCAGCCTTTCCCTCCCAGATGCCTCATCCCCATTCCTTGATAGGCAGACTTTCATCTCTCTCCCCCTCCTTACGCAGCCCTGATTTCCAGGAGCTGCAGCCCAAGCTGAGCGAGCAGGCCAGGAGCAGGGATTTTGCCGCGATGGAGCTGGCTGTTCTGCCTCCCAGCCGGCAGCCGAGCCGAGGCCACTCCAGAGCGCTCAGCAAAGCGCACACAACTCGCGCAATACCTACAGCTTTTCTGGGAGCAATTAACTGAAGAAGTCAGGTTTGGTTTTCTTAAACAAATTAGCCTTTTAGTATTGAGTTATACACACCGTTGAGAAAACAGAGAGTAAAGTAAATACATTCTTGAAAAGCAACCCTTCTCCCATGCAGCCCCAGAGAGCAGTGCTCACACATTTGCCCACTGCAAACAGATGGGCCATTTTCTTGTGTCTCTATTAGGTAATAGGCTCAAGCTGTGAACAAATAAAGCAGAAAACACCCAATATGCCAATGTGTTAATTTTGTCTTCCTGTAGGTGTCCCTGTCGGTTGCAAAAAGGAGGCAAGCCCAACTTTTTCAGTCCTCTTTTTTTTTTTTTTTTTTGCTAACAAAGAAAAAGACCAGTTGCAACCTTGTTCCCGTGCAAAATAAACTCGACTATTTTTCACACCAGCACGTATCTAAGAAGTAGTGAGTCAGCCACATGTGAGAAACAAAACTAACACTGCTTGATAGGCTGTTTGTATATGTATTATTTTTTTAGACAGCTGGATTCTCCTTTAAAATCTACATCTCTGTACACGTTACTTACTAACTGTAGTTTTAATTACATGTCCAGAACCAATTCCCTTAATGTGCATATGAATACACAGGGTATACACAGTTATTCCTCATTTGCATGGCCTGTTTTGCTTCTGGTACATCATGCTCCTCACTGGGATACAGCTCAGAACAGAATCTGGCTCAGGCTGTGCTGTCCTGATAAACCATCAGACGTGAATTACTTGTCATCACTTTTATACACAAGATTGTTTCCATGCTTGCATGGGAGTTGTCAGATTTCCACAGGGACCAAAAATGAAAGGTTACCAACCCTACATAGGTTAAAACTTTGTTGCAGGGAGAACGAAGATTCAAAATCATTTTTTCAAGGCACCCTGTCCAAATCTGCAGTTTGACTTATTTCTCCTAGAAGCCTTTGCACTTGCAGGGCTGAATTCTTGAACCCAAGGAGCTCAACAAGTGCTGAGCATCACAGGGGTTTCTGCACTTCAGAACACACACCGAACAGTTCTTAACGCAGTCAGGCCTGTACACGAGAGATATAAAGGTGCTTCTCTTTCTTTAAAGTCTAACCTGATTAGAGTCACTCCTATGACTCTTAATTTACCACTATCGAACTACCTCTCCTATTGTTATAATCTTTCTTTCTTTCATGAAGGCTCTTTGGGAGCTTTTCACATACTTGTTAAATGCTCCTGGTCACAAAGCCTGCTCAAAGTTCCCTTGATCATGTCATTGCTATGGTGTAAAATTGAATTACTTTTACAATGCATGCTGTACCCTGGCAAAGTGAAGCTTTTTCCCACAGTTAACAGAGGTAGAAGGCCTCAAAATAAATGAATAAAGGAGCACAAAAAGTGGATTTTCATTAAAAAGACAAAAATTTAGATTTTTTTCTCACTTTGTCTTGAAATGTGGGGAAGGCAAGCTCAAAGGGCTCTCTAGTATGCGCCAGCTAGCCACACTATCTCTGTCTTTCAAGAGAGAAATGAATTGACTTGTTGGGGAGGGGTTAATAAAAGTAAAAGATAAAGTATTTGCAGTTTTTTTTTTTTTTTTTTTTTTTTTTTTTTTTTGGGGTGGTGGTGGTGGTGGTGATGGTTATAGAAGAAACACTAAAGTCTTGTCTCCCACAAGGAATCAAGAACATGAACAGTCTCTCTGTTGCTGATAATGGCTGTGGGATGTTGTTGAGCTGCAGGTCACAAAGTTATCATCTTATTTGGGTCCTTTTTATAGGATTGGACATCAAATGAATGAGGTTATCCAAAGCACAAATAACTATTAAAACCAGAAAAGCCTACTCAGATCGTGACCAGCTCCTGAAAAATATAGTCACTCAGGGTTTCTTTTTATAAAGATGTTTCTAAGACCTTGTTATTCCCTATGGTCTTAACTATGTTCATACTCCTCCCACATACCTCATCCTGGAAAATAAGCCAGGCTACTCTTTGTCTAAATAGAGGACCTTGTTCAGCCCTGCTTTTTTCAGGTTCTCATTATACATTTCTAGCACAGTACAATAACAAGCCTGCACTGGCACTCCACTGCTTCATGTTGGAGACAGCAGAGTGCCCCTTGGAAGTCCAAGCCTCTCCTTGGGAGAGCTTGGTGGTGTGACACCTTCTACAAAGTACAAAACTCAATCAGCAAAGCACATGGACATGCCTAACATCTTTCTTGAGTTCAGCATGGTCCCCCAGTGACCATCACCCTGCTGACCAACTATTTTACCTCACTAATTTTTCCCGCAGTTTTTCATATATGACCTGTTCATTGCTATTATACTTCTCTGTGGAGCTCCCTCTCCTTGTCACATCTATATTGGCTTCCTTCAGCTTCAGGCCTTCATGCACTTGACAGCGTATTTGGCCCTCAAGCCCATGGGCTGGGAGCAGAAGGAGCTCATAGCCAGGTGCAGGCAGTGGTTACCTTCAAGGTCCCAGCTGGAGAAGGTCCAGATGCATTCTTGTCTTTGGTAACTCAGACCTGGTCTCAAGTGCCCCAAAAGTCCTATTTCAGTTCAAGACAGTCCCAAGTGGTTTCACTCCTGTCTATTCTGTAAAGGGGTTTTGCTACCAGGTTTATATATTCCACTATACGTATTCTGGTGAGAGCTTGTTTCCCACCTAGCAGGTTGATTTCATTGTACTGCTGCTGTGAAAGCCATGAAAGGTGTTTGTGGGAGCTGTTTCTATCTGGGTAGCACAGCAGTGCCCTAGGATGTGGGCAGAGCACATGTGGGGAGATGTGGGGCCCTCTCTGTTCTCTGGGATTCCCGGATAGCCATGCAGCACAAAGGACAATGGCAGCAGCACCCTTTTGACTTGCGTGGTTTTCATGTTTCTTTTGCTCCTCCGGGATTTTCTAAGGCAGGCTGTGCATATTAAAGTGTCACCACTTGCACTTAAAGACTTTGCAGGTGATAGTGTGATGCTTGTTCACACCAGTGTGAGAGGAACCCCACAGCAGGAAGTCAGCTCTTTCAGACCTCTTTAGAAATGTGCGATAATCTTATAGTGCATCAACACTTTCTCCCTCACCTTTCTCCCAGCCTCTAATTTCTCTTCAACAAGACTATGCTAGTCTCTACATTTTGCTGCTGCTGCTGACATAGCTCTCCTTTCTCTAAATTTGCTCCGTTTCACACTTCACTGCTCCATACCATTGCACTATTCAGTGTTTCGGGGAAAGGTTTACATGCCCACTTGACACCTAGCCTGCTGTGTTGCACTCTTCATGATGATTTTTTCCACATGCTTTGGAAAAGACACATTTGGTGACAGAAGTGCACGCCCTTCTATATTCTCTTTCTTTTTTTTTCTTCTTTTATTCCTCATCATGCCTTGCCTTCTCTGTATTGGTCCATATTTAAATTTTGCTTTCATGAATCACATCTTTCTGTTATTACTATCTCTGTTTATAGCCAGTCAGCTTTATTTTTTTAGTTGTTGTTGTTGTTATTATTATTATTATTATTAACACAAGAGGCTTTTATAACCAAACAACATTTTGAAGAGTTTTCCAGGAAAGAAAAACCCTAGGTTCGAGTCCTTCTATGAAATGAGTTAGTGGCAAACTCATTCAAAACGTGAATGCACATCCCATAGGAGCACACTTACCAACAAAATGATGTTTGTTCTATGTATGTATGTATTTGTTTCAATCACAAATCTAACAAACAACCCTTGAAAGATTGTTTTACCTTGATGTACAATAAAGTTGAAGGATCTGAGAAGAGTTTCCTGCCCAGCTCTATTTATATCACAGTAGTACCTGAGTGCCACTCAGAGCCTGATTAATTTGCTCATGCAATCCTGCAAACAGGGCAGTAACATACCCAGTTGGGTTTAGAGTTAGGAAATAAAGACACAGAGGACAGGTTAAGCAATTTTCCCAAAGTCACACTCAAAATATCACTGTGCTCACCCACAAGATTCTCTCTCATGCCAGATTAATGCTTTATCCCCAAACCCATAACTTCTAGTTAAGCATGTGGCAATATTTATGCTATCACCTGACACCAGAGCACTGAGACTTACTGAACTTTTCATTAAAGCTGTGTACAAGCACTGAATTCTTACAGTGTCAGTCTGGAGCAGTGGTCACTACTTTGTTTCCCCTGTAGGACTGAAGGACATTGTAGGACATATTGGAAAGCTGACATGACTAAAACTGTGCTGAGAATCAGCAAAGTCTAGTCATCATCCTTATCCCACCACATGCGCACATTGGGTCCCCTGTGGAGGACACCAGGTTTCCAGACTCATTTTCATTTGGTTTAAACATTGGATGCTAATATCTTTGTGTACCTTATTAATCTTGGTGAAGATCAGCATTTTGCTTTTTAGTGCAACTGAGGTGCATTAAAACCCACCAGGATTTGCACATCACACATGGTCCCCTCTGAAGAAGCTCAGCTGTAAAAATAATTCTCATCACACTTCACAAAATTGGCTGTGGTGTTAAACTCAGCAGACATTTGGTGAAGTGCACTCCTGGACAGGACCAAATAGTTGTTAAGCATGCTAAGAAACTGTTCTCTCATTCAAATAGAGGCTACCAAAATGGTTTTTGAATAAGAACTCGCTGGGTTTTCTTCACCCTTTCATCTTGTCAGGAAATCTCTGTGAACTTCCCTCCTCTCCATTTGCTTTCCTTCCCCTTTCTCTGCTGTCATTTACCAGCCGGGCTGTTTTCTTCAAAGTACCCTCTAAATGTCACAACCACCAAACAACCACAGCAAATAATGGAAATGCCCTAGTAACCCTTCCCAAAGCACTTATACACCAACACTGAATAATTTGACCTGCTCTCATTCTAGGGAGCATTTTTCACTGTAGTAGCAGAGGAAAGGGAACGGTTTTAAGATTTTGTTCCCTTTTCTCTTGGTTCTCTTTTGATGTAAGACAGCTCTGCAAACACGGACTAGAAAAACCCTACAACCCAAACCATATGCCCCTGGCAAGCAGCGTGCCAGCTAATACAGAATGAGGAACGTTCCCATTTCAAGTGCCATTGCACATGCTTCAGTGTGTCCCCCTCATTATAAGAAAATCACTTGGAAGTTCTCAGGGACCTCTGAACCAAATAAGCCATAACAATGAAAGGCTTGGGTAAAGCAACAGTGTCCACATGTTTATCTTTAAACTTGGGGTTTCACCTGGGAAACACAGTTTGTAAGACAGGATTTCAGGCAGAATTCCAGCTCTTACTTTGTTTTTTTAAAAAAAACAGAAGTGTTTCTAAGAGTCGTGAGAACTGTTCTTTTCCTGTCTGATTCTTTCTAATGTATCAAAGGGTACTTGATCTAAAGGCCCACACTTTTTAATGTGTTAAAGTATGTTAAGATACCCTACCTGACTAATCTTGGGATTTCTGTATCATTTTATTTAGTGTTGGTTAAAGTTCTCATCTCCCAAACAACTTATTTCTATCTCTCTTTGATCACCTATAAATACGAATTTCAGGTTATTTAGCATTCAAGATGTGCCTGAAGCAATATCCTCAAACCAGCTCCTACTAAGATCAGAAAACAAATATTTAAGTCAGCTCTTATGCTTTGAAGATGATCTTATTGCAGACCTAACAAGACTTCTAGATCTAGTCTAGACCAGAGCTTTGGTCTCTGCCCCTTTCTCTTTTACAGGGACAGAACAATACTGAATGTGGTCTTTCTCACAGTACTTTTCCCTCCTTCCCTTCAGGCTTTTCACTGTACTTAATTTGCCTTACCCTAAACAACCAACATTGACCTTATCTACTGTCACTGGAGAGACACTTTAAACCTAACCCATCTTACTCACTCTTGTCTCACATGTCAGGAGCGAGAAGAATTGTTCAATGAAGCTTTCAGAGGTGTGGATTTAGTGATACACTTATCTGTTCACACTTAAACTCCTTCTGAAGTGCCCCACATCTATGGAGAACAAAACAGAGGCACTGATGGTGCGACCAAACCAAAGGCTAGGAGTCTCCTTGGACATGACTGCAATATGCAAGTGAAGGAAATTCAAAAGAAAGAAACATGAAAGAACAGCTCCACAAATTAAGGTACCTATGCAATTAGGTAATGAGGAGAAAAAATTGTTTCTGGATCCCATCCGTGACTTTTGAGGACTGACATAACCCTCTCCTGCTGCCTGCAGTGCCTGTTTGACAGCCTCCCACCAGGCCTGCACTGGAGGCTCCTCTCAGACCAGCTATGGCAGCCAGGCGCTGGAAAATATTCCTCCCCTTACCACTGTAGCTTTGCCAGGAAAAGCCTTTTCTTTGGTACAACTAAACCAGCAGAAGGATTCATCACTAAGGATTCATCTGCTCAGAAAACAAGCAGGACCTATGCTGGACAGAGGACATGAAGGCTGATGGTTGGAAGGCATGGTTTGGGGAATAACTCTGCCGACATCCCCTTTGAAGGGCAGACAAAGCCTTGTTCTTCTCACTGTGCAGCCACTGGAACTAGCTGCCTCCCAGACACCATGTGGCAGCAAGTTCCCCTGATTAATTAAAAGCAGTGTAAAGAGGAGACATTTGCACACCCAGTTGGCCCCCTTTGTTTCTTACACAACTCCTAAGGAGACAAGTTGGCCTTGTGGTTGATGGTGATGGGCCAGTCTTGCTGGAAATTTGTTGCTGCAACACCCATGCTACTTAAATGCTGTAGCCTTTGTAGCCTCTCTGTAGATTTGTGGCAAGGACTTTCTAGGCATGTGTGGTGCCCACCAAGGCATGGCTCCCCTATCAGCTGTGGTTTCTCAACTCTTGCATAAACAGTTGCTAATGATAAGAGAACCTTTGTTCTCAGTGTATAAAAACAAGCAGCTAAAAGCTTTAAATGGTCAGCTTTGGCCTTCCCCAACACAACGGCAAAGCAGTCAGTGGAGCTTGAAAGAAGCAAGCCCAAGCCCTTTAGCAGTGCCCTCACGCACCTACCCACCCTTTCTCAATTTTTATTGCAGCCTCTTTGGCTGCACAAAGCTCCTACCACAAATGTTAATACACTGAAGGTCATAATTCCCTAACCTGCCCTGTTGGCTTCTCCATGGGATTTACAAGCTCGCTCCTTCTCCTTCTGGTGATCTGATTTCCATGTGTATAAGGTGAGGTGAGAGCAAGGCCATTTCAAAGCCTCGGAAATGGACCTCCAGCACCGGGATGCTGAAGGAAGGCAGAGGAATCAGCATGAGAATGTTATCCTAACACCTTGGCAAGAATGGGAGCCCTCGAACAAATGTTTATTCAGAGACAGAGGGATGGCCTAGCTGGGGAGCATTTTATTTTTCACGCCTAGGAGTGTGAAAGGAGGACACATAAAGAAATTTACAACTTGCAATCCCCCTCCTGAGACCTAAAAGATGCTACAAAGTTGTGGAAAAACAAAAGGGTTTCAAGATGAGTGTGGGAATTTGTTGCTCACAGTGAGCTTAAACCTGCAGCTTATTCTTCTGACAGTTTTCAGGCAAAATTCAGACAAAAAGTTGATGTTAGTAGAAGATATATCAGAAAAGAGCAATGGGATTTTACCCAGCCCATGGCTTTCAAAATCAAACAGGCTCCTTCTTTTCTGTGGCTGAGAACACTCAGAGGCATGACATGGTACGGCCCTGGAACTGTGCAAGGAGTGAGACATCTAGCAGCAATCAGCAAATCTGGTCAAGTAATGAAAGTTACCATCTGCCTAGGAAAAGCTGTGAGTACTTATCTGGTGTTCTTGAAAGAACACATGGCATATTAATTAGTGTCAGACACTAATGAAAGGCTAGCCCAGTGATTACTGCTAAACCAAACTGGTGGCTGCTCCTGCTGCTGCTCAGTGCAGGAAAATGCAGAGAAGGTTCTTGTGCTCAGGTCCAGCCTGAGCTGGTCTCGACTGTACCCTGGGGAGATGCCTTCAACTTCCAATAGCTCCTCTCCTCCTATACGTCATGTTTTCCCCCATAACACAAGCAGGTGCCTTTTCACATTAATATATCACACCTTTCTCCTGGACAAGTACACATATAGGTTTTATATGTATGTGTATAAATAATTTGTCCTTCTTTAACAGAGTTGCAAAACGCAAGCCTCTCCTGCCCCCACAACATTACTTAGGAGGCCACTCCATTAGTAGGTTTGACTCTCGTAAAACCACATCAAAATAAAATTGGAACTAACTACACCTAGACAGGCTTATTGACACCCAGAAAGACCACCAGATATTTCTGACCTGAACACCTGTGTCTCCTAGACCATGGAATTTCAACCCATTCCTCTGCACTGAGTAGGGCTTTCACTTCGGAAAGATGATAAATTGCTATGTCCTGGTGGAGATTAAAAGCATGTAAACAGACAGCATGGCCTTGACCTATTTCTCATACATTTCAGGTGAATTCACCCAGTTTCTAAAGTTTACCTCCCTGTCAATGATAAGCAGTTTACATTAGTTTCCTGTTTTAACCACCAGCCTCTGGCTACCCCATGTTACAGGGTCACACTTCTCCACTCCAGCTCTGAAAGAGGTTGTCTTTCCTCCATCTTGAGAAGAAGTGAAGGGAACGATGAGGCTAACTTGGATAACACTCACCTCAGATAAACAAACTACCAAAAAATTAGGCTTCTAGCTTATTTTAGCGCTGCAGGCTCCCTTTACAGACAAAACAGGCACCTGTGGATGACAGTTTTCCCACCAATCTTCGGATAGGCTGAACTGCCATCTGAAAGTGCTTGTTTTATCTCTACTGGCAAGAGAAGGAAAATGGAATATTAGCTTGGATCTTCAACAGCGTGAGCTTCAGGCAGCAAATGCTGGGTGAGAAAGCACCTACCCTTATGCTCAATAGGTTAGATACCTCCAATTAGCTGAGGGAATTTGTGACAAATACCTTTGTCATGGAGGAATTTTCACCTTTTCAATATTGCAACCCTTCTAAAACTAATCAGAGAAAAATAGCAGAGGAGATGAGACCATATTAGGGGCTATTTACTTGGGCACTTACATTTTTAAATTGAATCATCTTCAGCTGTGTGAGGGCAAAACAAGAGCAATCAGAAGCAGCTGCAATGATTTTGGTCAAAGGGCTGAAGCTTCCAGCCTGAGCTAAGATCCTGCATACATGCTGGTCACTCTGGCTAGTGCTATGCTCACCAACATCTTGGAAGATCAGATGATAAGCTTGCACATCCACATGGAATTTTCCGCAACAGCCACAGGCAAAAAACTTAATTCACTGATCCAACCTCAAACTGCCTAGGAAGGCATTGCAATTCTCATGTTACTGAGCACAGAGCACAGTTGGCTACTGCTTTTGGTAGCAATGAAATTGCAATGAAAAATCAGATCACAGATTTGAAGTACTCAAATAATTATTACTGGAAGTCCCAATGACCCTTTGAGTTCCATGCCTGACTAGTAAGTATCCAGTACAAACAACTGATAGGAAAACTTAATGTCAGAAGTTCATCTTCCTTTCCAATATTATAAAGTAGCATTCCTGATTTCTTTATAAATTATCAAGCTGAGCCTGTATTTGAAGATATAGTCAGACAACCTGAACTGGTAGTCTGATCTGGTACAGCAAATCCCAGTTGGTTTTGATTTCAGCCTCTTTATTTCCACCACCAATAGTTAATATTTGACATGCAGGGCACTGGGATAATTATCACTGCATCTGTTTTCTCTGTTACAGAATGCATTTTTAGCCATATAATCACTTACAATTGGATGGAGGATTCTCAGAGTGTGTTTACCAAAGAAGTGTACTGAGAGGCATCTGTTTCATTTAGTCTGGAAGGAAAAAAAAAAAAAAAAAAGTCAAAATTGAATACTTACCCAGGGGCAATGCTAAAATTACAGTACATGCTGAAGTCCAGGCTACTACTCTATTAAATCCATTTTTAATGTCTCCCTGTTAAATCTACTAACCTCTTATGCACCAGACGTGCACAGATCTCATGAGCATTGCTGCCAATGCTAGGAAGCAACTGATGCTAACCAAGAATAAAATGCTGCAAAATTTAATTCCCTGACTAAAACCAGCTTGTATTTTGCAGTGTTATAATAAGCAAACTCTAATTAAGTGTACTAAGCAAAGCTCTGGCTTGCAGAGGCTCTGCACAGACTGCAAAAACTCTGAAGGGCAGGAGATGCTTTATTTGACAGTTTCTACTAAAGAAAATAAAAATAAATACTTATACGGAACATTCACATAACCCCTTGCTCATTTCAGAGTCTGTGGTTTGCAGATCACTGCAGAAGAACTGAAATTACAAGACTTGGCTAAGTGATTTCCCACATATCTGTCTCAAAGTCTTGTTGTTCTTTGAAGATGGAGGAAGTTTCAAGTATTAAAACCATACATAAAATCCTTATGAGGCAGTGTGACAAGGTACTCTGTGCTTGCGAGGAGTTGGAAAACTGATTTATAATTTCTTCCATCTTTTCTTGTGCTACTAGTAGAACATCCTTGTATATGGAGATAGTTTTCTCTCTCCTTTCATCCCCCTCCTAGTTCCCAGCACAAAGCTAGCTTGGACTGCAGAGCAGAGACATCCACGGCTTGAGAGATGACACCTCACACGTCCTGGGCTTCTCAGCTGTGCTCCACACTACACTACACCATTTAGCCTTCTTGTAGAGTGTGGCCAAGTTGTGTGGCCCAAACAGCCACTGCTTTGGGGAAGATTTGGGCAGATGGGACCAGAGGTGGCTGCAGCCTGACTCTACCAGGGAGCTGCGCAGCTCTGCAGGGATACAGGGGCATGCATGCACAATGCCACCCAACTCACAGGTGGGGATAGGTAAAAATCTCTGTCTTCACTCCCTGGTAAACCCCTGCCTGTTGGCAATACTCTCCATTTCAATGGGCTTCTTTAGCAGCAAACATGCAGGTGTTACAGAGTTTGGGACAGGGTTATACCAAGGGTGAAGCCCTAGCTTCAGGAGCTTGTGTCACTGTAGCCTTTGGCAAGAGGACTTGCAATGAAGTGAGAGGGACTCTCACACTGCTTTTTCTGCTGATGATCTTTTGAATGGAAAAGACCCCAAGAAACCTGCTTTATTCAGACCTGGTTTGAGCAGACAGTGGGACTAAATGACCTCCAGAGGTCCCTACCAGTGTGAATTATTCAATGCTTCAATGATTTCATCCCATTTTTGTTTCTCAGATTTCCTTAGTTTAAGAAAAAGTCACCTCAGGTTGAATGTGACTGTGCTCTTTGTGTAAAGGCAACCTTGCAAGCATCCCCAGGAGCAAAGAAACAACACCCCAGACCCAAACCCCAAAGGACCAGGTCTACTAAGTTAAAAACACCTCTTCCACTGGGGACACTCAGCTCATGTATACATTTATATGTCTTGTTGGATTTCTTTGGCACTGATAGCTGCACTGTAGAAACAACCAACCAAAGAAGTTTCTGACTTCTAACATGTAATTGTCCAATCCAGAAGTTGTTTAGCACGGGTTTTACATTTGCATGAAACCCCATGATGTATGGTGACTTCCAACAGGACCTGGAGCTATCTATCTACCCAGAGCTACCAGTGTTAACTGGTGTTAATAAAACACCGTGTAATATTTCAAGCGCAGCTCCATGCTCATTTAATTCTATTTAGAAAAGCAAACAGCATGAGGTGAGAATTAAATAAAAGCACATGTTTCAAAGTCACAGAAATGACCATCAAAGATCGACTTCTTGTTACTCAGTCAGCTGGCTGCTGTCAGCGTGAAGAACGAAGCAATTCCATTTTTTAATGCCATGTAAATTATACCGCTGTGTTGTGATACATCAATTAAGTTCTTTGAATAAATTAATCAGAAAATTCTGTAAGGATGCTTCTTTGCTTTCTGAAGGGAAAAAATAATAAACCCAAACACAAACCCAGGCTTTGTGTTTATCTGGTGGTTTGTTTTCCTCTGGAGTTAATTCATGGGTTGAAGTCTCCATGCATATACATTCACACATGTAAATAAGGAATGAAAAGCTTCACTTTCTGTGTGAAAGGCCTCAAAACACTTCTCATAATTTAACTTAATAGATGTTAGCAACATGCCAACTAAATAAAGTGCCTTACACACATTTAGATGAAGCATCAGTTTTGCAGCTGACTAGTGCTCCATTATTTCTACTAATTACATATTTATCTGCCTTAAGGAGCGGTTTTACTATTGATTCAACTAGAAACAGCTTGCACAAAGCCAAAAATAAAGCAGCATTATGAAGTCAGACTTTTACATGCAAATACAGGATCCAGTTAGCGATGGCATAAAGCAGCAGAGTCATGTAAACTTCACTAAGAGCCGTACCACCTCCTCACACAAGCAAAATTGTTTCAGCTCAGGTTTTAACACGAAAGCAGACAAGCTGGTTAAAATCAGATGAACTTATGAATAATATGGTATGTGTGTACATCTTCTGGTTAGTATAAACACATCAGTGCCACACAAAAGACCAAGAGTCAGCTTCACAAGTGCTGAATATCATCAAAGCTCTCATCATCGCATTAAGAGCTTGGCTCATTTGTATTGTCAGGGAGTAATGCTGTATTTTGAACAGAGCCTAATTTATCAGAAAGTAACAGACCCTTCTCTCTGTTTTTGAACACAGAATGAGCTGAGGTCAAATCTTGGTTATGCCCAAGCTCTGCAGTAGCATGACCTGAGTTAAAATATGGTAAGAGTCAACACCTTACCTCCCTCATAGTTCCTCAATAAAGCTTAGATCCTGCTGATTTTTAATGCTTATGGCTTCTTAGGAGTGTCTCTGGCTAACTGAGAAAGTGAGTGCAATGTTTACCCAATGCACAGAACTCTCAGATGCTGTTTTGCTCAGCCATTTCCAGGTCACATTTGCTTCCATTAACTACTGAAAAGTGCATACTATCCCCTATCTCCCCTAAAAAAAAAAAAAAAAAAAAAAAAAAATGTCATCAAATGCTATGGATACAAATCCTACCCTGTATGGGCCAAGACACTGATGCTGAAAATCTACGGAGTTGCGCTGATTCATGCAAACAAGTAGCCTAGAACTGTTCTCGGTAACAGGCTCTGAAACTCAGAACTCAAAAGGGGAAATCACAGCCAGGTCAGGCATCAAAAGTTTCCCTCTTGCTGGTGATGAACCAGTGGTTTTATTCTATTCCATTAATCTATGTGTTTAGGGATTTTGACACCCGGCAAATAAAAGGTATGTATGTGAATACTGTATGCAGAAGGTAAAAGGGTACGCTCCTAGTATAGGTGCTCAAAGTGTACGCACACATGTGATTAAATGTACAATACATGTAATATATTTTCTGTGTGATTGTTTCTTTAGGAATAATGAACAGGCTGAAAAGTTCCCCCGTTCCCTTGCAAATTCAAGCCTCGTCTGTACTGCATTCTGGCAAAACCCCTAAGCATTAATGCTCTTAAACAATGTGTGCTCGGAGAAAAAGGACGGACGGATTGAGGGAGGGGAGGTTTGTAAATATTGCCCACAAATCATTCAGTACTCCTTTCACAGCACAGTACTGAAGCCAGACTAAATTAGCAGTCCACTTCCCCCGCTCTCCTTCCCACTCAAGTCATGTCTGTTTACCCTCAGTAATGACAAAACGTAGACAACTGTCTGCGAGGACTGTGGTGACATTGGCACACACATACCAGACAAGCAGAATGTTGTGGGAAACAGAGATTGAAGCATCTTGATATACGAGAAACAATTATCATGGGAATTGTTGTTTCTCAATGCAACAGCTATAATAAATAGTTGCCATATGCTAAGCACAGATGCCTCCTTGAAAAGCAGCCCTGAGATGGCACAGCCCATGTTCTCCAGAGTCTGGGGCTTTGATGAAACGACTGGCTTTTTGCAAGCAGAACTGCGGCCCCATGGAAAGGTATGTCGGGCCACTGAAGGATTTAGGGGAAAAAAAAAAAAAAAGTGGCTCAGTAACAGCTTGGGGTTTTGCTGGTGGGTTTTGCAGGGGAATCCGAAGTTGATCCCCGATCCCTTCAGGCAGGTGAGACACTGCGATGCCCCTTTGTAAACCTGATTTTACCTCTGCTTGCTTCTTTCTTCAGGCACAGAAAGCCTTTTCAGGGAGAAGTACTAGGGGCTAGCTTTATGCACGTATCAGAACTGCAAGACTATTTAGTGCACTGCAGGGGTTTAGGGCTTTGTTTGACTTCAGGACTTAGGGACAGAATGCTTCGTATGCATACATGTACGAACATGCACACATCTATATGCACCTTCACCATATATCACAAGATTGTTCTGTCAGTCTTTATAGGAAAGAGGTTGCTGTTTTTTTTTGTAGCAGAGGAAGATAAAACGTGAAGAAAGCCTCTGCCTATTTCACTCACACATCACGGGCTGATTGTGCTGCTCTGTGCAGAGAGCAAAACAAAATGAAACAAACAGGTGAAGATAAACCTGGCAGACCAACTTACCCAGTCCTGCGCTGTGTCTGGTGAGACCGGTGTTATTTTACCAGCAGTCCTGCTTTTGCTTGTGCCCAGATCCTAAGTTCCTTAAAACCCTGTTTTCTTTGCATTCACAGAACCCTACAGGCACATCTTGAGCCTTTTCTCCAGCACAGTGCAAAAGATAACTGAAGTGCCAGACCCTGGCCCATTAAATACATGAAGGCACTGAACTGCCAGATTTCGGTGAGAGTTAGACAGGTAGATTCTTCTGAAACAAATAAAAAGTCTTATCTGTACCATCAGTGTCAAATATTAAAAAAAAAAACAAAACAAACAAAAAACAAAAACAAACAAACAAACAAACAAACAAAAAAAAAAAAAACACAACAAAACACCCTCCAAAATTAACTGCCTCTGTATTTTTCAAGACAGTAAAGCATGACTAGTTTTTATAGCACTCAGCACTCTCAGCCAACTGTTAGTAATATCTGCTTCTGCACTTGGACTAAAAGGGGATTACAGCCTCAGTCTGGACATCTAGGTGTTGTCCTGACACATCTGCTTAACACTCAGGACTTCACCGCCGGCACACATGAAAACCGACACTCAAACAGACCATGCTAAGTGAGAAATCTGGATGAAAATCCAAGCCCAGCACCGATCTGTGTGTGTGTGTGTCGCTTTAAGAAGACGGAAGGGCATATATTTGGAAAGCCAGCTGTAAAACCCTTAGATAGACTTTTGAAAAAGCCAGCCCATCATGCACAGCAGATGCTGGCTTCATAAATGTCACAATGATGTAACCTGCCGTACTGTTTGGCTGACATAATTTATGTGTGCTATCATACAGAATGTTAATAGTTTTTAAAATACGTTTTAAGAAAGTTGTTAACCAAATTAATAAAGCATGTTACAAAAATCTTGGCTGGTGTTTCACTTCTCTTATGATTAACATATGACAACGATTAGCAGCTAAAAGAAATTTCCAATAACTTCTAAAATTTTTCATTCATATGGTCCCTTTTAATCAGAAACTTTCTTTTATCTGAATTCAGTTGTATGCTTTGTTAGGAACTATAACATCAACAATACCAGGAACTTCCTTATTATTATCCCATTTATGCCAAGGATTCTGATTGCTACCCCCCACTCCCATCCCAAATTTAAAGGAAAATGGAAAACTGTTAAGGAAAATTAAACCCTGCCGAGTGGTTGCTATGCATTTTGAATAGTCCTTTTGTGCATGTATTATACATACATACATACTACATGAACCTTTTATTGCCTAAATTTGTATCTAGTGTATGTTTATTAAACAGCCAAAAAAAGGCCACTGTTAAGAGGCTGCTGTTTTCGGCTCTTGTTGCATTTGCAGCAGTACTTACAAGATAGCTGAATAAAGGACAAATACTCAAGTATTAAAGTTATTTTTTAGTATATGAAGACTTTTCAGGTGGACACTTGGAATTCTCAGAAGTGCCCCTGTTTCTAGGATCTTTCTGCACTCTTAATGAAACCTTTTAAAAGTTTACTTTTTTTAATAAAAGTTATTGGTCATGAAAAATAAGCAAGATTTTTAGTCTATTAAAAATACTGTACTACACTGACAGTATCAATGTACCAGCTATTTTAACTCTGTGAATTCCACAGCAGCACTTTATCTGAGGGACATAGAGATGCTGATCCCCCTGCTGCACCTGGCTCCTTACAGAGAAGCCTTTTCAGTCTCACAAAGCTGAGGAGAAGGAATGAAATTCTACACTGGCAGCACGGTATGCTTAAATTTAGACACAGGATTGGAGCCATTCGGTAGTCTTTACTTAAACTTCTCCACACAACATTTGCACTGCAGTCAAGGGAAGCACCAGCTGGAGTAAGGACCGAAGGATTCAGCCTCTAGGTAACACCGTGCAGAACAAACTCACCACTGAAATGAGGCTGCCCTTGGCTAGGGTGCCAAGGAAGAAGGAAACGCAACCAGATGAGGAAGATAGAGAAGTGATGTCCAGTTACTCTAAGGTCGAATTCAGCTGCTGTGCACAAGTCAGCACTTGACAGCTGTGAAAAGTTCAGGGAGATGTTCAATAAGAAACAGCCAGGACCCTGGCTTTACTTGCTTTTATTTGAAGGAGAAGTTCAGGCATATCAAACAGCATCCACAATGGACCTCAACTGTGTTCATGGAAGGCAGAAAGGCAGGAAATTTTCCTCCTTTTTTAATTCATGCTCATTAAAGAGGACAATTTCCTTCTGCTTCCTCTGGATGAGAAGCCTTACTCTGGAGATATTTGCAACTGAAAATTCTCGCACTCTGATGAAGGGATGGGTTAGAAAACCAGTAGCTGATTGAGTTCATGACAAGATGTGTGTGCTCCTGAATGTTAAATCATGGTGTGTCCAAGAGAAGTGACACAGAGCACTGTATGTAATAGATCAAGTTGAACATAAGGGCATTAATCTCCTGCCCTAGCCTCCCTGTATAGATCCTCCCAGCGGAAGACACTGCTCAACTATCGACACAGAGTATGGTTCACAAGCTAAGAGACGAAGTTTTTCCTAAAAATGTAGCTCCAAATGACTTCCTTGTATATCTTCTTACAAGCTAAGGTTAAAATTCTTTTACAAGCACTTTTATAATACACTGCCTTCAAGGAGCTCCCCAGGAATCCCCTGAACCTGGACTCTAGCATAAGACAGTCTCCACCATTCCTCGATGACAGCAATGACAGCTGTGCTCGGAGCACACCCTGCTCCATGTGTCGACAGAGCTGCAGCAGCTGTGTGGCAAGACGGCCCTAAAAACCTCCCCTCATCACCAGCATGCAGCTACCATGAAAGTGCGATGCATGTGTGGCATCAATGTGTCCTGCTATGGCTCTGCATGCCATCACAGTGGAAGTACTGAGGAGCTGGAGAGCCAAAAAAAGACAAGATAAGTGCAAAATTGCTATGGGCGTTACCCTTTATTGTTGCCATAGGGCTTCTTTATGGTCAAGTGAATTAGACATCTCATTTGTAAGCACATCAGACAATTTATTTCAGGTGTTACACCCGTATTTTCCTGTGGCAGACATGACCTTAAAGTCTTTGCACACATTATGGGTAACAGATATCTTACAGCTTTGTTCTGAAGGGGATCACAACCATCCCCCAGCAATACCAGCTACTCACATCACTCATCCAGCTTCCAGGATGGTGGCTGCTTCTGACTGTGCCTCTCGTTCACCTCTGCAGTCCCTGATAACTAATTTCTGAGGGACAGTGCAGCCTCTTGGGTGCACGGCTCAGTCTGCTGGGCCCAGCAGCTATTGTTAGCTCTGCTTTCTGACAAGTCTAATTCAGGACAGTCTCATAAGCTTGTGTCTGCTGTGCCAAGAGTTCCTGTAGAGGGATCTTCATCTAATCTCCTCAGGGATATTCTTAAGTGTCTTGTTTTCCCTTTTCCTCCTGCTCGGGTTTTGTCCCTTTTGATTTGCATGCCAGCTAAATTCTCAAGTTGACAGCAGTAGCTAAGAATCTGGAGGTAACTTCAAGTATCTCTTCCATAGGAGGAAATTCCTCCTACTTTCTTCAGCTTTGCTTTGCAGAGACTGAGAAGTTACCTTGGCTAATGTGACCAAAGTATCAAGGAGTCAGAACAGCAGTGAAGTCACTAGGAGGTTGAAATTACACTCCGAGATTAAATTCCTACAAGTCTTATGAAATTGGGCAGCTGGGTTGAGGAAGGTGCTTCTGTTTGTGCCCTTATTGAAGAAAAGGCATTAGCAGAAGCTAAATCTTACAAGATGCAAGGAATCTATATGGGAGACATAATGTCTGCCTCACTGAGGGAACACTAGAGGCAACATTTTATTAAACACCAGAGAATATAAGCACAAAACAAGAGGTCTTGCAGAGATCATGCTCCTTCAGTTCCTTTCCTTTTGTCAAGGAACATGTCTTAAATTTTTAAAAATTGTCTTATGTGGCTGATTCTCAGGTTTACCCATATGGAATTTTATGGACTATTTTAAAATATCTAAACTAAAGCAGAAATACAAAGTATTATATAGGTGGTCCATCTACCTTATTTATCAGATGAAGTGTCTTTTACCACTTGTATGTTTGTCTGCTCCTTTCCACTTATTGTTTAAGTGCAAGTAATCAAAGAAAGATAAGTGGGAGAACTGTGCTAACAGTGTTCTTACATGGGCAATTGCTTTCTGAAGATAGCGTTTATTTAATTTATATCACAACCAAACACTGCTGGCCAGGGCTGATGGGGGTATTTGCAACTACATGAAATTTAGCCAAATATGTTGTTTTGCTAAGGATGAAATACTTCCCAGCTACATATCCATTTCAACAATTTTCTGGTCCAGATCCCTCAAGTCACTTCTTATTACAGACAGACTGGAGAATGAACTGAAAGCTTCGAGTTTTCAAGGCTATACATATGAAAATCCAGTAACAAGGGATTTATTCATCTGGTCCTGATGGGGAGCCAGAAAATATTAGTAATATCAGGAATTTCTGTGAGTCAAACAACACAAAGCATTGAATGAAAGCAATTTGTTCTGAGAGGAAGCCATTTTTGTAGTATTTTGCTTTTTTATCTCAGAGTTGTTGAATTCATCCCTTTCACTAAAATTTCAAACCCTCTACTCGGTTAAGGAAAGGCAGAGGTAGTGTATCTGTCTTCCTGCTATTACCATTTGAGGGCTCACTGAAGTGGAGCTACAGCACTTTTTCTCTTTTTCAGTGTCTCAGGATGGTACATGATAGCCTTTGAGAGGGCAAATTTTGAGTTAGGTGGATTTTTCTACGTGAATCAGCATAGTCTGCATTATCTCTATGGTTGGCCATTGTTAGAGTTTGAAAACAAATACAAATGTCAAACAGATTAGCTTTTCCAGAATGGTTACCAAATGAAAACTGAGTGCCACAATATCAGTTTTCTTCACACGTCCTCTTTCTGTTTACGTGATGGTAAACTTTGCTGATGCTTCCAATACATGTGTTTTTTATTGCAGATTTGAAATATTAGTGTCACATCTATTGAAGTAAGCAGTAGAGAGAGGAACTAGTGAGCAGCTTTGAAACAGCACAGAAAACATACGCTCTTCACACAATTTCAGAAGACCAAGCTCTAACCTAAAGCCACAACTGAGCATGCATTTGCAAATACTCTTCTGAAAGCTGCCTAGATCCACAATCAGACTCTGTTTCATCTTGTTTTAGGATGTTGCCAAATAAAAATTAAACATCACAGATTCAGTATTATGAGAAGTATGAATAACCATGGCCAAAAATATGCCTTTAGGGATGTCACTCAGTCAAAGAAACAAGGCAACAATGACTAAGAAGGGCGAAACTTCTAGGAAAACAAAGAAATGAGATTCAAAGAATAGGAATGTGTCTTCTGTTGGGGGGAGGGGGGGGAGAATGACAAACAAACAAACAACAAAAAATTAAACAAACAAACAAAACAAGTTAAAACCTAAAAAAAACACAAAACAAACAATGAACAAAACAAACGAAACAAAAAACCAACCAAACAAAAATAAAACAGAATAAAAAAAAAACACAACCAAATCTCAAATCCCCACCCCAAATACTTGAAAAGATAAAGGATTAGTAACTGCCTGTAAAATGCAATACACAATGTGCTGATGTGTAAGGAATACTGCAAAGAACCAGGAACCTTGCCATTTTCAATAGCGAATCTATGGTTTCAGAAGTTCATTAATTCCCAGTCTTGTTATCATTTGTACTTCAAAAGCAAAGGCAGACCAAATAACAACGCTGAATACTACCAGATGGATAATCCAAATTCTGAATATTCTACAGAAAAAAAAAACATTCTGTATACCAAGTGACCTTTGCAGTTATCATAAAGTGTCTTCATTAATCCAGATACGACAGCAACTTTTATCTTAAAGTAAGAGTAGTTCTATCTAAAAGAAAAAAAAAATGCAATCCAATAAATAACGTTTCAACTGAGAAAAAAAATCCTTTGGAACCTGAAAGAGCAGGTCTGAAGGAGACACTAGGTACGTATCAGCCAGGGAGACAAAGGGACAGAGCTCATGTATCCCGACAACTTGTTGATGGATATGCTTGCCAAAGATAATTTAGTGCTGACCACAGAGCTGAAAGCAACGAAGTAAAAATCAATAGGCATCCAAGTAGTGCTGTGTAGAGCAGTTTTACAGAGGACAGCAGACATCAAAGTATGCAGTGAGAGTGAGCTGTGGCCTTTTCAGCCCTCAGAACTGAATTAAGTCAAATGCACATGGCTTCTTCATACAATGCTAACAGGATAGAAGAAGACTTAAGCCCATCAGCAAGAACAGAGCAACAGATAAACCTCTTTGACTAAGACTTAGTTTATTTAGTCAGATGGGGGAAAAAACAGTCCAGCAAAGCCCCCTTGAAACCATCACTATCCCATCTGTCTGTGTTATTAACAAAGACTCGTCCCAGGGCTGAGTGGTGTTAACAAGGCATCTCTGCTCTTTTGAACTATAGGAAGGTGCAGAAAGTCAGAAAGTTAGAATATTTACTAGACACAAGCAACAAAAGACAGTGAGAAATACAAGACGATCCACTACCAACATTCATTTTGAGAACACAAATGCAGGCCACAAAGTCCAAGTAACAATTTTTTTTTCTCTTGGCCCTTCAAGAAGTTAAACCTTATCAAAATCCTGATTAAAAGATGTTGTGCATGTGAGTAAATCACAAAGGTAAAGCACATTACAGACTTCTATATTGAATTGTGATCCTCTCTTTCTGGCTAACCACAGACCACCACAAGAAAACAGAACTTCTCAAAGCACCATAAAAAAAGGGAAGATGTGTGTTATACTGCATGCTAAAACGATGGGTGAAATCCAGCAGTAATACAGATCTTGGCTAATGCATGAGAAAGTTGGAAAGCAGACACCAAACATCATTCCCTGACAGTAATATAATAGCGTGCCCCCCTGGGACTGACGCATGCAGGGTACTGATTGGCCTGCATGTCTTTTTGGGATGCGATGCTGTTAGTGTTTTTTCAAACAAAGGAAAACTGGGAGCCCTAGAACTCATGCAAAGAAAATGGCATTATCAATATAACTTTTCAGTGTTTGGACAACCCTGGGAGCTTTCATCAGGCTTCTTTCAGAAATTACAAGAATTCACATGCCATCTGTTTGTCCCTAAAAGTGCAACAACTGATGCCATTATCAACTTTTCTCTGCCAAAAGGGATGAAATTGACTCCAGCCAGCTTCCCCCATGCAAAGATTGCTTATTCCAGCATGAACTGCATGCAAACTATTAAGCGGGAATTTGGAGATGATTCCTGCAATGTGAACTCACTCTGCTGGATCCAACAAGTTATGGCTGGACAACTGATGCCAAAGGGAATTTGGACATTTAGTGGATGCCTGAATCATCATCACCCAAAACTGTCTTGAAGCTTATGAATTACAGATGTGCAATGTCCATTCCTGCCAAACTGATGAATGCTTATGCATTAGTAATGAATTCAAATGCACAAAGATATGCAAGTTCCGAGCCATACCAACTAAGTGACTGATGGTAGAAAGCAACAGAGTCTGCAAGATCACTTCAGTGAAGATTTGGCAGAGAAAGACGAAAAAAGTGAACAATCATTGTCTGAAATACCATGTTCAAACAGTGTAGCGTTATACAAGATCTGTGAGGTAAACATCCAACACACTTCCACAGGGGGAAAGTACTGTGTTGTTTATTGATGGTGTATTTAAACTTAACCCACTTGTGTTCAGAATCTCTTTTTTTTAATTACAAACTACACTATCAGGTAAAATGGAGACTGCCATCAAAAACATGCTTAGCAGCACTGACATACCCCACTGAGAAATCTGTCACATCCAAATGAAGTCTAGAGGTAGCAACACCTGCAAGGAGCTCCAGCAACAGGAACATCTGATCTTGGCTCTCCAGCTGCTGGCTGGACAAGACGCTGACTTGGACTTTGTAAGATCTCCTCAAGTGGCTTCTGTTGGTAGGTGATCCAGTTGTTAAAAAAGGTTAAATTGTCCTTTTTCCTAATTTTTCCCTACATGGGAAGACAGGCACTGTTGAAAACAATAAGCTAGTGCTAGCACAGACAAAAAAAAAAAAAAAAAAAAAAAAAAGTGGTCCTGCTTTCTTCCTGCTCTGATTGCTCAATTTCATCATTGTGTACCATGGACTATCTACTGATACAAGGGTTTGTGTAGCCATGCAATGAACCAGACTGGAGAAAATAGGTCCCAATACATCCTGCCACACATGCCCCTCTCCTTCCCAGCCTCTGAAATAATCTGAAAAGGTTATTTCCAGCTGAATCTGCTCCAGTTCACTGTTAGGTTGCAGAAAAGAGAGTATGGTGATGGGAAGAGAATAGCACAAGAGTGCGAACAAGCAGCCAGAAGCATAGGAAGTGTGGAACTACTACTTTTATCAACACTGACAACTTATTCTGGCTTAAAGCACTTGTCTGACTACAACCCTGGGATCTTCCAAATAGCATCTCATTTCAGTGTATATATTACCATTCCATAATCCTGTCATCATTGCCTGAAGCTGGTCAAAACAGTGTAAGGGAAGAGGGTGTTTTTTTTTTGGAAAGGAAAGGATTATTTTTTCAAAATCTAAACTCATGACTTTCTTCAGGTATTGTTAGATGTGAAAAGGACTCAATACCTCAAAACTTTTTCTGCATATTTAGATTCAGTGTGAACCCTCACCCCCCAAATATGCTTCACCTCATTGCCCCTGAGAAACACTATTTCCTAATTACCAAGCACCAAAAGTCTAAACCATAGAACGTCTTACTACCAGAATGACTGATGAAACTGAGAAGAAAAACCCAGAATAAACCCAGGAAAGCCCAAACCAAATGAAATGATTACACTTATTCAGAGAACATTTCACTCTCTTGGCTTTTTGGTGAGTGATTAACCTAGCTGCATCACTCCTCTTACAAGTTACAGAAGCAAGAGCCATCATCCATTCCCTTTTCTTGAATGCCACACACACTTTGTTGTCCAGGTCTGACTGTGTCCCAGACTTATGCAAATCTCTACCTCCAGTAGGAAAAGCAGCAGTCTTCACACAGTTCTAGACCCCTTATTTCTGCTCACCAGTAGTGTCACAGCAAGTGCCAGATAGAAAATATTAGGCCAAGGTTTTAAAACAAATGTCTTTCTGTCCACTAGCCTCCATCCCCAGAATGCTTTAATTTTACAATGTTGTAAAAAAACTTTAAGCATTTCTCTTATCTTTTTCATTTAGTTCACTTGGCTCAAGTTCTTACCTTCATTTCACTTGTTTTGACTTTTGCTATTAAAATATTTTGAACACATTAAGTATTTATTTTTTTTTCCATAATTTGCATCCCAATACACATGTTAAAAATGCATTTTTGTGTATTTTAATATGAAAAACATAAAGAAACTAACTTGACTGAAGTAAGAATTTGAAATACAGATATCCAATCAATCTAGGAATAAAATGTGGCATATTTACCCTATGACAAATATAAATGCTTCTGCTTTTCCCACTGATTCTGAAAATAAATATCCCTAATATTCATTTTCTGTGAATACCTACTTCTCAATCCTAAGGACACTAACTTTGAAGCAGCCATGCCTAGTACCTCAGAGCTCAGAGTTAGTTTCTTTATTTATTTTATTTTATTTTATTTTTTTTTTAAGAAAAGAAGCAAACATGAGCTGATTCAGATGCTGATTTTAACTTTCTCAGTGTTGAGGTGAGGAGAGAGGTCTCATTTTAATTCAGTGACTCAAACCCACCTCTTCTGTAAAAGCTCTGTCCCAGGCAGCCTATAAGATACTAAAAAACCTGGAGCTGCAATAATCACTCTTCCTCACACTCCTCTTCAGGCACTTGCATCCACAGTGCTGATAATACCAGAAACAACAAATTCCTACCCAAGGGAGGGTCCTCACATTTGGGAGAAAAGCAGGTAATGCCATTCCCCTCCACTCCCCAGCAGAGCCTCTCTTCAACGGGAGCAGGCACGCAACATTTTCTGAAAGTGACATATGTCTAATTGGCTGAAAGGTAATATTCAAAGGCCCGCTGCTCCTCTCTGAGCTCAGGGACTGCAGCTGGCAGAGTGTTAAATCAGTTAACAGTTGGGCCCATTACTGTGCTGCACCACTGCTGCTGCTGCTGCTGTTACCGGGGCTGCTGCCGAGCTTGGCTCATTGAGCTCCTCAGTCAATGGAGAAGGCATCTCTATTGTGCACCTCAAAGCATGCTCACAGCCCCTGAAAGAGAAACAGGCCCCAAACTACTGGGGCAGATCGTATGACAGGATTACTTGCTTGTTGTTCCTCTTTCTTTCTTTCTTTTTTTTTTTTTTTTTTTTTTTTTCCCATCTTTAAAGGACTTCTATTGGACTACAGGAAGGAATTACGTGAGGGGGAGACCGTATTACATAGTGACAGCTGGAAAACTGGGGATTGCAGACTAGTAACAGAGCTGGGTTCCTTCTGTGCCTGCTGGACACCTACCTAAGGCATCTTTTAATTAATTTGTGCAGAGAGTGATGTGCAGAACTCAGGCAGAGCAAATCCTAACGCAGCTGATGTTAGTGGCAGGCTGCTCCCCCCCACTGCGGCAAGGGTGGGATTTTTTCACAAAAGCACACACAAGAGCCCCGCTCCGCAAACCTCAGAGTGCAGCAGTGCAATCAAGTATTTGTTGTTCTTCACAGGATCCAGCCATCCAGACTGAGGAAATGTGTGAGAGCTGTGATTACGCAGAGCCCTCAGTGTCTAACACCCTAGCCACAGAGATCTGGTTCTTGGCTGGTAAAAATTGTTTTTTTCTCTAATGGTGTCGCTAGATACCAGTTAGCTGAGGATCTTCCCCAGTGCTTTTGTAACTGTTTCTGATACCTACATCAAAGCATCATCAAACAGGTGATTTATATCCACCCCTCTGCTTTTTGGAAGCATCAGCCAATACTATGCGTACCCATCTCAGAAGCCTGTACAACTGCAAGACAACCCCTAGTTTACCTTCCAGTGTTGTGGACAGGCCGCTGGACCAGAGACCTCCACCACCAGTTAAGATGAGGACAGTACTTGTCACAAAGCTATCCATGTAAGATAGCAGGAGTATCACCATCTGGAAGTTCAACATGACCCTTACTTACTGCCCTAGAAATGCTCAGACATTACAAATTTCTGGTAAAATATATGCATCTGCCTCATCTTAACATGCTTTGTAGCATCTCAAAACTTTGAAAGTATTCAGTTTAACACTCTTGCTCTTCCAGTATCACTAAATCCACACTGTAATCTATCTACTCAACCACATGCAGAAATCAGTATGATGGTTTAACCTCAGTCTAAAAATTGAAATCCTGTCCTGTGTATGAATAGCGTTTTCAGTTCAGAACTGCAAACTCTGCTAGAGGCTGGGTAGATGGTGGCTTATATTACCAGTTTTCCTTCATGTTTCTTGATCAAGGGAAATTTAGGTTGTCAATTCTTAAAGGAAAGAAAGTGCTAAATTCCGCATTGTTTTGATTCAAAATGCATAGAGGCCCAGGCCTGTAAAACCAACAAAACCTACAAAATTCTTGGAAGGGATTAAAAGTTGGCCCAATTTTAATCTGTTTTCTGGCTCATTTGTACCATTCTGGCAATGCAAAGGGATACTGAAGTGGATTAAAAGCAGACTGGCACCAAACGAGTCACCACAAGAGAGGGTATAAATTCAGAGTGCTCAGGCTCCATCGTGGTAATTGTGATAAACTGCAGATAAATGCCTTTATCATAACCACGATAAATGTAAGGTAGGAGACTCAGCTTGCTGCTCATCAAAAGCACAGCACCTCGCACTCACCATGGAATAGGAACCAACACAGGCACTTACCACAAAGCAGATGAGGCAATGCAAATCCCTACCCTCACTGGCCTTGCGGTAATTTGTTCATGTGCTTGGCCCCAGGGTGAATAAAACCAGCCTATTGTGCCAGAACATCCTGAAATAGCAACATATGCTGAAGTAGTACATTGTTATTAACACCTAGGATTATGTCAGTATGTATCATATCTCGTCCAGCTCTACCACACGTCACGTAGTCTCTGAGCACACAGCATTATTGTAGCATTCAGTCATTTAATTAAAACAATAATTGATGTGCAGGGTGAAAAAGAAATAGCCCTTTTTCTTGCAACTCTTACAGGAGCCTACAACCTTCTACTACGAAAAGATGGTACAGGTATCTGACAGGATGAACTGAAAAAGAAAAATGGGAAGAGGATTTTTGTGTGAGGTACAGAAGAAAAGAGGATTTTAGAAACATGAGAAGTCAGGGAGAAAAAAAAAAAAAGGCCATCCAGAGTGAAGGCTACAGGTACAGGAAAACTGGGAGAACGCAGAACGGACAGGCTGTAGAAGAGGCTATAAACTTCACTTTTTGCTTTGTAGGAACTGCAAAGGGGCAACATGTATGAAAAGGATTTTGGTAAAACAGGAAAGTGGCAAGGCTGCATGGAAGGGAGAGGAATGGAAAGATGGACTGGATAGTTTTTAGCGCTGTGGCAGAGAGCTCGTGGAAGTGACTGATGTTATCCAGGGACTAAAACTGCTGGCAGGTTCAGCAGGGAGGAACACCAGGGAGTACCAACACAGCAGACAAAAGATCAAGGCATTTCCCAACCTGACAATGTTTAACACTACCGAGCAGCCAGACTTTCTGCAGCCTAAAGGCTGTCACTGCTTACCCAGTTACCACAGCACTGAGCCTAACCACCACAGCCGCCTTCACGAACAAAATTCATTTATCAGGCCCTGCTCTTTTCCCTTTATATTTAACATGGGAAGAGCTAAAAGACACAGCCTACCCAGCCCTCGTTTCTGGTATGCAGCTCCCGTTGGCACCACGGCCGAGCTGGGGCTCTTGGTGTGCAGTGAAGGGCAATATGGTCTAGTGATCTCAGCAGGCGAGGGTTGGGAGGTGGGCATGCCTTGGTTCTCATGCCAGCTCTCACACTTCGCTTCTCTCTCTTCAAAATGGGAATACCACCTGCCAGCCCCACAGGCTTGTCATGAGGATTGATTAACGCTTGTAGACATTTTTAAGAGGGAGGGGGGGAGCTCACCCGATGGAGCTGCATAAAGGCTGCATGTGGGCAAACGGTTTGATCACTGCTGCTGTGGTTTATCATCACTTTCACTCTACGAACCGAGGCCTACAGCTGTAAAGAGACTTGCGGCTGTCAGACACAAATACAGAACCCAGCAATTACAGAACAAGTGGCTCTTAAGCAAGGGAAAAGTTGTCCGTCTCTAGCCTTTTGCTTGGCCCCAAAAATATCCCTGTAGCCCTGGGCTACAAGCACTTCTGAGCTGTGCTGGTCACAGTCCAGGGGCTCTTACCGAACACACTTTCTAACCACCACCAGACACGTTCCTGCCCTTAGAGCCGAGCCCACAGCTGATCGCAGGCCCCACGTGCACCTGAGTTTTGCTGCAGCCTTCCACACTTGCCCCAAAACTTGGGGCCCGAGTTCTGGCTCGGCCCGCACGTGGAAGGAAAAGGCAGGGATGGGGCAGCCCGTGCCCACCCGGGGCTGCCATTCCAGAGCACAGATAAAAGTGAAACCTGAGCGGAAAATGTTTGCGGTGCCACTGGCAATCAAGGGCCGGGTTGTCCCAGCAACGGGAACACTTCATCAGCTCGGCTAACAGATGGTCAGTGAGCAACAGGCAGCATATGTTCCAATAAGCACTGACATCAGCACAGATGGAGGGTGGGCAGGAGGCTGGCCCTGAAACATAACCTGACATTTCCTTCTCATTTGGTGCTGCATTGTTATAACTCACACAGGAAGATTAGCAGGGAAAAGTGAATAGCATTAGGGAATCTGCTCAGGAACCAATTACTAACACTTCAGTGCAGTTTTAGATTTTTACTTAACCAGAGTGCAACATTGTTAACAACATTCAGGGGCAGAAAAGGAAAATGCAGTGGGTTTTAACGACGGGGCTTTATTTTCATCACAGGCAGGTTTTCCCAAGAACACTAATTAACAGATTGCCACCTTCTAGGACTCTAGATCTCCAGTTCCACTGATTTCTACAGCTTTTTCTTTTACTTCATCCATCCCTCCCCCAACAGAATGCACTCAAATGCCCCACAGGATTAAATAAACCCCCACAACACATTGTCAGAAAGGGTATAACTTTCCTCAGCCCACAAATAAACTTTAATGATTGCTACAAAAGACAGAAAAACTTACAGCTACAGAAGAAAAACCTCAGGCATATATCCCTGCTGATGAGCTTGCAGTAAAAAACAGGAATCAAAGGGGGCTGTAGTCCTTGGAAATCAGCAACAGATTGATCAGGGAGAAGGAATCAGTATGCAAACAGGTTGCATACAAGTTGTATATTTATAGTCTTGCATTGAGGAGAATGGGAAAGTATGCTGGACGGTCCCAAAATGCCCCTTTTTGACAGATAGCAGGATTTCAAGCACATACACCCAAATAACACAGGCATACAGCTTGTATCACAGGCAAATATTAAAATAATGTGACATGCAGCAACAACCTTTTGTTACTTTGTGAGATACCTTTAGACAACTTTTCCTCCACTAACATGTGGGAAAGTTTGGCAGATGCTTCCCTTTAACTCTAATGGGACTTTGATGTATATGTAGATCCTTCTCTTGTGTCAGCAGCAGAACAGGCCCTCCAGTGAAACCAGTCTTCAGTCCTGGGGGGACTGCCAAGCTGTTTTGGGGATGGCAAACCCTTGCACCTCTGTTCCTTGAGCCTTTCTTTGGCGTGCATGAATTTGCTCAGAGATTTGCAGTCTGGATAGCCCCCTGTCTCCCCCCTATTTATTCCTACGTTTTCTCCTCTGAAGCTTTACCCAGCTACTATGCAGTCCTACAGCCCATTCACATAAGGACCTCTTGCCCTTCTTCAAGCTGTAATAGCTGTGAGAGGTGAATACTGTCAGCTCTGTTTTGGCAAAGGACAGCATAGGGAGTCAATTGCCCATACTTTCAAGTGGCTTCTAATTTTGCGCACCTCAGTATTTGGCCTTGGCATTATTTAGTGGCCATGCACTACAGTAACAGCAGTGCCCAATAGATCCAAGATCCATACAGACTTCTAGATACAGGTAGGTTGCACTCCAGCAGAGTAGGTGGCACAGGAGTTGGTATGTCTTAAGCATGGTGACAGAGTAAGTAAATGACATGGAAGGTGCAGGGAAATTAACGAGATTTCCTAACTCTGCCCCATATCACACTGATTAGACAGAATCCTCTTAGAGCAGGCCAAATTCGATACTCATCAAGTCTGAAAACACGTGCTCAATGAGCACTCCCTAATGAACAATGTATGCAAATGACTGGATAGAAAATCACATATAAACAGTGATTTCTGCAGAGCAGCGAGGTGTCCCAAGCATGCATTCTTGTTGCTGACTTCCAGAGAAAAGCACTGCAACTCTAGTAAAGTCATTTAAGGACATTTTAAACCTAAAAAGCCAGAGTCGTTGAACCATTTTGA
This sequence comes from Aythya ferina, assembly GCF_964211825.1. Taxonomy (NCBI): domain Eukaryota; kingdom Metazoa; phylum Chordata; class Aves; order Anseriformes; family Anatidae; genus Aythya; species Aythya ferina. Next base: position 43,623,216 of record NC_140298.1, read on the forward strand.
TTCATTTCAAGGATGCCAGCTGTTTTGTGCTATCAATGACTTTCAGCCTTTCAAAAAGACAATCTGCAAGTCTGGGATTGTATGGTCAGAAGCCCACCTCTTTCAGTGTTGTCTGGGTGGGGCTCTCTTCCACTCATAGGGAATGTTCTTTCTCCTCTCCTCCATCACACATATGCGAAGCCTGTGCATATTTATTACTTCAGTGCAGCCTCACTGTTCCTGCTACACCAAAGATTTTTTATTTAAAACATTACCACTTGGTTCTTTGGCAAATCTTCAGCTAGGTTGAAGTGGCACAGCTTCTTTATGATCAATGTGCTGCTTACATGGCAGTTTAGGATGGGCAGACACACAAAGTCAAAGTGAAAAATTCAAAGCATGTATTTTAATTGCAGCAGTAACACAAACTGTTTACAAAACAACTGCAGAGTGAGCACAAACAGTCAGTATCTTCCAGTTAAAGACATTTGGCATGATGTTTAATAAATGAAGCCTGTTAGGAGCCAGAAGGATTGGTCCAGTTGTGCATAATGTGCTCTTTATCAGAAAAAAACAAAACAAAACAACAACAACAAAAAAAAAACAAACCACCTTCTGTATCTTTACTTGCAGTACTTTGACCACCCCCCCTCCCCACAAGAAAAAAAAAAAAAAAAAAGAAAAAGGGGGTAAATAGTGCATTGGAATTTAGTTATCCAACAAAACAGGCACCATATGTGTCATTTCTCCCCATGTATTCATGTATGGGGCTGTGTCTGGACAGATGTGATTTCTCTACTAAAACCAGAAGCCTAAGACCACATGCCTAATTCTCTGGAAGATTCTTGTCTCTACATACCTCCATTAAAGAATCAATCTAGCTAGAGATGCAGCCAGGAACATACTCTGAACACCTCAAAAACCCACTATAGGTTATCTTTGTAACATTCTAGAAGAAATCAGGTGAAATTATAGTTTCTACATATAATGGCCTATAACTGCTATAAATGTATCCCAGGTGAAACCAAGATGTAGCCAACTGAGACTGCCCCTAGAAAGCACTTGGTTGTCACAGTTTGTTCCCTGACACATCAAATTAATTTAGTCAGCCAGATTTAGGGTAACACCATACTATTCATGGAACTCATACTAACATTATTGTTGTACTTTAGACTCCAGATGGCTTACATTTTTATTGTGTTTGCCAGAACTAATCCAATGCTTACAAACAATCAAATGTGGTTATATAAATGATCATATAAATGATTAATTGGGTTATTAATGTTTTTATATTAAAAGTGTAAGTAGTACAAAATGATGTTTGTCAGCTACATACTCAAACCGCAACAGCAGAATAGCCATACAAGTTCTGTAGAGCAATTACAACCCATGTATTCCCACAATCACAGGTCATGTCAGCTCACTGCTGCAGTGGACACTTAGCCAACACCCTCTAAATCTGTTTTTTGGAGTGGATCCCACAAGCAAACTCTTGGATGCAGCACTTGGGACAGTGAGCTAGTCTGCAAGACTGTGTGAATGTCTCAGAGCTTCTGCCCATTTGCCCTTACCATGCTAATTTTCTTCTCTGTGACTCAGTTAAGGTATTGGATCTTTTTGCTTTGAATTCTCTTAAATGAAACACTACAGCAGTGGATCCGTACAGCATGGACAACTTCATCTTCTTTAGCACAGACACAAATGTGATGCACAACCCAGCAAACATGGTACCTGACTGATTTCCTGCTGCTGGGGGATGACAGGTATTCTTGAAGGGTCTGACAGTGCAGGGAAGAGAATCACACGGGGAAAGCAGCCTGCACTGAAAAAGCACCTGCCCTTGGGGTGACTCAAAAAGGAAGCACTGCCCTCACTAGCCCCTGGGCCTGGCTTCCACAGTCCTAGCAATAGCAGCTATCACAGTTGCCAACACAGGAACTCAGTGAGGACTGAACACGTCTGAACTGAACTGGAAGAAGGAGAAACACCCAAACAGAAACACTGTTCCCGACATTACTGGCCAAGTACGGTCTGGGGACCCTGGGTAACCACTGATGTTTGTTTTTGGGAAGAGGCTGGGTTTACCTTCATACAGAGCTTTCAGTCAAGCCAACTTCCTGACTGTGAACAAGCAAGTCTGATGACGGTAGTTTTAAATTGCCTATAAAGCAGTTCACTGGAAATGTCCAGGAGCCCACAAACCAAAAAAAGGTTCGAGAGTCCTGTTCTGCTTTATCTTGGTAGGTTTGCTGTTGACAAGCAGAGCAGGAATCTCTGCAGGAATCCCCAGGAGATCAGGCATCCAGAAAGGGATGTGCAGTGGCAAATGCCTGGGACTCACTGCAATGGATGATTTATTTTCTTTTCCTTTTTTTTTTTTTTTTTTTTTTTTTTTTAATACTTGAAGGTAACTAATGAATCTAAGCCATGGTGAGGGGGCAAAGCAGTGTTGTACTAGCCCAGCCAGACACTGACAGCAGTCTAACAGCCATGAGAAGTTTGAAGGCATTCTCATTTCACTATGAGGTAAATTCAACTGGGTGCCACTGTCATCCCTCACCACCTCAGACACCAGGGTAGGCCCTTGGCCAGTGCACCTGGCAGTAAGACTCATGAATCCTGCTTTAAGCTCCTTCCCATACCACTTGCAGATGCCCAAAACTAAACCAGCCTAAAAAAGAAAACTTTCTGTTGGCTCTCCATCTCAATCCAACTTGGGACGTCAAAGGAATGCCAGTACAGGGCAGAGGACAGGTGGGACAGGTGGGTATTACCAGTTGACTTCAACTTCTGTGGAGACGTAGCCACAAACATGTCTGAGAAGTAAGTGACAGATGCTGGGCAGTGAGTTACGTCTTGAACTTAACCAAAGAAGCTGCAAAGTACTAGCACAGGCAGGGCCTACAGCAAACGTGCCCTACCTAGTCACCATCTCTGACAGGACAGCCAGAGCCAGTTACCAGAATGAAAACACAACGCTCAAAGGTGTTCACCTTTGGGACATGGAGATCAATGGTCGTAAAACACAGAAGGATCCTTGCTGAAAGCAGTCCCTGAAGCCCAAGAGAGATCACAGCAAATGGCATAGCTGCTGTGCCCAGCGTCCCCAGCGATATGAGGGCTTCGGCAATGTGTTACAGCACCGCTAATAGAGGGACCCCAGCAAAATTTGCTCTGAGGAAGCATAAACAGAGCAGTTCTAACGAGGCTCCTGCAATGTTAGCAACATATTTGTGCAGGGACTGCCAGTGTTTTCCAAGCAATTGCAGGTGCCTGATCTTAATGCTAGCAAGCGCTCCTTTTTGTCTGTACTGTAGCCAGGACTTGTGAGCGTGAGAGAGATTGAATGCTTTGTAATGAAGGTATATTGTAACATTTCTCTCCAGGTGGCACTTTGTTAACAACAATTAGATCCTGATTGATCTTTGAAGGGCTAATTCTTATGTGGTTTGCAAGGGTCCTACAAGGAGCAAGTGTTGAGTGGGGGCACTTTAAAAGTATTAGTGAGAAAAAAAAAGAAGAATAGTGCCATAAGAAATTTGCAATACAATGCCCGAGCCTCCTTTGCACCCCATAGTAATTTGTTCTTATTCCTGTTATTATCCCCTCGGGCACTAATGGTCACTTTATTAATTAGTTGAAAATTGCATTCTAGGTCAAATGGCAGCTTTTTTCCCTCCCATTGTTGCAAATTGCTAGTGGTATGGCCCAGTAAATGGCAGTGTTACTGCAAAATGGGAAAGATCCTTTGCTTTTCAAGATAAAGCCCACGGACCAGCTGCACTTTCCATGACATTTCTAAGCAGAGCATTTCCCCAGGCCTGCTTTTAAGCGGTTAGAAATTAAACAGAACTCACTGTCATTGTTAAGATTTCTAATCATAGGCTGCTACTGTATTTGCTCTCCCTCTCCTCACCCTCCCCCCCCCCCGTTTTAATTCTAGCTGAGCCTGTTTTCTAAGGTGCATCTCTGCAGCGCTTGGCCCCATTTTTCAGGAAAGCAGGCAGTGTGTTTAGGTGCCTTCGTTTATGGTGCTCTAATGGAAATGCTTTAGAGACATCTGCTTCAGCAGGAGAGGACAGATGCTCAGTGGTTTCTGAGAAATAAGGTCCTCTCTATGGCATCTGAAGTTAGAGACTAAAAAATTCAAAATCACTCTTGAAAACATTTGCTGGCTTCTGAATGCAGAAATAGACCAAACCATGGTTTCAGAAAACAAAATTGGAAATTACAGATTTTGTGCAAGCTTTTCAGAAAGAAAACTCCTGCTGAGGACAATAGGTGTTTAGCCTTTAAACCGGAGGATCAGCCCACCAGAAGTGAACATCAAAGCAGTCTATTTTCCATTAACTACTTTCTGCAGCCTACTGTGCTGGATGCAATCTGTCATGCGAGTTTGTAGTCCAGCAGTCAAGAAACCTATCAGAAGTCAGGTCTGGGCTAATTTCCCAGCACTGTCACCCTAACACATCTAAGAGGATGTGGTGAATCTGAAGTCAGTTGTGCAAGACATCTACAATAAAACATAACCCTTAATTCCTATTTTTCAAGTAATTATGGCCTCATATCCTCTTAATCCTCTTTTGTAAAGTTACCTACAAATTGATTTATTACCTTTTCTGGTGGACCCAATATAAAACCTACAGAATTCATGAAAAAAAAAAAAAAGGCAAACAAACAAACAAAAAGCATCCTCCCTCTGGCCTTTCAGTGATTTGATTGAAGTTATAAAGAAGACTGAGGAAACTCTTTATGGGAGGAAGATGCTACAAATTTTGTTATAGAAACTTCACACGTTACCCTCACATACCTAGAATTATAACCATTTGAAGATTGACATTATTCCTTTTTGAAGGATATACCATATCCAGCACATTGAAAGGCAAATGCATCTCAACACCCAGCATGATAGGGCTGGACACTCATCCTCTCAAAAACTAAATGGGGGCTGGCACCAGCTGTAGCCCCTAGTTAGCATTACACGGCACAGTTAACAACCCCTTGAATCACTGCACTCTGGGAGCACAAGCAACAGAAGAGGAACATTTTTTTCTTTTGGTCTTTCAGATCTTAATTTCTAAAACAACAAGCTATCAGCCTTGCTGGTTTGGGCTCTCTCTACAGACAGATGGGAGTGTTCATCACAGAGAGGGAGGGAGGGAGAGGATGGAGGATTGATCAAGCAATAACATGTTAGAGGAAACAAATGCACAATCACAAATTTGGCATTTCTTTCCTACTCCCAACAAGCAAGTATTAGGACACACAAGCTGGCTCCAACTAGCACTTAACTTTTTCCTTTTTTTAAATGCTATTTATTAAACTTGCTTGAAGCAAGATTTTCTTACAGAACTATTTGCTGTCAGGAGTTAATACAGTAATCACTAATGCAAAGGAATAAAAGTTTGTTCTCAAAGTAAAAGGCAGGTTATTAACTACTTCCATTTGATTACTTCAGGAAATCATTCAAAATGTAACCTTTATGTAAAGCATAAATCAGTCACTGTCTAGACTTGCAGAGGTCATGTGAAGTTGCAACATGAATGCAGAGTTAATAAAAAAGAAAAAATTGTATTAAGTGTTTTGCAACCACAATGGAAGTACAGTATGCCCTAGGTTTGTTAACTGTTTTTAAAAAACAGAACTTTTGTTCTAGATGCACTGACCATCATCTTAATGCTATGTACTGTTGGGTAGCACCTGTGTAACTGCTCTCTGTCTTTTCTTTGGAAATGCAGTACCACAAGTGGATTTTGTGGAACCTCCCCTATTTGCTGCTTCATGCAGTCTGTTCTCTGCACAAGGAAGGTAGAGGAGAAATTATAAAACACCTACAAAATAAAGGCTTTCTCAAAGACAAAAGTATTGTAATTTGCCCGAAGATGGTTAAGATTCTGAGTCAGCCTTATCACTGTATTCAGTAAGCAACACATTTAAAACTGGTGATCTTTCACATGCGTATTACACTAGCATGCCTCAAACCTGAATAAACTTTACACAAATTGAAAACCCTCCAGCAGAATGTAGATTAGAAGGACAAAGCATCTGATGGGTAATTACACCAGAGGGCAAAGATGATTATCAAAAAGCAGCATGTTACATGTTTGCATCCTTTTAGATGAGCTACATCTTCATTGCAACTGAAAATTAAGGAATTCTCAGAAAATAAATACAGAGCCTGCTGGACTTTGTTTGCTATTAGCAAACAAACCGTCCCTTGACTAGAGTAAAGATGCATCTGATAAAGGTAACTCCTGAATAGTTACCTTGAGATAAATTTTCCATATGCCAGAAATGTTTCTCACACAAGCTTCTTGTTCACAAGCTTCTCATCACAGTTCTAAAAATTATGATTGTTTTCACTGAACAATGACATTTTGAGCTTTCTATGGCATATTTAAAAATCACATCTGAGGTCAGAGCAGTTCTTATAGTACAGCTTTGGTCTTTAATAAAAGTCCAAAGGTCAACTGCATAGTTGGGTACTGAATGTTTAAGACTAAGTGCATCATACTCTGTTTAAAAGCCTCCAGTTATCAAGCATTGTCAGATGCATTATATCTAGGATTGGTTTACACATCTAGTATTTTGCGTGTGTTCCGTCATGAAGGATATTAATACACTTGAAATACCAATGTATTTCAGACTAAAGTTCATGCCTAGAGTAAGCATATTGCCTTTGAATATGTTGTCTTTTATCTTGTAACCAGTAGTAATAATAGGGCATTCAGTAAGTGATTTAATTACCAACCACAGCAGAATAAGAAGTACCAGCACAAAGATAAAAGCCTAAAAATATAAAAAGTTGTACGTTTCCATCTTACTCTCTTCTTTGTTTCCCTAGATGGTGTGTTTTTCAGGTTTGTGAATGTAGCAGATTAACAAATCAAATCCTTTACCTCTGTGGGACTAGTGAGAAGTACTTCAAAATGTAATCAGCATCCTCAACAGGCTCTCTGCACTTATTAACGAAACAATTTTGATATCAAATATGAACACCTAGTGCAGAATGCAACACCACGTGACTAGAATTCTGCAGTCAGCACAGTTCTTTGTCCCCAGTCTCCACTCCTACTTGTAGTAAATTGAGACATGGGAGACAGATCTTATTTCAAATGTATTAGAGAATTTTCAGTTGTGCACTACCATAACTCCTACTCATTGCAAGATCAGGGCCAGTACTTGGCTTCGATTCCTAACCTGAATCACCAGATTTTTTTTTCCTCTCTTTCTCTCTCTCTCTCTCTATATATATATACACACACACACACAATATTTATTTTCACAGTTGGCACAAGTGAAAAACAACAAAAAAGAAAACCAACATCAAACCAATCAAACCATTAGTCTTTCTGGGGCCATACTTTTTTTTTTTTTTTTTTTTTTTTTTACACTGTCCAGTTACTACAGTACCTACAGCCAAGCTTTCTGACCACTTGTTCTGTCTGGGTCTTGAATCCCACTGTCACGGAGCAGCACGTGTGGGCTGCTCCACAAGGGAAGGCAAAACAGCAGCTGCCAGTGCCAGTGCCAGCAGGGCAGTGGCATCACTGGTGAGGGTGCAGTCCCACAGTACCTGAACAAGAGCAGGGCAAGTCTGATGATGGTAACCACATTCACACATGTAATCACATGTTCTTGTCCATAATCACTGTACAAGACCACGGTGATGAGGCACGTTGATGTCTTGGGGAAACCAGGAAGTAAAATGTCTGCCTGTTGGTCACTACTGTTGAGTCACAGCTGACTGGTGTTAATCAAATTACCCATGTTAATCAGTATTCCCTGAATCTTCTTTCAGAAGAGCAGCTAATAAACACACAATTCAAGTGAACATTTGATGAGGGTCAGCTACACTTCACATGGGCTGAAGAAGACAGTAAGCAATATAGCCAAACAAGAAATAAAAATTGCTTTCCTTGCATTTTCTTTCCTTCACAAAAAATAGATTTGTTCACTTCAAATCCATACCAGTCCCCCCCCCCCCTTTTTTTTAAAAACAAAACAAAACAAAAAAACTAATTCAAAGTATCCCTGCAGTCCATGTATTAAGGAGACACTATTAGATTGGAAGCTTTAAGGATATTTCCTTGTATACGACAGCCTTCTACAGTCTATAAGCTTTACAGTACTCTAACCAATCTAAAGTTCAGTGAGGAAAATTAGCACCTCTGTGTTTCAGCTTCCTGCTTCTACTTTGATTCCTGATGGGAAAAAATCTTTTGGCTTGGAAAAAAATAATAATAATAGCTTCTACTTATGGTCTAACCTTAAGAGGAAAAAAAAAAACAACCAACAAATTCACAGAGAAACTAACAGTTCTTCAGTGGCCAGGATAATTATTATCAGCAATTCACAATATACCACAACAAGCACAGCAAAACTCCTACTCTAGCTGTATTTAATTTTGTTTATTGAGGCCAACAGAAATCTTTCCCCATATCAGAACCTGAAGGAGAAATTACTAGCAAATTCTGGCACATGGTCACATTCTTTTTAAATACACCATTATACAAAATGAGATTCCTGAAAGTAAAGAACTTCTATAAAATTCAGACCACATCATTCAAAAGGTTTTGTGGAAAGAAAAAAAAAAAAAGGAAAAAAATGGGAAAAAAAGGCAGTACAATTACAGTCAGTTACAAATCAAGAGAAAAAGGAAGTGGGAATATCCCTATCACAACCAGATCCCTACAATGTATATCAGACACTGCATCGTGTAAAAATAGCGTCTGCTCACATTTTTCATTGAGTTAGAAATTCTGTGTTGCTGCCAATTTATTTGTTTAGATAGACTGTTGCTACATGCAGGGTATGAAAGAATATATTTACTGCGTTACAAACAGAGAAAGGAAATAATACAAGGAAATAATAGTATCAAGTTATATACATCTGACAATACTATTCACTTTAACACAACACGTATACTAAATTGGAACTAAATTCCACTGACAGTTGGCTCAAAGGAATTACCTGCACAAGGCCTAAGAAATACATCAACTGAGCAATAATGGACTAAAACCAGCAGAGTTTACATTAGTAATCACTATACCATAAGGATAAATCTAAGTTGTGAAATAGCTATAGTACTGCTTATGAAAATAGATTTCAAAATGAGAGCTAAGTTTTCTCTTTGGAATATAAAAATAGCATGTTTTCCACATGCTAAACACTTCTGAAGACATTTGAGCATAATTATGTACTATTCTAAAATCACACATCTCAGAAGTATTAAGAAAGTCTGTGTGATGTGTAAGACTAGTGAAAATTAACAGGAGATACCTGATTGCCCTACCTGTACTCTGTTCATTTACTTGTATCTCTCAGGACTATCTAGTATAGAGTGAAATCATGTCTCCACAAACATCTGTAAAAAAGGTATCAAAGTTGTCAACAGAGAAAAAATTACACATGTGCTTCAAGTAGCTGTCACTTATAAAAACATGAGTGCATTCAACTTGTCTGTTAGCTTTCTCTTAATTTAGAATTTCTGCCAAAATTACACTGGCCAGAGGCTCACACTTCCACTTTTATTTTGAGGCTATCTAAAGATAGGTTTAAGGACTAACATAAGCCTTAAATGTTTCAAAAATTACTCATTGCATACGGAGGAGAATTCTAGGTATTCTAAAAGAGGACTATGTATTTGACTCAGCTCTGAAAAGCCCCAAAAGAACAGGACAGCTGCAGCAGTTTTATACATATAAACTGATTTTAAAACTAATCTAGAGTGTTTCAGCAGTGCTTTTGCCCTTTTCTCTTTTTCTGAGACTGAGGACCTATGAAAGTAAGCCAGTATGACTTTTTTTTTTCCCCCCCAAGACCAGGCAATTTCATCCTCATATAGCATAAAGGTTTCACAGAAGAGGCATAACAGTTTTGCCAATAGAACTAGGTGAATTAATTAAATTTGTGCAGCCTTTTAACACCTAGGATTGGCTTCTGTTTTTAGGCATGATTTTTTTATTACAAATTTTTTAATCATTGTATAACTCTGTCAAAAACATTTTTATGAAGTGCTCCAAACAATACTGTATGAAGCCTAAAATACATAAGAATTGTTTTGCTACATTTTGTAATTTACTTCAGTAAAAAATAGTCTAGAAAAACAATGTATACAAAGTAAAACCTAACTGAAAATGATGCATGATAAAATTCTTATTAGAGCCTTCCCACCACCACTACTTTAAGTTTTTGGGATCTTCAGCATACAGCCTTTCATAAAAACGTATCTTGTTCTCTTATCCATTTTCATTCACTTCCAGTAATAAGTAGGGTCATCTGGGCGACCTAAAAGACAAACAGTTGTGAGGAGCCAAATAAGACACCAACAACAGCACTGAAAAAAGTCTAATAACAAAAAACAAACAAACAAACCAAAAAACAGTGAAAAGCTACAGTACTCAAACTGCTCATGAAAGACACAAATTAATGAAACGTGCCTGAAAGGCAAGAAATACTTTTCATTACATTTTTCAGTCTTGGTAACATTTTCAGTCTTGTTTTCAGAGTGTTTCCAAAAGTATATCTTCAGATTTATAGGTGTCTCTGAAAAACCTGTCCTAATTGTTAGACGTTTCTGAGCGTATGTTTTACTATCTGAGCAAAACTGTTGACCACATTTATTGTGGATCTTTATTTATATGACTGAAGATGCAGACAGGCATCTACCACAATTTTATAAAGTTTGGAGCCCCTTGTTCCTCTTTCAGAAAAATTTCCTCTGTTTTTCTGTTTGTATTTCTTCTCTTAGTTGTGAATTTCCTTAGATAGTTCAATGGAATTTAGAGACAAAAACAGGCATTAGACAATTTCAATCCAGAAAGAAGGCACAGAATATTTCTTTTACAGTAACACAACAGTAATCTAGAAATTAGATTCATCTAGAAATCTAGTATCTGGATCTAGTAGATAGAAATAGATATCTACTATAGAAATCCAGTATCTGAAGACTGGCTGTCTACCAAACCCACAGATTAACAAGTCAGGAAAACAGATTTAGTCCATTTTACGAACATTTTGCTTAAAAGGCATTTGTTCTAGTCTACCAATCATTTGGCTTGAGGAAATAAATTCAGGTAACTATTGTAAACTTCTCCGAAACCACCCAAAAAAGAAATAGTAGATAGAAATCTAGAAAGGCTAGAAATACTACACATTCTGCAGTATGTAAAGTATTGTTATTTTGATAAGATACACATTTCTGGTGTAATCTACCTTAAAAAGAAGTTAGGGTCTGATGCAGGGTAAGATTTTGTGGTCTTTATTATGTAGGTGATTAAAGTATCATAATGATGCATTCCAGGTTCAGTGATTTATATACTAACTATCCTGGTCAGCATTTGTGCTCTGAACCTTCTGTTATGCAAATCTTAATGCAAGCATTATTGCATCTGCTACTCTCTGTCAGTAAGGGTCATGAGATAGTTTTCAGATATAGATCTAATTTTCAAAATGTTTATAAAAATAATAAACATGGCAGTAAAACAGAAGTATGACACTGAAATATAGTTTTTATATCAGTAAAATCTAGAATGATGATCTTGAGAACTATTAACAAGATACTCAATGTTATTCAAAACAAAAAAAGAAAAAATGTTTATCATGTCTCAGCTAATAACATCATGGTTCTGAGTACCTACAAAGTTTTGTTCTCGTTCAACACCATTGACATTGGTGAAAGTCCTTCAAGTAAAATAATTTCCAGGTCTGGAATGTAAAGAAACTTAAGGAAGTGTTCTTACTGAGAAAAGCTTACATGTCAAAAACAAAGATCTGTCACAATTCCACATAAGGTATTTTAATGCAATTTCAAATGGTTTGGGTTGTAGTGGTATTAAATTGTGAAATATACTTATTTTCTGAATGCTATGTCAAAGAACAAGACAATTAGAAAATCTGTAATTTTTGACTCAACTTATGCAAGGATCAGGTCAAAACATCATATGCACTGGGTACACTAAAGAGTTTGCTGATTCTTACAGAGATTGAAAACTAGGGAAGTGGAAAACTTCTAAAAGCTGACTCTTATGAAAAGCTGCAAACTGTATCAGATTTAAAAACATGCTCTTAACATTTTGATGCCTTTTTTTTTCTGCTGCTCAATCTTTTTTGCGAGTGGGAACAGGACATCAGGCTTTCATTTTCCTTTCATCATACACTTCCTATACAAAAGAGAAGAGTTTTTTACATAACTTAATCTATCGAAAATGCTGAAGTACAAAACTGAAGATAGGGTGATTCCAAAGCACATAAACAGAGGAAATCCCATCAGTTCCATAAACATCCACTTGAGCCAGGCCAATTAAAAAATCACTACAAACCCAAGAAAAGAATGAAATTGTTGAAGATTACATAGATGGATACAATTTTCAATTAGGCTGTTGAGATGCAGATCAGTAACGAGCTAACTACAGTTTTAAGTGTCACCCACTTTCTATGTGACTTAAGTGTTGACATTTTTTTTTCCTGATACAATTTTTACACTTCATGATTTAAAATGGGATTTGTACATAACTGCCTATTTTTTTTTCTTAATGACAGCGATTAAGCAAAGTACCTCTGATTGTTTTAACTGAATGGATATGCAAATGAAAGACATGAGAAGGATATTGTGAACTCGTAAAAAAAAAAAAACAAAACAGAACAGTTTCTTAAAAAACATAAGTAGTGTGTTTTTCATGCTGTAATGCATGAAGAGGGGTTTTTGTTGTACCAATTTATCAATATGATCTGACAATGCTGTTAAAAACTGCATGTGCTCTGTTCTATGTTCCTTTAGTATTATATTAACTTTATTTCAAATTAATTAATTTTATAATTAAGTTTATTACTGAAATTGAATCAAAGTGAAGCCTACCTATTTTTTAACAAAGAATTATAAAGATAAGTCTTTGAATTAGAATTTCGGGAAAGTGAAAAGAAGACTAGTTCTCCTAAGTATTATTTATTGCAGAAGTAAAGCATGACAAGACTCAGATTCTTTCTCTCCTCAGCAATGATGTGGTTCATCCCGCACATTCAACTGAGACAGAACTGCTTAACTAAAAGAGCCAAAAGCAACAGCAGCTTTTGGCTCTAGCAGAAAAGCACTGCATTTTACAGGAAGGTCATTTTGTTTCATTGGCAGGTGATATTTACAATCAGTGATGTCATGTTTCAAACTTTTCAACAGGTTTCAGTAACAATGGTACAACCCTTAAAATTAAGATATAATCTACACAAGACACAAACCACAATTCAGCATAGACATTCCACATGATTCATGGTGTGCAAAGTCTTATAACATAGAAAAGTATAACAAAAGTGTGCAAAACTTGTAGTTTAAGTCTTAAAACTTATATTTACCACATCATTATATATTCCTGACTATACTTCAGAACATCCAGTGTCAATAGCACAAAATAACGTAGGTACACTTAGATGCTACTCTGCTTCAGTTGGTACCTTTAACTTAAATTTTAGTGATTTTGGTCTCATTGTAAGCTTAGACTCAACATGACAAGGAATTAATTAACACCCTAAATAGCCTCAGCTTTGAGTCATTTCCTTTGCAGTCATATGGTTCAGTTACTCTCTAAAGTTTGTAAGAAGAAATTTTCATAGACATAATGATCCCAACAATAACTATCCCACCATCTCAGTTTGCTAGGTCATCACATTTATTCTTTACCGAGGAGGAAGGTGGAATCTTCGCCTCCGGTCTGGATGTCCCATTCTATGTTCTCTACCTGGAGGAAGCAGGAGAAGAATTAAATACTGTTAATTAACATTAAAACAGGAAAACAAGCACTTATTTGGACAGTCTGCAAGAACAAAAATGTATTTATGTTTTGAAAAAAAAGCATGTTCCTCTCCAGTTGGTATGTAATCATGGACAGTATTTTGAGATGTTGAAGGCTAAAGCACATGATGGAATTGCTCTTCTTTTTACATGGTTCCATCAGACAGAGTTCTGGTGTTTACCTTACCACAGGCAGATCAGAAAAACTATAGTCTTGCCAAGTCCCTTGTCTATTTCTAATGTATTAGAGTATTGTCAATTTTAACCATTCATATAGCTATTTCAAGTGGTCCTACAGACACTATCTTTACTATGTCTTTCTCCTGTCTTCAGCTCACTTTTGTGCTTTTCCAGACAGGTTTTCAAATACAAGTATGACAATCATTGCTCAGATTACTGATATGTTTAAATAAAGTTATAGAAGTATATGACAATACACAGATAAGCTTAGACTTTCTTTTGTCTATCTTCTGTATATTGATTTAGACCTAGGTAGTAATTTGTATTATAAGAGAAATAAACGTTTATCAGTTGGACTGCTGAAGAGAGCGACAGAGATACATGGCAATAGTGATTTCCATAGTTCTTAGTGCTCAGTTTATTTTCAGCTATTTACAGAATGAGGTGACAGTGGGATTCAAGACAATATGAGTGGTCTTAACTGCTAATTAATAAAGTTTTATCTAGCAACAGCTAGCACGTGATGGGCTGTTTTAGCCATGAACCTAGAATTTAGACAGTCATTCTTTGTTACAAACATCTCTGGTACCTCAGGGAATACTTTTAAATGCAAAGCACAGAGACTAGCAAGATCTGCAAAGCCAAAATTTTAGACATTTTACTGCTTAATAACAGAAGCCTAACCTTAGCTTTAAGTTAGATACCTAGAACCTGTTTAACAAGCATCATAATATTCAGGCACTCAACAGGATATACAAAACTCAGCACACTCATTGGGAAGTCTTCTAAATTAACAGACAAGAAACACTGTGGATAAAACTTCTACCTCTCTGAAAGGCTTTGGTGTCCTGCTCTGTTACTTGGATGCAATCTCTCAATTTGTGACACATGGCCAATAAATTTATTAAGAGAATGATTGTTTAAAAAAAAGGGCAAAACAAACAAAAAATACAAGCTGAATTCCTTTCTCTCAAAAACAAAAAAGGTAGAGAATTAAATGCTAATTACAACAGATTAAAGGTTAGCATTCAGCACAAAATGAGATAGCTAAATGTGATTCTTTTTCTGCTTGAAGGTATTGAAATCATCATTTCAAAGAAATACTGCTGCTTCTTCGGTTTATACTTTCTGGTTGGAGGCATACTTTCCGCCACTGTTGAAGCTGAGCCATTGCCACAAAGTTCTTAAATGTTAACTGGTAAGAGTAAGCAAGGAATGCCTAATCACTGGGTACTTTTCTGACAGAAGGTATGGGTCCCATGGTTACTGTTCCATTAATTTTTAAGGCATTTTATCCAGTGATTTTTATATTATATGCAACAGCAGCAACTATAGCAGTATAGCATGGGAAGATAAGGGATAGAATTGATAGGTATCAGTAATATTACTAGGAAGTTTTATCACAAGCTATCATGGAACACACTGTCTACTTTTTTGGTCCCTTTTTTTTCCCCTCCTCTCTGTGGTAAGAGGTACACATACTAGAGACAACAGCTACATAATGAAGCAAACCAAATACCTGTTTTAATACTAGCAAACTTATGAAAAAGGGAATTCTCTCAAAATGTCAAAAATCTTGGCAAGTCAGTTTAAAAGGAGCTCTAAAAACACTGCAGGATTCTTTTGTAATGACAAATATATTTTTCTAATAGATCTATTTTATTTACAGCAGAGATATTTAACTGCATTTATGGCATCACGTTTTAAGAGTGTCCTGAGGGTAGTAAATAAGGCTTAATTTTGCCTGTGTAGAGTATGCAATATTTTAATAATGGAATTGAACCATGTTTATAACACAGTTCAGTGCAGTTACTATGGAACATATTTCATGGAATTCATCTAGTGGTGAGATCTCTGGAGGTGATCAGAGTGCCTACAAAAGTGATTCCTGGATTTTTGAGATGGTCACAATAACAGTGATAAGTTCTGTTTTTTGCTTACAGTGAACATGAACACTGTATTTTAGTATTGACAACCTACAAACAATTTTATCTGTGAATCAAAAGACAGTATCTCACTCTCAAGCATACAACAAAAGCAGCTGAAACACATTCAAGACTTTACTGTATTTATTTATTAACACTCCACACTAATTGAATCAATATCCTTTGAAAACTTCATTTAGCAACACAGAAGAAATTTAGGCTCTGAAGACTTCACAAAACTACGTGTCTTTCTTAGACACTTCTCTTCCTTTGGGTTATTTTCTCTAATCTATGTGTATATGCTTTAATTTGTAATAATGAGGAAGTAAAACTGCATTAATATGAGCTCAGTGGTGTTATTCAGTGATGCTTCATTGAAGCATCTGTTCTGTTCAAGAAGTGAGAACGGTGAATGACTCAAGATTAATTTTTGTCAAGACAAAACAGGACTTCATTTCTATTATCTAAGCAATAACCTTGAAGCTGAGACCCTGATATAGAAAATCACTTAAAATGTGTTTAAATTTATTCCCATGCTTAAGTGTTTTATTGAAGTACGAACTAAGATTTGCAACCAAAGACTTTAAACAGACATTTCAGTGCAGCTGTGCTGATTTGTTTTAGACCTGTTACAGCTTTAAACATCATTCAGCTGAGACTAAGCATGGAAAGTTGAAATACCGCAAAGATTTCTTCAGAACATTGTGAGTAAATAAGAACTTCAGATAATAGTGCTACTCTCCACCTTATACAGTTAGTTTCTGCTGATGGTACTACACAACTCTAACTGATAAAAGGTTTGTAACTGAATGCTGCCAGCACAGGGTAACTACATGCATACAAACACAAACTGCATAAAGAGACAGCTGTTACATTGCTGATAGAGGTAATTCCAAATACAAACAAAGTTTTTACCTTGTGGTTGAGGACTTCTCCAGAGGAACCCCCTCATCTGATTATGATATGGAGGAACAAAAGAACTTCTGTGTGCTTGTTGGAACCTGGGATTAAATTCTCTTTGCTGTGCTCCTGAAAAACAGTATTTACTAGCCAACTTTGTATATAAGATTAAATGAAGAATAAAGGAGAGCATATTCTTTTTTGGGAAACAACATTTCTTAGATTTATGCCAAAATACTTATGCTCAATTATTATTTTTCCAAACTGCAGTCAGCCTAATAAGTATGGTTTTGTCCTCATTTCCATCTATGCACATCATGATTACAAGCTGTTAACAAGTGTATTTAGAAACCAGATCAAAATTTTATGACACAGATTTTGAGACAGCAGTCATTAAAACGAAACAGAAATCTGTCCAAATTGGAATCACAAATCATAATTAAAATGGTTAAGTACTGCTCTCCAGCATTAGCAGAGACTAACAAGATTTGGTATCATAAATCACCAACAGATATGAATGTCCAGCACCAGTATGGTGTAGTATCAGATCAGAAATAGACAGAAGTGTTGTTGCAAGATGCAGAGTACTGAACTAGAAGAAAATCATTCTGTCTGTTGCAATTTGCTCAATTAATTTTGAAGGGGTAATTTTTATTCTCACTGACATCATACTTGATCAGGTATTTAGCAGGCAATAAACATAATTCCAGCATAAACACTCCATCACATGATGTTCAGCTAATTCAACCATAATGCAATCATCTGCTCATGGCTGAACCAGATCAAATTTGTAGTGTTAGGTGATTCTGTCATGCATAGATTGATTACTATTGAAAGCAGAACCACACCTCCACCAGTAGACACTGAAACTGTAGAGCAACAACATATACAAATAAGAAGGTCCACAGTTTATCTATCACTTATACAATTAAAAAACTATCAAAAAACCCCTTCCCTTCTCTAAAAAACAAAACAAAAAAAAGCACTCAAGTTTATAAAGTGAAGTTGACATACAAAGGGATACTAGAGGTTCTTCGTGTTCTGTACAAATATTATCAAAAGCTGAGGACATACTTTTGCTTAATAGAAAAGACTAGCAGATTATGCCCACAGTCTTATCTGCATTTCAATAATATACACATTCTATTTAGTAACAACATTTTAAATAGTAATAATCGCATTTTAAGATCTAATAATTACAGAATGATTAATTCAGTGTGATCGAAGTCTCAAAAGCCTCAACAATCAAGTTGATCTGTGAATGATGCTGAAAACACTTTAGATGTTTTTCCACTGAGAGTCAGGCAGATCAGTTGGGAAAACTAATGTCCTTAGTAAACCAAGCCATATGGCTGGAAATAAATAAGCAAGGTCTTAGGCAAAAACCCTTCTCCACGTTGCCCAAGAGCTTGCCTTTGTTTTGAACTGTATCAGTCAATCTTCAATGCCTCACTCAGACCTAAGACTATCATAGCTAAAATAGCTCCCCTGGGGGAAAGGAAGAAAAGACTGAGTCATTCAATTATTCCTATAAAAATAACTTTAGTCACTGAGTAAATAGCAGTGGTTTCTGTTACTGAATAATATTTTATTTACTGCATATATCTCACTAGCTATGTAGCTAGATGAAAATATTTTATCCAAACTTGGGTAATCAAATTCATATGAATTCCAAAAAGCAGGAGATATTTTCTTAAATCCCTTCTTCAGTTTCTTGGAGAAAGACCTTATGATTTATTTAGTTGGACATGCTTCCTAAGTAAACACTGCTGCAGTTAAAGAATGATTGAGCTTATCAATAGTATATTGAGAAAATTAACAATGCCAACCTGCAACAAATCCCCTCCCTCTTGGTCTGCTCTGTATTGTCCTTTTCTTCGCCATGCAAGCCTTGCAAATGAGTGACTTCAGGTTCTGGAAGGGTGTATACAAAGACTCCTGCAGACAACAGGGTTAACATTAATGACTGTTCTGCTTTTCTCTCATCAGGTACAGCACAAATCAATCACAGATCTAACAACCAGAATAATTTTCTAAGTCCACACTCATACATGCACAAGGTCATGTACCAGGTCTTCTAATTCACATTTTTCAGGAAAGAAAATTAAAACATTTCATATTGAAAAAGTGGACTCTTGGAGAGGTGAGTAGGGCTACAGAAAGAATGCTTTTTCCTCTCTTGGTGAAGTTTGTTTTCTCCTCTGCTCACATCCGTAGATTACTTTCTTCCCTATTTTATTACCTTGCATCTGCAAATATACCTAACTAGACTTGGTTAGGTCTATCAACACAATACCTCAGGCAGAGATAATTAAAGGCTCCACATGAAGACTGATGAACTGGTGGAAAAAAATCACCAGTAAAGAAATCAAAGCATTTCATGCATTACAAACAAAACCTAACACAACAGTAACACATCAGCCCTAACTCCAGACAGTTGTTTCCACATAAAATATAATCTAGTCTAAAGAGATATGAAGGAATTAAATAAGTGTTTACCTTGTGAGATGAAAAGTTATGCTGTCCAAAGGACATGCTGAAACTATTTGAAGACCCAATACTAAGAGATGCAAGAGATCTTTAACTTTTACTGGTTTCAGGGAGCATTAAAGAAGTGTCTTAGAAGCGTTAAATCTTAGAATCTTTCATGTGCCCAATACAAATCAATAAGCAAAGAAAAGTTGTGCAGATTGAAAAGAATTACAAAAAGGCAGATTATTCAGTATCATAATTTATTTTCATAAAGCTGAGCTGATTTTTATGAGGATGATAATCCCTTTTTGCAACAAACATGGTGGCTGGGGAGCAGCAAGAATGGGAGAGGGATTACAGGATAAGGTAAAAAGCCAATAGGTGTCAAGACTGGAGCAACTAAAGAGGTTTCTTAAGCAGAGGTAAGAGTCTGAATCCCTGGACCCCCTTGTGAATTTTCCTAGCATATTTTTTGTGCTCTTTAGAGATGGAGCCTCAAACACAGCCCAGAGATGTTTTTTCCCCCCACACAGACTGAGTACAGTCTGCAAAGAACTCCCACTAATGGGAAAATCCTTTCACTGTATTCTTGGGAGAATAAATCCAGAATGTGTTTATGAAGGTTGGATGAAAGACATGATCAAAAAAGGACAAAATATATCACTTAAGATGACCCTGTTAGGTAATTTGTTTTTAATTAAAAAAAAAAAAAAAAAAAAAAAAAAAAAATGATCACAACCATACTCCATTAGTGAGAAGCACAATAAAAAGACTAATGAAGTGATAATATCATTGTCTCAATGCTTTATGAGGCTATTATATCCAATTTTCTGTGTGAATAAACAAACTAATATGATTACTGTTATGAAAAACAGAACTAGCATAATAAGAACTTAGTATATTTAAAAAAACAGGATGGCTATTCATTATTATCAGAAGCTTTCTTTTTTTTTTTTTTTATTTTTAACAATTCCTAAGGCTAGATAGAATTACACAAAAAATGTCACAAATATATTAACTGCATTTAATTTTATTTTTTTTTGGTACAAGAATCTCTATTAAGCAAATGCTACAATGCTCAACATTGTTTGTACACATGTGAGTATTTCTGAAAACTACAGTAGAAATACAGTCTTGGTTAAAAGTTATTAATTATATTTAAACCATCATAATCAAAACAACACCAATTCTGAGATCTCCTGAACTCCCTGAAGTAATCTAACTGTCCAGATCTAATGTACATAGAGAAACCCTAGGAGTTAGTAAACAACCAGAGAACAACAAAAGAAGTAAGTTTTTCCTCTTACTTATCTTTCCAATAACAAAACACCCGCATTGAATAAGTTTTTTTTTTCCTTGTTTTTTTTTTTTTTTTTTTCCCCTTCCCCCCCCCCCTCCTCTGCATACAATGCTGTAGCTATCATCAGGTTAGATTTATGGTGCTCAAGGATAGATTGCTAACAAACAAGTGCTGAAAGATCTTGGCTTCCAGCAGTACATTTAGCTCTGCCAGGAACTACGGACCAATTTTATTTATTAAGTTTAATTTATAATAATAGGAACAACCAATCATATGCACTTGTTGCCTTGCCAGTGTCCCTAACTAAACTGGCATCTCTTGGCAATTCTCCCCAAACCAGATTCTTGCCTCTCAAACTGATAAGCTGCAAAGCTATTTTATTAGTCTGGGAACACTCTCTGCCATATATGTACCATAAAACTGTACCTAAAAAATAAAAGTTATTTAAACTACTCTAAAATTTAATGGGGCTAGACTATTTTTTCTCCATCATGGAACAGTTTATCTAGGGTTTGTTTAAACTAGAGCATCACGCCTTTTAAAAACCTAACTTAGATATTCTAGTTGATTAAGTCAACCTCCAGCTCTGTTCTAGGGATCTAAGCATATTTCTTTATCTCCCTTCAAAAACATGCTAAAATATAACTTCAACATTAGGATTTTCAAATGTTAGATATGTTAGCTAGCACGCTTTAGCTAAGAATGTCTCAGCCAATATCAATTTTATTCAGATTTATGTATTTTAAAACTAAATAATCTGAATTCTTCTCAAATGGAAAGACGTAACAGTTTCATACAGGTTTATGTAGTTTTCCATTTATTCTTCAGACCCTCTACTGTTCTGCAAAAGTTCTACATGAAAAACTGGATGAACCACTGGAACAATCTAAAAACTAGTGAAATCAACGACTGATCAGTGGGAACCACAACGTTTGGATAGAGGCTACAGTCCTAATCATACAATTGACTCCGTATGGAAAGGATTATCATCCTCCTGCTGAAAAAGAAATATATTCCACCCACCCACGTGTTCCACTCATCACTCCAGTTCAGGATGTAATCTAATTAGATACAAAATTGGAAAAGCAAACTAATTATACCACAACTGATATTAAATGTACGAGGTTAATATTACTGAAAAACAAAATCTTTTCTCTGTAATAATTTTTTTTTGAGCCTCAAGTGAGGCTTAAAAGACAGTGTGTAAAGACAGGTAAAAACACTTTAAAGGTAAATCTTTCAGGAATTATTAAATGATATGGATTTTCCAGTTCCGCAATGAAAACAGAGATACAAATTTAAGGTCTTAAGAGCTATCTACACATGCTAATAAAGACCTTCCCAAGCTCCCCTCCACATACTCTGTACTAGTGGGACATGAGCCAGTTCTCATCTAAGGCTTCACTGGTACACTAATGCAGCACGGCACCTGGCCAGGTGGATCCCATGTCTGATCATGGCCACCTTAATGCATCACATATGGCCCGTACCCTGCAAGACTGCTGCTACCTGTCTGCTTTTACCAGTGCAGGCCTGTTTTAAATCCTACCAGTTTTAGGTAACATAGCATGCAAATGCAAATTGTCCAAAACCCCAGCTTCTGAAAAACGGAATTGAGTGTTAAGTACTTAAAGGCACAGGAAATTACTTGGTGGGATTCTATTAAAAATATCTAGATATATACATATGCCTTCCTCTGATCTCCAGTTCCTCATGGAGTTCATCAAATCTTCACCTCATATTTTAAGTTCCCTTAAGTACCTTTGAAGCTATTACTCTTAAATCATACCTACATGTAGTATGCTTCTTTAAAATACATTCATATGATTTTGCATAAACTCTTATAAATAAATAAAAAAAAAATCTCATTAGTATCTCGGTATTAGAAAACTGTTACAGTAATTTTCATTTTTTGAGATTGACAACTATTTTGATACTCCCTTATATTGTTTTCTGAGATTTGGAAACAAAAATAAAGGCAAATTTATAGCTTCCAGCGTAGTACCAATATTTCTATCTTTTTACGTTGTTTGGTGAGAAGGATGAAACAGGAAAAATTAAGAGAGGAAAGATACAAAGGAAGGATACAAAGAAAGTAACAACATTAAGATTTATGTATATAAATATGGACAAATACCTTTTTTCAAAAAAAAAAAAAAATACAGATCTATCTAAGAGAATGTAGTTACTCACATTGCCTTCCAAAAGCTCCTCTACAGAGCAACTTCGGTGTGACCGCTGGTATTTTTCTTGAAAAAGTTTTCCATCAAACACTTTCCAAGGCATCAAGTCATCCATTCTGAATGGAAAGCCACAGGCACTATTGGCCATAAGCAACGTTGTAAGGCCACGAATAAAGACAGCACCAAGATGTACAGCTCTGGAGTCCACTTCCATAAGCTGTTAGCATTAGAAGAAGAGCAAAGAAATAGACTTAAAAAAATCAGGGAATATAAGCAATTTTAACATGACATAACCATGCAAACAGGAGAGCAAATGATAAATAGCCCCCAAACTGTGACAACGATGGTTTCCTATTGCACAGTAGAATTCAAAGGATACTGTATCTAGTTTTATTAAATAAAGTGAAAGAAGTTTGAGATAACAAATACAGCATCATACTTTATTTATTTCTTTTTTAATTAAAGACAGATACATTGAAAATGAAAACCGAAAGACAAAAGAAATAACTATTCTCTATAGCATTTCTCAAACATTAGCAGTTTCCCAGAAGGAATTCTGTTAATGGAATGCAAAGGCATGTGCTGGGAGTATAAAAAAGTGATTTGAACAGTGATCTGTTGCCCTTCTCCAGCTTGATCAACTGGTATATGTCACAGCACTTAGAGATCATTTAAATTATAAAATTTGACAGGATGAAGTTTATTGTGCTCAGGCTTCAGAAATACTTTAAATGTTTTAAAATTTCCTCTGAGTGCAGACTGAAAGCCAAGTTATTTCTCCTCAACATGGATGTCTCTAGAAGAAATACAGGAATGGTATGACAGCATACAGAAAAACACAAAATGAGAAACTCAAAGAGACAATTAAAACTTTTGGCCAAAATAAACTTGATGGGTGAATTTGAAATCCTGTTGGGACAGAGTATAGCAAACTGTAAAAGTCTTGAATCTAGTAAGTGGAAAACTGGGATTTTTATGTATTTTATAGGCTGTACAGGCTCCTCAGTGGGGAATGCCTTTTCTACAGTCTGTACCATAGCAGTCTGTCAGGACAGGAGGGATTCACAACAATGTGGCCATCGATACAGTAATCCACAGCAGCTGTTGTACCCCTAGAGCACAGTTTTCCTTCAGTGCAAGTTCTACCAGGAACAGAACAGCATCCATAACAGCCCAGAACAGAAAGCACAAAGAGGTGGCTCAAATTTGTCTCACCCGTGGCTCCTGAGGAGCTGTGAGAGGTTTGTCTGAAACGCATTGGGTTGGCTCACCATTACCAACCAAAATATCATCTTAAAACTGAAAAGGTTCCCAAGAGACTTACAGGTATGCACACACACTATCACTGCCCTACATACACATATAAACAAAAAGATCATAGCATACAACACAAAATATGGTACTAAAATAGATCAGAACCACAGCCCTGGCACCCAAAGTCCACATAACAAAACCAGAAAACCTTTGCTAACAACACAAAGCCACAAAACATGTTATGAAAGAGCCAAACAGTAAATAGTTTGGAAGAATATAGCTAGAACCTGGTCAAAGACAGAAGCTTTCTATATTATTCAATAAGCTGAAGTCAGTTAAAACACAGACAAGGGGCAGTACAGTTCTGTTAAGCCACCTTGAAGAGAGATGCACCTTTATTAGCTGGTTTGTTTATATTTTTTTCCTACAGTGAAGAAGCAAAAGAGGACTCAGAGGTCCATACAGACAAAAGATACCAGGCAGGGTGTTCTGAGCCCTGCTTATCCAGAACCCTCTTGGAAGAACAGCTGCCTCCAGTGATTTCTGCAGAGACATCAAGCTGACCAGCAGGACACTGGTCCACGGTGACACCCAGTACCTGCAATTCACCCGAGAAAACTGCAGACAATCATGGACAATCAGACAAAGGCAGAAAACAGGAGCTAATTTGAGCAGTCATTTAGAAAATGAAAGGCCCATC
This sequence comes from Aythya ferina, assembly GCF_964211825.1. NCBI lineage: Eukaryota > Metazoa > Chordata > Aves > Anseriformes > Anatidae > Aythya > Aythya ferina. Next base: position 43,647,892 of record NC_140298.1, read on the forward strand.
CTTCACCTACTGTGATACTTCATACTTCAGTAAGGAAGACCTACTTCTCCTCCCCCATTACTCACTTTAAAATAAAAGCATTTTCAGGATGGGAGGCTGAAACTCATTTTCAGGCTGTGAATTTCAGGAAGTTACTGCCTCCAGCTGTTAGTAATCATCTTCCCAGCTGAGACCAGTAACTACATGCACACTTAAAACTCTCTTGCTCTGGCAAGTAAAGCAGGTTTCTGCAAAGTACTTTGCAGAAATCTGCAATGCTGAAAGGTACTTAAAAAAAGGAATGTGGTTAAGTGAACCAGTATTATTTGTACTAAAGTAGACTGTAAAAGTGCACGCAGACAGTTATTAGGTTGCAGCTGAGAGATGCTTAAATCACACCGACTCAGTCATTTCTGATCACCTGGCCAAATCTCAAGACCTTCAGAAACAAGTTCATGTCAGTCCATGCTTTCAGATAGAAGCTGTTTGGTTTGTGACTGAAGTGAGACTTTATGAGTGCAAATCCAGTGAGGGAGAGCTGCTGGGAATCTTCACAACTCCCTTTTTTATAAACTAATCCAGGCAGGGAGTTCCTTCAGGATGTATGGACCCTGGTCTCCTTTGCAATGCAGCAATAAATTGAACTTCAAATAACTTCAATAAAATGCTTTGACAAATACTAAATAAGTACAAAATAAAGGTTAATTTTTTTTCTGTTTAAGCTATATGGAAAATGGATGTATCAGGCTAAAATTAGCAGCAGAGTCCAAGAACAACAGTTGCACGCTAATCAGCTGAATCAAATTTGGCCAAATTTGTGTTGGTATGACTCATACCACCAATATTCGCTTTAATATAGATACTATAGATATTTATTTTTTATTCCCTGGCACACAAATCTGTATCTTCTGTCATTGGATTATCATTAAGTACTGATAACATCAAAAAAAATAATTGCTGAAAACACACTTTCCAAGACTAGCAAAAGCAGGTATATAAGCTGCTGAAAAGAAAATAGTAAATGCAGCAAGAAATTTCTCATCTTCTAATTTAACATCTGTGTACTGGATGCCTATTAATTCATACCTTTTAACATTTATTAATGAAGATCTGCTCTTACTGTCCATTTTAATCCCACTGGTACCGAGGATGTAAAACAGCTGTTAGGACAGATTACCAGTACTATACATAGATGCTGGATGCCATCTGGACCACAAATCTTTAAGATAAAGATTTCAAATCTTTATTTTATTGTGTTCTGGAAGCTGTAAGCATACACCCAACACAAGTATGTGATTAACCCAACTTTCTTCAGTTATGTTATTCAAATTAATGCAAAACAAATGCATAGATACTTGCAGAACAAGTGTCTAAACAGGAACCTGAAAAAAAAATTGCTTTTGATGGTGACGCACAAAATCATCAAATACAGAAAGGGACTTTGAAGTCCCAGTTTGATTGCCATCTCAAGCTGGAGATCAGTGTAGTACTGCCATTGCTACCAGTTGTTCCTTCTGCCTAAGTGAGTATGAAGCCTGAGCTACCAACACAACCCCAGCTGTACTCTCCAACTACAGCTGAGGCACACAGGTTAAAAAGATAAAAGAAAGTTGCTGGTGACAGCTTTTACAGGTAGTGTTTCACTGTCCAAGGACATCAATCCAGAACTTTTCTTAAACACTAATGTAATGGAAGGACAGGGACGAAGGGAAGGCTTGATTTTTTTTTCATAGAAATCAATATTGGCAAGACCGTGTCAAAAGCTATCAACAGTGATTTCTTTATTTTAATGAGACAGGAAATACATTCACTAAAGGGTAGTTTCTATTTTCTATGTCTGGCAACGAAAAACAAAGAAAATGAAAGCACAGCGAGTCTATAACAATGAGCTCGTGCACATGGCAAACCACAGACTTGCTTTGCCATGGGAATGCTCACAACTGCTTGGTGTCTGCAATGCAAAGACGTCACGATGAGGATAAGTGGAAAATTCCAAAAGAAAAGAAGCCTTGCCTTCCAGGGCATTACACCCTAGAGATTAGTTCTTATTGGAAACTGTGTCTGCTCTTTTTCCTATTTTTATAAACTCAGGACCCCAGTGAATCATGTGAGATACACCCCTGTGATCCTGCTGCTGCTGCTGCTTCTACCACCAGCTGATGACACTTGCACGAGGGAGCCCGGGGGTGCGTGAGAACTGCTCCTCCTGCACCAGCTGCCTCTGCTGTGCTCCTGCTGCTGCTCCTACCACTCAGGGCTGGGGAGACAAAGATTGCTCTTCCAATTTGCACACGTGAAGACTGAGGAGACCACTCCAAGGTCACAGTCCTCTCATAACAGTGCATCAGAGGTTACTGATACCATGCTTTACAAGGCCTGAGACGAACCGGTAACCCAATTTGAAAAGAGACAGAGAAATGTGGTAACCACATCACTAATGTCAACATTTGTTACAACAATTTGAGAAACATCTTTGCTAGAAGAGCCATTGTCAGGGACTGATCTCACACCATGCTTTTTTCTGCTCTGCACAGTGCTTCAGCTTATGGACCACAAGCTTGGGCTATCTCTGTGCTTGCGTGCATCCCCACTGACCACAGAGAGAGGCTCTGCATGCAGGAACCATTTGCTCACAGGAACAGTTTGCAAATCTAGACCAAAACACATTTTCAGGATGTAAAAATACCTTTGTGCTTTAAGGAAGAATTTTTAGCCCCCTGAGTCTTCTTTGTGGATTCACAAATTACTTCTTTGAGAGAGGTATGAACTTGTATGTGCTTCAAAAGCTGCACTTTTGTATGGTAGGAGTATGGCAAAAACAATCAACCAACCAACCTTGCAGTTCTTTCCTCTGGAATGGTAAAACTCTGAAGATTTTTGAGGGTTCACATTCTGTTAAAAGAATGAATAGGCTCTACCACACTTAAAAAGTAAGGGTAAATCTCTGAATATGCCTAAGGTCAGAAGAAACAAATGAAGGCCAGAAGCATAACCAGTGGCAAAGCTATCTCATTATCTTCATTTCTAGAAAACAGGAACAATATAGAGATGGTAATAACTTCACATTTATTTACTTTACACTTCATCTGTACCTCAATGCTCCACATACTACATTTCATTTAAGAACTGGTTCCTTTAGTAAGATTTTTAATAACATTCTGGGGACATACATTCATTATATATATATATATATAAAATATTGAATCTTGGGTTAAAGTTTTTCTTGCACATTTTTCCCTAATCTGTTGCCTTCTTTCTGTGGTTATTTGAATATAGAAGATATGAATATGATTAACATTTTAAAATGTAGATTTTAAAATATGACTTAAAATGGCATACTTCTTTTTCTTTTAGTTTTCCTCAAAAGAATATTTGTTTCTGTTATAAAAAGGAAAACATAGCACTCAAGGACAGGTTAGTACTCACTAATTTCTGCTTAAAATTAATCAATTGAAGAATTATAATTAAAAATCAATGTAACTTGATCCAAGCAATAAACCACTAGAATTCAAATGATGGTGATCAAAATATAAGTACTTTCCTAGTTTAACCACTTCTTTTTAAGCCCACTTGAACTCAGTCAGTATATTATCAGTATATTATTTCATTTATTATTGCTCTCAAACCCACCTGTGTCTTAAAAGATCAAATATTTAACCATAGGCAGTTTATGTTTGAGCAATAAAGGCAGCAGGTAGATCCTATCTCAGGAACCTGTCATTAAACCAGAAAGGCCTAGCTTTGCCTGGGAGAGGCAAGGCATGCTGTGGTTCAAACATGAACTGATGAACTGTCAACTGATGACCACCTCACTGGAGCTGGATTTGTTACAATGGAAGAATCGCCGAGGAAATTTTTTCAGCCTAAAGACAAGGGTCCTTGCTTGAATTCCAGATTTTGCCTTCGGCCCTTGGCATAAATTCCCAGTGCAAGTTGTCCAAAGATAGTATAAATCCCATGCATGGGAACGATATGCTCTGCTCTTGAGCAAAAATAAGCTAAATTGGTGCAACAGTGGTGATTTTAAGGAGTGTTACCCTAGACAGAGAGGCTGGCAAAACTGTGTTTACTTTGCATCAGTCAGCTTTGTGCAATAGGTGGCTGGAAGTGTAGCACTTCACCTGCTTCCTTCACCTGTCAAACTGAGGGAAGAGGGAAGTGCCGGTATTTTGAAAACAAGATTAAGGTTTATTCTGATAAAAGATTATGGCTTAAGTTAAGCTCTTCCTGCTTAAACAAGGTGGGTGCAAAGGAAAAGGGAGGCTGGAAAGAGGAGCAGATCCTGTGAGGGCCTCTGCTGCAAGAGAAACTAGCAAAACCAGTTCTTAAACACTTCTAAGTCTTCACAGTAAATATTGAGCAGTAAACAACCCAATTATTTGGTGTTTATACCTTGAAGAAGGTTTATTTACCGAGTTTTATCAGTAGTTTGATGTAAAGTGATACACTGTTGTTTACAGGAGGCCAAAAACTTCAATGAAGTCAACCTAAACAAAGCTGCAAAATGGCCTTTACCTTTAAGCATCAGATGTAATAATAGCAAAAATACTACTGCTAACCAGTCTACAACCAGATAAAAATCTCCCTTGGTTGCAGAAAGGCTGCTTTTTAATTACCTGTTTCATTTTCAAAAATACCTGTCTTTATCAGAGCTCTGAAGTCCTATCTGCAGCATGGCCTACTTTAACTCAGATTTCTATAATGAGGAATAGTACAGTAGCTAAGAAGCTGAGCCCTTTCAAGTTATTCATACAGATACGTCATGGACAGTGCAATAGTACTTGTAGAAAAAAATTAGAATACAAAACTTTCCTTAATTTAACTACAACTATACAATTGCTAGACTCTGATCTAATGATTACACAGCTAATAGCAGTCTGTAATACGTGTGACATTCACAGAGCATTCAGATAAACTCTGAGTTACAGCCATCAGGCTAACCAACTGATTAACTGCGACCCTGCCAGCAGCCACATCCTTTCCACAGAAATGGATTCACTGGGATTTTAACTTTAAATATGCATTTGTGTTTTTAGTGACTTATCTTTGAACTTCTTCACCTTTCTCTCATACAGATAACATGGGATTTATTAAGTAGCAAAATGTATTTATTTGTTTGGGACTTTGAAAACTCCCATGTTCATTTATTTTTTTTCTTCTTCTTCATACGCTAGTTAAAAATTGTGGAATTGTGAGAAGGATCACTTGTTCCACATGCCTTACAACAAATGAAGTTTGCCCCCATGGGAGGCAAGCTGCTGACGGGATCCTGGTACACCTGCACCAGAAACCAATGGTCTCTCTGAACCTCAGAAAATCTGCAGTGATGTGCTTCTCTCAGAGACTCCTCCATCCCTATCAAACACTCCTGAAAGTAGCCAACATATTCAAAAGTTATTAGGAGACCATTACTAGAGACAACAAACTTAAAGAACTGTACAAAAGGACGCCTTCCTTTCTTAGTTCCAGCAACTTCCCAACGTAAGCCTCCAAAGCCCAAAAGTTTTCCACTCCCTTACTTTCTGACCCTCACTCTATATTTCTGTATTCTACTCTGTGCTGACTAGCTCCTTTAACAAAACCTTTTAAATTAGGGGCTTCATTTACCATCACCTGCCTCTTAACCATACTCGCAATCTAAAAACCTCATCCATTTCTTACCCCAGGCCCTTCCTCTTTGTTTAATCATAGGACTGGTCAATCAAAAAAAGTTTAGAAGTAAAAAATCTGCCACGAACACAGCTGCCCAGCAGAACATACTTGGCTACCTTTGCCACAGCTGCAGACTACACTGGCAAATGCTAACTGGTTTGGTATACAACTCTTCCATGTGCCACAGTCTGGTGTCCTCTCCTGCGGGCTTTTTTCTTAGTGTACTGTGAAACTATTGCTGTGGATTTAGACATCATTGCAACTACATGTACAAAGAAATTTTGATAGGTGGGAGTTTACTGCTAAAACTGCCTAAGGCTTATTAGCCAAGCTAGAACTTATTTTCTCCCTGGAGTCAAAGCAGATGTTCAAGACCTATTTGTCTCAATGTATGACCAATCCCCCTCTAATTTTTGAGTATATACTTTTTAGGAGCCTGATCTGTTTCTGATCAACAGAAAGACTGGTGAACTTCAGCACAATTTAGATCAGGCATTAATTACTTGGTATATCTGAGGCTCTGCACCTTCCAAGAAAGCTTATGACAGCTGTTACTAACGTCACATCTGGTATAAATGAAACTGCCAGTGAACCAAGATGGTTTGTACAGGGAATTCCAGGAGAACAAACACTGTTTGCCAGCACAATAAAGTGTTTTTCTATTTCCCCCTCTGCCCCCCCTCTAATTTCTTTGTATTGTAAAGCAGCTGTAGCACAGGATTAGTTGATACTAAAGTTCACCTTTGGAAGTGATAGGGTCCAAGGTAAACAGTTCTGGCTAACGGATTTTCCAGGTGTTGAGTCCATAGGTTGAGGAAGAAAAGAGCAGGTCTACTCTATTTCAGGACTACCTTCAGGTCCAAGACAAATCAAACCATGGATCAATACAACAGTATCTCAGATGACCTGTGAAAGGACCTGTATCCTATATGCAATAAGTAAGCAGAAAGCTATTGCTACATAGGAAAAGATCCTTAGGCATACATTAACTGCCCTTGCTAAAACCAATACATATATTATTTCTCATTGTGCAGGGAACTGAATGTTGCTTGTTTTGAATGCATCAGATGAATATATAGTGGCATAATTGAATGTAATATACCTTTTTAGTTAATATGCATATGCTTTCTACTAGTGCTGGTGTTACTCTAGACATTCTGGTTAGATTTCTGAGCAATTAAATAAATCTCCCCATAAATTGTATTTAGCTTGCTCATACCTACAAATTTTATTTGGAGGTAACAAAACCACGTTTATAGATCTGGCATTATTTTCTCTGGGTTTTGTTTTCTCACTTAAAATAACAGAATAAAGCTGTCTTAGCAAGTGGTGATATCATGAGGTGCTAAGATACAACACTGGTAAGGAATGTTATAATGTATACTTCAATCTTTCTCTTAAAATAGCTCCACTTTTTTATAAAACGTTCCTTCAACCACATCTCAACTATTGTTCAGTTAGTGTCAAGTGAAATTGTCATGAAAGAAATGTCAAATTAAGGTAAATGGGAGGAGAATATATGTGCAACATCACTCCAATATTACTGTTAAGAACATAGTAAAAAAAAACAAAGCACCTTTGTAGAGCACTTCTGGTTTTTCAACTACTGTTATTGAAATTATTGGTTGCTTGAGTATTTGAAGTAAAAACTAGAAAAGGAAAAAAAAAATAACAATTTGACCAAAGTCATACAGGAAGCAAGAGATAGGAATAAGACTGTGTCTTGACTTTTAACCCCTGGACAATGATGATGTCAATCAAGAATAGACTTGAAAAGAAAGAGAACAAATCGGTTCTTGGTTAGCCTTGCTGTTTCTGATGTCTTCAAGGTGAACATCTCTACCATAGCCATTTGAAAAATTCCAGTACATCCTATGAAGCCCTGTAACCACATGCCGAAAGGCTTGTTTCATCTTCTCTCCCCATCCACCTACATGTGGCTCATTAGATCATTTCAGAAAATCGTTTTTTGCTTCTCCCAAGTTACACTTAGCCATCTGCTTCTCCAGGGCAAGGCCAGGCAGATGCGCAGCCTGCATTCCTGCCCAGGCGTGACAGGGACACGCAGGCAGGTGCAGGCAGCCCGAAGCAGATGACAGGCAGGTGCACGGGTGCCACCGCTTCCTGGTGGCATGCTCCCTTCCCTTCCCAGCTTCAGCCCCTGCCCGTCACCTGCCCTACGGGGAGTCAGGTCAGCCCTTAGATGCAACGGAGAGCAACCCCACCTATGCCATGCAAACACCAGCTCCAGCCCTCAGGTACCACTTCTTCCTTCTAACACAGCATGCAAGGAAGTTTAAACTATTTGTCTTATGAGTAGACCAAGACAAACCTAGCAGGAAAGAATCAGTTGATACCAGAAATTAATATTTCCTGCTCTGTAGTAACTTCTTTCTTTTTTTGAAAGCTGACAGTTTGCTTAATCAATATTTGTGAGATCTTATTATTCCCACAAGCAAAAATTACACTTCATCTTCTGCAGTATTACTGAGCATGGATTAAAAAGTAACAGTAATTTCAGCTGAAATGCCAGATTACCTTTTACCTTAAGGTAACCTTTATGCTATATAAAGCTTGAAAGCAGTTTACAGCCAAAACTCTGCTTCTATTTCCTTACTGTTGAAACCTTGCTAATAAGCTACATGACAGTTAAGGGGAAAAAAAAAAAAAAAAAGGCATAGCAAGCCCATGCGATTATGGAAAAAAATGCAAGATCTCTTCCACAAAAAGAACTATAAATCCTCTGGTTTAAGGCACTTGCTCAATGATTTCCTCCATAAGAAAAGGGCATCCAACTAATTTTATTTATTTATTTATTTATTTTCAGAAGGTAGAAGAGCTGATCTGGTCATGCTGGGGTTTGTATCCGTGCCACTGACACATAACTGAATTCACACAGTTATGTGAATTTTGATACTCGAGATTATGTCAAACGTAAAAAATGTTCAAGGAAGCACACTCTACAAATACTAATGACTATATCCAACTTGCACTCTACAAATACTAATGACTATATCCAACTTGGTAAAGAAGAAAATGGTTGGGGAGCAGGAGAAAACAGCAATCTTGTCTGGAAGTTGAATATGGCAACCTAAAGTTTTTTTCTTGTATGTTTATGAATCAACACCAGCAAAGAAAGGTAGAGATAGCTGTCTGTACAATAGGACCAAGAGAACTTGGATTTCTTCAGAACTTCAAGGGATGATTCTGAAAATACCAACAGATCTACATATTGGACTTGCAAAAAATACTACAAACAGTGAGTAAATTGAGCTCCTGAGATATAATTCTGTTTGCACAGATGTTTAACCTGTGCAAGTTCACAATTCTCTTACTGAGTGTTAAGTATTAGAGCCATACCCACCACTTCACATTTACTAGAGAAAATAAAAAGGTCCTGCAGTGCAAAGGCAGCACGCTGAAGCAGGCATGCAGGCCCAAGAGACCAAATACAGTTAACAGGAAAAAAAATAGAGTATGCAAGCCTGAATACATTCAGACTTAATATATAGATTTAATATAAGCAGGATTCCCAGTGTGAAACTGGTTACTCTCTGAACTTGTTTAGTGGAATGTGAAAGGTTTTCAACAATTTCAGCACAATCAAATCAGGTACTCTCTTGCTGTCTTCATTTGATGCAACTTGCTTTTGATTAACCATGTACATGCTTAAAAACCAAACTAATTTAACTACTTGAAGACTTGAACTCCTGTTATTTGGACTGATTTACTTAAGATTTTGTTGAGGCAATGAGAAAAAGTTTTATTTCTGCAGTTGAACAGGGACTTAACCACTCTCAGCTTGAAATCACATCCTATACTACTGTGCTTCTGTTCCAGATTAGCCCAGAACACTGAGAAAACCTAAGGGCTGCAGAATATGAGAGAATGGGCTCTGAAGCAATGATAGTAAAACACCTCAGCCCACCCTTGCTCCCACCTGACCAGTTACAATCTCACCAATCATCTTAAAAACAGTATTGTCGGATGCAAGTTCTGTGGGAATATGAAGCCCTGATTCAGTAAAGAATTTGGGAATGCATTAAAATTCCTCTTTAGTTAATACCAAAAATATATCATGAAAGCAGATCCTAAGAGAGTTTTAGCTAGGAGACCTTTACAATATTCTTACTCGTATTTTATGTTTTCCTTAATTCAATTAGACTGCAAGTAAATATTTATTATAGGAAACAGTCACACAGGTACAGTAAACATACACAGAAATGGATTTATTTCTCCTGGAGAAATTTTTATTTTATTTTTAAACAATTGTGTTTTGAAAAATGTAGATTGCTTACAAAAGCTGTTTGGAGTCTGTCTGAACAGTATCACATCTAATGGTGTTGACAAATGTAGCCTGGTTTGCCAAATAGGTCAAAGACAAATTCTGGAATATTCAGAGTCAGGGTATTATTTATGCTTTTCTGTTTGGATGGCAGAGGAGAACAAAAATACTGAGTTAAAAATACAGAATAGATTTAGCAATATTCTTCTGAAGTATGAGTTATCCTAACTAAGATACTTGCATGTTACTCTAAAACATACTAATTTATTTGCATGAATGTGGCTAAGTATCCCTAGGAAAACACTTGAGAAAAAAATTAACTTGTGTAATATTGATATCAAACCATTACCAAGGTAATTCTCCTTCTATTGCACCATACAACAGAAAATATTACAACCTTCTACACAACTGCAATTATTGCTAAAGCTATTTCTGCCTGTCAAACTAGTTTGCTGAGATTTTATTTTCCTCACATTATTCCAACATCTAATGAAGTAATGCTTGTTAGTGTGTTTTTTTTTTTTTTTTTTTTTTTTTTTTTGTGTGTGTAAGTCTATTTGCAATCAAATTGCATAGACTCTCTAGAACTTATCATTTAAGACTTAAAATGATTGTCCGCATTTCATATCAGTAATATTTTTCAATTAACTGAATGCACTTGAAAAATTGAAGATATACATTTCAGGCTTGACTTTTTTATATTTCATACACAGCAAAAGAGATTCTTTTATGAGCAGCACAAAAAGATGTAACTAGTCCAAAGTAGATATTGTGGCATAACTGGGTATGTTATGGCGAAGCTATAAAGAGCTTGCAAATGCCATAAATACCAGCAGTAAGTGACGCTTACTGTAGCAGATCCATTATGCATCTGCTACTAACTTTTTCTTCATGTATTATGACATACATTTCATTTTTAAAAGCATTTACAGAACCTAAGTTTCATCTACCAATTTCCAGGCATGGTCTTTAACCAAATTTTCCAAACTGATCTTTGGCTGTGACTTTCAGAAATATGTGATTCACAACTTTCCACCTCTAATACCAGTGTTTACATATTTGAAGAAATCCTAGAAGAAACGTATTACTTCTGTTTGTAACTCACTGTGGCCTCTCCCATTTGGACAGTGTTCTATATGCATTACAGGTGAAAGATGATCTATAATTGCACTTGTAAACAACCATGGGTAGCACAATGTAAGGAACAACACTGCAAGCACGACTGCTGGTGCCTCTTTCTCTCTACAATGGCTGCAGAGTTAGACTGATGGCTCTCTGGGCTTTCTGCCAAAACCGCACACCAGATTAAAATAGAAAGAAGGGAAATAGGCAACCTGGGGTCCAAAACTTAATTCTGACCTTATGTATAAGCTCTATGGGAGGCTTGGGCAAAGCAGAATGTTAATATACCATAAAAGGGGTGTACAAGGAAACTAGATAAAAAATAAAAAGAGAAAAAGAATTTACAAAAGCCCTTGTCTGTCACGTGCACATTTCAGTATTTTGAAACCATTGATCTTGAAAAATAACCAAATCTTCTCATACAAATATTAAGCAGTTACTTTCTGCAACTGGCATCGTGTATTTCAGTTATATGTCCACAGGCCACTTTCTTTCAGCATGAGATAAACTATATTTTTATGGCTTTAACCCATTTTATTCAAACCACAGACATTTGTTAATGAATTTGTGGGCTTATGGATCTCATTAACTATGAAATATGGATCGTATATCAGAAAGCAGATTTGGAATTGAAGGCTGAAAAGATCACCACATGAGAACAGGCTCTATTTACATTTTCTCTCATGTTAACAGTAGAAGTTGTTTTCTTCTACTCAAACATATTTGCTAATGGACTCTTGTGCAGAAACAGAGCAAAACTACTTTGACCAAATCAGTGTTCTTCACAGAATTGTTTATACAGAGTAAATATTAATACAGAATTATTACTTAAAATGTAGAAACAAGTCCAAGATTGCAAATAAGCAAACATTTTCATAAATATCTGTAGATGCTGACTAAGTTTAATGTTAACTTCTTTGAAACTTTATTAAGTTATTCCTAGATATCTTGTTTAACTTTTCAGAGGAGAAGAAAAAGTATGACAAGTACTCTGTTCTTCTGTTTTTCTACTATGAGGCTCGTGTATTTATTAACTGTGTACTAGTGTACTTGTTATAGTGTAATTATTATATTTGGGTCCTCTACTGATTTTAAACATAGAAATTTAAACTATTAAACATCTATCGATAATATGTTTCATACTTATTAAAATAAAGTTATCATCATAATTCAGTTTTGCAGATCTACAAAATAAACATAGAAATGTGTAAAAACATTTTAACTATTCTGAAGTGGATTCTGAAAAAGACTTGCTTAAATTGCAATTCTCAGAATGCTTGCTTTATTGATCTGTATTTATCATCAAAATATTTGTATAAAATATTCTATTAGATTTGTCTCCTGCCCTTCCAAGAGCAACTTCAGAGGATATAACGGAGTTCATCTACACACCACTTTTCAGAAACACAGAAATGAGAAACAGACCATTTTTTACATTTCCAGTCAAGTGAGATTCACCTCATATAGATATTAAAGTCAATCCTACCACAAAATTACAGGTGGTTTAGATATGAAAGAGAGAAGCTTTTTTTATGGCAATACACTCAACATGACATTCTCTCATGATATAACTTGAAAATTCAGGAGATACGCATCAAACTGCCAAAGAGCAACTATTTTCCACTTGGAGATCCAAGTCATCAAAACACAGGAAGGTAGATTAATTCAACTGTAACAAGGGAAAGTTTTCAAACTGTTATTCACCTATTCACATCCTCAGAATAGACACAGGCCAAAATCTTTCCTCATTATTCTCTTTATAGGGATTTATTCTGGCTTGAACATTTACCAAAGGCACCACTATGAATTTCAACAGAAAGCACTAGGAAGTGCTTTATGAATGACAAGAAATAGCCTGATACAAATATTTCAGCTGCATTGCGTGAATCTTTTGTTGTTTTTTAGCACAGCAGAATGCATTAGTGCATGAAGTGCTGATATAAACAGCAGAGTGATTTAACTTTTGAAAGTTAAACCTGCCAATATCAACCATAACTCAATCCCAACATTATACTGTCTGCTTTGGTAGAGTGCATGATACAGCATAACACCAACTTCATGTTTCATGTACTTTTATGCCAGCAGTGGATGAACAGACAATACTTGATCTTCCACAAGCTTTGTAAGTTACAAAATTTTGTGAACAAGGTTCGATTAGCAGAATGACTGCTGATAAGTACATGGTTGGATGCAATACTAAGCATCTCAAACTCAGATTTATAATTCCATAGAACTACAACATGAATGAATGAACAAAGACTTCCAAATCAAAGTGAATAAACTTCCAAGCACTTTACATAATTTAGATTTACATAGATTTATGTAATAGCACCTGTAGGCGCATCTATAACCAATTGTTTCAATACTTCCTAATTACGCTTGGCTGCCTTTATGCTTTTACTGAATGACTGCCATGTCAGACTTGATAAAATAATGATACGCTCAACATTAAGTGCAACATTATGTGTAATAACGTCTTCAAGACAGAAATAAATCCTACATTTTTGCTGTTTTCTGTATTGCCTTCATTTCATTGCTTCCTTTTTGTTACACAGATCTAACACTGATTGTCTAGAGAACAAACGTGTGATAAATTTGGAGGGAAAAAAAAGTATGTCAGACTGAGTCAAATAATGAAACTGGAATCACTCAATTTTTGGGGTTTATTTTTGGTCCCCATGTACTAGAAACCAAGAGACAGTAACAGGAGTGTTTGGTTACCTTAGCATTAACGAAAAGGACTTTTAAAACTCTAACATGGCCTGTTCAAAGAAACAGAGAATTCCCTGGAAATATAAACAAGATTTTCAGAGAGAAGATAGACCTTCCAACCATTTTTAACTCTTCCTTTTTTTTTTTTTTTTTAAGTAAGCCCACAACTCAAATATCCATTGACACATGCAGTCTGTTTTGTACACTGCTAATAATTCACATGCAATCTGAAGTTATGACTTTGAAAATCCTCTTGCATAATCAGGTATACAAGAAAAACTAGTTAGATGACTCCATTTCAATAACTATCTAAGAACCTGCTTTTCCACATGTGAATTTATGAAAATAGGAAAGGGAGAAAACAAATTTGCAAAGTGTATAATTTTTTTAAAAGAACTCTTGAATAATTGACAGTCATGAAATTTAGATCTTAACTGAGATTTCCTACCTGCATCCCTCAAGTCTCATGACTACACAGCTCATGGAAGAGAACACGCTGATCCTCTACAATCACTGTACAGAAAAACACTGGTACAAAGTAGATTTCCTTAACCACTGTCAGTATCTTCAAACTTATTTTCAAAACTTACTACAGCTTGGTCCCAGATCTAAAAGCAGATTCTAGAAGCCCTTGTAAATATTAGGTAATCTTCTCTTTCTGCCTTTATCAATACAGCACTATTACTAACGTATCACAAGAAGATCTTTACTTAATTGACCGCTCATATACATGTATAAAGTCTCTACCTCTCTAGCTGATTTCATAAGCATCCATGATTACATAATTCATATGGTTTCTGCGGTCTTAACTTTTAATTCCCTGCTACACATTAATAAAAAAGAAGTAATAAATAAATACATTATCCTACTGTAAGACTGCACTGGAAAAGTTTGATCCACAAATCAGAAGATCCAAGTGATTAGACTAGACCACACCAACATGGGAAACAAACAAACAAACAAACAAACAAGCAAAACACAGAATAGCTCTCTCTGCAATCCAATATTCTACAGAGTGATTCAATAGGTCTTCACTATAGTGGGCCACATTAGGTAAGAAGGCATTTTTTCTAGCTGGATTTATGTTCAGCCACACAAAGTAGTGCCAAGCTTTATTAAATGTAGTGATTTTCAAACAACAGATGTCCTGAAACTCTGTCCTCCTCAGGAAAAAGGAATGAAGCAATGTATCAAGATGGGATTGACCATTAAAAAATTTCCATCAGCTAGAAATCCAGAAACCAAGTCAGGAAGAAAACTGAGACTAATTCACTCACCCTAGGATCCCAACCACTAGAGAATGTCCCTTCTATCGTTTTTTCTACATGATTAACAAATATAAATATTCAAATTAGCTGTACGACATTAAAAGCCTACTATTTTCTGCAATGCTCAATTCCCGTATTAAAAAAAAAAATAAAATAAAGCAGAATTCTCCCCCAATATTTATTCCTGAGTTACAATGAACATTTCATGTTACTCAATTATTCCAATCAATACCTGCAAACGTTCCAGCTGAGATGCTGACTTTCCTCTGAGGCAGAGAACGAGTGCCACAAATGCATTTAAGTCTTCCAGAGATAGGCTATGGACCTAAAACAGAGATGAAAGTAACATGTTATTTGAAGGCTCTGAAGAGAAACTACTAAAATTGGCCCCTCTTTTTCTCAAACATGTCAAACATTTCTCAAGCACATCAAGACATTGATTTAAATCAATGACCTCATGGAGTTATGACAATCCTGAATGTACTGTCTAGGAAAAGACATTCACATAGAACAAAAAACTTTCACAATTTGAATGAAATGCATAGCTAACCATACCCATGTATAGCGTATCTACATGATTTCCACACATCAAACAAAATGCACACCCTTTACATGTTCCCTTCTCCTATTCCCCTGAAGTTCCTTAATAACAGGAATTTTCTTCATAGCCATAATGCTGAGCATAGTAAAAAACAATCAAACAAAAACAAATAAACAAAACAATAATAGCAACAAAAATTACTCTATAACCAAGTCTCAAAATAAAAACCACCTCAATAAGCCACAGATCTGATGACCATTAGGATTTATTTTAAATGCTTACATAGTTACCTGTTGAAAACTTAAAAAAAAAAAATCTAAACTATTTTAATTACCTTTTTAAGTTAAATTTCAAGTTTTTAAAAAAACATACCTGGATTCTTTCACTAGGTTACATAGTGATGTGAGAAAAACTCAAAACTCTAAGAAAAATGCATCTAAAATGCTTAAGTGAGAAAACATGAAGGAAAATTCTAAATTATTGTAACAGTTCACTCAAATTCTACCAGAAAAGGGAGAATACGGTACATTTACTGATGTGAAGAAGTATTCTGGGATTTTGTAGATGCACATGGTTAACCTCAGAGGAAAGACAGTGCCTCTAGAGCAGCTGGCTGTCTAATTCTGATCATCTGCTTCCTCTGTAAGAACGGTAAATTATACTTGTGCAACAAGACAAAATACAAGTGTTGAGACTACAAAGAGGACTAAGTGAGATCCACAAGGCATTGAAGTTCAGTATCAACTGGAACTTGAGGGAAGGTATCTCTTGCAAAAGTGACGAAGTGTGTAATGTGTAATTACAGTACAGCTAAAAGGCTGCCTACAACTCTGCTTTGTCTGTCTTTTAACAGCTTGATTTTCAGGGAATGTTGTGCATATCCTACTTCAATCTGTTATGAGCTTCTATTAAGGCTATCATTAATTATGAAGTAAGGAAAAAAAAAAAGAATGAAGGAGAGAAAATACAAATATTGATGTAAATGAACAGGAAAAAAACAAACAACAAACAAACACAAAACAATACTAAGAAGCCATCTATGATTACTTCATTCATTTATTTGCTTAAGAGTAGTCTTCAAGATATAAATTACTCAGCCACTATTGAGAGTTGTTGTATTTTGCTTTTCTCATCAGGCCTTGTTGCTTATCCCATAGTAAAATACTTTCCTCTCTATGAAGTTATTAAAACTTGCATAGTGTAAGGGATGTCTTAGAAATTTTAAGTTTCCAATTGCTCCTTGGTATTCATTAACTCCACCTGGCTGCTGAGATCTGATAATGGCCCTACTTCACCCTGTATTTCAAGTCAGTTGTCATCTTTGTGTAGATGGCAACACATCTGCAAATTTTATCCATTGCAGCAACAGAAAAAGTGATTTATATTTACAGAGCAATTCTCAATACTTGCACAATTTTGTCTTAAGAAAAGTAAGTCAAAGTCTTTTTGCAAATACAACAGGAAAAAAAAATGTCCCCAGGAGAGTAGGCCAATAAAAATGTTTACCAATGTCAAAGCATTTCTTTAGAGAAATACTTCATTCAGTATCCCAACTCAGTCAGTTATCATGCTTGCATTGTCAGATTTCTTCAAAAAATGTAGGAGCTTAAAATGTTGTTTCTGTCTCCCCTTTCTTTGGTGGCTCTACAGTTTTATCTCTGAAGTGATTCACTCCTTTCGCCATTTTTAAAGACATTTAAATGTCTTTTTTATTGTCATTTTTTCACTATTTTTCTTTTCAATTAGAGTATATTTGAAAAGTACCCTCGTTGAAAAAATTACACTTTAAATCATGCTTTATATGCTGTTATGGCACACACTTTGAGGAAGCCTGGTTGGTCAGTATGCTGGTTCCTCCAAAAAAAAAAAAAAAAAGTTTCAGGTTGGTTTAAATGATATCTAACAAAATCGTTGAGAAGTTTCTCCCTTGAGACAAAAAGTTGGGAAATTTCTCCCTCATATGACTTAACAGAAATGATGGTAGCGTACCTCAAATGGAAGCCTAATATTAACTTAAATCCCTTGGAGTTAACAATCTCCTTTAACTCTTTAATAAAAATTCAAGAATGAAGTGTAAAGACAAGAATTAGGCCACAGCTAGACAAGCATTGTTTTCTCAGCTACAAAAACAAATGGAGGCAGCATTGTCAGCTCAAAGCATGGCTTCTGACACTTATTCTTGCTCATCCTTTCAAAAACACACCATGAAAACAAATGGACAACATCAGAGAACAACAACAACAACAACAACAAAAAAGAGTTAAAAACAACTAAGCAATGAAAAACATTTTGATCCAAATCAATTTGCTAGTCTGGTTCACAGGGTAGATTGTATTTATGCTTCTCTGAGGGCAGAAGAGAATCAGGAAAATGGAACAGGTGTTGAGAAACTGGTACTGCCATGAAAAACCTTCCATCAAGCTAAGCCCTTTTAACATGATCTCTCAGCTAGTCTTCTTGCTGAAATTACAAGCTGCAAAGCTGCTTTTCCTCTTTGTTTTCAATGTTAGCCACTGGATAATAAATTCTGAAGATCATATTCCTAAACAGGTTTTTTTTTTTTTTTTTTTTTTCCATTTTATTAATATGCTGTGATTAATCCATACATCTGTAGGATGTTGAGTAACATGATGTTACTCAACTTCTTAATGCCACTAAAGAAACCTTTCTCAAATAATTTGGTAATCATGCTACAAAGGGGTACATAGAGTAGCATGATAAATGAATGCAACAGTGAAAACATATCCAAATACAAAAAAAACACGTAAAGTATGTTTTTAAAGCTAAGTATACAATTCTTATCTTGTTGAATTGAAACTGTAAGGCATGAAATGTTGTTTCTTGACTTTGATCTTCAAAAAACTTTCCATTAATATTTTGCTACGCAAAGATTAAAGAAAAAAGGAGCTATATGGATCATTTGTATAATTCCCATACATACTGCCTCAATGCGTCATCTAAGTTTAAGCAAACATATACGAAGGAAAAAGAACAGAAAAGCCATGGAGATCCTGTTTTCATGCATCATACAACACTATAATTGTCATTGAGGCAAGTGAAGTATGAAAAAGCAAAACAAGAGACGAAACACAGTTCAGTGTAAGTAAAAGTGCAACAAAGCTTATCAGATTAGATAAAGACATTCTAATTTTCTCATCCTCAGAGAGGAAAATCTACTTGTGAGATCACCATTTGAAGGGTGGCAAGTACAGGCAACATATTAAATACCTAGGAGAAATATAAATAATAAAGTGTTATTGCATTTAATCTTGCATTCCTTTTCATTACAATTAAGGTAGTCTGCAGGCTGCCAAGCATTTGGAATTATAGCAAAACTACTACCTAATGACCCCCTATTACTCAGACTTTAATGAGAAGAACCATGTCCTCAATTCTGGCTTGAAATGGAATAGATTGACAAAGTAGTGTGAAAAAATAGTGAGAGCTGACTAAATATTTATACTGCCTGTTTGCCCAGCCTGCATAGTCACCTGAGAGGATGTCTCCTTTTGATGACACTAAGGAAACACTAAGAAAAGCTCTAATTTGCAAACGGGTCCCCAAAAGGGTGGGAAATCCCTCAGTTTACACTCTCTCTGTTAAACTGCCCAAGGGGTTTTGTCATGGGCATGTGAGAGTTATTATGAACTACTAAAAAAAAAAGTGTTTCTTAAACAGGATGATGCATGTTAAATGAAGTAATTAAAATACTGTAATGCAGTACTATTATATTTGACCAACTATGCCTACAGTAAAGATTATGAGAAAAATTGACTGCAGGCCAACAAAAAAGAGTTTACCAGTCAATCACACCTATAAGGGATGACAGCTGAAGAAAGAGTAACTGTCCCAGTTACCTGCAGCATTAGATAGGCCAGCAAGCAGCAGAATCCTGCAACAGGTGCTTCTAGAGCTTGGAGCTCTTCCATCAAATCCTGAAGATGAAAGCATGCCAGAAATGTACTGTACCGTTGCTTTTCCACTTCAGGTCCCTTGGCAAACCACAGTGTTTTCAAATTAGGTGTTCCACCTACAAAAGAAATCCATTATTTTATCTTGGCAGCATCAAGATAAAACATGCCTTCCTAAGTAAAATTTGAAAGGAAACAACTGATCTGCTCTTGGCACTTGCAAGGACCACAGAGCGACAGTAAAATGAATTTGACACAACTTGGCATTTGAAAGAAACACAAAATATTAAGGCCTCTAATTTAAACAAATTGTATCAAATACAGCAACATGTAAGCAGAGTGGGCTGAATTCAACTGTTACAACAACACATACAACCTCCAGACAACAGACATTTAGCGTTTGCAAGAACAATGTTTCCCTGGAAGGGTGTGCTTTTCCTTGGTGACCCAGAACTTTAAATGAGGTAAGTTTCACAATGAAAAAATGATTCATAGGATACAACCACATCTTTCTTCTCTCTCCTAGCAACAGTGCATCAGATCCCCTCAGGGTGCTAGAATTGCTTTTCTCACAGCCACCTGCTTTAGGGAACAAACTGGCCACCTACACCATTTGCTGGCATGCACTCTCCACATAACGCTGGTGGCACGATTCTTCTGCACTAGGTTCACTAGAAAGTTTGGGGAAGAAAAAAAAATCAAGGCTATCTGGCACCTTATGCTCTCTAGTCTACTGTATGAAACATGACAACAAACACATGCAAAAGAGCAGTCATCATTTATGTATATGTTTTCAGGCTTTTCTATAGTACCATTCACTACAGTGTCTAAATGCTTAATATTTATTCCATGTTGCCATCTCCCAACTTGTGACGTGTGAACTAATGTAAAATTTGCTCCCCATTTAAATTACATTTAGTCCATTATCAAAATAAACACCAATGCATGTGAAATAACAGACCAGCTAACTGGTTATGCCTAAGAATCCCAATTAAAGACAGAGCCCTACCATAAAACACTGTTGCTGCTTCTGTAGTTAAATAAAAAGGTGTGAATTTTAAATGTGGACCAATTAAGCTGCATTTGGTAACACCTTTTTTTTTTTTTTTTTTTTTTTGGGGGGGGGGACATGCAGCAGCTGTAGTCCAGTTAGGAACACTTGGTGATAATAAATGGTTAAAGTGACAAGGTGCTGAATCTTACATAGATGCTGTTTATTTAGCCAAGAAAACTCATTAACCAAATGGCATTAATTCTTCAGAGAGGGTGAAACTAGAAAGTTCTCGGTATTTTCTTTCTTCATCTCCCTGGTGTATGTTTGTCGTACTATTTTTAAGACCAACTTTCTGTTCAAAAGTTTTAACTTATGTAAAGAGCTATCATTGCACAATCCATAAGTTTCTAACTTTACTTGTAAACATATGTATTACATAAAAAATACCAACAGCTTGATTTGGGTTAGAAATGCGGTTTGCAGTATCACAAACACTGTCAGTGACAGGACCAGTATAGACAGCACCATCAGAGACTCAGACTGCTGTTTTTGATAGTGATAATTGTTGCATTGAGAAAGAAAAGATAAAATAATAATAATAACAATAACAACAACAACAACAATAATAATCATAATAAAGAACAGCACAGTGGCTTCAAGAAGAAGTAGATGTGCAATGATAACATGCATAAAACTAAAACAAAGCCAACTTTCCCAATCAAGGCTAACCAACTGTAAGGAGCGAGATAATTTTTAGGTAGGTAAACTCAAAGAGTTTCGATGGCTTCTGCTTTCCCAAAGGTTCACTTTCAGCCACATATGGAGAAAGACTCTAAGAATCAGTTAAAGTAAAGTACTCTTTCCATCTGTACTTTTAAAAAATGAATTGCATCCAAGGGTATACCTAATAATAGAAATTTTTCTTCCTTCAGAGTAAAACCATGAACTACATCAATAATCAAGGCTACATATCTATATTGAGAGAGCTCAACAAAAAATTCAAGACATCTTTTCCATAAACAGTTCGTTATACTTTCAGAAGTGACATCAACTTGCGCCTGGGAAAAAGAGGTACTGATGAATTATGAGTTATTTACTCTGGGGAAGAAAACTTGACACTACCTCCTTTTGGAACATACCTGCCAAAAACATTATTTTTATGAAGGGGTCTCAATGCATTCAAGAAATAATTAAATCCATGTCATAACCAAGAGAGAGAGAGACATTTATTAACCGTCAGATGAAAGATCAGTAAAAATGAACAAATATTTTGAAGTTTAATGACTTTCCCATGACCAAATGTACAGCCAACAACAGACCTAAATTCATACACAGCAGACCCCCCAAAACAGTCTTCTGCTCTAGTTACAACCTCACTACATACTTTACAGCAATTAGAAAACATTTCTGAAAGAGATAAATTTACTTGTAAAGGAATGAGAAATATTTTGCTTACTGAACACATCTAAATATTTACTAAATTAACTTAAAAAATGACAATAACAACAAACCTGAAAATCAAAAGGGAGCGAAGCAGAACAAACCATGCTTAAAAGTATAACAGATACATCTTTACAGTAAAGATTAGTCAGGAGAAAACTATCTATCCTATTTGGGTCATAGGAACCATAAGGTGCTATGTGCACGTGAAAGTTGTGGAAGGCATTAACAATATGGTATCATTGAACTTTGGGCTTATACAGAGGTGACTCCTCACATTCATACCAACTTATGTCATCATTCTGTATATGGATATAAATGTATATTATTTACTGTTCAAGTCTGTTTGAAGTAATAACTATTGAAATTATTGAAACATTCAGAATATTAAAACATTCAGAAGACGGTAATTGGAACTTGAGCATACTCACGATATACTCCTTTAAGATGTAATGATTAGAAGACTGAAAGTATATCCAGACTCCTGAAGTATAAAGTAGTCTACATGCACAACCAGCTAAAATATCCTACGTTTTCAAAAATAAAATGGAATGCAGAATTCATACTTTCCCAGTAAAGATTTTTAAATCTCCTGTTCCATAACAAACTGAACACACATCGAATAGATCAGCTACATTCACAAGATATGGATGTTAAACAGTAATGTCTTAGATCTCTGACCTTCTAATAAAATTCATTTCTCAGAGACAAATTTTGTTTTTGTTTTATCAATTTAAGTAGTGTTTTGTCAATGTGTGGGAAACATCACAACCACATTTACTCAAATGAAAGGAAACATTCCAGAAGGGAGATAGACAGAGGATATGAACAAGCGCAGATGATAATTCAGAGGATTATCTCTCTAGAGAAATACATACACATAATAAACACTGTACTTTAAACATATTTTAAACTGCCAGCTTACAGCCTTTAGGATTCAATGTTTCATTAAAAAACCTTACATTCTTACATGTGATACATTACCTACAAGCTTTTTAGATGTTCAGTTAACAGTTCTGCTGTTTTATAAACAAAAAAAACATATTTATCGTGGGAATTTCTTTAAGACCAATATGAAATTTATACTTAGTGATATACATTACAGTTCAAAATTAATATCAAATAATACTTGTTCAGACTTTTTAATCTAAATCAAACACAACAGAGTCAAGATTTCACATATATTCTCAGCATATTACTAAACAATGAACTACTGAAGTACTTGTGATGATGAGGCTATTGTTTTTTCTCAAAAAGATGAAACAAGGAACTTTCCCACTTTGACTGCACCTGTAATTTTTCGAATAGTTTCTATTAAGGTTTCTTTCCTTTTTTTTTTTTTTTTTTTTTTTGAGTAACCTGATCTTGATTGACAGCTTTGAACTCCAACTTCTTTTAACTTCTTTAAGTGCACTCTAAATACAATCCCTGTCTGAAAAATGTGATGCGCTGTTGAGAACCTTATTTGGTGAATTAGAAAGTCATGCTGTGGAAAATAAAAGATGCATGAGCGAATGTAAGGCATACAAATATGGACTGCAAAAATTTTAGAAAAATATTTGTTCGCTGAAGGAATGACAACAGAGCACTAAAAATAAACACCAGAAGTCCTCCTCCCCTTTTTTAATAGTTTGCTAGAACAGTCTTTCATTGCTGATTTAGTAAAGATTATGTCTCCGAAGATGCTGTTTTTACAAACTCCTGATATGCAGTTGTTGCACACAAACATAGTAATTTGAAATCCTATTTACTGTCAACATGAAAGTGGATTCTGCGTGTAGTATGTTGCAGGGCAGTTGAAACAGAGCACTTTCCTCTCCAGGAAAGGAGGAAGGCACTATACTATCTGGGAAAGAAAATTTCACAACAATGAATACAGTATATCTGCCATGCAAACAGAAATGTAACGACATAGGTATCATTTATACTTTGTTGAGTTTTTGTTTGTTTTTAAAAATGCATGCTCCCACACCATTACATGCTGAAATAAAACAGTTCTACAGGACAGACAAATCAACTTTTACTGTGCATATTCATATCCATTTGGAAAATTTCACAGCAATTTCATGCTATCATCAAGTCAATTAGATAATCACTCTTCTAATAGCATATCAGTGCTACTGGACAGTGAAACTACTGTATATCAAATGAAGGTTTGTTTGTACTTTGTCTATATAACTCAATTCTTTCCAAACATTTTTTTTCAAAAGGATTTTGATAAGGCTGCTATCTAAGATCAGCTGGTTTTCCTTCATCCTTGAATTTGAAGACTCGTATTAAATATTACAACTTTTAATCATGAAGATAAACATACCATCTTAGGATACTTTGAGACAGTTTACTGTAACTGCAGAAAATTAAAAGCCGGTAGTTTCTAAAGCTCCCCCCCCAAAAGAAAAAAAAAAAAAAGAGAATGCTCCAGCTTGATGTTTATGTTCACTACAAAGAAGTGAAGGCATTTTCCTCAACAAGGTATCAGTGATATATCAGTGGAACTAATATATTTCATATAAAAACTAAAAATCTCCCAGCTTCTGATCCACATGCTAGTGGTTGAATAGAGAGAGACAGCTGTGAGAATAAAGGTAGAGGGGTTACAAGTACAACAGCATTATCAAATTAACAATTAGAACAATTTTCCTTCTAAAATAACAAAAATAATACACTACTGTTTATTTCCTATGCTGAACTTGTACAGCATCATACCATTTAGTGATAACAAGGTAAGTGACATACACCAAGCCCAATCTTTTAACTGCTGTGTACTTCCTCATAAATACATTCCTAATAATACTGATTTCACAGAGTGTTCAAGAATCTGTACATAATCAAAGGAAAAAAAAGGAAAAAAAATATGAACACACAAAACACTTGATGTTTAAGACAGTAAAAGACACTACACAGAAACAGTTGATAACAAATAACTACTTTTTTTTTTTTTTTTTAAATTTGAAACTGGATTCTCTCTTCTGGGTTGTCTCAAGTGATCTAAAATGACCCTTTTTTATATTCTCCACCAACCTCATTAACACATTCTCTCAAACAGCTCAATAGGAGTATTTTCATAGGGCCCTACACACCACTTATACTGGCCTCAGAGCAGCATTTAGAACCTTTAAGGAATTGTTTGCATTTTAGAATGGATGTTTGAATTAGCACCGGGTTTAACAAGACACAGTAATAAAATGTAGCTCAAAGCGGAATCCTAGTATAATTACATAGGGCAATTAAAAGCAATTACAGGCATGCAGCATTTCTAATTTAGCTCCTTGTTCTCCACAATCATTTTGGATACCATATCAAATGTCTGATGATATATTTTCCAACCTGATTTTAGTGATGTCATTATTTGAGATTTAAACACATTTTTATTCTACCTGGAAGAGGAGGCTGGACAGGTTGTATCACCTCTGGCTGCTGCAGAGGATTTCCAAAATAGACAAACCACTCTTTCACAGAAGGACAGGCTCCACCTAAACAAAGACAGAACTGGGTGAGTAAGTTGAGTACAAGCGTTGACACTTGCATAAAAGTTGGAAGCAGTGGTGGTCAGGGTTCTAAGTAATAGGAAGTACTTCATAACAACTTGTTTGCTCAACTTCTTTGAAATAAAAGCACAAAAGATTAGTTTTAGGATCTTTATGACAAATCATCAGAAAAAGTGAAGAGAGTTTGAATTATGTACCATAAACATGAGTTTAGAGTTGGGAATTGCAGCCAAAAATATAAGTACAAAAGTCTGTGGACAGCATTCGAAAGCATCTTTCAGCCAATTTTAGGCCCTCCCATTCCAAGGCAGTTCAGGCAGGGTTGAGGCATCTGGTGTAGTTTAGGGACCTGCATGAACTACCTCAGCCTCCTGGGGCCACAAACGCAGACAGTCCTTAATATGGTCCTCCTGCCAGCTTGCCCTGACAATTCCTGTATTAGGGCTTACAACAAAATCGTTACAGGAGGCCTTGATGGCTATCTATTGAAAGCTGACAGCAATGGAGTCACCCCAGTCAGATGCAGAGCTTTTAGAGACCATTGTTCCAGATCTTTTATCCGGTATAAAGGGATTGTTTATGCCTAATAGCTCAAGTGGCTTCCTAGCCCTCCAAACCCCAACTGCACCCCCTGCTCCATGTACAGATTAAGGCGTCTCTTAACTTAAAAGTTTCACTACTTGAGCCACACACTTCCCACCCCATACTGGCTTTAAAGCTGAGCTCACATTAAAATCCAAGGGAAGCTGGTACCTTACTTCTCTGCATCACTCAGAACTTATCTGCCGTAGGAGTGCTGGGGTGAGGAGGACAGAACAGTCACCTACCAGTTTTGATTTCTGTTGTACAAAGCTGACCTGACCAAGGTCAGTTACCACATTCACAGAATTGCATCTCTAAATCCATTCATCTCTCACTCACTGTTTTTGAGTCACAGGGGTTTCAGTGGTACTAACAACAAATGCCTGCCTTTTGTCATTAATTCCCATCACTGTGCATTTTAATGCACATAGATTTCTAATGCTGCAATCTGAGCCCCCAAAAAATCTTTACCTTGCATAAAACATCAAAGACACACAAACAACAACCAACTCTCCAACACTCTCCTCCTCTTGTCTCCGCCATCTCAAGAACTTTGGTCATTAGTTTGGTCATTAGTTTCCTGTCCTTGTCCATAGTTCAGTGCAGAAAATGGCTGCTGGCTTGAATGAGCAATAGCATGCCATGGTACAGGGGAAGAAACACCTCAGATGGGCTGCTAGTTCAGCGATAAGAGAAGGGGAAAAGAACACGACAAAATCTGTTTTACTGTCCTGCTTCTTCTACCTTCTTTAAGCATGGACCCGCAGCACAAACTCCCAAATACAGGCGAGGGACTGAAGAGTCAGTAACTGGACTGCAAGGAATAGCACTACACCTGTGCTTGCCATGCTTTGTTCTTTGAAAGCTGCTGATGTGAAGAATAAAATGAAAAATGCCTAGGCTGGGGAAAAACAAACAAAAAACCACATTCAACTGCATATTCCAGTAGCTGAAGAGTCTCAATTCTTCATTATAAATCATTGCCAATGATAATGTTTTTCCATTAAGAAAACCTTCTAATTTAATAACCCAAAGTCACTTTCAGAAAGCATTTTCATGTTTTAGCACTGTTTGAAGCCATTACGTAAATGACTCTGCTTTATTCAATCCATTCAACCTCCTAAATTTTAGCCTGGCTTCTTAAGGAAGCAAGGCTTATATAATTAGGATGTCTGTCTTTTAACTAATTGTTGGACCCACTGCTCTTTTTCAACTAAATCTGAAAGAGCACAAAAGATTTCAGCTGTATGAAACAGCAAAACATTGCACGAAATTGGTGACTCAGCTGACAGATCCTATTAGGGCACCAACTGAAAGAAAGGCAGGAAAGTCAAGTTACCTGCTCTATCTGAATGCACTGGATGGCCAAGCAATAAACCAATAGCTATGGAAGACACAGAGTTGAGTAAAAAATAAAAAATAAAAAAAATACATGGGATTTGGGTAGAGCAACAAACAAGAGGGGACATACTTGAGAACACAATATATTGCAGAAGGTCCTGCAAATTCACAGCCCATTAACCTAGCAAGAGCTGAATTGAAAGGTGATTACTAAAAGCCAAGTGCCCTGGCAGGGAATTATCTCTGGGGAAAAAAGGTAGCCTAATTTTTGAAACATTTTTTCCCCCCAATACACCTAAAGAATATCAACAGTGAAATTCAAAAACACCAGTTCCTTTGCTAAAATAGACCCTGTACAACCTGTGAGAGCATTGCCTAGCAGCTGAAGGAAAATTTCAGCTACGTGCAAAACACTGAACTAAGAGACTGCTGGAAACGGTGTGCTCCTCTGCACCTGCACCAACGCCAACCCTACTGAGTGGTCGGTCACTGGTGATAACTGGCAAAAATTCTACTAATGGCCTGTTTTTGACAGTGTCAAAAGCATGGTCAGCCTGGGCTGCTAATCTTAGAACTGGGAGTGATGCCAGGACTTCCAGGAGCTGGCCACATGTTTAGGCCACATTACATAACCTTGCAACTGGTGCAGGTATTTCCATGGCCTGAGTTAGTGCCAAAACCTGTCGGCTTTGTTCTGAACTCTTTGTGTACAAAAGAAAGAGCTTGGCTGGCATCTCAGCCTGCACTATTTACTGTTATTTTTCCCTCCTCCTCAGTTTTTTTCTAACAGTACAGTTGTTCTAGGAACAATGCTAAAAGTTGACAACTTATGTATCACTATAAAGCAATATTCCAACTAGTACTGCTCAGAAGAACCTCTGGTAATAAGAATTATATTTTTTAAAAACACAAGCAACAAGTGCTGTATGATCAAGATCATCTGCCTTCCCCCCCCCCCTTTTTTTTTTTGGTGGGGTGAAAATAAGTCTCTGATTCTAGTAATACTTTGGTAAGTAAAGGTATGCACGTGCTTACCATACATCAAATTACAGCCAAAGAGACAGCTTCATGACCATTGATTTGCTCACTCCCACTCCCTGCTGTTCCCTCAGGTTGTTTCACCACAACTGTTTGTGACTACAAAGAGTCAGATGGGGAAACAGAACCAGGTTAGTTACCTGACTGCAAGAAAGTCAAGGAAAAGAGAAAGGGGCTATTTTCAATTTCTCAATATAGGTCACCGTGAAGCTGCTCAAACAGCTGCACCAGCACAACTGAGAGGTTGCACAGGGACTGAAAGGAATGGCTGTGCAAGAAAATTGTACCGGCAGTGGCAGCAAAATAAATGCTGGTGAAGTGGCTTGGTCTATGCAGGTGATTTCAAAGGATATGATGACATCCAGCTCCTATTGATTCTTAAGTATCTTTGGCATCTGAAAATCTTAACCTAAATAAACAAAGCCCAAGAGGTTCTTGTTTCAGGGTTGATGGAGCTGTTTATGTTATTTTTAACATGTTCTTAACTAAAACTGCAATCACTGCTTTTACAAAATGTTGGCTGTTTTGTTATCCTTATTTAACAGTAAATGAGAAGATTTGCAAACTGCAAAGAGGTTAGTATCCAAACGAGGAATCTTATAATTGAGGGATCTTAAGGAATAAAAGCGGGTATACATACGTCTCCACTGCAAACTGGAACATTGTGTAGTTAGCCAACTTGATTTTACAAGAGCTACACTGGCAATTGTTTCTCCACGGCAGCAGGCTCCAGACTAATTTAATTGGTTGCCTCCTTCCAGTAAGCTCTTCTTTTTAATGCTAATCCAAAGTAATTCTACATTATATGACAATCTACATACAGTGTTGTTTACATCTCTCCTTACTACCCCTCACTGAACTACAAAAAAGTCAGACTTTATCCGAATGAAACTGGTAAAGGATTCTACTTACTTTGAAGAGAACACTATTGCCTTGTAGCTCTACAAGGAAATTCATTAAAAAATAATGCTGACATTCACTTACAAATTTCCATGCAGAATCTTGTTAATGGTCTACACTCTTGACCTGAAAGCAACTATACACTGGAGTAAATACCAACCAACCAACCCATGAACGACTAGGAAGTGACACAGTTAAAGCAGATAGAGGTAGATACAAGCAATAAAAATGCAGATTTATTACAGTAGCCACGCAGACAAGCTCTACCTACCTTTTTGGAAAGGTTAAGGATTGGGGGTGTTCAACAAGATTTACTTTAAAAAACTGTTTCTGGATTTGAACCATGAACTGAGAGCAAGTAAAACATGTTATCCATGGTTTTATTATAAAATGACTTTCTTAAAAGAAGATCTCTTTCAAGTCCAAATTTCATTTTTATTACAATTCTAAATTATTGTTTCTGTATTTCAATTCTAATCTTCTTCATCTGACCACTACAAACACTAACACAATCGCAAATCTGCCTACTACCCTGCCATCCATTAACAATTGTTAATTAGAAGTTTTGGTACTGGGTGTTTCTGAAAACATCAGTGAATATCCTGCTGTGTAGAGGAACAAACAAAACCCAATGAAGTTATAATTGTCTACAAAATTTAGAGGCAATAGGCTGAAAAATGAAAGATGACAGATGTGCATGACTACTGCTGAGCTTTTTGTAATTCTCTCTAAAGGACTATGTAAACTCTGATTCATTTTTTCCTCCTTTTTTTTCCTATTATGGTATGACTTCAATCTCTAGTTGGTGAAGGAAGTCAGGTACTTCATTTATATGGCCTTTCTAAGCACATAGTTTGAATACTAAGTTGATGGTGGGGCACTTTCATCAATACAAATGTAAAGTGATTGACAAAGAGAAAACAGCATATTAAAGAGAATAAAGGTGCGTTTTTTCAAGTTACTGCCTAAAAGCCACTGGGAGCATGAAATAAAAGCCACCATAGCTAAAAATAACATTTAAGTAAACTCTTAAGAGTGCAAAATTTGTACAAGGATGCACATAAATTTTGTGTCTTAAAGTAGAATAGAAGCACAGACACATACCTACTGCAGTATCTGTTTATACAACTGGATAAAGAAATTTTACCTTCTTCCACCTTGATGAAAGAATTAATAATCACTGGCATGACTGCTTGTGTATTACTGCAATAACTGTATTTGCCTATCAGATGTTCTTAAAATCATAGACTTAAAATCAACAGAGGGTAAAATGGTAACTGTTTTGTAGAAGTGTATTATAGCTGACATTAATTCATCGGGAGATACTTAGTAAAACAAAATAAGGCTTTATATCCTCTCAAACTCTTAAAATATTCTAAATGTCTTAGTTTTGCTCAATCTTTTGATGATTAACAGCTTTCAAAACTACAATTTAATTGTCAAGTTTTCTTTAGATTCCTTACAAAATACATTTCAGTTGCCCACAGTTTTTATCCTAAATGCCATGTAGAAGTAGCCACTGAAACAACAAATTCAAGATTTCCTATTTCAGAATTTAAAGTACACTTGAATAATGGTGTAAGTAGCCTCACCCTTACCTTTTCCAGATTCCAACAAGACAGAATAAACATGCTGACGAACAGGGCGAAAGATGAGTGCTTGTCCAGGAATCTCTGTATCACGATCATCTTCCAAAGAGTTGCTGCACTCAATCACTCCATTACACAGGATATTGAAGACTACATAATTTTCAGATTGGATGTGCTGTTCCTTAGCTAACTGTTCAAAGAAAGAAGAAAGTGTTATCTCCAAAATTAAGAATGATGAAAAAGTAACAAAACCTATCAATTGTTAGAGGAATCGGTACAAGTGGACAGAGTGGTCAGGAAAGGAACAAGCACTTTTTCAAAAAAAAACAAAACAGGAGTATACTGTGTTTTCAGACACCTATCTTTTTATAGACAGGAATTCCCAGGAAACTTCCCATCATTGCCCTTCTCTTAATTGCCCCTTGAATTCTTAAATCTTGAAGGTTTTTTTTTCACAACACCTTTTTAGAGAGTAATCATTTTTAGAATGAGTTCCGAATTCAGACATGAAAAAATGAGCTGTCCTCCATTAGCCACTCTTCTTAAAGAGTTCTTCCCTTTCTAAAAAGTGTATATACACATCAAAAAAACACAAAAAGTACAACACTTGAGTGAAGGCATGACAAAACCCAAACCTTTCATTTTATTGTAAGACAAGCTATACAAGACATCCCCTTTTCTTTCCTGAGAGAAGCTGAATTTGTGTAGTTTACATAGTGATGAAATTAGAATACTGAAACTTCATCACGCTTTTACTTTGTGATAGTTTTTTTCCCCCGAGGAAAGAAATACAGTCTACTCCAGTGAGGAAACAAGGTCTCCAGCCTTGCTGAAAAGCAGAATCGCAGCATCAGGCTGCAGGTTGGCCACCACCAGATTCAGGAACATCAAATGCCTACAGGCAGCCTGGGTACCTACGGGGACAGCTGGTCTGGACCATCTTACAAACAAAGCTGCTCTCAGGCACCGCACACTAACTAACCGGGACTGGCCAAGTCCAGAGCCAGCCATAATTTCTACTTAAAAACTTAAAACCCAAACTACAGGGGTGTAATTTTCCTGGACCCATGCTTTATGGCACATAGGCAGAGAAGTTTCTCTGCTTAGCATTCCCTGCATGTGTCACGCTATCCATATTATTTGGGTTGTGCCATCTACACAGCTACCCCAGTCCTTTTTGCAGGGAATTACCAGACCACTGGCCAAAGAAACTCATCATCTCTGCAGGATCTTGGTACCTACAAGCCTAGGGACTCAGGAGTTCAAAGCTGCAATCAAACACTGGCCATTACTGATCAAAACTAATTCTACAGAAAGATCATACTTTCCAAATAACTGCTCACATGAGCATACAGTGAATGATAGGCTTCTGTATAGATTGCCAATCAACGGAGCATTTTCTTATAGCAATAAATTACTGGTTGCCTGGGAAGAAATACTTCATGTACTGAAAGAATCTCCCAAATCCACTTTTGTATAAAACAAAACCAAAGGGTTTTCTGAGCATGATTTGAATGAAGCATCACAGAACTATTTCAGACAAACTTTCACAAATATGAGATCATTTGAAAATGCTAGTTTCTTGTCATTTGCAAATAGCATACACATTCTAATGTACTGGAAAAAAAAGCAAAAAAAAAAACACGATGATTTTAATAGTAAAGTTGTTTTCAATGCTGTATCTTGAAAAATATTTCTAATTTACACATGCAGACAGCTATAAAGGTATGTTCTTTCCTGAAGGAATCAGGAACATGAGGCTATGTCCCTGAGGTTGGAACTGAGCTGTGTATGCCACTTATGTGCATTTTAGATAATGTGCAAGGCAAGTAGAATTACATTGTGGATTTCAAAATATGAAACAAAGCACACACATACCATATATAAATATTTAAACACCCATAACAGAAAAGCAGAAGACAACATGTCTTCAACTTTGACTGTAATTTCCTTGGCTCAGGTATGAGCTTAACGTGGGATTTATGCAGTGAGAGTGAGGCTTTCTTGAATGGAGCTTCTAAACGTTATTATTTCTGTACAGCAGTAGCTCAGCATGATGCTGGAGAACTGCAACACTATAAATGAAAGATTAAACCAAGAAATAATGACCACTTGTCATAAAGACCATATGGTACATTCTCTTAAAGAGTAAGGATATTAATACTATTGTCCTGGCTGTAATCCAACCTAGATAATTACATTCTGCCTAATTTTTCCTTGCACTTCAAGCATAAACAGTATTTTTCAACACTTCATTAGGATGTAGTGTTGTTGTTTTTCTAATGATGTCCTTTATTTAACTTGTACAGTCAAAAATTACATGTATTGTATCTACATGTGGTTAACATCAAACCCAAAGACGTCTGCAGTTTAGCTGAAATGAGCATTGCATAGGTTTTAATTTAATTTTAATTTTAAATGTTTCAGAGTCTTTTTGAAAAGGAAAATGTAAATTATATAATCAGAGCAATATAATGAGGAAACAAAAATAGTCTTAAAGCAAAGATGCAGGATAAGTAAGAGACAGACAAAATAGGGAGTAGTAGATGACTAATACAGGGTACAAAAGCCACTACCTCCTGTAGCCTTTTTTTTTTTTTTTTTTTTTTTTCCAATTAAAGCTCAATATATTCTCTGAATTGCCATGAATTTACAGAGTTCAGCTCTAGGCTTACTGCTGTTGTATGAACTCCAATGCAAGGCAGCTCAGTTGGTATAAAGGTCAGTCCATGTCTTGGCAGCAGAGTTTTCTATTAGCCAGGCAGGCTACCTGAGCTAACACATCCAATCTGCTAGAGCGAGCCAGTCTGACTGTGCAGCTTCTCACCCCATTGGCAGTGAATCTCTGCCCCCGTGGGAAGCCACATGTGAAACCTTAGTGCAGCCCTGCCCTTTAAGGATTAACAGGCCACTGCACTGTTCATTCAAGGACAGTGCGTCTGAATGGTAAGTCCTAAAAGCTTGAAATATAGATTTATTGGAAGCTTTCCTGTCTCCTCCACAACAGCAATTTTAACTCCTGTGTTCTTAGCACAGCTCCCCTTTGGTACCTTGACTACACGTGCCAGCACAGCCCAGCAGACCACTAACCAGCTGCATCCGACTTGTGGGCTCTCAAAGCAAAAAGCAAGTTATTCCATGGTGCAATACAAGGAAAGCAATCTCTGTGCCCAGCTACCAGCCCAGACACGTGCTGCTCCCTGTTATTTGACCTGACACTTCAGGAAGAAGTTAACTAAAATGTGCTGTATCTGCCCTTAGCATGATGCATATAATACCCCTAATCACAACTGCTCTTAGCAAGCAAAAGATTTTGTTCAAGCAAATTTAAATAAATAGGTGCAGTGTACTCATTACCAACTTTCACTACGTAGTCATGACAATAAAGAGACCACTGAGCTTTAGAAGACAAGGTACCTGAAAGATTTCCTTATCTTGACACATGGCTGTTTCTTCTACACCTGAGAACGTTTTGAGATGTTCTGCAGTGGGAGGAATCCATGGAGACTGCTGCCCAGGCAAAAGATAGGACTCCATTCCTCTGAGAAGTAATGTCTTGTCTGATCCCAAAGGCAACATCTCTTCCAAGTGTTTCAGGCTGCTGTACGAGCACGGAACTCTCGAGATGTAGTTTGCTACAGCCAGAAGTACATTTGTTCTTCTGTTGTAGCTCTTGTTCCTGGGCGGACAGGTGGCTAAACATTTACTCCAAAAGCCTTCCAACAAGCTTTCTGGAACAACATCATTGCCAAGCAAGCAAGCAAAGAGAGGGAGGTGTGTCAAACTAAGACCCAATGCACGGCAAAGAGCTTCTCTGCAGTACATAACAGTGACAAGCTTGTCCAAGCAGAGCTTCTCAATGGAAAAATAGGGAGATGTATTATAGATGAGGTAGTCACTGTCTTGCCCAAGAATTCCTATGCAGTTATGCTGCAAACCGTACGCAGCCACCTCAAAGTCTGCCTCCTTCAACGTGCACACTGTTTTTTGACCGAGTGACTTCAGGGCGTACCGTGTAAAAGTAGGCAACGCTGAGGGAAGAACGAACATTCCTCTCCCTGGTTGCTTCCTGTGAGTCTTGACAAACTGAAACAGCGCAGCTATTTCCTTGTAATTCTGCCACCTCCGTTTGATCCACTCATCTCTCTTCTTCTCTTCTACCACTCCATCGAAGTAAAACACCAGTGTGATACCGGCTGCTGTAAAAGCTTTAATGAAAGCCTCTAAATTGGCCAGGTACTCCCGCCACTGGCCACCGCACACCCAGGATTCCGGCGTGTACCAGTGCCTAACGCAACTCATGGCATCTACTACGATAACAGGTGGGATATCTGGGTGATCGATGCGATGCTTTTCCGCCACCTCTTTCAGATCTACCGTTCTGCAGGCGTCAGGGCAAACTCTTGTCACAAACCCCTGCAAGCCTTTAATGCCCATGGTTGACCTCTGAAACTCACAGCAGCCTGAAAGAAGAAACATAAAAACAGAATTCCAAAATGCAGTACTAAGAAATATAATAAATTGCTAGTTTGTTAAACAGAAAAATAAACAAAAGAACATTTAGAAACTGAACTGCTATTTCTCTGCTTTTGCTAATTGCTTTTATTTTATTATTAATCTTGGCCTTTACGCTGTCTGACCCAGTTTTCATCCCATCATCAAACTGGACATAAAGCCCATTTGCTTTGCTTTCCATCTCTGTTTTTTGTATCAGTGAAAACTGTAATAATCAAAACATTTTCATCTGTGTGACTTGAAACATTTCCGATGAAGTATTAAAAAGTATACATTGCTAGAAAAACAAATACAGGTGTAATTAAAAGCTTTATATCATCTCAGCTGACAATGTGCAACACAGGAATTAATGGCTTGCTTTTCACACTAAAGGTGTATGAACATCTTGTATTTAGATGAAAAAAATACTGTTCTGAGTAACTTTGGAAACTGGTCTTGTACCTTGAGTGTTCAAATCGCTCAGCTGCCGTCACAGTTTACAGGCAGCACTCCATCAGTGTGGTACCACTCACATGCAAGACCGACTTCCCCAACATTATTGGCACTGTCAGTTTGCTCTGAATCAGAAACTGAATCCACTTTACCATGCTGGCATTTGAAGACATAGTTAAGTTTCAAGACATGTTTAAAGGATTACAGGCTTACCTATACTCGATAAATCTACAAATTTGACTATCATTAATAGTGAAGTTACTTTATTAGGTGGGATTTCTAACATGCACAGCAATTTTGAACAAATCTATTTTAAAAGACATACACGCCAACCTTAGCTAGAAAATAAAAAATTAAAAATCAAATGTCTATTTTTTGTTTACGAACACCAAAAAATTGAAGCATAGCCTCCAAATTCTGTGGCAGAACTTTATTTGGCATCCTGAATGAACCAATATATGTGTTCCACAAAAAGAGAGTCATGGGATAAAATTAAAACCATAGATGACCTCTGTTTTTGTTTCTAGAAATCTCAATGCAAATTAGTTTGGCAAAGCTTTGACATTAGATGTGCTCTTTCCTCTATGACAACACCAATTTCCATTACCACACCACCATTTCAAAGGACCTTCCAATGAAAACTGGAAGTGACAACGCTGACTTT
This sequence comes from Aythya ferina, assembly GCF_964211825.1. Classification (NCBI taxonomy): domain Eukaryota; kingdom Metazoa; phylum Chordata; class Aves; order Anseriformes; family Anatidae; genus Aythya; species Aythya ferina. Next base: position 43,684,345 of record NC_140298.1, read on the forward strand.
CTCATCACTTTGTTTTGATCTTTATTCTCAGAAAATCTGTTTTGCTTTTATTTTTACTTTATTTGAAAGTCAAATCCTTTCTCAGTTACACAGTGAAGACACTCATGTTTTAATTAATCAGGTACATTTTTTTGTTGTTGTTTCTCACACTGCTGGTTTCTGACATTTCAGTTACAGACTGTCCCAGGGGTGTTACAATAAACATGCTTCTGATATATACAAAAAAAAAGTTGAATTCAAACAAATACTGCGAATTGACAACTTTTAAAGGTATTTCAGTTCTTCTTCCTTGGAGTTTTAAATATTTAATACCCTTCAGATACAGTTTCTGAATACCATCCTCTTTAATACAATATGAAATACACGAATGTAAGGCACAGGTACGCAAGGTAGGGCATTGTGTTCTCAAAAACATTACTTCCAGTGATACCTGGGTGCCTTTAACACTCCAGCCATTTGCTTTTCCAGGACAGCTCCACCTCTGATCGCAAACAGTTTGAGCGCTGGCAGGTTACCTATCACTTTCCATGGAGATCTAGCAGTGAGTGTGAAGATCTTCACCTTTCAGGCTCTAACGTGTGCTCTCAGACTAAATGATAGGAGTTCACTACACAGATGCAGTGTGTCATTGCAGGTCTTACTGCTGCAGAAACGTGCTGTGCCCAAGCGTTACTTATAATTCAGTACAGATTCTGGCCTTAGTGGCTGCACACCTAGAGCAAAAAGTGAGGTAGAACAACTTACTAGCTGTACCATGTTATATTAAGTTCAAAGTGTCTTTTCCCTTCACCTTCAGACTCTTATATCTGAAGCATTCCTCTTGCATAACAGTTTATGCAAGTCTGTGACACTGACATTATCAGAAAAATCTCCACAACCAGTACCAGCTTGGCCTAATCAACAGAAAGTTAACAGCCAAGCACGTAGGCAAGACTCGTCGGTGGTGTTACCATTTTAACATTATCACAAACATCTGCAGAAAACATAATATTAATAACAAGATTGTACATTCTTTCACCCATCCTGTTTTTCTTTTTTTTTATCCAGGAGCCTCAATGTAATGGGAAACCCTCTTCGTATATATTCTGATACTGTGGTGGGTTTCACCACGGTATCAGAAAACATAACAAGATCTACTGCCTTGAGAAGAAGGTCAATAATGGTAGAAAAAGGACTGAAGTGCTGGATGTTGGAACATTGTTTCATAAGAGTGGCAAACCTGTGAGCTTTGTGCAACAGATGAACTGTTTAAAGCCGGATACTTATTTTTTTGTGAAACTGAGACCTCAGGTTTACACGGGATCTCAGCTGCAAGGCTAAAAAACGTTCTTTATTCTCAGAAAATACAATCTGCAGGAAAAAGAAAAAAAATAAAATAAAAAGGAAAGAAAATCCTCCACCACCCCAGCAATCAGGGGTGTCTTCCTTCCTTCCGATGTTTACACAAGCACCAGGATCCAGGGGACACCCCAGGAACTTTCGGCAGGCCGCACACCGCTGACTTTATGTCGCCAGCACCCCCCACACACCACCACAGGGATTTTATCGTCCCCCCAGCGATTTTATCGTCCCCCCGCGAGGCGCAGCGCTGCTGCCGGCACCCCCAGCCGCCCTCGCAGAACACCCTGGGGCCGAGGAGGGACAAGGGGCAAGGGGCAAGGTTCCCCCGCTCCCTTCCCGGCCCCAAGGGGCCGAGCCCCCCTCGGGGCCATGCTGCGAGCGGGGCTCCCCTCACATCACCCCCGCCCACCCGCCTCGGCCGTTAAACGGCACCCCCGGCACTGACCCGAGCCTGCGCTTCCGCTTCCCCGCGGGCGGGGCTGCGCATGCGCGCAGCGGCCGGGCCGGGCCGCGCTGAGGGGCCGCGGGCAGCGCCATGGCGGCCGGTGGGGGTGGCGTGGGGGAACGGGGCCGCCCGCGGCTCGGTGCCCCCCGGCATCGTGCGGGCACCGTGGGGCTGAGGGGCTCGGTGTGGCCCGGAACGAACCCGGGCAAAACGAGGGAGGGGGATGTGGAAGAGGCACGCGCAGTGAAGCAGTTTAAAAAAAATAATAATTAAAAAAAAAAAGTCAGCAAAACACCCACTGAGGCGGTTTGAAAAATAAAAAATGCCAACAAAACACCCCCTGAAGCAGTTTAAAAAAAAAAAAAAAAAAAAAACACGAACAAAAGTACAACAAAAAACACGGAACCCCAAGCCACCCATCCAAGGTTTATGTCACCTTTTGGCCGCGCAACCTATTGACTGACACATTGGGGGAAAAACAGGGGGATTTGGTCAACAAAGCGGCCCCTGGGACCTCGAGGACAAAATCTGGGGGGGTCGAGGGCAAAATTGGGGGGCCAGATTGGGTCTCCTGGGCTTTGTGGTGAGCGGGGAGCCCTGCGGCAGGCCCACCTCCGCCCTGCAGGCAACAGGTGGGGGCCTGGATAACTCCACATGTTTTCAGGGGGGAAGGAGGGGGCCGGGGAGCCGATGGAGGGCTGAGATCAGATGTTGCTGCCGGTGAAAAATTAAACAGAGCGGTGCTCTGGGGAGCACAGATTAATATATTTGGTGACTCCGCGCGCACAAAGCCTCGCCATTGTGGCCGTGTCTGAATGCCTGTGAATAGGACGGAGCATATGTGGCCTGTCACCGCAGGTGCCCACATCTGTTCGTCTCCGGGCAGATGCTCTCAGAAAAGGGGAGAGCATTTCCAAAAGCACGGGCCCGCCCCATCCATACCCATCCTCTGCCTCGTAATCACCTTCTGCGGAGCAGTTTCTGCCCCCCTCCCCGTGCATACGAAGCCGCAGAGAGATGCGGAAAGAAATGGAAATAACGCAAATTGGAAGTGGCTCGGAAAGCCCTGAAAACATACGACCAGACCGCTGCCACCCCCCAAAGTTTATTAGCAGCAGGTTTTGCGCTGCAGCCAGCACACAATACACAAGATGTGCGCACCGTGCAAGGGGGGTTGCGGGCCACAGGGGAGCAGAAAACCCCTTCATGCATGAAACGCGGTACAGTACAGCGGCACGCTGTGCTGACTGTCACAGGCAAGGAGCTCCTTGGAGTAGCAGTTTGCAGATACTCTTTGGAGTTCTGGCTTAAGACGATGATAAATAAAGCCAGGGGAAAAAGAAGAGGGGGGTTCCCCATGAGAAATGGTGAACGCGGTGAATATTGCTACTGAGGTTGGTAGCAGAGGGGAATATTTCCAGCCATCCCATGAAATCTCATTGCCAGAGTGCAATACATTTTTCTAAGAAGTGCTATAACTTTTTTTTTTTTTTTTTTTTTTCCCTGTGTGCATGATTTGAGCCAGCTCATGGCCTGTCCCCCCTGCTCCAGGACACTGACACTGACGCATGCCAGGCCACGGCTCCGCAGGGGCCTACGCTGGCCTTGCCTGATGGGGCAGGTGGTGTGCTTGGGATCGCAGGGTGTTTTGGGTTGGTTGGTGGTCAGCACAGGAACTGTGGTTTCTAGGATGCTTAAGGTCGCAAGCCTGGGGTTAAAAGGGGCAAACTTCTGTAGCTGTAGGGCTGAGCTGCACCCAAACAGGGCACGGAAGGTGCGGTAACTTAAGTACCACACCTCTTCTGCTGCTGAGGTAAAGAAACAGGGTGGAAGGTTTGGGCAGTTTCAACAGATTGGAGGTCAAGGGAGTGAGCGGGCCTTCATCCAGCCTAGGGACAGCCAGGGGAAGGCGCCTTCCCTGGTTGGGGTGAGCCCAAGGGCCTGGAGGATGGCAGGGAGCGAGGAGTGGGGGAGCCTCTCCCACGGCCAGCCCGCAGCAGGGATGTGCAGCCCACCGCAACCCTTCCCCTTTTGGGAGTGTGCTCGCACACACACGAGTGGCCAATTTTATCCCTCACAGTTTCCCACAAGCAAAATCGCGTCGGAAACGAGCCAGGGAGAAAACCCAAACAAACAAGTAGCGCAGGGGAGCGGGGGCGGCGGGGGGGGGGGGCTCGCTTTCTCCTCGTGTGCCATCAGAAAAACACATATAGGGGCCACTTTGGGATTTGCCCGGGGAAGGGTTGGAGAGCAGCTGGCTGCGGTAATCTCATCGGGAGACAAAGGAATGCCCCGCCGGTCCTAGGATCACAGGTAAACACACAGCCATTGTCATGAAAATGAGGGGCTAGGATAGGGCTGGAGCAGATGATTTGCGATTTGAAAAAAGGGGGCTGGGGGGGGGGGGGGAAGGGAGGGAAGGCCCGGAGCTGCTTATCTATCATCTGGCCTCTCTGTGTGCCAGCTGAGCCACGCGACTGCCCTTTCTTATTCTAATCAGCACATGCCTTTGCAACTTTGGGCTAACCTACATGCGCAACTTGGTAATCCCCCTCCCCGCACACGGCAAGCGCGGCCCGGCGCCCCCGGGGGACCGCTGGCGGGGGTCGGGGACCGGGGGCGGGGGGCTCGGCGCCCCCGGGGAGGGGGTGAGGGGGGGTAGGGGGGACACGGGCAGCACGGCGGGCACCGCGCCGAGCCCCGGCCGCCGGGGACGCGGCTCCCGGTTCCCCCGCCGGCCCCGGGGACACCTGACGGGGGGCTGCGGCGGAGGGGCTCCCGCATGCCTCCGGAGGGGCTAGGGGGCTAATTAAAATATTATGCACACTCGGCTACACATAGCTCCACACGGAACGGCGGCGCACCGTTCGCCATATGCCCGCAGCCCCCCGGCCCGGGCGAGGGAGGCTCGCAGGGCGGTGAATTCAGCGCCTCGCCCTCATTAGCAGCCCCCCCCCCCCCCCCCCCCCCCCCCCCCTTTTGGAAGTGACTTTTCCCATAATCTGGCTTGTTTGGAAATAGCGGCCGATGGGATGCTCTCGGCTTGCAAAGCCTCGCCGGGGAGCGGGGGCATCGAGCGGGACCCCCGGGGTGGGAGCCGCTCCCCGAGGGCAGAGCCGGGCCAAACCGAGCTGGGCCAAACCGAGCCGGGCCAAACCGAGCCGGGCCGGGCCAAACCGAGCCGGGCCGGTGGAGGCGGGCAGCATCGCGGGGGGAGCGCGGTGCGGAGACACGCGGTTGGGAGCGAAAAAGCGCCATTTGGTTAGGAGCAGATGGCTGGCTAGGGGGCTGATCGCGTCTAAAGGCGTGTCATCCCCCTTCAGCGAGAATCCCTAAGGGCTCCCCTTGTCTTCAAAATCAATGAAAATTAAAGTGCAGAGAATGGATGAATAGTTAGACCTCGAGTCCCTCCTTTGTTCGCCTCAGCTACTGGTGGGCAGGAGTTAAACTACAACAGCCTCCTATAGAAACACTTAAGTTAAACAGTCTCCCCGTTAGCCCAGCATCTGAAAGAGAGAGGGAGAGGGGGGAAAAAAGCAGAAAAAGGAGCTTTCTGCTTGATTTCCCCAATACAGAATCGCGTGGCATAAATTAAGCCGGAGAAGAATGAGCGCCGTGGGCAGGATCCTGCCGGCTCTCACGGCGCCTTTCAGTCACGCTCAGCAGCGGTAATCGAGAAATCTGTGCCACGTCAATTTAACAAATACCCGGTACCGAAGGGGGGTTGTTAAGGATTTGGGGGCAAGGTTTTTTTTTTTTTTTCCGGGGCTTTTTTTTTTTTTTTTTTTTTTTCGCTAGGTTAAAGCCCTCGCGCGTGTAACTTTTTATTTCCACTTTTTTAAGCAAGGGGATGCTACTGGACCAACTTTCTACCTCTCGTTGATTAAAAGATCCCTGGTGATACACCACGTCTCACCGACGTGTCACCTCCAAATTTCAAGAGATATTCCCCCCCCCAATCCACTTGCTTAGTGGGGCGATCCTTTTTTTTTTTTTTTTTTTTTTTTTTTCTTTTTTTCCCTCCCCACTCTCTTCCTTTCCTGGGAATAACCCTGCAGCCAAGTTCGCGAAGCAGCGGCGAAGCCACTCGAAAAGATGTTGTCGCTAGGTGGCAAAAGTAATTTACGGTTCGTGCCGCCGGGGCTGCCGGGTGCGCGGCGCCCGCCCGCTGCCCGCTGCCCCCTGCCCGCTTCGGGGGTCGCTTTCCCCGTTTCGCCCCCCGTCCCCGGGCGAGAGCATCCTCGCTTCTGCCTGCCCAGAGCCTCGGCACGGCGCTGCCCGGCCGCGGGTGCGGGGGAAAAGCAAACATTCCTGCACATTTCAGCTTTCTCTGGAGGGTCGGGGGCAGGGAGGGGGGCGAAGAGCCTTCTCCTCCTCTACCTGTGTACAGAGCGCTCCGTGGGCCCCGACTGGGTTTAAGGGAGGTAGAGGGGCTGGCTGCTTGATAAAGTACCTGCCTAGGTTTGGGGTGGGTGCCGCAAACACCCCGCAGATGAATGTGGGCAGCCGCAGTCCTGGAGCAGTCGAGAAGAGCTGGGCTGAATGAACTCATTAGTGATTTTCTTTTAATTGGTATTACCCAGTGCTTTTACTTTAAGAAGTCTTTAAGATTTTTTTTTTTGTTTTCCTAGCGCATTGTAAGATAATTTGTGATCAAGACATCTGCTTCAATGAAAGTCACATTTTGCCATGCAAATGCACGTTTCAACCCAATAAAGTCGCCATAATAAGGCTTTTAGCACGGCATACCTACAGTGAGGTTATTGTAGCCAAATCCTCTCCTTTCGCACACAAGCTTAATCTGTGCTGAAATGATCTGTTACAATTAAAATGACATTTACAGAGACAGTTACACCTTGCATCCTAATGAATCCGCCTGCGCCTACCGAAGGTGTTTAACAGAGGGCCCCAACAAAGTGGAAAACCCCGCTTCGAGTGACATGCCAGAGTCGCCCTCAAACTTTTATCCCCCGCTCCCATCCGTCATTAAGAAGCTGCTCAAAGGGTAATCATCCCTGCTCCTCTTTCACCGCCCCAGTAAACTCCTTTTCGATGTTTTTAAGGTCAAAACAAAAGTTCTAGTGTCTGATGGATATGTAAAAAAATAATAAGGTGACGGTTGGTGTGTAAAGTCTTTTTTTTTTTTTTTTTTTTTTTTTTTAACGGAGGGGGGAAGTGCTGGAAGGGATTTCTTTAAAAAATGTGCGGACATTGTTGTAGAGGCAGTAGCGTGCGCCGAGGGGAGCTCTTTCTCTCCCTCGCATTGTGCAGGGAGCAGGTGCTGTCTACATTACCATACAGCTGAGAGCACAAAGAGCTAACTGATTCAGCCCTCACACAATAACAAACGGCCTTAATGACAGCCACGCGAACGACACACACCAAACTCACTTTTTACTAAGCTGAAGCAGGAAAAAAAAAAAAAAAAAAAAGAGAGAGAGAGAGAGAGAGGGAGAGAGGTTGCTGGTGATGATGATAATAATCATACAGGGGTGTAGGACCCGGCAGGAGCGGGGAGCTCTTTCCGCCAGCGGTGGTCGTGGGGACGGGACCCGCAGCGCCCCGCTCCCGGGACCCCCCCGGGGGCGGCGGGCAGCCGGTTCCCCCGAGCCCCTCGGCTCCTCCGAGCCCCCCGGACCCCTGAAGCCCCCCAGACCCTCCGAGCCCCCCGTGCCCGTGCGGGCGGGACGGGTGCTGCGAGCGGAGCCCGGGGCAGGGCGAGCCGGGGCTGGGTTCGCTCGCATCCCCCCCCCTCCGCTCCCAATTATCCCGCTTATACCGGGGGCAATGCGGTGTGAGTTTAAAGGGATCGGATTTCCCTCGCTGCCGCCCGCCTCCCCCGTTCCCTTTAAAGCCCCTCGGAAGGGGGCACGGTCTCCGGGCGACTTTCGGGGGGCACGGCGGCGCTGCCCGCGGCCCCGGGGGCTCGTTCTCCCGGTGCGGAGGGGGTGCTGCCCTCTGCCCGGAGCAGGAGGGGGATTCTCGCGGTTACCAAATTTGCAGGAATGTAAATGAGCACGTTTTGTGAGCGCGGAGGGGAGAGGGGGAGGAGGGTTGCACATTTTACAGCTCACTGACCATTTGGCGATCCATTGAGAGGAGGGTTTGGAAAAGTGGCTCCTTTGTGACAGCTCTAGCCAGATTGGGGGGCTGCTCATTTGCATCTCATTAGGCATGCAGGCGGCCGGCGGGATATAAGGGAGGCAGGCGCCCAAGGAGAGGCAGATCCTTAGCGCTTCACCCTCGGAGAGAGCCGCCGAGCCGCGGCGCAGAGCAGGCACCCCCTGCCCCCCCGCAGGAGCACCCCCGGACACTGCTGCTGCTGCCGCCGCCGCCGTCGAGACACGAGCTTGTTGTAGTTGGCCGGGATTCCTCTAAAACACAAAAGGAAGCCCACGACGACGAACGAGAGCTTCGCTTCTTTCGCAAAAAAAAAAAAAAAAAAAAAAAGAATAATAATAATAATAAAAAAAAAAAAAAGAAAGGGGGGGGGATCAAGGCTCCGACGTGACCCGCAAGCCGCCGCTCGCCGCCTCCCAGCCCCGACGTGCGCAGGGCGAGCGCAGCCGCGCAGAGCCAGAGCCGCTCCCGCACCGCGCCGCACCGGGAACTACCGCGCTGCCGCCTCGGCAGGGATTTCCACAGCGCCGACTCTTTTTTTTTTTTTGTCTGTTTTTTTTTTTGTTTTTAAATCTTCCTCGGCAAGCCTTTTCTCTGCCTCAGTTGGGAATTAAGTTGCTTTTCATTTTTTTTTTTTTAATTTTTTTTTTCCTGGCGAAAAGGAGGAGCACCGTGGATTGGGAAAGAAAGAGAGTTTAGCAGATCAATCGTAAACTTTTTTTTTCCTTCTTATTTTTTTTTTTCTATTTTTGCCATCCGAAAGAGCTGTCAGTCGGCGACAGGCTACACCCAGAGGTGTCAGCAGAGGGAGAAAAAAAAAAAAAAGTCAGAGCCGCTCCTGAAAGAAGGAGACCGTGACAGTAACTCTTCCAGCTCCGCTGGGGCGAGCGGCTTTGGCCGCTTCGTGCTTATTATTATTTTTTTGATTTCCCCCGAGAGACACTTTCCCCTTTCCCCCCCCCGCAGACAAGACAAGGGGGAGGAACGCGAGGGCACCAGAGCTGCCCCTCCACCATGGGAGGCCGGTTCCTGCTGGCGCTCGCCCTCCTCTCAGTGCTGCCCTGCCGCCGCCAGGTACGTGAGGGGGGACGAGGGGACGGGGGGACGGGGGGACGGGGACCCGGACGCCCCCTCGGGGGGTTCCCACGGCGGCTGGGGGGGGGGGAGGCAGCGGGCAGGGGGCAGCCGTCGGGGCACGGGGCCGCTCCGGGGACTGACGGCCCCTGTCCCCGTCCCCGTCCCCGCCAGGTGTCCGGCTCCGGGGTGTTCGAGCTGAAGCTGCAGGAGTTCGTCAACAAGAAGGGGCTCCTCAGCAACCGCAACTGCTGCCGGGGGGGCGGCCCCGGCGGCGCCGGGCTGCAGCAGTGCGACTGCAAGACCTTCTTCCGCGTCTGCCTCAAGCACTACCAGGCCAGCGTGTCCCCCGAGCCGCCCTGCACCTACGGCAGCGCCATCACCCCCGTGCTCGGCGCCAACTCCTTCAGCGTCCCCGACGGGGCGGGCGGCGCCGACCCCGCCTTCAGCAACCCCATCCGCTTCCCCTTCGGCTTCACCTGGCCCGTAAGTGAGGGGAGGCGAAGGGGGGGTGGCAAGGAGGGCGACCCCGGGGTGGGGGCTGGCGGTGCTGCCCACCCACGGCACTGGCTGTGCTCACGCCGTCGCGGCGGGTTGTCTCTGCCCCTTGTCTCTGCAGGGCACCTTCTCGCTCATCATCGAGGCTCTCCACACGGACTCGCCCGACGACCTCACCACAGGTACCTTGTCTCCCACGGACCCCTCCCCAGGGCCACCCTCTCTCCAGGGAGGCACGCAGCCCCCCTCGCCCCATCTCCGCGGTCCCCATCCCACCAGACACCCCCCTGTGAGCATCCCCCTGCCCGCTCTGGGCACCCTGATCACGCTTCTCGTCTCCCCGCAGAAAACCCCGAGCGCCTCATCAGCCGCCTGGCCACCCAGAGGCACTTGGCGGTGGGCGAGGAGTGGTCCCAGGACCTGCACAGCAGTGGCCGCACCGACCTCAAGTACTCGTATCGCTTCGTCTGCGACGAGCACTACTACGGGGAAGGCTGCTCCGTCTTCTGCCGCCCCCGGGACGATGCCTTCGGTCACTTCACTTGCGGAGAGCGTGGCGAGAAAGTCTGCAACCCGGGCTGGAAGGGCCAGTACTGCACTGAGCGTGAGTGTCCACCTTCGTGTCTCCCCGTGAGCTCTCTGGGAGGTGTTTCCCTGACATCAGGCCCCGTGGGAGAGGGGGAACCGGGCTGGAGCGCATGGAGGGCCGGTGCTGCGTGCAGGCTTTACTGGTGTGGGGGACAGGGTGCCCTCAGGCTTACCACAGAAAGTTAGCTCAGGCAGCTTCACCTTGAGCTCATAAAATGTCAGTGCCAACATCACACTCTTGCTCATTCACTGTAGTTGTCAAATCTGGAGGCAAAATGCTCAGCAGTTGCTTGAGGATGTGTTTAAATGCATCAGGAGTCCCTTTTACACCTAGCCACCCCTTCAACCTCGGTACACTGATACCATCATTATGGGGTACGGGGCTCCAGGAAAGGAAGCTAGGCCTCGGCAACATCCGTGTGGCAGGCCTAATGGTAGGCTTGTTGCTGTCTGCTGTCTTGCCACCTTGCATTGAAAAAAGTAGTGGGAGGGCTGAGATATGCCCTGTGGCCTGTAGGATTTCTCATTTGGGGTACTCACACACTGCCACTGACAGAGGCTTTTCACCTGGAGCCACAGGTCAGCTTCCTCCCCATGGCTCTCCTGTGACATTGCTGGGTTCATTGCTACTGACAGAACAGGACAAGGGACACGAGTTTTAAAGTGAGCCTGATCCTGAAACTGTTCAGGAATGCAGTGTACTGATACAGCAGGAAAAGCTGGGCTAGTAAGTAGATGACAGAGAGGACAGATAGCCAGAAATGTCAGGTACCACCGGTTTTTATGAGGTTACCCCCCTTCGTAGACACATAGCAGCATACAGGCAAACATACAGACACAGAGCTCCTGCTGCGGTGTGTGATGGCATTCTCTGTTTGTGTGCACACATATGTCTGAAGTACACTGGCAGATGATGCACTGAGTGCTCCCCTGCAGCCATCAGAGGGCCAGGTGGGCTGAGAGAAAGCAGCTATAGTCTGTAAAGCAGCCTCTCTGTTTTCTGTACTTTTTTTTTTTTTAAAGCCCACCTACACTGTGGTCTCAGCTGAGCTGCTATCGAATGATCTCAGATTGGTTATTCACACCGTCAGTGGCTGCTGAGATGCTTTTAGCAGTTCATGGCACGATGTTGCACAACAAACAGCAGGCAAAGGGGCTTGCATTTCCTTTGATAGCATTTTAAATAGGATCTACAACCTTTCCCATGATCAAAAGTGCCTATCCCGGTTATGTCAAGGGGTGGGGAAAAAGGAAGCATTTTGATAATGAGCTCTTTCGGGGCTGTCAGCACTTTCGGATGCCTGTGCACTGCCGCTCTTCCCCCAGCAAAGCAGAACGCTGTCCATCTTTCTCGACTTGTTGTGCTGTGCGTGCTGCTCTGCTTTCCGTCTCAGAAAACACAGCACAGCAGCAGCGCAAACCCGCTAGGCGCTGGAGCTGTGTTTATGTGTGCATGCGAAAAGAATGTTTTCCTGTTAGCAAGCCGAGCTCCCAGTGGCAGATTGCTTCCCGTCTACTTGCCCTCGGCTCCATTCTTTCCAACTTTGAGGCGATCCGATTATCAGCACTGATTCTTTCTCCCCTCCACCCCCCTTCCCCTCGCATGCCATTGTCTCCGGCTGGCTTTGTTGAATTAAAACTTTGCAGTGCCTGCTTAATGAGTTCCATAACCAGGCGAAGTAATGAGCAGAAGTCCCTTTTCCCCTCCCCTCATCCTCCCTCCCGCTGGCCCGCTTACCTCTTTACCATGCCCGGACCCACCCGCCCCTGCTCCGAGCGGGGCGGGGAGGGGGGGGAGGAGGGAGGAAGAACTTTAGACTTATTTATTTGAATAAGAAAAAAAGTTTTTGCAGCGAAATCACGCGCGTGCCATAGATTAGCTGTGGGCAGGGATAGGCTGCCCGGCCGCCGGCACCGGCCCCATTGGCTCCGGGGCCGGGGGTATTGTTGCAGTGGGGCAGCTGCTGGGAGAGAATAGACAATAGAGCAGCTGTCTTGCACTGGCACCCTGCACACCAGCTGTCCACTCTTATCTGCACACACACTTTCGGGGGATATTAAGAGGTGGAGCTGTGTGCATAGAATTGGAAAAAAGGACTTCTGACCCTCGCTGGGAAGGGAAGGGGGGCGAGGGGCTGCGGGGAAGGCAGCAATTGTGAGCCCTCTTTTGTCTGTGTGCAACTGTATTAAGAAGAATGCTCATCCCTGGCGATAAGTAAAGTGCCCAGCTACCAGGCGAGATCAATACTCCTGCAGGCTCCAGAGATTAACTCAGCTGCTATTAACTGCCCGGACCTAGCAAAAGGGGCTGGCTCCCCACCCACAAGGTGCTCTCAGGAGGGGACTTTGAAAAGGGAGGCGTTCGGCCCTGGAGCTTATGCTTCTTCCTTCTTGGTCTGTTTACAGCGATTTGTTTGCCTGGATGTGACGAGCAGCATGGCTTTTGCGACAAACCTGGGGAATGCAAGTAAGTTTTCCACTACCCCCCCCCCCCCGCCTTGTCTTTAACTTCAATGCTCTGGTGCTAAACAAGCCACCGGTCCTTCGAGGGGCAGTTTAAATGCCTTTCTTCATATTAGATGGTAATTCGAGAAATCCAGGTGATGCCAGATCAAAGTATTAATCCACAAGTCAAACATCAGTGCCATTTATATTAACCTAACAAGTTTACAGTGCTGTGTGTAAGGTTTAGCTGTTTGTTATTAGAGTAAACAAATTAACTACCTGCAACTGGGGCTCTGTCTAAGGAAGTGGAAGAAATAGCTGGGACTGATGAAAGCTGATGCTATGGTTGGACTCGGTGACTTTCTCAGATGAAGGATCACTGAAGGCTTTTAGGAAACTTGATCCTTGGCATCAGTGTGTTTGCAGAGTTTGAGATAGGGTTTCCAAATGTGAGAAGTCTAAATCTGATGAGACTTTGTTGTCAACTTTTTTTTTTTTTTTTTTTTTTTTTCAGATGCAGAGTGGGTTGGCAGGGGCGATATTGTGATGAGTGCATCCGATACCCAGGCTGCCTTCATGGTACCTGTCAGCAGCCGTGGCAGTGCAACTGCCAGGAAGGCTGGGGTGGCCTTTTCTGCAACCAGGGTAAGTTCTCAGTCCTTGCCTGAGGACCTGTCTTAAAATGCAGAAAGCAGGCTGCTATTTCCAGCTCATCTGTGCTAGCCTAACCTTGCAAAGGAGCAAGTATCTTGACAGATTTCTCTCTCTTTTTTTTTTTTTTTTTTCCCCAATGTTTTACAGACCTGAACTACTGCACCCACCACAAGCCGTGCAAGAATGGTGCCACGTGCACGAACACTGGTCAGGGGAGCTACACTTGTTCTTGCCGGCCTGGGTACACAGGCTCCAACTGCGAGATTGAAATCAATGAATGTGATGCCAACCCTTGCAAGAACGGTGGAAGCTGCACTGTAAGTCTCAGTCACTTGTGCTGTATGAAACCCCAAGGGGCGAGTTAATGGCAGTTCTTCTGATTTTCAGAATCCATTTCTGGATCTCAGAGCAAGTTCAGGTAAATATTTTGAACGTTTCTTGTGTCTTTTCCCCAGGATCTCGAGAACAGCTATTCTTGTACCTGCCCACCGGGCTTCTATGGTAAAAACTGCGAGCTGAGTGCCATGACCTGTGCTGATGGACCGTGCTTCAACGGTGGGCGATGCACCGACAACCCCGACGGGGGATACAGCTGCCGCTGCCCGCTGGGTTATTCTGGGTTCAACTGTGAAAAGAAAATTGATTACTGCAGTTCCAGCCCTTGTGCTAATGGTAAGGCCAAATATAATACAGTGACCTTCTGAAAAGAGATCATCCAGTTGCTTTGGCTACTGGTCTGGAGTGAATAATAAGGCCCAGTGATAAACCACGGGCTATGTCATATCAATGGTTGACTTGGTGGAGGAAGTGTGCTTAAAAGTAATGGTGTGGCATGGGTCACTGCTACAGATAATGTTTTCTTAAGGGGTCACTGTGGCGGGGTAACTTTGCCTGAAGCTTCATGCATTAAACTGTGGAGGATTATACTTCTAAATGATGGATAGCACTCTCTGGCATCTATGGATATGAAATGCCATACTAATACTAAGTATTATTATTACTTATAATCCAACAATAGTAATCTTCTTCCTTTGACTAATGTAGTAAAGATTTTCTTAAATGCGGTCCTTCTTATTCAGTGCCACTTTACCTCTGTAATGTGAGATTGTGGTGTGAACCTGATCTGGACTAGCTTCATTGTCCCAGCTAAGTGAAATGTCAAAAAGGGAATAGAATGGTGAATAAAAAATAGATCTGATTAAGAAATACCTTCCTTTAAAAAAAACACATACTTTTATGGTGGCTCATACTTGGCAAAGATTGGGCTAACCTCTCAAAAGGGAAGTTTTCCTCAGCTGTGGTTTGTCACGATGACCCTGAGAGCAGCACTCAGGGCACACTTCAGGGAGGGTGTGACTACAGCCCTCTCAGCCTTCGTGCCCTTAATGCCTTGCAGGAGCCCAGTGCGTTGATCTGGGGAACTCGTACATATGCCAGTGCCAGGCTGGCTTCACTGGGAGACACTGTGATGACAACGTGGACGACTGCGCCTCCTTCCCCTGCGTCAATGGAGGGACCTGCCAGGACGGGGTGAATGACTATTCCTGCACCTGCCCCCCCGGATACAATGGGAAGAACTGCAGCACCCCAGTGAGCAGATGCGAGCACAACCCCTGCCACAACGGGGCCACCTGCCACGAGAGAAGCAACCGCTACGTGTGTGAGTGTGCTCGGGGCTACGGTGGGCTCAACTGCCAGTTCTTGCTCCCCGAGCCACCTCAGGGACCGGTGATCGTTGACTTCACTGAGAAGTACACGGAGGGCCAGAACGGCCAGTTCCCCTGGATCGCGGTGTGTGCCGGGATTATTCTGGTCCTCATGCTGCTGCTGGGGTGCTCCGCCGTGGTCGTCTGCGTCAGGCTTAAGGTGCAGAAGAGGCACCACCAGCCAGACGCCTGCAGGAGCGAAACAGAGACCATGAACAACCTGGCAAACTGCCAGCGTGAGAAGGACATTTCCATAAGTGTCATTGGTGCCACTCAGATTAAAAACACAAATAAGAAAGTAGACTTTCACAGTGATAACTCTGATAAAAATGGCTACAAAGTTAGATACCCATCCGTGGATTACAATTTGGTGCATGAACTCAAGAATGAGGACTCTGTTAAAGAGGAGCATGGCAAATGCGAAGCCAAGTGTGAAACGTATGATTCAGAGGCAGAGGAGAAAAGTGCAGTACAGCTAAAAAGGTATCGTTCATACTCGAGTGCTGGGGGTGGCTTTATTCTGAAGGGTGTGCGTGTCTTAGAGGTAGCGTTAAGCAACAGCCATCTCACCTATGTTGTCTGTCTTTGTCTTCAGTAGTGACACTTCTGAAAGAAAACGGCCAGATTCAGTATATTCCACTTCAAAGGACACAAAGTACCAGTCGGTGTACGTCATATCAGAAGAGAAAGATGAGTGCATCATAGCAACTGAGGTTAGTATCCCACCTGGCAGTTGGACAAGAGTTGGTGTGCGATCTCCTTCCAATGCATGTTGGGGCAGCCAAACTGTTCTCTGTGCGGCCACTGTGATTTGAACCTGTTGAAATCTGGCTGCCTTGAGTTTATAGTACTGCAGATGTTGCAAAAACTTGCACTGGATTAAGATAAGCCCCAGCGGGTGTTAGAGGACGGTGACTTTTTCAGGCAAGGGGACAGCTACAGTGTGGTTGTGGTCTACTGACTCACCCCTTTGTATCCTTCATGCAGAGCCTGTTCTTGCTTGGAATGAAGGTGAAGTCCTGAACTTCTTCAGCCTTACTGTCCTCTTCTTACTGTTTATTAACCTCTTCTGGTCTCTGTGTTTTCTCCCAACAGGTGTAAAACAGACATGATATGGCAAAGATGTTGTTCAGAACAATTTCAAAGGAGACGTGCCCCAATGAATGCTGCTGAAAGAGGAATGGGAGATAGATTCCTTCACTGACTGCTGCTGAGAAACTAAATTCAGGCTTGAGCTGGTTCTCTACTGAAGTTAGCAAAGTGACTGCAAAATAAAGAAACAAGATGGACACCAGGCAAGGGTCTGTGTTCAAGGATTACTGTTGCACTGCCTTTTATGAATTTTATCATTGCACTATGGTCAGTTGCTTTTCTATATATATTTAAATGAATGGACTTAATTACTACATAAGAAGCATGCACTGCCTGAAGTGTATATTTTGGATTCTTATGAGCCAGTCTTTTCTTGAATTAGAGACACAAACACTGCCTTTATTGTCTTTTTTGATACTAAAATGTGTTTTTACTAGGTGAGAAAAAGTGTGTTATTTTTTTGAATCTGTAAAAATATTTTCATGATAATTGTAAAGCTTGAGTATTTTGTGATGTCCATTTTTTTATAATTTAAATTTTTTGGTAAATATGTACAAAGGCACTTCGGGTCTATGTGACTATATTTTTTTGTATATAAATGTATTTATGGAATATTGTGCAAATGTTATTTGAGTTTTTTTTTACTGTTTTGTTAATGAAGAAATTCATTTTTAAAATATTTTTCCAAAATAAATATTATTAATGATAACTGAAGTCCTATGTTTATTTCATAACTGATGATGAACTGGACTGAACCTTGCGACAGATACCTGACAGGTTTCTGAGGACTCACGGGGAGACAGGGCAGGATCGATATCTATCACAAAGCCTGGGGAACAACTTGCTCTTTGTAAACCCCTCTTTCCCCTCCTGACTTAATGAATTGTTGACCCCATTGTCATGCTCACCCTTATCCCAAAGGCAAATGTCTGTCAAAACCTTGGGTAATGTTTGCTCAGTCCTGTTGGGTTGTGTATATATAAACACATATGGCCCCACTTCCCAAGGAAGAGCCATGCAGATGCGCTCTTCTGCAGCACAGGCATGGGGCTTGTCCTGACTCTGTTCTTCATTTTGTGCAACCTCAAACACTTGTCTGGAGTCCAGGGGAGTTTGGGACACCCAGGGCATGCCCATTGAGGCCCCTGGTGCCCACCCATGGGATTTGAGCTCCCCCAGTCACACCAACCTAGGGCTGGCCCTTCCCTCCCCAGGAAAAGGGGACACTGAGTTGACTGATGGCCACAACTCTCCTGACTGTGATACCTGCCTAAAATACCAGTTGTGTCTTTAATTTCAACCCTGCCCTTGGTGCCTGCTGCCATCATACTGGGGCAGTGTGTGACCCCATCCCCTGGCTTGGCCTCAAATTCCTAGGCTGTTTAGTTTGCCCTAACTAACTCTCCTTTGGGTCATGCTTGTTAGTTAGCAGATACCCTTTGGAAACATGCAGTATGCTTCCACCTCAGGAAAAAGAAGGACAATCTAGGAAATACTAATCTAGGAAATAATTTATTTTTTGACCCATTAAAGCCAACCTCACCCCAATTGTTGTGGGCCACCTCTCACAGTTTCTGGGAGCTGATGAAAATTACTTGCTTCCATTCACTTCAGTGGAGGTGGATGTGGCTGCTATCCTAAATGAAAAGGATGGGGTAGCACATGTAATTTATCAAGCAATAATGGCAACTGCTGATCTATATCTAAACTATATACCCTCTCACCTTATTTTATTGTACAGGAATGTGAGAACAACTAGAACTGTACTTCTGTGTGGGGTCAGCAGATAACACACTCACAGCAGGGGCTTCTCCATCTGTAGGGTCTTCTCACTAAGCCAATCCTTAGACAAGATCTACCAACTCACTGCCCACAAAGTGACCCAAGAGGGTATATATATGCTCTTCATTTATCCCAAAGGGTCTTTTTAGGGAAGGTTTTCATAAGGAGAGTGACGTGAGGTACTGAAAAGCAGCCTGTGAGTGATGGTCTGGACAGCATTTTCAAGCTGGACGGTCACATAACATCCTGCCGATAATCAGCCAATAAATCAGACAGTGACCCAGGCATGACAGTGTGCATGGCAGCAGGGTGCTCGGAGCAATGTAATCTCCCAGGCTGGACAAGCATGTGTGCTCAGGCAGGTTTTATTGCTGTCTCTGCTGCTGACTTGCTTTCCAAACCTGAGCAAATCACTTAATTTCTGTTTCCTCTTCTTCCTAAGCTTTTTTAGGGCCGACTTGCCTTGTGATCTGCTGCACTTTGCACAGTCAGTGCCAGGGTCTCAGCTGGGACCTCTTAATGCTGCTTCTGTATAAACAGCAGTAACAAGTGGAAGCCATTGATGGCTGAGCGCCTCTGTGATAACATTAGATCTTCAGGGCTATAGCAAGTACCACTTCGACGTACTGCCAGGTAAAGGTCCAGAGAAGCATGCAGCTCCTTGCTCTGCTGAAGAGGCACAGCATCAGCTTTTAAGCAACTTTGCTTGAAGATAAAACATCTTCAGAAAGCTCAGTTTGTCTCAGTGTGAGAACTGCTAGATGTGCTGAGTTTGGGGAATGAGGGAAAAAGTGCTGTGGGCAAAGAGAAGAGCAGGGTCTTGCCCTTCTGAAGCCCCTTCTGAAATGACAGCTTCGCAGATGAGCTGAATGGCTTTTCCAGCTTCTATTCTGAGCAGAGTTGGGGCTCTTGCCACAGGCAGGATTTATTTCTTGCAGTTACCAAGTCCCCCACACCTGCACGCATATACAGGGGCTCCTGGTGATCAGATTGAGGTGTGCAGTGGGGCGCGATGGATCCTTGCTCCACATCATTAGCACCTGACTCTTTTTGGGGAGAAAAGGACGATTTGAGCAGTGCAAGGAGGTCATGCAGGTGGCTGTGCACTCCTGTCCACCCAGCCCCGTGTACAGGCAGAAGGCCGGTCGGCTGCCAAAAAGCAGCAGGACCCCCCCTGTCAGCAGGGTGTCCAAAAGTCCTCCCCGGTCTAAAAAGAGAGAAGAGCTGGCATGGGGAGGCCATTTATCCAGAACAGCTGAGAATTCAGGGCCTGATCCAATGCCCATTAAAATTAATGGAAAGGCTCCAACGAGCTGTGGGGGCACGTGGCAGTGTGCCCCCCCCCTGCGCAGCACATCCCCGGGGCAGCGGCATGCACCCACACAGTGAGAAAGCCCGAGGCTGCTCTAGCCACCTATGTCCCTCCCTGGGGGCTCATCCCCTGGGACAAGGGTGTCCCTTCTTGCTGGAGAGGGCACCCCCAGGCCCTGTCCCTACCTGAAAGCAAGCATGTGGGTGGCATCCCACAAAGTTTTTAGTGTGGGGACTTTCTGGATGAGACACGTACAGCTTTCAACATATAGGAAGTGCTGGGCTCAGGCAGAATGTCTTAGTTTTAACTGCAAGACCTGGGTTTATAAATTGCCTTAAATCGATATTTGTACTTTGTGCAGAAGGGCATGGGCGTCAGGAAACTTGGGTACTCTTCCTGGCTCCACCACAGGCTCCATGTGTGACCTTGGGAGAGGAAGGATGGTCTGGTGGTCAAGGCGCTGCAGAGGGACCCAGGAGGGCCCCCTTCTATTTCCAGTGCTCCCTCCAGACTTCCTGTGTAACCTTGGACCTGGGTCACTTAATCTTTCCAGGGCCTTAGGAAAATGGGGGCCTCCTGGTTGTGCTGGGAGTGAGGAGGTCACTGGTACTTGTGAGAGGATATTGTGGTGGTGGGGAACGTTAAAATACCCTCCAAGGCGAGTGAAGCTATTTCCTATCCCCACATGTCTGGTTGCTTGTCTGCGAGATGATGAGCTATTTTTGTAAAGCACTTCGAGATGCTTGCATGGAATAAAGACCCCTATCACAATTGAAACATCCATCATTTGAGGGAGGATGCGTAAGCTCTGTGCTGGCAGCAAGCAGACATGCTGGCGAGGGCTGGATGCTGCTGCGTGTAGGGCATGTGCTGTGTGCCCCTGGCCCAGGACAGATGCCGCACAGGGAAGCGTTCATTTGGGCAGTAGAGCAGAGCCCAAAGGGCCATCAGCCTCTGCTCGTGTGGTACGGGGATCCTCTCAGCTCCCTCCCCTCCTGCAGAGCCATTCATTTCACCTGGCTGTTAAGACTTGCTACCTACCTCTGTTACCTACCGTGCAAGTCAGAGAACAAAGAGCTGGGCTGGAAGAGACATAATGTACTCTATGGAACAGATTTTCAGAAAAAAAAAAACACTAGGCTTTGACCTCCCATACTGACTGTTCACACCCACACTGGGGATGATTCCCGCTCTGTGTCTGCGGACAGCCTGAGATGCTGCTCACTATAGGGACAAAAGCATGTCAGGAAAGCCTGTAGCTGTGCACCAGCACAAATAATTGAGCTCCTGGGAGCAGGAGCCATTTAATTTCCTAGCAGGGATGCACCTAGAGCATCTCACTTAGCACTGTGCTGAAGCTTGCTCTGCGTCGTGGAGGAGGAATGTCGTGTGTCAGCTGTGGGGTAGCTGCATGGGCAGTGCAGACTCATGCCAGCTGCTCAGGGCTGCTATATAAACATGGCATTGTTTACACAAAAGCTTGCTCAACCCATGGGCTATATAAGACCATGATGATCTTTTTCCTGGTGCAAAACTACAGCAACAGAACCGCCAGTGTGGATGCAACTATGTTGAAATAAAGGTCACGTACAGCGCAAAGAAATTCCCTTCCCTTGTTTATTTATCTAAACTGCGCTGGCAAAAGCAACTTTATGCCACTGTGTTCTCCAAAGCACGGTTGTGCTGCTATGGAGATGCAGGTATAAATCAGAAGATGCACAGCTGCTTGGGCAAGGCTTGAGCACGGACGTTGTGTGGGCTCATACAATTTGGTGCATGCATCTCCACGGGGAGGTTCTCCAGCGTGCTGAAGGCTTAGAAGGAGAAAGGATTGGGAGGGGGTGTCCTCTGTTCTCTTTTGTAACATGAAACTTGAACTTTGTGAGGACAGCATTTTCCATGGGAAAGGACAGGGCAGGAGAAATTCTGACCAGCTCTCAGTGTCAGGAGGAGATGCTCTGCGAAGTCACTTCTGCAGCCAGCCCCCAGCACCACCAGGCTCTCAGCACTGCAGAGGGCTGGTAAGCATTTAGAACCAGAATTTTTACCTGCCAGAAAATTACCGTTTTGCACAAGATTTCCAAGTTATTACTTTTAAAAAGGTTGTTTTCAGTGGAGAAGCTGTTTTGCAGTTATGGTAAACTGAAATACACTCTTGAAATGCTCCTATGGGTTTCACTTTCTCCCTAAAGCAAGATAACAAAATGACAAGTAAGTAAGTGTTTCCCGGCAGACAGCAAGTTAGCTGAAAACTTCCTTTCTTCCTCTTCTTTTTTTTTTTTTTTTTTGGTCCTCTTCAATTTCAAAAATAGAATCAATCTGGAAACTCAGTCCTATTAACAAGATGTGTATTATTTTACTTTTGATTTTGCTTTAGAACATGAAACTTTTTAAAGCTAAGTTCTCCCCCTCACCACATCTCCTGGCCCTAATAAGTAGCACGTTAGTGGCCTGAGGAAGGCGGCGTTAAACACAAGCCAATTTCATGGTTTGGCCACATGTCATAAAATACTTTTAAGGGTAACCTGTGCAAGGGAAAACTGGAATCCTCAGGAACAGCCGATTACATAAGGCACAAAGCATTATGAGAAATAAGCTCCTAGGGTAAAAGGCTAGTGTTTTACCAGTAATAACCACTCTGGTGTGTTTTCAAGAAGCATAGAGTCAAAATACCTCAACTGCATTAAAAAAAAAAAAAAAAGTATAGCAGAGAATGAGGCCTTCAGTACATGGCCCTGAGTTCTACATCCAGGACAATTTGGCTGTTGCTTGTGTGTTTTCCTTTTCAAGACACTAAGAGGTTTTCCTTTATGGGGTTTTCCTTTATGAGGTTTTCCATATATGCAAACATGGGTGTTTACAAAGGCCACCTGTCTGAAAAATGTAAGCCCCTTGCTTTGCTCTGGCTTTACCTTGTTTTGAATCAAAGGGACCGTGGAATGCTCCACTGCCTGCAGTGGTGATGGTTTGGCACAGCTGCTGCTGCTGTGGTTGTGGGCGTTTTTGGAAAAGTTGGATGCCCAGCACACTCACTCAAAGCAAGCTGGACTGTTCAGAACAAAAAAATATAATGTATCGTGCTCGTTGTAGCTTATATCTGAATTTTCTTTTTTAATTTCTATATCAGCTTAAAGAAAGGAGCCACGAAAAATGTACGATGTTGTGTAAGTTCTTCTCATTTGCTTCAGGAAGTGTTATCTGGAATGGCAGTTGTGAGCACACAAACTCAGCAGACTTATCTGCGTTATCTAATTACCAGACTATAAAGTTCTGCTGACATTTCCTTTTGATAAATACAATACACTTCTTTCTTTATCTATCTGTATTAAACAATGTTCTCCTAAATCCAACCCCATGCATGCCTTTAACTAGAACTATGTTACAAAACACAAGACCAACATAAATGTTGCCACAACTTCAACAGCCATAAATGAAAACAGTGGCTTTCAGATGAAAAATATTACCTAATGGTGGTAGGAAACCATTGCAAATCTCAATGTTTAAACTATGAACGAGCATGAAACAGATCTCACTGATGTTTATTAAGCAAAAACAGAAAGCTGGAAAAAGAAAAAGGTAACAGAGCACAAATATTACAGGTATGCTTGCATTCCCACACTGCTCCGGATGTGTTTAACTATGTGCAGAAATATGTAAGTGTCTACCATAGGATTTTTGAACTGCAATTGCTAGAGCTGGCTGGGCTTTCAGAGCTCACTTCTGTATGTGCACAAAGAGAGTTTTGCATGGTTGTTGACAGTGGAGTTTCCCTGCCCCCCCCCCCCCTTTTTTTTTTTTTTTTCCTGTTCTAGAGGAGATTTTGGAGTCTCCTGTGCTGGGAAGGGAGGGAGCAGGAGGCAGCTGTGGGGGCAGGCCCTTTGAATTTCCTTTTGCCTCAGTGATAATTAGGCATAGGGAAGTTTTGGTGTTTGGGAATATTTTGACACCCGTATACTTGTAAGAAGGTGGCCCTAAATGTCACAGACAGCATCCATCAAACAGTCAGGGTGGAGCTAGGAGGTGAAGGTAGCACTTGCATCACCAGTGAGGTGGCAAACCCTTCTGAGCTGTCCTCTCCATATCCAAATGCCTGTATGGCCTGGGTGGTCACTCATTATCTACACTTGTCCTGGGCAGCTTGCTCTGTGTGTCCCTGCTTGAGCAGAGGTTGGACTAGATGGCCTCCAGAGCCCTGCCAACAACATTCTGTGGTTTAGCATGTGGCTGTGTCCCTATCACCAACCAACTGGGGCACATCAAAGAACTGAGGCTGCACAAGCTTTCAGCAACAGATACAGGATGGATGCCCAGTGCTTTTTAAACCTATGTTTACCAAAAAGAAAAAAAAGAAAAAAAAAAAAAAAAGAGCCTGTAAGTGACAAAGCTGCATAAGCTGCATTACCACACTGGGGTAATTTGCAAATGCACCTTGTAGATCAAAAGTAGCCACCAAGTACTGAGGACGTTCCAAGGAACACAGTGCATTTGGTAGGAGAGATACCCATTTTTTGTCAGAAATGCTAAAGGAAGTGTTAATAACTGGAATAAATAACAGGTGCTGGGAACAGCTGTTACTGATTAATGACTTGTCTTTTTTTTTTTTTTTTTTTTTAAGTAGGTTTTCTGTTGGGGGGAATCAAAGGTTTTCAGTAACATTCCATTGTCAGACATTTGAGGAATTTTTTTTCCTTTTTCTAATAAAGGACTCTCCCGTTATTTCTAAGGCAAAACAGATTTAAGAATAAAGCTAAATTAATATTTGAGTTTCAGGCCATCAATAGTTGAGGAAAATCCAAGCTATAATGGTTTTCAAGTGCACAAATAGGCTTTCTTTCTCGCCTTTCTTTCTGTGTTGTGTTTTCTCTCACTCTTTTTTCTTTTTCTTTTTTCCCCCTCTCTTTCTCTCTTTACCTCTCCATCTCCCTCTTGTCATTTACGTGAGGTACCTGAATATGGTGCTTCCAAGGCCACGTATATTTGGCCCTGAAGTGGTCTTTTTAAAGTATATGAGGAATGATGAGATTGAATCTTACAAGAAAGGCTGGCACTGCTGCCATTTTTCAATGATGAAGTAATTTAAAAGTCATTGAGGACAGCTCAGTGAAAACATCTGCTCTGTGCCTTGAGGCCATCAAGAGAAGCAAACAAAATAGTGCGATGGAAAACAATATGGAAAATACACTAATAATTATCATTAATTTTTATATAACAATCTAATTCTCGAATTGATCTAAATCTACTTCAGAAACAGAGGCAAGTAGTATAATCTATTTTTTGAGCAAAAAAAATGGAGGCACAGAAGCAGTCTTGCCCACCTTGAAGTCAATGGCAATGCTGGTATTGACTTGGAGCTAGGATTTCTTACAGAAACGTGTGCTTACTGTAGGTCACACAAGACTGCCTTTCCAGTAGTCTATAGTCCCACCTTTCTACATCATAAAATGGTCAGAAAGCCACAGTCAGTTCCCAGATCTGTGTTTCAAATCAGGTAGGATCAAAAATGAATAGGCTGAGGAGATTGACAGTGGAGGTGATGAGGCATGTGGAAAAGTTCCTATATCATAAGACAATGCTAGGGTTTATTTATTAAAGGGAACACAATAATATATAGAACAGTGAATAGAGTTCTACTTGCTTGCTGGAAAAGGCCAAAATAAGAGTACTTGAAACTACAACATAGTTCACCCGTGGTATTCAGTGTCTCTGAACTCTGATGTCATTTCAAAAGTTTAGCAGGCTTTCAAAAAGGACTGTTGCTCATACCAATAGTGGAGATCTCTACAGCTACGTTACAGAGGATAAATGAAAGCATACAAACCCTAATTTGCTGAAGCATAACATAACCATTAGCTATGCAGGACATGTTATGTGTTACATATTCTCAAAAGGCTAGTTGGTGTCCTCACTATTCATTAAAAATCTTTGCTTCTTTCCACTAAAGTAACTATTTGAGATCATCCCCAAAGACAAGATGCAGCATTAACTAAAACAGTGGTTCATTCTGGTTTAGAGACAGAGCTTAAGTTGAGATTTGTTTTCTCATTGTCTGGGAGTTTTCAGAAACTCATAGCTATCCTCATCTGATTTTGGCTTTTCCTTCATCTGAAGATAATGTTAACAGTAACAGTATCATGATATGATTTTCATGCAGCAAGCTCCTTAATAATCATTGATTGGTTGTATACTTAAAACATGCTGTTGAGATGGAGTCATAACTGGGGAAGAACACAGCTTTAATGTCTACACCCTCAGTTATCTATGACAGTTTTGAAGAGAAAAGCAGATACAACTGTACATATGAGGGAAAGAGAGATTATAGTTAGGCAGAAGGTAATGGTCCTCACTGACGTGGCTGACAAGGGCCATTGCTCGTGACCTATGAGGTGAAATGAGAGCTTGTTCTGTGCCATGCACAGCTGTACCTACCACGTGTGGTTCCAGGTGGAACAGTGCCACTGCATCACCACCACCACCTCCCCAGCCCTGTGGCACCAGGGCTGTGCATGGAGCAGTCACACTGCAAGCCTAGAGCTGTCTTGTGCCCTCGATATGCAGGCGAGATGTAGAGATAGTAGTAAAAGGTAGAAAAGACAAATGGCTCTCATCCAAAGCAATTCTAGAGCATCCATGCAGAGCAGTCTCTATTTAACATCCACCCACTATATTTCTCATCTGTAACCACATCTAAGATTTTTTTTTTTTTCAGCTGACATGACTGAAATGAAAAGTGTTGCTACATTTAGATTTGCTGACTGTTATGAACAAGTCACTTCTTGGTGGTTCCAAGAAAACGTCCTTGAATAAAACAGTTTCTGGGGACACAAGACTGTTTAATCCCAACCCTAATGGATCTGTTTGGTTTTATATACTAGTTGTGACCATCCCCAACTAGTTTAAAAGATCTTCAGGAAGTGTTCCCTCTGCCCAAAGAAATCCATTCCACAGTTTTCAGCATCCCTTTCTGACAACCAGGATTTCAAATCCCTTTATCTGGAGACAAACAGAAAGAGTGTGCTTGTGGTGAATAATTTGAGCTGATATTCTTGCCAGCTGTTAAGGGACACATGCAAAAAAAAAAAAAAAGTCAGTGACATCTGGTCAACACTGATATTTCCTAACAGAAGTATTTGTTTCAGGCTGGGGAAGGGCTGGGGGGGGGTAAAGAGAAATACCATCTTCACGCGCCCCTTTACCCCCTTTTGAAAAGTGAAAGCGATAACATTGACCACAGCAACTGGAACAAAAATTGCAACTTACATCATGGGGAAACAGTGACATTACATTAGCCCATATTATACAATGGTTGAGCAGTTGCTTTCACACACTAAGCTTTCAACTTTAACTTTTTTTCCCCCTTAAGCTACACAATGGATTTTTTTGCTGAGTTGGAAAATATCAGGAGACAGGCAGAAAGCCTTCCTTTTGTTCCTTCATCCTGCCGAGCACCTCATCATAAAGATTTTTTCCCTTCTGCTCTGTTTTGCTTTCCCAACTTCCTTTCCCCTTTTCACCCTCCCCCACTTTTTTTTTTTTTTTTTTTGTCAAATAAATGTGACTAATTAACAGCAGGACCTCTTTCCACCAAATTGTAAAATCACCTCTTGTAGCTTCATAAAGGTGATAACATAGCACTGCATCCCCATTTGTTCTTAGGAAGTAGGTATTTTAACTACCTTCTAAGTGCTTTGCTTCCAGTGATGGTTTTCTTGGGTCTCAGGCTGGAAGATAAATTGACTTTAGTTCAAGAGCAACTTCAGTTCTCTCTCCTTCTCTTTTGGGTCTTTTCACGGAAGTACACCCAGCTCAAGTCAATAGATAATAGAAATCCCAGAATGGAAACACATAAAAAAAGTTGTTTCCTGGGGTCAACAAAGGACAGGAAAAGAGCCAACAATTACTTAAATAAACAGTATTCAGAGAAACAACAACAAAAAATATATATAAAAATACATGCCTGTACAAACTGAGTTACATATGAGGGAAGCAATGGTTTAAAGCAACCCAGTGTTCATTCTGCTGAAGTTCAATACTGTTAGGAAAAGGAAATCAAAACCAAATGCAATTCTAAGGGTACCTATCCTCAGAAGAACATTTTTTCCCCCCCCTTCTTCTTACCTCATAATAATACTCTGCTTTTATATAAACCTTTTCATTGCAAGAGCAGTAATGACTGCAGGGTGGACATTTCCTGGGGATTAGTGACTAGCTGGAGGCTAACAATGTTCTGCTGAACCTCCAACCAACAGATCCTCTGGACTTGTCAGTGACTCTTCAAAAATAATCTCCAAACCTCAGCCACTACTGCTTACTAAGATTAGGAATAGAGGAGTGGTAGAATAATTATGATTTTGTACTGAATTTTTGCCTCAGAAAAATCTTGGCAGGAAAGAAAGTAGAGGGATGAATAGCGTCTTTAAGATGAATGCAAAAGATGCAACAGTTAGAGAGGGGAATTCAGTATTTGTTTACTAATGACTACTGCTTACTGTCAAAATGGCGAAAAGTCATCCTAGCAGTCGCTGTAGAGGTTTATGGCTTCTCAGAGGAATCACAGGGTAAGTGCAAGGGAGAACAGGCGAGGGAAATTGCCCTGCCAGGAGAAAATGCTTAGCCTCAATATCCAGAGTACCTACCTGCTGATATCAGAGATTACCTACATACAGGCCTGAGCATTCAAAGCGTGGGCTGCCCTCTGCTCCCCAGCAGTGACTCAGCTGGGAGAAGAAGCTGTCCTATGAGAACTTGTCTGCATGGTAACATTTGGTGTTCTTTAGCAGGAATTGGGGTGAAGGCAGGAGGTAGGAACTGTGACTCTGGGGAATCTGTGAGATTGGTGGGTCCAGTCCTTGCTGAGCTCCTGTCTAAAGAAGGACATGCAAGGCCGTGATGTTTGTTTTCTTTATTCCTTTGGACTGTACCTCCTATACTTCCCTCTGTGCTTTGGTGTTAGAGACCAGCCCCCTGCCCACAAGGTGGGTGAGGTGCTCTGAGACAACCCAACTGATATCATAGACCTAGAGTCTCCATTAAAGGAAGGAGCCCTAACTCTCTTGAATAGCTATTTCCAGAAACACAAAACCTATCAGAATACATGTCAGGATCAGCTGAGCCACTCAATTCTATCTAATCTGCTTCTTCCTAACTGTAATCTTTTTTTTTTTTTTTTTTTTTTTTTTAGGAAATGTGAGTTCAAATGGGTAAGACGCTTAAGGACAAGTGAAAAGAAGTACACTTGTATTTCCAGTTTGCTACGGTGCCACTTTGTTGTACATTGTGAAGCTCTGTGGATGAAATTTGTATCTTGCAAATCAGTAAAAAGCTTTAAGTCCTTAGCATTGGAATCCTCGAAATAAGACTTCACTGGCACACTGGTTTATTTTGTCTGTATATGCAGAGGCTGTCTTTGACATATTAGAAAATCCCAGTGCACTCTGAATCAACATCAAAAGGCCCAAGAAAAGGTCTCGTTGACTCTAGTCTGTGGAATGACTACTTTTGTTTTAAATTAAAAACAAAACAAAACACACCTAGAAATAAAAGAATGAAGCAGTGGAACTGATTAGAATACTTCAACTAGGTAGAAAGGATATATGTATACATTCACATGTACATGTACATACACATATACATACATATATATATGCATGCAGATATGCCCACATGCACCACACACATTATCATATTTGATCTCTCCCCTAACATAATTTTTTAATTAATAAAATTGACTTGCCCTCTTCCAATATTTTTAAGAACTCTTATCTCTAACAAAGTAATTCCCAAAGAAGCTAGCAGCAGCAAGTATTTTCCCCAGGGCCACCTTCCTAGCATTCATTTTCCAAGAAGTGTTCTTTCACAACCAGGAGAAGGGGCTGGGATTTCTTGGTCATGGTTCTCACACTGCCCAGAAAAGAGAATGAGATTTGTGGTTAACTTCTTTGCTCCAATGTTGTCATATCCAAAAAGAGAATTGTTGGATTTAAATTTCTTGTGTTGTTGTGGATGCAATCCTGAACATCAGCACTTCAGTTATTGCCTCCAAAACAAAGTAGGAAATAGCAATGGTATCACTAGTATCAGGAACCACGTGGCAACCTCACAGAGACCCTAAACGGCCCTTCAGAGAGCACCCATTACTCCAAATACAGTATAATCAGCACTTAAGGTGCAATGGCTTGGGAAGAAAAGCATTGCATAATTAGGTGAGCATAAGTGGTGAGGTTCAGCAGTGAGTGGCAGTGAAAGCCTTTTGGACTGCGAGTTCTTTGAAAGTACTATTTATTTACATTGTTGATCTTGTGTGGTTGAATTTCAGTGTTATTGTCACAGAAGAAGTACTGGATTATAGAGTGTCACAGGTTGGCTGAACAAGAGAGGAGAGTTAGCAGGTGATCTGAAGGACAAGAAAGGCTTCTGCGGTAGAGTAATGAAAATTAATTTAGTCACATTGGGAAGGTTGCTCAGAACTAAACTTCTTTTTATGAGGATCAGCCTAAAAGGTGTGCCAACAACTAGCCAAATATTAATCTTATTTAAATGACTCATTCAACAATAGCACCTAGAGTCACCAGTGAAGGATCAGGTTCACATTATACTGGTATTAACGCACAATAAAGGCGTAGGGTGGGATTGAAATGACCTCTTCCAGCACCTATTACAAGAGCCAAACGAGACTGAGGAACAAATCTACGAATTCAGAAACCCAGCTCCCCATTGCTGAGGAAGTACCTAGCACTACCTGGCTTTTGAACTCTGGTTCATGAAATACCCTGGGCACTTCAGATTCCTTCATTGCCACAGGAGCTGTGGGCAGGCAGTTGCCTCGAAGCCAAGCTCACACTTTTACCCTCCACCTGAGAACCAGAAGGGGCTGATCTCTGTGTGCCTGGACCTTGCTCAATGTGCCCCAAGAGTATAGAGGTCCTTACAAAGGACGCTAGCTGTCATGGAGCATGTGGCTGTTTACCTCAGTCAGCACACAAATGTGGGCAAAAAAGGTGAGCAGAGAGGGAAGAATCCAGAAACAGGAATCAAGTCAAATGACTTCTGTGAAGTTCAGATCGCAGGTTCTGAAGAACAAATACGTGCTGAAAATCGCCTGCTGGGGACAGTTTGGCAGTAGTCTGTGACTATACCATTGCCATGAAAGCTCAGAAATGAAAGAGTTTTGCATAATGAGTGCATTAGGCCTGTGTGGCTGCTGACCTTTCAGAACCTCACAAGCAAGGGAGGATTAGAGGCTATTTTGGGTCACAGAGGGTCTTCAACTGCAAGGTATTTCCCATTTTTCTGTTCCTCTCTTTTTTTTTTTTTTTTCCCTTGATGCTTTGTGATCCTCAGCTGCTGTGCAGAGTGCCTGACACGACAGTGAGGTCAGCTTCAGCAGGTAAGATCAAAGTCAGGAGGCAAACGCAGCCTCACACTGTGCTCTCTGTCCAGCCTGTTGTTGTTAATGGAGGCACAATCCAGTGACTGGTGCAATTCTTGGCATATAACACATATCTTGTGGTACTAAAACCCTCCAGACCAATTGTTGCAGAAACACAGTGATGATCTCTGCTCCTGGCCATGGCCTGTCATCTTTTTGGTGATTTCAAGGAATAAAAAGGAAAAATGTGCATGTGTGGAGCATGCTGTGTTGTACTGTAGGTGGACGGGGTCAGGCTGCGTGTGCACAGCCCGAGTGGCGGTGTGTAGTGCACGCCTGGAGCAATGTGCACTTACAATTAGTTGAATTTCACTGTGTTGGAGATGGAAGCTGACAGGCCACCACACAAAACCTCCCCTCAGCCAGACTCATGCTGAGATCCAGAGCGGAAAGGGATTTTAAGTGAAAGGCTTTGAAGGTTTTAAATATGGAGGCAGTGAATTCATGCACTGTTTACCTTTGTGGGCCCAGCTTTGACTCTTTCATTTTGTTTTAATGAACTAGGTGGTCTCATGTAATTCCTAATTATTGCAGAACACCAGTCCTCTAAACCCTGTAGCTTACAAGGTACGAATATTCACTGTGACTCACATAAATTCTGTAGAGGTCACGATATTGTGGTATTTAGATAGAAACAGCTTGAAACAGGTATGTTGTGACACAACTGACTATCACAGGGGCTCACCAACTTCTGCAAAATCATGTGCTGGTGGCTCCACTGTGGTACTGAATTAAATGGACCAGAGGTCTGAGCCACTGTGAAAATTTCTCTGTTTCTGACTGAAAGGGGGTTCTTCTGTTTTCAGGCTATTCTTTACAGTCTTGATATAATCTCTGAAAAGAGTAATTTTTTTTTCAGATGAAGGCCTGAGTGCAATTCACCTCTGGATGAGGTTTCTACCTGCCCCTGAACACTTTGTTCTGATTTGTATTCTAGGAGATGAGGATATATAACATACACATACATTTTAGTTTGCCAACTGATGCTATATGAATCACTTTCTTCTTAATATAATTCCTTACCCTCCTGTGAATCACAGACTTTTTATTCCACAACATACTGTGGAAAAGGGCTCATCCCACAAGCTCTCCATCACTCCTTGCCCATGGCAGGACAGTCAGCCCAGCTCTTTATCCACAGCAGAAAAATTCATCTTGTACCTACCTTACTGGCAAAGCTCTGAGCAAAGTGAGCTTAACTTGGATTAAACACAGAAAGGATACGAGGGAGTATGAGACTCCAGCCAAAGCCCAGATAGTTTAGTAACACCCATCTCTCACTTGTTTTAAGTGCTTGTTCTTCACCCTCCTGCCTGATGACTGACTCAGGCCAAGGTGGGACCAGTACCTGTTAGAACATTGCCTGTTCCCACTCCCTTCCCAAAGATTTCAGCTAGTGGGAAGGCAACTGCACTCTTTTAGATTTTGGAGATACCATGAGTATTTGCACTCTCTTCTGACATGGAGCTACAAGGGAATTCAGTGTGCACAGACAGCTTTCCTAGCAGCCAATGTTCACTAGTATCCAGACTGAAGCTCTTAAAAGTTCCAATTCACTTTCTTTTAGTAGAAGGTACATGTGCTGATGAGGATCACTGCCACCCTTCCACAGGTTGTCTCTGGCTGTGGTCTGTCTGACAACTGACAGGGAATGACAGGAGCTCAGAAGTGCACTGCATGAGAGAGCATCTATTTTTATTGCCCCCACTTTGAAAACTGAGGTGTTTCTTTTCATAGCACTCTCTCTGTGAAGTAACAGGGATTCTTGATATAGGTGCTGGAAAGGACATTTGCATATATGTGAAAGAGGAGCATGTATGGCAAAGACTTAGTTGCACAAGACGTGACTTGCAAAACCAGCTTCCTCCTAATCTTTTTAGGCATCTTTTCTTCCTTGTCCCTACCCCACTCACCTATGTCCCATAGCTGGAATATCACACCATCTGCTTGTGAAGTACAAAGTTTGGAGCAGCTAACTCAGATGTCAGAAAACACACTTACAGCATGGATCCCTCCACCTTGAGGATGCTTGATGGGACCTCATTCTTTTATACTCTGTGCATCTTTGAAAGTGGAAATGGATACTCAGAGGTGGATTTCCCATTTTGCAAGGCTTCATTTCACAGCTTTGCCATCAGTTCTGACTCTTGCTGGAGATGATTTCCCTCTTGTCTGTAGCAGCAGGCACAGATTTACCTTGCAGAAAATATCTGCACAATTTGGGTAGGCTTTAGAGGACCTGTTGGTTCTCCCAGTTAGCTAGAATGTCCTGGCACAGATGGACTGTTCTCTTTGATCTCCCATGGCAAAGTCATCTTTCCCAGGGGATATCTGAGGAATCAGGGTGACCATAGCTTAAAGTGTAATTGAAAGCCCCCATCATAATATCCTTCTCATAATATGTTATCTCTTCACAATAGGGGAGGTATCAGCTGCTCAGAGTAACACTGATAAAATACATGATTAAAACTGTCCTCTCGAGGGCATTAGTTTTATTAACCTCTTGAAGTTCATCTTCTATTTTCTCCTTTATTATTCTAACATCCTTGATTCAGCTCACTTTCTCAGGTTCCCCCTCACATGAGCTTGCTCCATTAAAACTGAAATTCTCTGAAAATGTTATTAAAATCCTTTTGATATACCTGTGTGTGAGTGAACCACGATGTGTAGAAATTAAGTTTAGGTCTCCTTGCTCCTTTTTTGCTTGTGGAATTATACCTACAGACCCTCTCCACCAGGGACTGGTCCCTTTGGAGTCCCAGGCTTGCACAGAAACCCTCCCATGGGGCTTCCAACAAGCAGCTGTATCATCATCTCAGTTCTTGTGAGAAGTCTTTACCACTTCAGAGGACTCTCCCTTGCCCCTAAATCTTTTGTTGGTTTGAAGAGCAGATGTGGTGCAGGCAACATTCACCTGGAGGAGGAAGCAGCTGTATAAGAGGAGGAGGTGGTCCAGACCTACTCTTTTTAACATTCTTCAGCCTTTTAGCTGAGCTGGCCTCAAAAAAGTACTAATTACTGCCACTTGTAGCAATGGCCATGATGACGGGGAGAGCTGTCAGCTGGGAAGTGCACTGACACAACCAGTTCATTTCACATAGGTCAGCAAACAGCCATCAGATTAAAATGATTTTTGTTCACTATCGACCTGGGCTCGATTGGAACCAGTGACCCAGAGATGAAAGGCTCAGAAAGAAGGGTTTCTATTTTGTGTATGGTCACACATCACTTCTGTCTCCACCTCACTCATTTTCTTGTCCCAAATTCTTTCTTTTCAGTCTCTTTTTTTTTTTTTTTTCCTCCACCCCAAAAATTATAAATCCATCCTCCACTCTTTTAATTGCAATGCACCATATGGGGATCTGTTGAGGTTTTGTTAAGGCTTCAGTAATATATTAGTCATTCTTTCCTTTGTGTTACAAAAGATCTATCCTTCAAGAGGCAAATATTGATTTCAGCATTTCTGCAGCTTGTTTGGGGGGCAGTTTGTGAACTAAAGCAGAGCCTGGTTTGAAATCAACAATAATAGCATAATATCATTAACAATACCAGGAATGATACTACAGAGAATTCTTCATGCAAACAAATACAAGGAAAAGTTAAAGGAATGGGAAAGCAGATACACTAGTAGCCAAAATCTACTTCTAGGGGTAAAGTTATGTTCTCTTGGGTGTGAAACTTCTCTATTTTTAAAACATGGGTAACCCTTTAATTATATCTTGCCACCTTCTTCTCTCTCCTTTTCTTTTTCTTTTTTTTCTTTTCTCTTGACTACTGTTATGACATATAAACAAAGCTTTTTAAAATCTTTTCTTTTTTTTTTTATTTTTTTATTTTTTTAGGGGAAAAGGTAATGTTTTGGGAAATGAATATGCTTAAAAAAGTATTTTAGTGATAACATATTGTTCTCAACTACCTCTATTTATTTGAGAGAGCTTTCCTCTTACTTATGCTTACGTTTAAGTCCTACTCTAACAACAGGAGCTTGAACATTCTCCTGAGTTAGGATCTTTGTTGCTTATGAATTTCATGAGATGGTCACATACCTTGGCTTCTTTTTAGCACAAGGATATTTTTATTTCTTTCTATGCCAGAGACAAAACAAAAATGAAATAGATGGGACTCAAAAGAAAAAAAAACAAAACAGAGCTTATAAAAAGTAGACCAATAAACGTGGGACTCTGTAATGGCTCTCCTTCCTATGATCATGACATTAGCACACATTTTTTAAGGTTGGCAAAGAATATCTACATTAAAGTGCTACATTCTCTGTTCTCCTAAATGAATAGTGCAAATATGGTAGCTCACTACTTAAATCAATGTAATTTTCAGGCATTCAGAACAAGGCATTTTCCTAGGGACTGTACTCCTCTGTAAAATTCATTATCTGTGATAAACTATTCATTATAATTAAACCTGTAATCCATCCTCTAAAACACTGGTTATTATCATCCTTGCTACAGTTGAGCGGTATCATCATCATCCTCACTACCATCATTACCATATGAATCGCTGGTAATAACTGATTTTGTTGGGATAATTGCTTCTTTGTCATGTCTGCTGTTGCGTTTCCAGTACATGGGTGATGGCTGAAGATGAGGAATGGGCAGCAGGAGGAGTCAATCCTACAAACGTCCATGGAAACACTATATCTTAATTCCTTCAGATAGCCTTCAGATTTTTCTGAAGTTTGTATCAGTGACCAGATGGAACTGGCTTCAGGTACTTCACTTTCATGACTATCAGAAAGGTTTCCTAGCATCTGGATGAGCTCCTGACTTAGGTTTTTCACAGCAGATAAGAAAAGCTGACTATTCTCTTCTGTCTAGCAGCCTTTCATGTATTTGAAGATGCTCATCCTGCTGTCCCTCAGACTTTTCTTAATGTGACCACCCCAATCTATTCAGTCCTCTCTCTTCCTCTTTGGGTTCCCCCAATCTGCACAAACCTTGCTTCAGCGGTGATACTAAGATTTGCACAGCGTACCAGTGATGAGTTGAATTCAGGATGACTTCATGTGTCTTGCAGGCAAGACTCGAATTGATATGCTCCACCAGGGTATTTGGACTTTTCTTGACTGCATGGCATCGTTCTTGTTCAGCTCTAGGCTGCACCTTTATTTGAGAAGGGCTGCTATCCAACCAGTCTCATGCTGTATTTGCACAGTCCATTACTGCTGCAGTTCCAAGGGAGGGGAATTGCAAATCCTTATACATAGTGCCTTGAACATTTCTCTTAGGAATTTCATCCTGATTTATCCATCCTTTTGTTCAGTTTTTCAAATCAGTTCAAAAGCTACTCTGTCCCTTAACAAAATTGTCTGTCTTCAATATAAATTCAGTGATCTGTTTCTGAAAACTTGACAGAGCTAATGCTTGATCCATTTCAGATTATCAGTGAAAACTATCAGAAAGAGGGTGGATGAGACCTGCTTTCACAATGAATATGTCCACTCATGTAATACTGGGTGATATTCCATAGTAACACCTAACCACTTCCTTTCCCAAGCCCTTGGTGAGTCCCTTGTTTCCCAGCACTAAAATGAGCAAGATACCATGGCAGGGAAATTTTTATGAGCTTTCCCCAAAACAGTGAGACTCCTGGTTGTACAGGTTGCCCTCCTCTGTGTGCATTTAAAGAGAAATATTTTCTTTCTCTAACCAGTCAATGCTAAACTGATATGAAGCATGGAGATTTTTTCAGTGTCTAAGGTCTGAAATTTTTGACATTTTTTGGTTCGAGAGTACCCGTGCCCCGTTCAAATATTCTGACTGCTTCATCATCTCTTTTTCACTCATATACTGACATTACCTGCTGTAAAGACAATATATCTTTACATTTATAACATATACAATATATTTAATATTAGATTTATTTATGAAACAGATAACATACATTCTTATGTTTATACAAGCCAAATTAAGATAGCAGTGACATCATTCATTAGAAGAACACAGTAACTGTAGTCTGATATATTTCTGGCATGGGGCTGGCACATGTGGCTTTACCAGTTGTTTTTCTTATGAAGAACACCATTTTGTCCTTGAAAAACTGCTATTCTAAGTTATGCTGCCTCTTTCCCTGGAGAATTTGCTTCCAGCATTATTAGATTTTGACCTCTGCTTTTCTATACCTAGAAGAAACTCTAGAAACAGGATTGTCTTCTGATGAATTATACAGTATTATTTTTTATTCAGCCAATGGACTTTGTTTTTTATGCATCTCTCATGTACACAGACAGACTATACAGAGTAGGTTCCTGTATGGCACAATGGCTGTGTGGCACTTTACAGATACCTCACTCTTCTTGTTCATGGGGTAGCTGCACCCATGACAGCTCCAAACTGGAAGGTGTGGTTAAAGGGAGGCTGAGCCTGTGCTAAGAAGTCCTGCTGAGAGATGCAGGAGAAACTACCATGGATCCATACCACACTAATACTGCAGCATGGCTTCTAGAACAGTTTCCTTGGTTTTGACTAGGATGGAAAGAGTTTGTGCTTGCCTGGAGTGTGGGCAGAGCGAGCTTGTGTCAGCCTACAAAGTTTTTTGCAGCCAAACCCTAAGACAGTGATGCAGAGTCTAGGTATTTCTTTAATTTGTTCTGATTCATTTCAAAAACTCTGGCCCCTGGAGCTTTTCTGAAATACTGGCTAACCAGTTGTTTTCCAGCCTGTGTTTGAGCACGGTACACCAGCAGCAGTCCACTGAGCTGGTTTATGAAACAATCTTCCCTTCAGAGTATTTTGGCTTAAAGATGAATGTTTAGGGTACCTGGTGACTGACAGAAATGTAGATGGCTGTTAAAAGTCTTTGATCCAGAAAGTCTGGTAACTCCCACGCTGAGAAAATCTCCAGACTCTGGATCACTCGTTTCTTCTCCAACCAGTAGCTGGTTTGCAAGACCACAAAATCTGGTACTGTTCAACAGAGTGCTGATGGCTAAATAGAATGGGTCTACAAATAGGACTTGGTAGTGCTACAGAAATATGAACAACAGGAGATGCAGCACACATCATGACTAATGATAGAGTAGTTACAGCTTAAGAAAGTGTTTATTGCTGGATGTTGTGCAATTCTTTAAAGATGTTACACATATCAACAAAGTCTCTTTATTACTTTGTTTAGTTCTTTTGCTGGCTTATTTTTAGGCACAACTTCTGTCTACAAGATATTTCTGGGTAAACCAGGGATTGTATGGTATGTGGACCAAAACAAATTGTGTGAATGCTGGTAAATGAAAATTGCAGAGTTTTGTTCAGCTTTCTTGACTATCTGCT
The DNA here is from genome assembly GCF_964211825.1 of Aythya ferina. NCBI lineage: Eukaryota > Metazoa > Chordata > Aves > Anseriformes > Anatidae > Aythya > Aythya ferina. The sequence goes on from NC_140298.1 coordinate 43,722,104, forward strand.
GTGAAAGGAAGCTCACTGTCTCTGGCTGCAGTGTTGGGAATAAAAAAATGTGCACTAATAATAATAATAGTAATAATATAGTAGCAATAATACAATTTTTGCTCTTTCCTCATTGATTTGCAAGAATAGTTGGCTCTAGTGCTTTGTATAATACTATGTTGTGATGCAGTTATTGGCTATGAGAGGCATTACTTCTGGACAATGTGGTGACTTTTCTTAAAATCTAATAGTTTCCTCTTTCAGGGCAGTAGTTTTATTTAAAAGTTGGCATCCAGTGCGTGTACAGCATCTTAGCTCTTATGTTGTCTGATCTTTTTTTTGGGCATTATTTCTGTGAAGCTCAGACTCAGGGATTTGGCACCAGAGCCCAACATGTTTCTCCTCTCACTTATCTCCCACTGCTCCCACCAGTTAGACTGGAACAAGAAATAATGACATATATTCTAAGCAGGGGACAAAAGTGTCCTATAGTAGGACTGACAGGCCTTGTGCTCTGTCAGTCTTCTCATTGAGGGAAATATTTGACTTGCAACTGGGTATTGAAATGCTGTTTAGAAAAAAACATGTCTTTAAAATATATGGGTGAAAATGAGAAATATGTATGTATGTATGTATATACGTACAATATTTACTTATTTATTTGAGTTCTTACTTGAGAATAGAGGAGAATAATGCTATCGGAAACAACGTTTCTTCAGTGAGGAGTAAGAACTTCTACCTACTAGGTGACACAATATGCCTGGATTTCTCTTTCTGGTTAAGAAACTGTTAGCACCATGTGGACTCTCACGCTCGTTTCACAAAGAACTATTCAAGGAAGCAGATTTACTTGAGGGTGAGAAGGAGTGCCAGTAGCCTAAACCAGCTGTATGCCCTGTATCCCTCACATATTTTTTCATTCAGGAAGTTTCCAGTGTCCATCAGTCCAAGCAGGGCAGTGCCTCTGGCCAGCTTCCCAGCCATTGTTCAGGTGTGGTATGACTGCAGCTTACCAAGACAGTCCTGCTGGTGACCATAACCTACTATGTGCCACATGCACCTGTATAGCATGTACCTATGTACCATGGGAGTTCCTGAACAGGTTTTGATGGGTTTTGATGCCTTTTCTGCATTCTTCTGCCTCGTGAACTGGTCATGAGAACATGGTGGTGCAGCCTGCAGCTTTGTACAGCATCTGAACTTATTGATGTATCTCCTTTTTGTCTGGGAAAGAGGGCTTTTTGTCTGAGAAAGAGGACAACTCTACACAGAATGCCAAAGAGTTTATTTGTGATTTCTTAGATTTCTGTTAGGGAGTCTATCACAGTGTTGATATGCTAAAAATACATTTTTATATTTTCTTTGGATAGAAGTGCTATTTTGCTATAACTGTACACTTATGTTAAGAAGAAACAGAAGCATTGGCAAAATATTAAGAAGCATTGGCAAAATATCTAAAAGCAGCAGTCAGAAATAAGAAATCATAAAGAAAAAGATAAAATAGAGAACAAAGGATATAATAAGTCATAAAGTGCAGAAAATTGGTAGGGGAAGTCTAAAGTTGGGAAAATCTGAAGTTGCTGAAGACAATAAAAAGGAATTCTTCAACTACAGTAAGAACAAAAGAAATCCTAATGGTGGGATATAAACATTAACAGCTTGAGATTACAAAGTAGAATTCCCATAATATGGGAAAATAGGTTCTCCATAGCTATTTCTGTTCATTTCTTGATGTATTTTTATTTTATGATGTCCATGGAAGCTCCTTTCATATACTGGGTTACTGTAAGGAAAGCAAGGTGAAGACTTCTAATGATAATGATTTATAAACCATCAGGGCTCAGCAACCTATATCTAGGAGTTCAGAAATCATTGGATGAAGAAATCTTCAGCCTGTTGATGCTCATTTTCAATTAATTGCAGAGTATTGATGTCATGTAGGATTACCCAAGTAACGATGCACAATTAACCTACTATTTCTGTGTGTGTGCGGCAATAATACTTAGACTGGTATAGATTTTAATTAATAAAGGATTAAGAGATGGAAATGTCTTTGGATTCGCAATACCAAAGAAAGTGGATATTGTTAACTACTTGTCAACTACTTCAGTGAAATTCCAAGTTTGACTTTTCAATGTAACTGCAGAGATACAATACATTTCACAGAGCCTTCATGCTATGGAAGATGTTCCATGGAACAAATGTAAAGTTTAGGCTAATGTTCTTTAAAATATCACTAGACCATATGATAAACAGAGTAATAGATACTGGCCTGTGTTGAAGAAAAGTTGTTCCTGGGTAATTCAAGATTATGTTTGACAGCAGCCACATGCAAGCCTCATCCTGCTCATCTTGGAGTCAAAGAAAAAAAAGTGTCCTGCTAAATACACATATTCATACAAAGGTTAGTAGAATGGCTAAAGGCAGAGCAATCATATGGAACAATATGATCATGGGTCAGGCAAATTGAAAGTTGTTGCCCTCCTAGGAGCAAAGAAAGTGGGCCACTGCTTGAGAAAGTGAGGCCACCTCCTGAACTATAGAAAATCTGGGGAAGATTGGAACTCACAGAAGATAAGCAGCCTGAGCTTGGCTATGGCAAAGAGTTCAAAGCAGACCTTGGGTGCCTGTGCAGGATTAGCAAGTAAGAATAGGCAACACTAGTGGAACACCAGAGAAAGGTCAAGAAAGTGGCTTCCAGTGAACACCCTAAGGGGTTCAACCTGTTTAAATTATTGAAAAGAAAAAAAAAATATCAACAACAAAATACAAAGAGACAAAGATGGCAAAGAAATCTACATACTTTCACAGGATGAAAATACCAGGTTCACAAAGGCTCTTTTACTCCACGAGAGCAAAGTTGAGCAAACCCAAACATTGAACCCACACAAATAAGAAACCAGGCACATGTTTTTGAAGAATGAAGGTCAACAACATACTGGCACAAACTGCTATCATGAAGTGATAGTTTTCCATTTTTTTGATTCCATCTCATTAGGATATGATAGGTGATCTGTTTTGATCAAGTACAGGTGATTAGGCTCAGTATCGGAATAACTGGGTGAAATATGACGGCATATGGCATGCAGAAAGTCAGAGCAGATGATGTAACAATCCCTGCGGTCTTTGACTCTGTGAAATTATGAAATCTGTCTGATCAAATTCAGTGCTAGCAAAGCACTGACCTCCAAATCCAGGCTTAGCCCAGGAGAGTCTTTAATGTCTTTGGACCCAGGCAGATAAACCAGCTGTTAGTGCAGGCTTCGCAAGTGGATCCTGGAAATTCATTGAACTCAGACAACTTGGGCAAGTTTATCATATCAACCAACTGGTGGGAGGCTGAAGAAGTGCTGGTAGGCAGCAGCAGATGGCTGCTGCTCAGCAGTGGCTGCATACAGAGGCAACAGCAGGGCCAGATCTAGCAACTGGGAAAATCCCTGGCAGCAGTCTCACTGATTTGAGTTGGCTTAGGGTGAGGCAGAACCAGGGTCCTGATGTTTCCGCTTACTTACAGAGGGACAATTCAAATCCAGAGGAAGTGGTACAAGGTTTATACTAGTTAATATAAATACGATATACCTGTTGAAAGCTCCTCTATGAGATGTCACACATACCAGGCTTTCAAATATTTAGCATGTTATAAACTCACAGATTTAAATGTCAGCTTTGCAGCTATCTATGAAACAGCTGCCAGTCTTTGACTACTAAAATAGTGGGGTCTGGTTTTGAGTCGAGTTGCTCTTGCCAGAACCTCCCAGGGACTCTCTCTCCTCCTCCATTTTTCATGCCACCAAAGTATTAAAACTAACCAAAGCTGTCTCCTTTATCAGGCTGTTTGTGTCTACACAGAAAAAAAGTGAATGAGTTGAAGGTAGGGCATCAGCCACTGTGTTGGATTTCCTGTCTTTTGTTGTCCGCCTGTGTTACAACACCCGGACATGATTTTCAGGCAGGAGTGGAGACTGGTATAGGTTTGTATTTATTAATGATTTTTAGTGTATGTGAGGGCTAGTCACTTTTGTGGACATTTGTTGTTGTTGTTGTTGTTGTTGTTGTTGTTGTTGTCCTTGCTGCCGCAAATACTTGCTCCTGGAGAAAAAAAAAGAATTAAACCAGGGGAGAAAAATAGATCTGCCTCTATCAATTGGCCTGTTCAGCAAAGAAGGAATAGATTTTACTCTAATCTGTACAATTAGCATAACAAGAGAAATGCTGGAGCAGTTGTTAATAACAGCAAAGAGGTTGTTTAAGTCAAGCATGTGTTTCAGCTCCACGGGCTGATTAATCTTGTCACCATTTTTTTTTTTTTGTTCAGAAAACTTTTCACTGGAGGCAGAGGGGAAGAGAGGGGGAGGGAAAAATAGCCAAAAAAAAAAAAAAAAAAAAAAAAAATCAGGCAGAATAGCCACGTCCCCGCCTTCAAACCTGTCTCTGTGTCTACCCTTACTTCTGCCTGGATTAGTCAACATAAAGCTGTTTTCGACAGCCAGGGCCCTCAATGGCGAGTTAAATTTAGACAGATTGTGAGGAGTGGAGAACATGGGCCTGAGAAAAGGGACCCGGCTCCCGCCCTGACCCCTCTTTGTTCCCCCGCCGTGGTCACCTGCCACCCTGCACAAAGGCCTGTGCCGCTGCCGCCGCCCTGACCCGGCCCGGCCCCATTGGCTGCCGCCATGGCTGTTGCTGGGGAAGGCCAGGGGAGGCCGGGGAGGGCCATGGAGGCTAAGGGAGGCCACGAAAGGCTAGGGGAGGCTGCGGAGGCCAGGGGAGGCCGGGGAATGACAGGAGGGCTGGAGGAGTGCATCCCAGCAATCCTGGGGCCCTGCCCACCCAACCATGTGGCACTGGTGATGGGATGGTAGGGCCAGCAAGAAGGAGGGCCGCCACATGTTGGCACCTCGCAGGCAATGGGGAAGATGGCGCTTAGGGCTGTGAGGCATGCAGAAGGATCTGCATTGGCACGCTGCTGCCAACACTGGGTGGCCATTCTCCCCTGGCGTGCCATCTCCCCCTCCAGTAACCCCTGACCTATCTACATAAATACCTCTCCTGCCTCTGATTCATATTATTTTAATCTGTTTTGCATGGTTGGAGCGGTGGCTGCTTTGCTAAATTAAAAACAAACAAACAGTGGGTGAGTGAAAGCAGCCTCTGGCACACGCGTGTTATCAAAACCTACCTGCACACAGCAGACTGTTTTTTTCTAGTTTGCAAAAGGATTTGCTGACAATAAAATTGGAGAGAGGAAAAGAGACAACAGATCTTAGGCTAAATACCATGCTTACCCAAATATCTGTAATAAAGGAATTTTGTCCATACATGTTTCTCCCACTGAAACAAACAGAGTAAAAAAAAAATCTGCCTCTGTGCAACATTTTCTGGTTCAGGAAAACATTTATACACATGCTTTTCTGTAGACTTGCCAGTACTCCTTTTCATTCAGTGAAGGTACTGGCATGCCTGAAGTTAATTCTGTTTTATAACACTCATGAAGCCCATGCCGATGTCATTGTGCACCTCTTGCAGAGCATAGTATTCAGCCAGACTGTATCAGAGAGAGGAGATAGTCAAAACAAGGAGAAATGAAGTCCTTATTATTGGCCTGAAATTGAAAAAAAAATATAAGGCTTATAGAAGCAATTGTATACCATAGGAGTGTAAATTGCTTTATATTGAAAGCAGTGCATTTGTACCTCCTTAACACCACAGTTGGGGGTTGGTTTCCTCTTCTACTGTATTTTAATGAAATTCTCATCAAGTGGATAGTGCCCTTCATAGTAGGTTTTACTTTGTTTTAGTGTGTTGCAGGACATAACAAACAGACAGCTCTTCCTGGAAAGCAAACTGTCTATAAAGGATTCTGTGTCCTGATGGAAATAGCACAGGTTGCAGTGGTGCCCCAGGGAACTACCACCTCAGGCATGGTAGGTAAGCAGTTGAGCTTACGCAGCCAACTGGAGAGGAATCTGTAGCTTGAAACCTGTAGTTTAGAGCATTTGTATATTGTGGCCTCAGTCTGATTCTTTTACAAGACATGTTATCTGGCTGCTTTGATAATTTGATAATTTTATTATTTTCCACCAATGGATATTAAGTGTTTCATAAAGCTGGGTCACACATTGTACCTGTGGATTCCTTCACATGCATATGCTATCTTCCTTTTTTTTTTTTTTTTTAGTTGTGACTTTCTCCATGCAAATCTGTGTATGCAGATTTTGTAGCTGTCCTGTAGACCAGCTGCTTAAAGGTCTAGCTGTAGGCACAGTCTTTGCTTCCTGAAGTTCATCCTCCCTTGGCGATAGAAAAACTTCAACTGAGTCAACCAGCCATGGTTTACCTTCTATCTGCTGACTCTGGAAAGAGAATTTCAGGATGCAGAGAGAAACTCAATCTTTGATTCAGAAAAGTGTCTTTAATGGTCCTACTGAGCAGCAGCTCATCAGATTTATCTGACATAATACCTGGCTTATCCTGTCAAATGCCTTATTCTCCCTAGCTGTGTGCGGAGAGAATAGAATGTAAACCTGTTCCAGATCACACTTCCTCATTTAAATTGATAACAACACTGAAAATTGACTTTAAATAGCTAGTAAAGATGTGAAAGCATGATAAACTGGTGCCAAATAGGGAGGTATGTCTGTACAGTACTTGTTCATTTTGATCACTCCATACTGGTACTGCAGTCAGCATTATTAGAGCAGCCACTGTGCAGGAGAGAGTTATGTCCCTGCCTTCATTGACTTACTGGCCTCTTGGTCCTGCTCTGCTCTGTGGCAGGTCAGATGATCTGGTCCCTCATCTTTGCTTATTTAATGGGGATGTTGTGCCATATTGCAAAGTTGCCCCTAGTTCCCTTTGTGAGGAAGCGGAAAGGGTAAAAACACAGTTGAAAGGATACAAGGCCATGGCAAAATAGGAATCACAGTGATAGATAGATAGATAGATAGATAGATAGATAGATAGATAGATAGATAGATAGAAAGATAGAAAGAAAGAAAGAAAGAAAGAAAGAAAGAAAGAAAGAAAGAAAGAAAGAAAGAAAGAAAGAAAGAAAGAAAGAAAGAAAATAATGCAATTTTCCCCTTCCTTGGAAGCCCTTCTCCCTGGAAAATATAATATAGATGATACAAAATACAACACAAATGAGGCTAACAGGGGAATAGTAGACAAATGTTGTCTTTTAAATGGTATGCCAATAGTTACTCTGTCATTACGTGCTGTATTGCACTTTCTGACAGTACATCATTGAAAATCAGAAGTGGATGGAAGGAGAGGTGAGGATTTTTGAGGAACTTCATTTGAAAAGCTATCTTCACAAGTTCAGTGTTTCTTTTTTTCTGTTTCTTCAGAGTTTCAGTCTGGTCTAAGACAGATCCTTTTCAAGGTATTTCAAAAATCAGCTAATTGTTGTTGCTTCTAGTGTCATCTATCTTGCTTATGTTAAATCTTACATAAGAAGGAGTTATGGTTCAATACATAATAAATAGTCCTAAAATAATGAAACGTTTAAAAAAAAAAAAAGAGAGATAAAAGAAGTATAAATGCATTTGGGTGATAAAACACCACATACATCCTACATATTTTAGGGAAATATATTTGAAATTCTGTTATAGGTACAGAAATTATCATAAATACAGCTGTAAGTGATTACTATATTATTTGAAAGGCTATACTGCTACAAATGATCTGGGGGAAAAGGGAGGGGCACGTACGTGTAAGAGATGTGGTGTCTTATTTTAATCGTACCAATTCTCTATGAGAACATTTCTGTGAACAGAAATGGCTTAAACGATCCAACTGCTAGGGACCTGGTCATCTTTTGAGCAGTTTTTGGTCAGAAGGTACGTCAGGGCAATAACTTTGCAGAACTGTAAACATGGTTTTACTAGTAACATCTGTTGCGCTTTCTCTCTCTGTGCCCCATAGTGGGCTATTCTGAGCTGACACCAAGGATATTGTCGTGAGTTAAAAGTAGCTCTCTGGAGACTGGACTGCTCTGTGCTTCCAAGTCTCTTACTCTAAAAGTTCCCAGGAGAAGCGCTTGACACACTAGCTGTTTGACAGAAGGACAAGGCAAGATGACAGCTTGGGACGCCTATGTCCATCAGAAGTCTCAGCCTGTATCCCCCTAGCAGAGGGTATTTAAAGATCAGACACATAAATAATAGCATTCACACACATTTGGTTACAATGCTTAATAGCCGTATCAGGAATCAGGAGAAAAAACAATGCATCCTTTATAGCATTTTAAAGGAATTAAAACTGCTAGTTAGGACATTTTTTGCTTTTGCCTTTTTGTTTGTTTGTAAACCTCCAATTTACTTAGCGCTAAACTGTCATTATTCTAAAAGCAATAAAAGCAACAACAACAACAACAACAACAACAAAAGTGTTTCACTTTCCCATCCATTGTAAGCCCTGAAGGTTTTCCTTCCAAAAATGGTCCAGGCTGCTTCTTTTTATTGTAATGGTTTGATGCATAGGAAAAGGGTTAACTGCATAACTCAATCACACAATATCTTAGATTACAGATAGCCTGCAAGAAAAGGTTTTGCAGCGTGGTAATAACTACCACTGCATCGTGGGAACAGGCTGTGGCAGACAATGATGGAATTGACAATGGTGCATACAAAGGCCACCTTTGGGAGAAACCATATCTCACAGCATGCTGGGAAAAGTGAGAAATAGTAGCAGATGCTGTCAGGACTATAAGCAACAGATGCCTCCTGGCCAGCGTTCAGCCAGTACTACCAAATCACACCATTCATAAGCAGGGAACATTTTTTTTTCTCCTTCTCTTTGTAGGAGGGAGGTAGCAAATACAAATATTGCGGAGGAATTAAAAACAGCAGATGGTGGCAGCAGGATTTGATGAGATCAGGGTCAGGTATGGGTATACATTTGGTAGTGGCATTAATCATCCTTTCCCTTTGGGAACTGAAAGTTCAGGCCACTAACACAGCATTAAATTGACCACCTTCAGGTTATGTTTTACTTACCCAGTCACCCTCAATACCCCCTTGTCATCCTCCCCCCACTTCAACAGCATGGCCACATAGCTCTCTCGCGTGAGGCTCTGGTAGATTTAAGAGAGTTTAAACGAACATATGTTCAATATTTGGTTAATTCAATTTGTGCTTAAATCATTAATAAGCCAGCCAATCCTGAACAGGAAACGTTAAAAGCCTCCTATTAAACTGACTGCATTATCTCTCTGGCTCTTGTGCCAAGCTGGTTGTTTTCACCTACAAATGCTCTCTGTTTATTATCGGCTTGAATGTATTTGGTCACCTTTCATCTCCCATCTATTACTTAAGACCTTTAGCTTATAGTTCCAATCGGGAGAGCTCCAAAGCAAATGAGGAGGTAAATAACACATCTCCCCTGGAAAAAAAAAAACAAAAAACACAAAGTTGGAAAGTGTAAATGGGCTTTATTGCGTGTGTCGCTCAGTGCATTGGGTTCAATACAGTCAGATCATTACAGGAATGTGAATGAACAGTTCATTTCAGAAAGTGACACGGATTCCTTTTCAGAAGCTTGTTTCAGACTTTAGTTTTATTTCAAGAGTGGTTTGAACTCATTACAGGTCTCTGCAAGGACATGTCAAATCTCTGCGATCGTCTTTCAAAACCAAAACATATTTTCTCCTAGTCATTGCTCTATTATGAGATTGTTTAGTAAACAGGATGGTGATGAAGGTGTAATCATTCTTCTCCTAGGGCTGTGGTTTTGTTTGGCAATTAGGAGAACACAGTCCAGTAATTAGGTGATCTGCATTCTAGCATTGTCTCTGATGCTGATTTCCTCACCTTAGGAAGGTGATATTTTTTTCATTCCTCAGTTTTCTCTGTTGTTGAAATAGAGATTTTCATTGTACCTGCATCAAAGGAGTAGTGTGGATGCTTAAACAAATTATTCTCCACTTGCATAGTGAGCTTGTGGAGTCTTTGAAAAACATGCCCAGTAGGCGTGTTGTGCTAGATGCCAAAGCTTGATGGTTTGGTGGTTGTAATATGAAACTGACGCTTAAAATGTCAGTTCTGAAACTCAGGGTGCAGGAGAGGTGAGATATGACTTCCCTTAACTGAATTTTTTAATTGATGCTCAGGACCTGAGCATCTCAGGAGCGTTCTAGGAAGACCAGCATTGCCCCTGCACTCTGACTTTCCAGGCCAGTAGATCTTTTTGGCCACCCAAAATATTGATTTTCTAGAGACATGACAGAGAACCTGACAATGAGTTGTGGGTCAAATCAGGTCCTGCAATCCAACCATTAGATTCCAAGTGACGTGATGTTGTAGATATTTGCACTGTGCATGATGAACTTTTACATCCTCCTAAGAGGTTTTCCTTTTAACTCTTACTCTAAAGTTCATCCTAATTATCAGTGAGTGAGGATTTGGAGCATATTGTATCCATATGTTGGGGATAAACTGGAGATTAGAGAAGCACAAGCTAATTTATTAATCTGTCTGTTGCATAAATAGGCCAGGATGAGCAAGAATGAAGAAGATATTTTGTGGGTGGCAGAGGAAGAAAATATTTCCAGTCTCCTTTGCATAAGTTTTCCTTCTCTTAGATTGCTATCTTCAGCATCATCAGATTCATTTGCCTCAGGGTCTATGGCTTGATCTTTCTCCTACTAAAGCCAGTTGACTCATCACTACTGAAATGGTAAGAAGACTGGGCTTTCATTATTCAGGACACTCTTCTACTGTAATTATTTAACAGAAGTGGAATTTATGTGTCCAACAGGAGACTACATTGGCAATACATATTAATTCTTTTTTACATTTGCATACAGGATACATGAAAAAAAACCTTTGCTCAATTAAAAGTTTAAGATGAATGAAAGGGCTTGATTCTTCAGGCTAAGTTATTTCACAGAATTTTGAGCCATATGGGACAGCTAGATCCCTTAGTTTGGCCTCATCGTTATCATTTTTTTTTTTTTTTTTTCATTTTCCATGTTACCTCTCTTAACTCTATTTGCATATATGCTTGCCTAAAGCATAGCTTGTGCATGGCTAATGCATGTGTGTTTAGCTGACAAAACTCACAGCTTTGCAATACTCATAAATAAGATAAAGAAAAAGCAATAGACATCTGTATGGATAAGAATATTATCTACATTAATGCTATCTGCTCTCAAATTATGAATGATAAGGGTCTTCTGGGACATTAAGATTCAAGGTTTCTACAGTTAGAAAACTGAGGGCTTTATAAGGGATTTTATTATTCTTTTGAAGGCTCTGGCATTGGCCAGTGTATTTAGGATACTGGCAAAGTTTTGATGGATAAATATTTATTCTGTTACTGCTGTGATATCCTGCTCAACTGAGAAGGTATGGCAGACCTCTATTGGATCTTGTTGGGTGAAATATTTGTATCAAAATCTGGGCAAGCACTCAATTTACAGCTACCAGCAGCTAAATGCCCACAGATTAGCATAATCAAAGAGAAAGCTTTTATTGGATGGATGTGGTTCTTCTAACTGAAAGAAATCAAGCAACCATATTGGCTCTGACTTCTTTGAAGTCTTGAAGTGCACATGATTTTGATGTGCAAAGTGCCAGATTGAAGGTGAATTTTTTGTGGAGTCCAAGCCAGACCTTTATCTCCCAGATGTCTGGATAACAAACTAAATCGACCCCTGAACCAGACACTACAGAGCCCTGTAAACATGAATTTTAATGCTGCTATTTTGGAGTCCATGTTTAGTTATGGAGCCAGCTATTTAGTAATGGGAAAAAAAATCTGTGAAACTGGACAATCCTGACCCTTGAACTGAAATCTTGCAAGCAGGTTATAGATTTATTCTCCTGAAATACATTTTCTAGCAATAAAATGAAACACTTCAATATGTTGACTAAATGATCCTATTACATGTTACCCTTTGATATGCTAAGAAAGATGGTATGCATTAATTACATGCTACTTGACCCTTAAAAAGACTCATTCCAAGGACTGGCAGCAAAGAAACTTCCCAGCAGAGAAGGCAGAGCCGTGTCCAGAGCAGTGCAGGGAAGCTGAGTGTCAGCATGGATGTGGGCGAGGCAAGGCATGGGCACGCTCCAGACGGGTGTGGGAAGGCATCTTCGGCGTCTATGGAGCAACTTGCACTGCAGTGCTCTGTGATGCTGCCAGGGTATGATCCTGCCTGGTCCTGCAGACCTGCACATGTTGAGATATGGGCATAAAGAGTCAGCTCCTCAAAGATCTGGCCTGACATTAAGAATACTGACTGCCCTTTTAACTTACGTGGGGGCTATCCCAAGCCTTCAGCACCTCTGCAGATCAGGCCATTGACTGAAATTCTACCAGCTGGATGGAGCTCCAGCCTTCCACACCTGCCTCTGAGGATCAGCAAGACCCATTCTTTTCATTTCCAAATTGTAAAGAAGACAACTTGTTTGGGAACATATTTTTTATTACTAGCCCTTTGTACATGGTCAATGCAGTTGTCTTTCATTGCTCTTTCAACAAAGTTTGAGAGCTGTGATCACTGATGAAAGCAAAAAATAAAAAATAGATCTTTCAGACCTTAATCAGGCTCATGTATTTGTTTTCCTGCTAGACTTGGGATAAATCTTTTCACCCAATAGGAAGTTTTTTGTTTTAACTTTCTGTCTCAAGGAGCTAATAGTCAAACTTCTTCCATTGCCTGCAGGTTCAGCTGTCATTAGTCCTTTCTTCTGAAATGACTAATTTCCATCACTCCATGTCATCCCTGAATGGGAAAGTAATCAGCACCATTTAGAGGGAAAAACCACTTGAACTGCAGGATCCTTTTTTCTCTGTCGACTGATTGTGATTTCATATCTTTTATGTAAAGCAGACTTTCAGAGCTGTTACCTATTTAAGGAATTTTTCAATTAACATTTTTTTTCTTCAAGAGTGACCAGGGCCTTTCGATTCCACCACAAAGGCTTGGCTTACTTTTCATATAACACTGTGCTCAGCTCAGTTCCTTCATCCTGAAGGTCTTTTATTTGGCCGTGATAATTTAGTTTAAACCCTCACCAATCAATAGCTGATCAATGCACAGCAGGAGAGGATTTCTATTGAAAACCCATTACACTTCAAGGGACTAAAAATTTCTCATTTGAACAAAAAGTGCTTCAACCTTATTCAAAATCCGTCTAATTGGCTCTTGGTTAAAAACAAAAATAAGCCTAAAAGGGAAGAAAGTTCTGTATGAACATTAAGGAGAGGCTAAGGGTAAGGGCTGGTCCTGAAAGGTAATGAGAACCTTTAGCTTTTGAAGAACTCCGTCTTTCAGGACTTGAGAAGGTTGGCCTCTAATGTTAAAGTGCATTTTATGAAGAAGGTCATAGTTATTTGTAAATGTTTACATTAGCATTGGTTTTTCTTAAGCGTAAAATATATTATTTCCAAACAATACCTCATTCAAAATACGTAGTTTTTCTGCCTTCATGAAATGGGATAAAATCAAATCCCTAACAATGTGAATATTTATTTATCATTTAGCAATCTATTGGTTGTTGGTTCTCCTAACCAAGAATATAATCACAGGGTGTAAATACTGTAAACCTGTCCTCAGCACTAACCATAATATTCCTGCAGAACGATCCTCAGCTTTCGTATATGCTGTGAACCTGATCTGGTACTACTGACATCATGGGGAGCTTTGCCATTGATTTTTGTCTTATTGCTTCTCTGTTCAGCCAAGACAGCAGGACTGCACTGATATGGTCTCACTGCCACTTGTAGGGCTGTTTGCCAAACCACTCTCTGCACTCTCCTGTTTTGGGAGGTGCTGGCTGGATTCTGGTCTGACATCCCATGGTTTTGTCTTCATCTCTCTTCTGCTTCTCCCTTCTGCTGTTTCTCCCCACTGTCTCAAGCAGATGAAGTGAGAGAGAGCTGTCTTCTCCTCAGCTGTAAGTGCATGCACTCCTGGCAAGCCAAGTAGCTGTGTCTGTGACCCAGCTGCATGACTGCAGCCATACAGCAGCAGTGGCTACGTGGTTGCCTCAGAAGGAGCAGAAGCACCACGTGCACATCTGTACAGGTGGAGCCCCAAGGAAGCCTTCTGCCTGGGGAAGAAGTGAAAGTCACGAGCTTCTCAGGAGGGAGGAATTGTACTTTTCTGTGTGTTCTGCAAGGGGAAAGGAACACCTTAACTACCCAACCTCACCCCACCAAGCAGCAGATGCTCAGGTTCTGGGTTTCCTCTGTCCAACCAAATTAACCCAGAGCCCCCTGAGGGCTCTGGTATCTTCTTTAGCCACTCCTGGTGTAGATCTCCTGTGTCAGCGACCACACCAGTGACCAGAGCTGTCCTCCCAGCTCCCCTCCTGCCCAGCACCACCCCATCCTGCCATTGTTTGGCCTTTGCCCTGCTGCCTTGCAGGAAATCCATCCCTTTGCTAGACAGGGTCCCTGTGCCATTTAATTCCTCCTTAATCCCCGTGGGTGGGGATGGCACTCTGTTAGCCACACAGGCCTTTGTCCTAGCCACATGCACTGAGTCATCTTATTTTTTGTCCCATCCCACTTAGACATCAATGAATGAAAGAGCTTCCTGGGTGCCTATGGTTTAACATAGTGAGAGAATGCAAACACTGGCATTGACACCTGATTAATAACTCACATCCGTCCCTTGCAACACTGTTTCCTCATCAGTGGTTGTTTCAAACAGCAGAGGAAGAAAGCATGGCCATGTTGGAGCTGTTGGGTTCTTACATGAAGGTGAAGTTGAAAAGGTTATCCTCGGAGAGGTGTTTCTTATTCTTATGCTACCTATTTTTATTTTCAAATCTTTTTAAAAATGGTGAACACCCCAAATCCTTGTCAGAACAGTATGATTTTGCACATTTTTTTTTCTATTTTTTTTTTAATTGGAACAATATATATATTTTTAAAATTAAACACAGTAGATTTTCTTAGTGATAAATAACTAAATATGTTGTTATCAAAAATATTTAAAAACAGAAATTAAAAAAAAAACTTCAACCAAAAACTTTGTTAAAACTTTTGTAAATAAAAAGAATATCTAAAAAATACCCTAGGTAATCATGCAAAAATGTATTCACTGAAAATTCTGTAAAACAAAATTAGTTTTTGTTTGCACACCTTTTTAGTGAAATATTTTCCCTGAATCTTGGTCAGTTCTGCTGGAGAAGGGAAGGCAGACTGAATCTTAGAAACTAGGAATGGGAAGGAGCTTCTACCTCAGTTTGTTCTTCCTTTTGTGGAAGATCAAGGATTTTTCATCTTCCTACCACATCTTCCAACAGAATGCTTTGTTCTTCACCAGGACTTTTTCACATAATCAATTATTAATTTAATTTAAAAATTATTTAATTTAATTAAAAAAAATCTTATGATTGTTATCAATTTCACTCTGGCTAATCAAATACAAAATAAAGGAAGCAGAGCACTCTGAAGCATTAGAAATACTCCAGGAAGCTGAAAATATTTAGGTTGATTTTAATTTGGTTAATTCCAATTAGCTTTTCTCTCTATGAGATTTTTCACTTTGTTTGCGCATTGCAGACTGTGAAGCCAAGATCCCCCCTGCAGCAGCTCACCTAATGTTTTACTGGGGGACTACCCCTGCTAGAAGACTCTATTATAAATTAATGTTTGGAACAGAGTGAATGCAATGGCTCGTACATTTTCTATCTATTTGTAGAGGGTATTTTTTTTTCCTCACTGAAATCTGTGTAGGTGGCTGGAAACCCTTTTTAGGAGAACGAGCATGCAAGTGACTGTTAGAAATGAAGTGTGGTGCAGTGTGGTTTTGATGGAGAAACCCCAGCTCCTCGGCACGGCACAGTGCACTGCTGCTCCCCACAGACCTGGGCAGGTTTCTTGCCCTCCTGCTCCCTTCTCCTGCGTTGTTTGGGATTCGTCATGGTTGTCTTTCTCCAAAGCTGCCTCCCTGGGGATGGGGGGCTCTTGGCTGCCTTTGAGGGGTGACCCTCAAATGCTGGAGAGAGCCATCGTTGCTGTGAGAGAGCAGTCATGGCCATATCGTGCCTAGGCATCTCTACAAACCTTTCCAGGAATGGCTAGTTGAATGTGAACAAAAAAAGTCAGAAACTCCGGAAAGCCAGAAGAAGATCCTCTTACTCATTATGGACATGCTCCTTTGCCACTTCTCTAAGGGGAAGTTAGACAAGCTCTGGCCGTGCCTCAGAGCGGTGGCTGTGGTGAGGAGTTACTTGTAGGGAGGGCTTACAGGAACCAAGCCTCACTTCTGGTCCCAGTCGTACTGGTTTCACTCCAGGGCAATGCTACAGCAGGGCTTATCTGGGTTTAATTAACAATGGACAGCAAATATTTCTGCTGCTCTAAATTTGAGTGGAACATGGATCTACTCTCCCACTCCACCCCAAAATGTTGACAAGATTTTTTTTTTTTTTTTTTCCTGCTGGTGTGCAGCTCAAACCAGCTCCCCTGGTTTGGCCTGAGAGATGGACTTTGGCTGCTTGGTGTAGCATTAGTAGCTGAGTTTCCATCTCAGAAGCATTTTCTTGAAAAGCAGCCCTTAACCATTATCAGGCAAACATTAGGCAAAACGAGGAAGCACGGTAATCTCAGAAGGAATCCTGTTTTCAGACTTCCATATGTGCCTGCAGAGCATCTCAGAGGATATAGATCCAAATAATGGCTCTATAATAATAACAACAACAGGAATAAAAATAACATATAATGTCTACTTTTCAGTAATGTACACAGGAAATCACACTATAAAGCTAGCACTTGAGCAACTTTTGCAGGAAGTGAGACTTTGCAGGCTGTCATTTTGGTACTCTCTCTCTTCCATGCCACTTCCTCAGTCCTTAGCCAAAATTTATTTTGTAGGTAAATGTTTTGCTTTCTTCTACAGAAGAATGGGGTGCTGTCATTTCTGCCTTTCAGTTTTCAGCTTCAGCAGCAGCGTTGCAAAGCCACGGACATTTCTAGGAATGTATTCTTCCATATTGATGTAAAATGGTGACTGTCAGCTTTGTGCTTAGTTTTCTATACACGGGAAGGATTCCCAGGGGATTAGCCTAAAGATCTCCAATGACCTTTGAGAAGTAGATAAACAAGCATAAGGAAGAGCATTTATTTTGACAAGGCAAAGTTTTGGCACCTCTCCTCACACTCCCTAACCCCTTACACCAAGGGCTGACTTGAGCAGGCTCCTGGGACAAGGTGCTATTCACAGGGGTGAACTGAAAGCTTTCTTACTTTAGCCCCGAGGAGTTAAAATCCAAAAAGGTGCATTGTGCTAGCGGTCCTTTCATAACCCCTGCCTCTTCAATGATAGCCATTTCTACTTATTGAACCCTTTCTACTCCTTTTCTTCTCTGTTCCTCTCTCCTTCTTTTAAGGCTCCTTTGAGCGAGCGCTGTGCCTCTTATTTTTCTTTTCCTTTGCCTGCTTCCTCCCTCTTATTTATTTAAACCATTCCCTTGTTCTTCTGCTCTCGTTTTCTTACTGCCTCTAACCCCCCTCCCCAGTGTTATTCTCTGTTGTTTTTTTCTGTGTGGGTGTGAGCACATTCTCCTGCCTTATCAGCTCTCTGGCCCTTTCTCCGCAACATCTGAGTGGATGCTGGAATGATCTTTAGCCAGAATCTCCCTAGGGGTCTCAGTCCCAGGCTCCAGAGCTTCTGAAATGAGATGGAAAAAGAGAGACACCCTGGCAGCAGCTTGTCCCTAATGGCCAGATGGCCAGCACTCGCATTAATACAATATCAGGCATTGCTGTAGTTCTGCCTTGGAAACTGCTTGCCTGTGCTGGCATCTTCTCACACTCCTCTGACAGCCATGCCAGTCCCAGCACCCTCTTGGGAAAAGAAATGGAAATGACCACATAAATACTTTGAATTCAAGTCACTGTGCAACGAGAATTGTCTAATATTTTCATGCGTGAATGTTTACGTTATCCCCTCCCCCTGCAGGCTCCCCCTCCATCCCCCTCCACTTCCATTATACATTGTCCTTTCCTGTATGTTTTGCTGATATTGAATTCAGCTCCCTCGCAGCCTGGGACTGATGTTTTTGAATTTACCCTGGCTTTCATGTGTACATCCTTTCACACTGTGCTTTGTCGGGTGGGAGACCAGAAAGCAATTGCACATGTCAGGACTGGAAGGAGCCAACTATCTACAAAGGAACAATCGGTTGTTAATGTTTGGCTATGGTTAGATGGAGGAACAAGCAGGCAGTTGCTTTTCGTGTGTGTGTGTGACCTTGTAATACCGTGGGGCTTTGCTTTGTGTCATGCCATTCCCAGAAAAATACGGATGTGAAACAGAGCGTTTTGTGGCCGATGGCAGGATCAGAGGAGGCAGAGGTGGAAAAAAGCTGTCGAGCGCATCTTGCACTCACCACCGCTCTTCCTTCTCTCCCCAGGAGCACATTACTCAGCCCACCTCAGCTGCCAGAGCAGCCCCCTGGGCCTTGCTCATGCGAGTGGCTGACCCAAAATTGTGCTGAGCTGAGGGCTGTGGGGTCCTTCCTTCTGGCCCCGTGTGGGGAATAATGCCACTCCCCTCCAGCTGTGGTGAGCTCAGGCCTGGCCTGCTGTAGATGAGGGTGGGTTTGGTGTCAATTCGCTGTCCGAGCCGTGGTTGCTCGCCCAGCTGTACCTGCTGAGGTGCCTGCTTGTCTGTGTAGGGCAGGAGCCAGCCCTTGTGCCAGATGGGTTTCCTAAACCACAGGGCAGAGAGGTGAAGTGCGAGGCACATTTTTATTCTCCATGGAGTCCCTTGCTCTTGTTGCAGGGGGGCTGCCTAGGTGGACATCCCCTTGCTGGTGTGAACAGGGGCACCACCCAGTGCTGTGCCTGCAGCTTTGTTTGCTTTTTAATCTCTGCTCATCCCCGGCTCATCTGTCTCCCTTACAGCTCTCTAATCTTTCCTGGTTTTCTTTTACTTGGGGTAGAAAGGGCAGGGAGACTTAATCCTATACCGCTTCCTTTTTATTCGGTGCTTGTTTAAGATCTGACCCTGTTCCCATTGAAGTAAATTCCAAAACCCCCCTCAAGTTCAATGAAAACAAGACTAGGCCCTTAAAACACTATTATTATTAATTATGCTACGATGATGGTAATTACTACTGCTATGACTACTATGCCTAGTATAAGTACTACTAATATTGCTAGTATCACTATTATCAACTAGTATCAACCAATACTATGATTTATTACTAATTTTTTCTTGCTTTGGAGCACCTTGTAAAGGCTGAGAGCAATACGTGCAGTTTAAAGGATTTCCAATTTCTGGCTGTAAAGCCAGAAAGTGTTTCAGTGAGAACCTTTAGCCAGGAAATTACCTCTTCTGCTAAAACAGGCAACAGCATTTAGTTGAGTTTACATCTAGGAAGTGAACAATGTCTGGAGTGAAAAAAGACGGAGGCTGAAACAAATGGAGCTTGGCAGACCTGGCACAGCTTTGTGGAGATGTTCACGAGCTGTTTGGGCGGCTCAGATGTCGCGGGTTGAACCAGACAGGGCCACCTTTACACCCGGGGAGACACAGTGAGGGGGGAGAGCAGGTGGCCTGGCCCTTTATGCGCAGAGGGTTGGTAAATATTTGTCAGCAAACAGGGTTGGCATTAGTGCATGAGTCTGCGCGGGGCTTCATTAAACACAGTTTCTGCTTCAGGTCGTTAATTCGTTTTAATTGTGCGCCCACACTGGGGTTGGGAGGGATGCACGAGGGGGATGCCGGGAGGTGAGGGGATGCGGGGATGCCCCCTGCGCCCAGCCCACGTGTCCCTCGCCTCCCTCGTCCTCCCACCCGAGTGGTGGCGAATTTTGTGCAGGACGTTTCCTCTGGGATTAAATAATGCCTGGCTGGGGTTAATGGCACTTGGCTGCGCTTCATGTCAGCAGCTCCACCTAGCTGGTCATTAATCTGTGGCCTCAGGGGAAGCCCTGTACTTCAATTATCGTTGGATTAATGAGATTAGATCTCGCCTGTGCCACTCAACAGTTAATTTCCTCATTTGAATGTCGAAAATCGTGTGAGTGATAGGGAATAAAAAAATTATGCTATCCTATAAAAAATTTCTCCTCTCCTTTTCATAAGCAGTGCTGTGGGCCCTCATTTGGTCGAGGCAGCACTCCTGAGGAGACAGCAGGCACTAAGGGCACCAGTAAGTGCAGAAAGGTTAAGGCCTGCGTTAGAAGCCGAAATGAGCCTGGCCGTGGTTGTTAGAGCTAGAGCAAGAGGCCGACAGTGACTTCCACTTAACCACCAATCAATATTAATGGCCATGGGGGGAGCAGCAGCACAGCCTGGGCAGCGTGTGAAGCAGTTCTCATGTGCATTAGGACATAAGTACATGGTATGGGATCCTCCTGTGCTGGTCTAATCTGGTTACATTATCCAAGACAGCTAAATATATAGGTAATAAAAGCATATGCCAATATTATCATTAACTTGGACAGCTAATATACAACTTAATTTCCCTCTATAGTGGGAGATAACCTTGAAGCAAGTGGTATCATTTCTGTCTGTGGATTGCTGAGCCTGGATACCTTCTGTTCCTGGCTTTTCTCCAGGTATAAGGTACACTTAGTCTTAATCTCTAATGTTAACATATGTGCGCCTTTGCAAATACATGTGTGTATCCTGAAACTACTTGGATTGCTTTTCTCTCCATGCTGGCCTCTGCCTTCATATTTCACGTCTGACAACTAAAAGTGGTCTGGCTGCCCACTTTTCCCACTTGTGTGTGACCTCATGCTGAGGAGGGTGCTGCTTGTCCCCTTCCACACCTTGTCCCTCCTGTCCTCTGTCCTTTGCTGTCAGTGGGCAGGGGCAGGAGATGCTCCATGGACTCTGGAGTGCTACACAGTGCTGCAAGCTTGCCCTAAGCTTTGCCAAGATATATGAGGGAAGCTCACTGATTTCCTTAAACTTCTGAAACACAATATGTGCCTGATTATTTTTTTTTTTTCAAAAGCCTAACTAAAGACAGATATATCCCCATTACAAATCAAAACTAGCAGCTTCTGTCCAAAGACTGGATCATATTAAGTATGAATCCACAGAGGAACAGGAGCGAGAAATTGAGACTCCTTCACTGTGTATGCGTTGAAAGGCAAAGACTGCAGGGTAGGGTTCCCTTTGGTGTTGTGCCTCCTCTTAGCCCTTGAAGCCTTCATCCCTAGTGGGGTGGTGACCACCCATGGGTGGAGGTGGATGAAGGGCACTGCCTCTTCTCGGCTGTTCCCCTTCCCCAAGGCACGGCCCAGACTGGTGGGGTCATGTGATTGAGTCCCATGGGACCAGCCATCAGAATGGGGGTTAGGGCAGCATAGCCCTGTTTATACCATCCTCAGCAGGGTGCTCAGAGATTTAAGAAACACTTGCATTTCCCCAGTTTTCCACTATCTTTTCTAAAAGGCTGCTGATGAACAAGCTGCTTTTGACACCAGTGGGGAAAAATGGTGTAGAGTTCACAGGGCCAGAGTAGTGAGGCTCTGTGCTCCCTCCTTTGTGCATGAGATGCTGAGATCCCAGGGCAGTGGAAAACTTGCTGGGGCTCTGCTCACAGAGGGAGGAATAAATGGACAGGAGGATGGGCTACTGACCCTTTTATTAATATGAAAGACATCAGTTAGAAAATAGCAGCAGGTAACCTGCAGGCATTACGGGGTCTCAGTTTTGGTGTTATCCATTATCCATACCTCTGATGATACCACTACTGGGGACTTGTATTCATTAGAGGAAGGTTTATTAAACACCTCAAAATAGTTACAGAGTGACTAATTTAGGCAATGCCAGTCATTGTCTGAATTACACCAAAAGCACACAGGTCTGTATCCCACATATATACATACGTAAAATGATTCTGTCTCCTGTAACCAGATGTCCCCATTATCCATGTAAAGGATAGAGGGCATCGTGAATTTTTCATGCAGAGTGATTTCCATTTAAGTGCTGATCTGGATAACATTGATCTGTAGTCCCCTGGTTGTGCTAGTATTCTTTCATAGACATGAACAGTTTTGATTCTTCCAAGGGGAAATATCTTTTTTTTTTTTTTTTGCCTCCACGTTGGCGTAATGAATGGGACACACACACAAATAAAGAAAGGTTGAATAGAGTAGGAAGCCTGAGTGTGACCTAACAAATAGAAGAGTTTTATAGAGAGCTTTTTAAAAAATGCAAAACATTGACCAGAAGTATCCTTTAGAAAAATGATACATTTGATTATTATAGTCGTAACAATGAGCTTTAGTTACAGGAGTGGTAAATTGAGTATCTCACTGGGGACAAGGCTGCAGATTAGACTTCAACTTGGAAATGATATACATTCACGTAAGCTGAATTTGATCCTGGCCTGACTTTGTAATGTGGTCATGGTGGTGGTGGGGGTAGGGAGAGCAAGAAGAAAAAGGGAGAGAGAAAGAGAGATTATAGGGTGTGCGGACCATATAATGCCTGTGTCTGAACCTGATCCACCTGAGGAACCAGCAGGATGATGCGGTGGGGCCCACCTTGTCCCATTTGACCTAAGATTCAAATAAAGGAACTGTTTGCAGCAAAAATTGTTCTCTAGTAGAGATCTGTTTTGTTATAATCCTCAAAGTCAGGTGAAGATGGACAAGCATCCACTGATATGTACTTCACCTGTGCATCCAAACTTGTATGGAAAGGTGACAAGACTCTGTGATGGAGAAGTGAGGAAAGCATTCTTCATCCCACATCAGTGTGCTGGCAGGTTGCAAATGGTGGGGCAGATCAGCTGAGGAACAACTGGGCTTTCAGCCTGCCCCAGCCCCCGATCTGCCCTGCAGATGGTGAGCTGCTCACTGCATTGAGCACCTGGGTGCTCAGCAGTGGAGGGCGAGCTCTCACCAGTGTCGTATGGCTAAAAACACGCCTCAGTAGGAGATGGTGCAATCTACACTTGCCCACTTATATTATCAGCTCTTTACCGTCTTGCTTGAAGATGGGCTTAGGAGAGCAAAAACAAGTAGTCAGCTTTCCCAGGCCATTCTTTCTGGGTAGAGATGACAAATACTCATCTTGCCTTATGACTGTGCCCCATATCCTGTGAGGCGAGGTGCTGCTGAGCAAGGGGGAACGGCATCGGTGAGAAGCTCCCCGCATTACCATCAGCCTCTCTCGGTTGTTAGTCACCATTCCCAGCACTGGCTGCCCCGTGTCCAAGCCGAGCACCTTCCCCAGCAACCAGTGCACGGCTCTGCCTGCCCTCCTGCCACAGCACAGCCAGGGTGGAGGGCTCTGTGGTGGGACTGAAGCCTGTAGCATCCTCCCGTAGAGAGAAGAGGGTGCAGCACATTTACTCTCTCGCTCTTTTGTACAAACGTCCCCTCAAATCAGCGGATTTGCTCACTTCCACAAATTTTTCACTTTTTCTTCCTGTGCTGAGAGCATTGCTCGACAGACCTTTTGGTGCCAGGTAGAGAGGGGGCCAGGCAGTAAGATGCCTCTGCCTCCTCCCCCACCCTCCTTTCTTTTTTTGGAAGCCACCAAATTTTGCGCAATCTGTTCAACCCATCTCCAGAGGTAAGAGACAGAAACAGTTGCCAGTTATCTGGGGCTCAATGATCAGTGGTATCAATGCAGTCCCTTCATTTGCCTCCTGGCTCTGGCTTCCTGATCGGTATGGCCGTTAGCAGAGACAATGCCAGCAGAGCAGATGCAGAACTACAAACCACTGAAGGATGAAAGGGAGAGAGAAAAGTCTGTTTATTGCAGCCAGCTCTTAAGGGGGGGGAAAAAATGACCCGAACTCCATCCAATTAAATTTTCTAATTAAACTGAGGACACACACATACTTCGCCTCTCTCGTTCCCTTTCTGTGTGCACCCCCATGCTTTCACAGCGCGGGTCCTGCTGCGGAGCTCATCCTAACAGTTCCTAGCAGAGCACACTGGAACAAAACAAGAGGAGTCTGGTCAGGCTGCAGAAATATTAGCAAGAGGTTTTTTTTTTTTAATGGGGAAACTTCGCCATCTCAGCAGTACCATTCAAGGGAAAAGCAACTGATGGGAAAATATAGAACAAGCAGGAAGGAAAAGAAGAAGCAGAAAGTGAAATGGGTCAAGCCCCCCTCCCTCCCCTTTTACTTACATAAAATTAAAAGAACCCTCTGGAAGATTTAAACATTCTCTGTGCTGATGCAGTATTCTGTTGCTTCTGAAGTAGGTATAAGTATGTGTGTGTCTGGAGAAATCCTGATGTGAGTAGCTGGAAGTCCTTGGCCACACGGGTGGCCCTCCACGCTCCCCACTTTGGTCCTGCCATCGGTTGGGGATGGCCGGGGTGATGCACTCTTGGAGCCAGGCTTTGATCTGGGGTAACTTTCTTTAAATAGGGCTTGGAGAAGCCCAGGTCTTGGCAGAGCATTGGTGACCGCTCTGTATGTCTCTTTTGAAACTGAAAAATGGTTGGGTGTGCCTCTTAACAAAGGGCAAAAGCACAAGATCTGAGAATTTAGAAAAATGAGAGCTATAGTGATACATTGGACAGTAAATGAATCCAAGCGAAGCATGAGACCCTCTGGTAGTTCAGTTGTGCTTTGAAACTGGCAAAAATTACCTTGAATTAGGACTTTAAAAAAATCATAGCCAAAACACAGTCTATGATCTCAGGCCTCGTTTGACAGCCTAATAAACAAGCATCTGTCAATATGAACATCCCATGAGTTACCACCATAAACATACAGCGTGCTGTTCAGAACGGCAATTTGGATTTTACCGGGTAACACAGAGACACCAAGAATAAATGAAAATCCAAATTAAAGTATTTCTAGCCCGCTGAGAATAGCAGAGACTGCGGCAAGGGTACTGAAACCAGCTCACAATAACACCCGAAGCTACAACTGAGGTAATCCCCTGGTCACCCCCAGCTCTTTCCTGTGGGATGTCCCAGGAGCTTGGAGAAGTCCTGTCCCTATGGGCGAGCTGGGGGACACTGAGGGTGGTGTCTGCAGGATGGGGCCGAAGCCTGGCAGGATGTCTGCACCACAGTTGGTGATGCCACTGTGATGGAAAGGATGACCTAATGTTTACAGAAGATTTGGGCTGGGATGAAGGTTAACTGGCATGAGTTCACACGAGTTGGAACAGGGAGCGATAGGTTACAGACAACATTCAGAGAGGTTAAATAGAGTTGTGTCAGTCCCACCAATTATGGTGTACAGGGAATTATTGCTAATGAATCACGCTCAGAAGATACCACTGGATGACAGGCTGCCTCTGTTACAGGGTAGCACCTATGGTGAAGAGCCATCTTGGGGTTGGTAATGGTGCTTGGGTGTTCATCCAGGGTGACGGATGAACCTTCAGGTGAGATAAAAGTTGGGCTGGGGATAATGCATCATGATCTCAGAAGGCAAGGTTAGTCCATGGTGGCCAGCCTTGACTCTTGCTTTTTTTCTCTGCCTCGGTCATTCCTTCTCACAGGCACTGTGGATGGGGCAGGGATCCAATACCCGCACAGTCCAGAACCACACAGAGCCTGGTCTGAGCACACTTTTCTTGGTAGCCGACCCAAGCGAGTGACTGTGGTGTTGCCATCTTTTGGTTCTGTTCCAGCAAACAGAGAGCTTGAGGTCAACAGTTCTCAGTTTGGTAATTTCTAAATTGAAATAGAGAAAAAGCTCCAGCTTGCAGGTTGTGGTCAGCTCTATATACAGGATTGACACAACAAAAAGTAAAACTGAGCAATCATCATCGGCAAGCCTTCATTACTGTGACTTCACACGGGTGACCAGGAGTGAAACTGATACCTACTCAGCCTGTGGTACACAAGTGTTTTCCACAAACACTGCCTGCTCGGTCTTTTCAGCTGCCATTCATATAATCTTTTACCTGATCATCTGTTCATGGGAAGCTGCAAATGATGTCTCTTGACCCTGCTTACAGCATTTTTCAGCCACTGGATATGAATATTTTTCAAGGGCTAAAGGTACTTCACAGCTCTCTGCTGGGAGAATTATGCTTCCACTCAGGAAGTAGCCTTGCAAAGGCTGCTGAGATCCTACCAAGACAAACTTTTTTGTAAGTCACCACATACTCTTGCAGCCCAAGATAAGAATTCTCCTGCAGTGCCCAGTTATGACAATCTGTGAGAAATGGTCTCAAATGAGAAAAGCAGCTGTTGCTGGCTGGTACCTGTGCAAAGAGTCAGATCAGAGGAGAAACTAACAGTTGACCCAGTTTTTAAACCAGAATCAATCTTGGGTGCCAAATCACTGTGTCTGAACATCCAAATGAGTGCACCGGTCCTTTAGTATCTATTGTATTTTAGTATCTGATCTAAAAGAAGCTTGAGGGAGGTGCTGCAGGCCACAGTGCTGAGCTTCACTCTCTGCATCTGAAAACTGGGCATTTCATCCCAGAAGTGCAGAAAGGGTCTCTGGTTGTTGCCTGCTCCAGTCTCAGAGCATCACTTGTGGCAAAAGTTTCCCTTGGGCAAAGCCTGAAGAAGAGAGCTGGGGCTCTCATTTTGCAGGGGATACAAAGTCTGTAAACTGTGCACAGGGCTAGGGGAAAGGGATGCAGGAGGAACCAGACAGTATGGGTAGTTGGGTAGTATGACCTCCTGCCCAGGGAGAGAACAGAAGCATCAGTGGTTAATGACAAAGACATTGAACAGCTGGCTGGTCTAGAAGGGGTTTTAACAGTTCGTGGGACACGATCAAGCCACCTCAGGCACCCCTTTAGTTCTGGAGTTTGAGTTGCTTATACTCCCAACTCAGCTGACTTTCCATACCCTACTTTGGTTAGTGGGGAAATAAGTGTCTAATTTCCTCTGTCCTGTGGACATGGCACAACTGCAACTTCAGGAGGGCTGCAGGAGAGCAGCAGCTCCTGGGGCATCCCTGGGCTTCCTGAGGACTTGGTCTGCTGCCAGGAAATGACAGGCCAAGGTGGGCATCTTATCCTGGGTGTGCATCAGACTCAAGCAAATAGTAAGGGGCTGTGCCACTGACTATTTTGTCAAACTGTGAGTTTTTCTTGACTAGATCTTAACTTTTTATTTTCTTTGCGTTAAGGCAGTATTTGTTACATTTGTACAGATCAAAAGTAGTAACTCACTCATGTACTTTCTGTGAAAAATCAGTACCAAACATTTTCAAAGGAAGAAAAATACTTCCCCATGTACCTTATTATATTTCAGACAATCTGAAAAGAAATTTTGCTTCCATAGATCTTTTACATCAGATTTCTCTGTGGAAAGTGGAATGTGCTGACGTAGACCTCACTTGTAGACCTTGGGAGAGGTCCAAGTGCCATATACTAGAAATCATTTCTTTTAGAGGTTTCCAGTCCAAAATGCAAAACAAAGCTGACGGCCCAGCCACAAACCACCCAGCAAACACACTGACATCTCCTGCTGCCAAGTCCCATGCAAGACCCAAATGCACAGGTAGCTCTGCAGGTGGCAGCATCCCTGTAGGAGGTGTGGGGGAGACACCTCTGGCTGGCAATGTGGCCCAGACTGGAGCACTAGCACTGATCCAGCACTGGTCAGCACTGGGGAGGGCCATGACTACTTTCCTCTGGAAATGCAGAGGTTCTTTCCAACCACTGATGCCAAGCTAATTGGCACCAGGTGTGAGGAAGGGTGAGATATGTGGTGGGGATGATGGAAGGGGTCAGAGTGGTCTCCTTGTGGTCCCACATTTCTAGGGCTGGCTCAGCAGGCTGTCAAGTGCTGTGACTTCCCCTATGTCACAAACAGAATGAAAATACAAGGTGGTGATCCTTCTGCCAGGTAGGAACTTTAAGGGATGGGATACAAACCCACATAAATGCAGACAGACTGCAGCTATCTTCATTTCCTCAAACACCTTCAAATTCAGTCAAGGATTCAAGTATTGAAAATCTGCCTTCTAGGCTCTAGCTTTGTTGGGTGCAAAACTGAGGGAGGATGTTGGTCTATTTACATCTTTTTTGTTGTTGTTGTTGCAACTTTTAAAACCCTTGAGGCCCATTAGATGTGATCTTCAAAGGTTCTGAAAGGAAATGAGATGTTGAGTTTCCACCTTAAGCTCCTTTGAAAGCTCCCACCTGGATTCATTTAAATGTTGCAAAAACACGTAAAACAATTCATTATAAAGGTGTCTTTTAGCTGCCAGGGTGGTGGTGGTGGTGAGAGGGGGGGTGGGTCAGTCTGAAATGTAGGAGAGAGAAGAACAACCAAAAGGAAGTAAACTTCTTGGAACATTTCAGATGGACTGTGCCTTGAGGAAATAAATGAAACATTTTCAGATGATACCTAGCCCTGCAATACCTTTCCCATGTCTTTGACTGAGGGTTCCCAGCAAAACCTCTTCCCTTGTGGCTTAGCGTGAATCTAAAGCAAAGCTGGTCAAAAGGTAATGCCATGTAGCTCTTTGGATTGATTTTTTTTTCTGATAAATGTGCTCCTGGTAGGAAGCTGAAGGGAGCCCTTTCAGAGTGGAGTGCAGGTAGTACAATACAGACGAGGCAGTTCCGGAAGAGGAAGACTGAAGACCTTGTAGGCTTCTTGGGCTTGAAGTCAAGCAATGGGAGATTCTGGTAGTGCAGGTTCTTGGAAAATCTCCATCTGTAAAATGTGCATTTTTTTTTCTTTTTTTTTTTTTTTTTTATTTTCTTTTCTTTCTTTTCTTTCTTTTTCATTTATGTGGATGAGGAGAATTTCACTCCAGTCACTGCTTCCCACCACACATTTATGCGATGGCTGGCATTGTGGGGTTTAGCTCCTAGGTAAAGACTCTTGGCAGTGGAAATGTGCAATAAAATAGTGACCAGCACTGTAAGTGGTGGAACCACACAGACCTGGATCCCTGCGGTGGTGTCTGGAGGCTGAGTCCCTGTTCGTATTCTTCAGTGTCTAATAAGGGCTAAGACACTCCACAAGGCAGGCTCTTTCTCTAGCAGGTCTTCCACAAAGCTTGTGAGAAGGTAATGTATAAAACACTCTTATCCCTCTGCTATTGAAATTGGCCTATGGATTCAAAAGTTGTTAAACAGAAAGTTGACATGACAGAAACAAGCAAAAGCAGAACTTTTGGTAACTTCAGGGTATCAGGTAACTTCAGATATCAGACGTGTGATGCAGGATAATATTTGTTTTTCCTGTAGCTGTTAATACCATACATTCACTTTGCAATGCTGTTCTTGTGACTATATCTTTTCTGCATGACCCATCAGCTGCAGACATGGTATCCACAAAGGTATTTGAAGAAGCAGAGCACGGAGACAAGAAAGGTGAAAAATCTTTTCACAGAGAGAGTTTCTCTCACATGCATGCCTGTGTCCCACACCACAGTGGAGATTACAAGTAAATAGGAGCTATTCATTTGCTAACCAGAGTTTGATCCGTCTCTGGATCCCAATTGGCAACTCAGCCTCACCAAGTCCCTGAAACACTGTTGGCATTGTTTACTCTATGTGGTACCAGGGAAAAGCTGGTGTTACTGTTATTTAGCACCAGTGCTCTCCAGGCTGCCAAAATCCTTGTGCCAAAAAAGAAAGGTCATTTGAACCCCAGTGTCTGACAAAACAAGCCCAAACTGTCTACTGTGGGAACACACTTTTTCTTGGCTGATCCCATTCTGCAGCCAGAATGGGTAACGGCAAGCTCTTCCCCTCCTGCTGTGTTTAGAGGTGAGTCCTAAAATCCCAATGAATCATTTTGTTTGTCCTGTGACGCCTTTTATTTTTGAACAGACACTCTGCCTTTTGTTAATGACAAAGAAATGGCTCCTTCCATCTCCAGTGAAGGAGTTCCTTTTGCAGGCAGCGCGTGCGTGCAGTGGCTGGTGGGGCAGCGGCAGGCTGGGCACTGGAGCTGCGCTGGCCTGGCTTGGCAAGCAGAAGGTGCTGGTTTCAAACTGCTCTCTTTTTCTCCAGAAGCCTAAATCAGTTTTATGCATTGCCGATGAGATGTTTATGTGCCACACAGTAGGAGTCACAGCCCACAGAAGTCTGCTCTGAACTAGCTGTGTGCCTCTCCTTCTAATTCTCTGAGCAGCAAGGCTGGGTTAAAGTGATTGATCACAGGGAATAAAGGTTAGACTTCTAAATCCATATTTTTTAGTGCCGAGCGCCTACAGCTCCCACTACTTAGAGATGACACAGCGACTCTGAGAAAAGAAAGCTTGTCTTAGGCAGCCACAGGATCACTTTGCTGTGGGCAGGAAGCTGTGGAGCTCACATTTTCCACCTTCCACGTATAAAATAATGTGTGACCACGCTCCCGATGGCAATCATACTTCAGGGGAGTAATCTGAGGCAATTCCTAAAGCTAGGAATTATTTCTTGGTGAGCAGCAAAGATCTTGTTGGGGGTGAATGCTGTGAACTAACAAGTATATGTGGCTGGGAAAAACCCTGCCTCACCTGGCAAGTCTTAAAGCATCATGGTGCTCCTTTGGTGTGGACAGTGTGCAAGTAGGGCTTCAGAGACAACACTCCCTGTGCATCTGAATGGTCTCTGAACTAGTGTCAGCTTGTCTTTTTCATTCGGTATCTAAATGGTGAAAGAGCCAATAACAACAATAAGAGGGCAAAGGTATTGGCCTGGTGTTTTAAACACAAGTTTGTTTTATCTCTATACTTTGGGTCTGCAGATATAAATCTAGGCAAAACCAATACTGCCTCCCACCATTCTGAAACTGATAAACTGAGCTGATTGCTATGCAGAAGTAGCTGATGCATGTAGTGTATGGTGCTTCTTATAAAAACAGGGGTTTACTTGGAAGGACACTGTACAAATTTCTTTTCCTGCTAATCAGGCGAGCTGCTGCATGCAATTTGACTTCAGCTCCTCAGCCTTCTTGATATGCAATGTACAATATTGTGCATGAATTTTAAAGCCTTCTGGGGTATCTGTGCTGTGTAAATGTAAATATGATCAATACTGTGCAAAGCAAAGGAACAGCACTGCAATTCTCTGTGACATGAACAGCTCCTGCTCTTTTTTTTTTTTTTTTGTACATCTTGTTCTTTATTCACAGATGCAAAAATAATCCCTCCTTCCTATCTTTGGTGGTGCTGGCAGGCTCTCTTCCAATGCCGTGTACGCTCATTTACATTTCTAGAAAAGTCTTTCCATGATAAAGAAAGTTCATAAGAAATAGTTGTGTGACCGTCAGGAGCATATCTCCTCATGGTAGTGCAGGCAGTGTTATCGGCCAATGACCAAAGTGTTGGGATAAGCCCAAGTGGCTTATTTGCAATGACATACAGCTGAGTATGGGCACGTTTTTGGTGACCTCAGAGGGGTCATGTAGGTTCCCCCCTTGCCTATAG
The DNA here is from genome assembly GCF_964211825.1 of Aythya ferina. Lineage (NCBI taxonomy): Eukaryota > Metazoa > Chordata > Aves > Anseriformes > Anatidae > Aythya > Aythya ferina. Next base: position 43,753,342 of record NC_140298.1, read on the forward strand.
ATGAAGGGCAATAAATATTCCCTTGCTTTGATATAGAACAAAACAGTAAATCATTCTGGTCAAAGTAGCAACAGATCCACACTGTGATGGATACTCACATGGAACGTATTCTGAAAGAATAGCTGAGCATAACTAAAAGGAAGCTCCCATTATGAAATATATGAAACAGCTTGGCTTCCTAGTTGTATTTCTTTCACAGATGACTTCAGTGAACAGAGATTTTGAAAAAGAGAACAAGGCTGAAGAAAACCTCGCCCTGTGTGCCTGGCTGTTCTCCGTAAATATTTTTGAAAAACAAAGATGCTTTCAGTGCATGGGGACAGAGAATAAAAGAACAAACAAGATGGTGCCCTGCATTTCAAAAGTGTCTCTTTGCAAATACTTCTGATCTACTGATGGCTAATATTCTCCAGCTCTGCCCTCCCTTCCAGGAGGAATGCAATAACACTAGTTAGGAAACGTACCTGCAGCTTACAAGCAAATGAGCATACCCAAGGCTATCAGCATAAAGACCTTTGTGAGTGAAGACTAGGTTGCAACCGTCAGTGGCTGCTCATACATGTACATAATTGCCAGGCCCTGGTGCCACACTTTCCATGCCTGTTGGGGAGTGTGTCATGTTCGAACTTGGCGTAGCTCCCAGAGCATCCCAGTTTTTGGTTTTGCTTTGCATGAACCTGGAGGAGATATTCCAGTGGGATGGGTGGCTTAGCAGATAATAAACTGGCCTTTAAGAGCTGGGAACATGGTGTGGGCTCAGCCTGAGGCCTCAAACAAAATGATGCCAAAAGTCTACACAACTCTCAGTATTCTTTGGACAAGATTTGTAAGCTGTGAATTTGTGTCTGATTTGCCTCTCCACAGGGTGACTATACTTTAGATGACAAAGCTAGCAAGGACATGGCATTGTATCAACCCTTGCTGCCTCCAGTGAGCATGACAGTCCTATGTCAGCTACAGCAGGAATAAGACTGTAGCCCACGATTTCACCAGGAGACAACATACACTGTGAATGCCAGGACAGTCTGAACAGTGTCCTTGGAAGATTAGAGCTCAAGGCTGTAGTCTAGCATCACTGGGGTATGTATTGTTAGAGGTATATCATCAGATGGATGATGAGACTGCTGGATCCCCATGCACACAGGACTGCTTCAGGACCACACTCCATTGCTGTGAATGGCAATGCTTCACCGTCTCAGAAAAGCTTTTTTAAACTTGTTGGCCCATTAGCCAACATTACAGTTCCTAACACAAACACACCATGTAAAGCCCCAGAGGATGAGTCCAGGTTAATGGAAGAGCTGACCCTGCTTGCCCTGTGCTCCACCTCTGGGCTGACGGGATGCACTTTACCTTTGGTGTGGAGATCACAGCTCAGTGGGCATGGTGCTGAGCTGGAGACAGCTCACACTGAGTGTTGTTCCTGTGAGCTCACCTACAAGACCTTCCTTCCTTTCTGGCAAAAACTGAGCTCTGTGTGTACTGAAAAAAATAGGCAAGACCCAACCCAGTTGATTATGTTTCATCGTCGGCGTGCATTGTTGTTACCCAGCTACATTCCATCAAAGGTCTGGCAAAAGAAAAAAAGTCAATCAAATGAAAGCTGTGGCATACATGAACCCCAAACCTCCTAGGTTCACTAGTTCATGAGAACATGAAAGTATCTCATAATGCAGATGGACATGTCCCTTCTCCTCCATGTCCTATGCCTCTGGGGAAGAAGAGAGGACAGGATGCCTCTCATAGGGGTGTCGGACTGAGGAGGTGATGGGCCCTGCCTCTGCTCAGGGACACCCTTTATACATTCCCAGCTCTCCTTTGGTCCTTTCCTGGAGGCTTTTCAGGACAGGTTAGTCTGTTTAAACCATCTTACAGCAACCTTTACAGAAACTCTCCCCTCTTCCTGGATGTCACTCTGTTCTTACGTGTCCATCCACTTACTTGTGACATAAAACATATGGGATTTGTACATGTACAGATCATCACAATCTGTCTCCATCTCTCAGTCCTCTAGATGTGACCAAATCTCACTTAGGTCATTCAGAGAAGCATGTCCATACTGAATATTTGTTAATCCTCCAAATAAACAGCATAGTGTTTCCATACTTCTCTGTCTGTATCTCCCTGGTCCTAATCAAAGTGAAAATCCTGTTAGGCAGGGACAATTCTTATCATCTTTGTACAACAGATAGCTCACTGGCTTTGTGGTTTGCAATTAGACACATCACCAGCAACACTAATTTTTTCATAAAGATGAATAATAGGATTTTCTATTATGCCATTCTCTTTCCTATAAATTGCTAACATGTTGTGTCTAATAGATGCACAATTTCTGGCTCAGGTCCATTTGATTTAGGCTTTCAGGAGAAGGATCCATTTAAACAAAAATGTGCCTATTAAGTATGAGTGCCTCGTCTTGCCCAGCAAATGAAAATTGAGTGGCACCGTCAAGCATTGACAAGTATGGTCCTGCAGACACTAATGATCCCATGTACTGCTCGTTTCCCTTCTGTGGCTGGGACTGGTATCACTGTGAAGTGCTGACACAGAGCACCCAACCGACCATGGCTTTGCTGAGTCAGGAGGAGAGACAGAAGAGAGCCCATGAGGCAGGTGACTCTGTAATTTGTTAGGTTGGTTAGGCTGCTGGGTTCATGTAATGTCTAGGTTGGCACTTCCACCTTACAGTCTCCGTTTCTGTGTCAGTTCATTTGGACTCTGATAGCTATCTTTTGTGTGCAAGCTCTGGGATCTTCACCTTTTTCATCTAAGCTTGGCTTCCTCTTTTATTGTTTGGGTTTGTTAACTGGCTGCTGTCATCCTTCTCAAGTCCCCCAAACCATTTTTCATTCCTTTTGGTATTTTTTTTTCCACAGGAAAGTCAGGAAGAAAGGCGTTTTCGGCAAGGCCTCCCTCCTTGCTGGGTTTTGTGCACTGACTTTAATCATTGCTTTGCCTGGAAAAGGGAAAGAGCTTTTCTTAGAATGTCCTACAGCGGCGTGCAAGGACTTCCCCCCTTCTCCCTTCCTACTCATTAAAGCTCAATTGTTGACTGTTCTGGGGTCCCTGTGGGTAAAGCTTGTTTGTAATGTCAATTACCTTGAGTTTATGAGTTAAGAGCTGGAACTGGAAAAAGGAATCCTTCATTTAGCTGTCACTGGCATACACTGCAGTTCACTCAGCCAAGAGGAAATGGGGATTAAGGGCCCAATCCTGCTCCCTCTGGACGTGGTAGCATGGCTCCCGGTGAGAACAATGGGAGCAGACCCCGGCCTCAGAGGAGAGGGTGGCCCTAGCGAGGGTGCTCCCCTGCTCCCCAAGTGAGTGATGGTAATTACTGCAGGAGCGTCTGTTTGGTGCACTTCCTTCAATTGTTCCCCAGACCTTATTTTTTTTTGGTGCTCAGAAAGGGTCATTTGTTTCACTGGATAGCAAAGCTTGTCTGGAATGACTTAATGTGTTCCTGAAGCACTTGAAAAGATGGGTGATCACAGTGGGGAGAGGCAGTGAGAGTGGCTGGACACAGGCTCTTTGCATGTTTTGGCCTGTCCTGGTTGGAATGATAAGGACGGTTTACAATGTTGGTGGCACAGGGCCACATTTTTCATGAGGTATAAAGCAGCTGTGACTCCACTGTCAGCCAGAGACCTATACTGGGATATCCTGAGACAGTGTTCAGGAGCTCTTGTAAAGGAATCAAGGTGGCTCACCTAGCCTCTAACCAGGCTTTCTGAAGGGAATTTGCTTCAATAAAATATCTCTTGTTGTATGACACCTTGGACAACTGGATCCAGCAGAGCTTGGGATGCCGTGGGAGGATGTCTTGGGCTCTCTGCCAAGCAAATACCTGACTCATGGTACAACTTGTAGGCTGGGCTGGATCTCTGTTGCTCTGAGGACATTTATTTGGTGTAATGTGGCCCTGCTAGGGGAGTGACAGGCTGCCAGAACATAATAGAGAGGTTCTGTCAGCAACCCAAAACTAATGAAGGCCCAACTTTGGCATTTTTCACCCCAAGTGCATTCCCTGTCACTGGAATGAACAGTTCTAATGAGAGGAGAAAAACAAAACAAAACAAAACCAACCCTTTCTATCACACCACAGTATGCCAATATGATCAAGTAGATTTCCAGCTTTGTGTGCAAAGCCTGGCTTGCAAAAACTTCTCTGCTGGTAACAGAGTTGGGAGTTCATGTTTGTTCTCCCACCATGTGAATCTTTTCGGAAATGTCTTCAAGAACACCTGAGATTTAAATGCTGCGAAAACCAGCAGCTCCACACTATGTCACATGTTCAAATAACAGCAGCCAAAAAGTGCAGAACCTTTTTGTCAACCCAGGGGACCCTCACATAATGACCCTCTTTTGCATTTCTTTTTGCTGACTATCTGAAGGCCTTAAGTTGCTGAGCAAGCATGAAACAACCCCCTGAACACCTCCAGTGAAGAATACTAGTTATTGCTTTTCTCTTTAGAGAAGAGGTGTCACAGAAAGTCACAGAAAGAAAATGAAATGTCCACAGTTGTGCTTTGGAGCTCTGATTTCAGTAGATTCTGATGGGAGATGAAACCTAAAGGGACTTCCATGTCTGAGTCTCATGGAAATTGTTGCTTTGGAAAAGTGGAATGATAACATTCCAGCTTAAATAGCCTCTCCCAGCTCCCTTGCCCTCAAACAGTAGCATCTTTCTCTTAAAATCCTCATGGCAGAAAGATGTGCTTTTCTGACCTTTGCATTGCCGTGAATATTCCTCATTTGTAGGAAGTCACTGATGATGCATAACCCGTATAACAACCTTAACCTTAATCAAAACTGAACATTTTAAGGATCTTTTTGAGAAACTCGGAAACGTCATGACATCAGCTGCTTTTTGTAATCAGACACGAGTGCCTCTTGAGGACTCAGTTCCTGTGGATTCCCAAAATTCAGTAGCTTCAGGTTTATGATTTCATTGAAAGGGTCATCTATTACATCAACAAAGACCCTGTAAGACGGCCTTGCTTTAAGGCAGGGAATACCTCACTGTGGTTGCACAGCTCTTAGGTTTCTCTAGTTCCAGGCAAGAAAACTTCCAACAAAAGGGTTCATGCTGAAAATGTATTTTGGAGGCATCTCCTTAATAACTAAATCCCAAGATTTGATTCCCACTCTGAACTTCTCTACCTTAAAGAAGTTTCCTGAACCTTCTGAATTTAATAAAGAAAACGTTAAAAGCTTCAGCTATTTTTCACCCACCACTCTTCACCTTTGCCTGCCTGTGGCAGTCTCCAAAAGCCAGTGCTATAGCACTGGAGCGAGTAGCAGTGGCCCAGCAGATTACCATGTGTCAGCTGATCTGTGGTAACCTCAGTAGCTGTTTGCTGTGAATGCTCTTGCTCTGCCCTAGATGTGAGGTAATGCTGTTTAGCTGAAAACTTGATGAAAGACGCTTAAACTGAAACAGATTAAAAATGCAGACATAGACAGTTACCGAGGTTTGGCTGACAACTAGTAACTCCTTATGCCCCATAAGGAGACTGTATGCCTGAAACCACGGGTTATTGCTCGCAAGACTTGTCCTGCTCATCGCAAAAGCATACAGGTTGTGGAGCCCAGACAGAACTTTTTAAAAGACTATAACCCCAGTTATACCAGTGTGCTGTGTGTTTCCTCCTGTGATCTCCAGCAGATGGTGAAAGAATTAATTGATCTGATCTTACCAAACGTGTTGACTACAGGGTGAGGTGTGTTTGTGTAAACATATGCTGATTGTGCACATTCTCATTTCCAGTGACACCAGCTAGCAATTTAGCTATGTAACTTTTCCACTAACACTATATTGAAAGTGACACAGGCAGGACAGAAAGCCTGTACTGTTCACTGAGGAAGAGAAGAAAAAAAAAAAAGCAACAAAGCTAGGCTGTAGTTTTTATGTACACCGGTTGCTCCCGGGTGAAACAATGACAGATATTTTTATCCAAGCAGGTCATATTTTGATGAGGTGCCATGGGGTCTAGAGTTCAGAGGACAAGAGCAGGAGTCACAAAGGCTCTTGCTGTGCTGTAGTCCCTCCTGAGCTATGGGCCTGCAGGGTGACCTTGGGTGTGACACTTGATCAGGCTGCTCAACCTTAGGCAAGAGGCAGCAAAACCTTCCCCTGCATGTCCTCATATTTTTTAAGCTTTTGAAGTGATGCTTCCCTTTCCCTAACAAAAGTATCTGTTGATAGGTTATTACATAATGAACAGTTAATACCCGATTTGCGGTGCATTACTAATGAATAATCAGCATTATTATAAGTGCTGTGAATTGTAAAGAGTTGCCAGGGAAAAAAAAAAAAAAAAAAAAAAAGATTAATAATGATGGGATGATGGGTTAGTTAGTGTGTTAAATGGAAGTGGATTTTGGGTGCTCTGTTGCCAGATTCTGCAATTTTGTCTTGGGACTTGCTCTCTCGATGCTTAGTGTTTCCCCACAGTGATATATATAGACAGGAAAATGCTTAATCATGACTTGTCAAGGTCTGTAAGATAAGATTTTTCTGAAGTATTACTGATCTTTTTTTTTTTTTTTTTTTTTTAAGATGTCAGTGCTTTCAAACTGGGAAAAGCAAGAAAGCAAGTGTGGTTAGAGGCTGTTAGCTCAGCCCAGAGGGAGGAAGCAATGTGGTGCCCACACAGAGGCACCCAGTGCAGTTCTTCACATGCCTCTAGCATTTAGCTCCCACTCCTGAGGGGTGCAGATCTCCCCTAGATGTCCTGGACACCTGAAGACATCTAAAATGGCACTGGACACCTATGGGTTGGATCTAGTGGCTGCATTTTAAGAGGTCTGGAAAAATCGCAGTACTGGTAAAATATGACACAAGTGTGTTTAACCCATTTGTTAGGCTGGTTAGCTATTGTGATGGTTCACTAGCTGCAGGCAATGCTCTAGTTGCCAGCGAACTGGACGATTGCCCAAACTGCCTGTAATGGCTGATGCTCCTTTGGAAGAGGAGAGAACTAAATTCCAGATAGCAATAGGACCCTCCTCAGAGGGTACCCTTGAAATCAAGGGGACCCTCCTTCCTGCCTGGTGAGACAGGAATAATTTGTGGCAGTAGGCCATGCTGCTCATTGGCATGGGGTTGCTGGTCTCAAGGCTTGCCATGGATAAACGTACTATATTTAAAGTGATCTGCCCTTTTGTATACCAATCCATTGGTGATAGTTAGAATTTGGTAGCCTAAGATAACTGCTCATTGCTGTGGCAAGCAAGATGAGATTTCATCTCTTTGTAGCATTTCCATATTTTACCTCCTTGCCCTTACTTACACAGCTTCTGGACACTTTTTTTTTTTTTTTTTTTTTTTTTTTTCCAGCAAGACTTTTGGTTAAACCAATCAACTTTCCTGTAGCTCTATTTGCCTCTTTTCTGAAACCTCTTAAGTGTTATCTTATAACCTTAGATAATGATCTTCTCACTCTTCCCTTTTCCTTCCCCTCAAGATTTTTGTATTTCTTATAATGTCTAATCTTAAGTTTAGTAAAGATGTTCTTAGAATAAAAATAAAAAAGTCTGTCAGGATGGACTGACCTGAACTGACTCACAAACTCTAGGAATTGGTGCATGATTCAAAAAGTGAGTCAAAATGCACTTTTTTTTGTTGTTGTTGTTTTAAAAAAAATCTGAAGAGTGTGCTGAGAGACTTGAATAGTATTTTCAGGCTGATAAAATTTTAGCTGAGTGGCTATCATCCTCCACTGAGTGACAGTGGAGGATGTTACACGTGTGCTGTGTTTGCAAGAGAGCAGTATGCCTCTCTGTCGTCTCTCTCCTGAAACATTCTCCTGCATGGAAGGGTGACGTGTGTTTGTGGAATGTGTGCAAGTGACTTCTTGTGGTTGCGAGGTCTCAGCATCATCTTCTGAGTCAGGAGAGCCCCTGGACAGAGGAAAACTTAGCACAAAGCTGTTCAGGGATTTTAAGTGCTGGCTTTTGTGGCCTTTGGTGCTTAGAGTAGTTATGTGCAGTTGTGAAAGGAGAGGGAAGTGGAGAGCTGGAACAGAGAAACTTTCACCATCTCTTTGGCAGTAGCAAGCAAATCTATCAGACAGTGACTGCAATGTCAAGGTGGTGCACAAGCCTTGTTGTATCAGGGGTCAGATCCTTCAGCCTAACCTGTCCTTCAGGGAGAGATAGGGCTGCTGGATCAGCCCTGCTCCCCAACAGAGCCCAGCTGTGTTTTGCAGTGGTTCTGGTTTTCATTGCCACTGTGAGCTCTCACCTCTTCTCCTCTCCATACTTCTGTTGTACTTGCTCACGTTTATCTCCTGGGGATCAAGATGTACTTGAACTTTAGAAATGAAAACGGAAATTTGAACAGGAAACATGGCAGATTGACATGTTCCTCATTATCACTGCTACATTTGTTGGACATATGTTTTAAAAATCAAAACACTGCATTATTCAAAGCCCTGGGGGTGGGGGCCAGGAGGGAGACCCGTCCATGCCCCACCCAGGGCTTTTATTCTTGAGGCTGATTCATCTGTAACGCCAACCCTAGCCAACACTGAAAGTACTTAGTTTCTCTTCAGAGATTTCCTGACTGAAATCCCAGTTCTTACTCAAACATGGTGTGAGCTTACTGTACAGGGAAAACACCATGGACTGGATTATGCCCTCTAGGAAAAAAAACAAAATCCCCAAATACAGGCTTGCTATATCTATCAGCTTTGGAAGAAGGGCACTGTATTCTGGAGCAATCTGATAGCCTGAAGTATAAGGTGGACCATTGCTAGGTTTACTGGTGTCAGGAAATCGAGACCAAACTGCTCTGCCCAAGAACACTGCATCCCTACTGAGTTTGTGCAACAAGTGTGCATTGCCCAACATGCATCGTGTTTCCTATGCAGTAGGTCTGACTGGTATGTGCCCCTAGAAGCTCTCACCTGTCTTATGTAGGAATGAAGAGACATAGACTTTTCTGGTCTCAGTGAATTGTGGAAGAGATTCTGTTATCATCTTGCAGCCATGTTCTTGACTACCTGTTAGCTGCAGAGATTTGTAATCAGTTTTTAAGGTGCTTTGCCTGCCACAAGTCAGGCAGTCAATGAAGAGGCCCATGTGAATGTGACTCCAAAGGACTACAACAAAGATGTATCCACTCCAGCATGGCCAAAGCTGTTGAAGAAGGTACATTCGGAGCTGAAGCACTAAAATCTTCTTGATGGCCCCAGGTTTGAGGAGTAAGTCTGTATTTAAAGCTGCTTTTAGGAGCCACAGTATGTTTATTTTGTACTTCCTGGATAGAAGTACATGGAAAAGGATTTAACTTTAAGCATATCACATTTTTGAAGAGTGGTCCTCTTTTCAAGAGTTGAAAAACAAGCAGCTGTTGGACACACATCACTCCCTGATTGATGTAAGTCAAGATGGTCTTTAAAGCAGGGTGGGTCTCTTGTGATCATGTGGGCATTGACCTTCAGAGAAAGTAGCAAGGCCTCTGGAAATGCTCACCCAACCCCACTTCTGCGGGTAGTTTTTAGGAGAAAGGTATTTGGTTACCAGAAGCTGTGAGAGAAGAGTTCATACATTTCTGATCCTTCATCTGTCCTGCTGGTAGAAGTTTGAGCTATACTTAAATAAATTAATCTTGTGCAGAGTCTCTGTGAGATAATACTTTCCAGTGAAAGGAGCTCCAAAACATGTAAAGGCAGATCACAAAATAAACACAGGATGTAGGTAGTTTTTCTACTTTTGTTAAACTTCTGTGGCCTGCCCCCTGTAAATCTGGCACCTTCAAATGTAATTACATCATAGCTAGGTCATTAAGGGCTGTATTGTGACAGGCTTTACAGGAGAACACGGTGTTGGCTGAGAAGGCTTAAATAATCCCTGTTTTCACATCTGTTGTTCAGCAGGAGGGAGCAGGTTGTCTTCCAATTGTAGTACAAGGCAAGGAACTGTGGAAGATGGCAAAATCAGAACTTTTTTTTTTTTCTTTTTTCTTTTTTTTTTTTGCATCAGCTGCAGAGGACTCCACTAAAGAAGATGTTTGAAAGCTGCATTTCAGCATGTTGCCTCCAGGGCTGGTGGTGCTTTTCCCATCACCATGTTACTGTTCACATGCAGACCTGACTGCCTGGTAGACCTGCTGGGGTCCTCGGACCAACTGTCTCTGCTGAGAGTGGGCAGCACTGGAAAATACAATTTTTACTCACTCTTGGCCGTGAACATCACCAAAAGATTTGCCTCTAAATTAGGCCTTAGTAATAGCTGGCATGAATATGGACTTGACTCTCATTGCTGAATTCCATGACTGAGCTGTGGAGAAGAGAGGCACACATTTTCCAGATGCTAATCAGTCTGGACTCTTATGTGAAAGCTGCCTGGAGAAGTTTGCTGGTATGATCAAACAGCTTCTGCTTTGGTCCCAGGTGTAGCTCTTAACCTTAATTTCATTAACCTTGTATCAATACAATGTGTATTTACAGTGTAATTTGGGGAAAGAAACCTTTGTTCCAGAGTAAAAATACTCAGAGGAGGATTATTCTGTTACAACTACAAGAATCAGAATCACAGAATCAGAGGATGGCTTGGTTTGGAAAGGACCTTAAAGATGATTCAGTTCCAACCCCCCTGCCATGAGCAGGGATGCCACCCACTAGATCACGTTGCTCAGGGCCTCATCTAACTTGGGCTTGAACACCTCTAGGGATGGGGCATCCACAACCTCTCCGGGCAATTTGTTTCAGTGCCTCAGCACCCTCTGATTGAAGAATTTCCTCCTAATATCTAACCTAAATCTCCTCTTTTTTATTTTAAAATCATTTCTCCTTGTCCTGTCAATATATGATTGAGTAAATAGTTGCTCTCCAGTTTTTTTAAGTCCTCTTCAAGTACTGAAAGGTTGCAATGGTCACCAAAGGTCACCTCAGAGCTTTCTCTTCTGTAGGCTGAACAGCCCCAGCTCTTTCAGCCTTTCTTCATAGGAGAGGTGCTCCAGCCCCTTGATCATATTGCCATAATTATGCAATCATCTGCTCTGCTCTGCTTTTAAAAAAAAAAAAAATCTCTAACATTTTCTTTATTGGGGACAGCCAATACTGACTTCAGGTGTGGTTTTCCTTCAGTCAGTCTATCTGCTGGGAGGACTGTAGAAACTCAGAAATTTCAGAAATCAATTTCTCAGGTTTTCTGTTTCCTACTTTATCTTTCTGGACTCCTTTTTATGCAGTTCATTTTTATAGGCAGTTTCAGGAAGGTTTCCAAAGGTAACAACTGGAGTCACCTAAAATAAGGGCTATATTGCAATTTCCAAATATTTCCATAAATAGATGCAGGGAGACGAGAAAAAGGAGATGCCCAGAGCGGCTGTCTCTGCGCTGGCTTTTTCTCAGCTCAGCATTATTGAGCACATCGTCACCAACAGTACTCAGTAAATTTTTTTTTTTTTTTAAATTTTAAGTGAGGTATGCTGACTAAAAGTTGAAGGTATTGCCTTGAAGAGCAAAGTATTTATTTCTTCTCACCATACGTTCCAGTAAAATGATGATATGCAAATTCCTCTTTGGAATTTTCTACATATCCTCCAAAGGCTGACATCCTAGCCAGCTCTTCCTGGACGAGTTGTCAGCTCAGAAAGAAAACTGAGCCTATAATGTGTCAGTCTGATCCCCACTGAGAGGGCAGGCTCCAAAGGGAGAGCAAAGATTTAAAAAGGAAAGGGTATTAATATGCCAGCAGGTCATATGATATGTAGCATAATTTCTGGGGTCTAGCGTTGATTTCCTTGGCTATGCATGTGAGACTGACACGTCCACTTGGTGACATGAAGTGCAAGGTTTTGGTTATAATAAATGATCTTGCCTTTCATTCCTGTGCCCGTGTTTGACTTTTGTACTTGCTTTGCTGTGCTTTATTTTACAGCAATGAAAGCAGCAAATCCCATGTGTAGAGTCTGATCACAACCAGCAGACTGCTGTGAAAGAAACGGGTCAAATGCTGGTCTCACGTGCAGCAAGCTAAGCCAGAGTGCCTGCCTGCCAGCTCCGAGCTAGCAGCTCAGACTGGTAGCCTGCCTGAGTTTTGTTATGCTCTCTGTGGCTTGTGGTTTTTACTTCTCTGGGTAGGCAGCGTGTTTTGTGAAAAGGGACACCTGGACAAAGGAGTGGGGCTTGATGTCTCTTAAATTAAAATTGCTATGTTATGAGATGGGAGAGCTGATTCTAAGTAGTGCCCTGGGACTTGAAGCTGTGCTGGCTACTCCAACAGGCTTCGTGTCCACTTGTTTTTGTGTTACCTGTTTGTCAGGATGATTTGTGGAAGAGCAACATTGCTGCCGTGAGCAGGAGCAAGAAAAGTGTGGTATCATCCAGCATCACAAGGAAAGGGGAGTATTTTTGCACAAGACTAAAATGTGTGCAATTCTTTAACATTTCCATAACACATCCTGGCACTGCAGCATAAATTCCAGGCCATTTTGGCCTCATCAGAACTGAGGGGATGACCTGATGCCGTGTCACATGCACCAAGTAACACAATTCAGGCATGAATTAGCACTCTGTGAGCCATCAGTCAGTGGTGTTATGTACATGACAGCATGTCCAGCTGAGCTGTGTGTGTGTTTGTGTGATATTAAAGAAAGATTGTGCCATCTTCCCATCTGCTGTGCCACTGAAGGCTGCCATTTCACTCTCTGTACAGGGTACTGCTAAGAAAGACATTTGATACGGCCAGTATGTCAGTTTTTAATCTGTCCTGATGTCTGGTTTTCAAACACTATTAGCACCCTGAAAAGACAGAGGTACTAGTATTTTAAAAACACATACTACTTCATGTGTTTCAACTGGTATGCCTACTAAACATACTTGTTTGCTTAGGTTAGGCAGGGCCCTGGGCCCAGGAGAATAAAAGATGTTACCACTCTAGTTCATGCCCATGACCTGGGAGGTGCACCCCGCTGTACACTCTCCAGAGCTAGCACAAAGAAAAAACTTGGATTTTTCCTTTCTACTCTAATTATTACTTTTCTTCTCTTGAGGTAAGATTCAGCTTGTACATCACCAAAGTGATTTGTCTGCCAACCTCGAGTAGCCTCAAAACCGTGGAATGTTGTAAAAATGCAAACATGTAAAATGAGAAGACAACTAATGCCAGCCTTTTGGTGGAGGCTAGATTTAGGCTTAAGACAGCTGGTGCCAGAGCATTTGCCTGTTAATGTTCCTAGGCTCTGGAATGCCTTGCAAGAGGATATCAGAGCAGCAGAATCAATTAGTGGTCTTAGAAGTAACATTAAGACTTCTTGGTGACATGATCAGTTTTTACTTGGAAGAGCAAATTGTATGGGCTGAACTGCAGACCAAGAGAGGTGTTATGTCATTGTTACAGGGAAGAGAATAAACCACATTTTAAAAAGGAAATAGAAATACAATTCTTCAGATGACGATTTGCATTTGTGCTGTGGTTTACCACCTGGCAGCAGGGAAGAGGAGAGTAGGCAGTTTCACTGCAACATGCACAGATTCATGCCTGCCTTACTCACATGAGTTATGGAGAGGAGTTTGCTGTCAGCTGGCCTTTGACGCAGACTTCGTGATGGTGCAAGGAAGTCAGGCAGCGTAACGATTCCCGTCATACCTCTGGTGGGGTGATGCATCCTTTTATCCGAACCGATAAAATATATAGGGATATGTGCCTGATTGCTTTTTCTCAGTAGCACTTTCCAGGCAGGGATGAGCAGAGCCCCTCTCCCTCGCTGCTGAGCTGTATCAGCGGCTGCCACGGGCAGTGTGGTCCCGTTGTGCTGTGTCAGAGCAGCAGTAAGCATCTGCTTTCCTTCAAGCCCAGAGGGATTTCTACTGAAATCCCTGTAAGATTCAAAGGAATCTACTGCTGTTCCCTTCCCTAGAAGTCATTGCCTCACTTCAGAGAGAGAAGACCTGACATCTCCCTTGTGTGTCTCCATCCTGATCCTGTTGAAAAGAAACGGGGAGGGGATGAGAGCCACAGCCTCTCTTTGCCCCAGTTCGCAGGGTGGTGACTGAGGCAGGGATTCCCTTCACAGAGCTGCGAAACAGCCATGGGTTTTTAAACTCTGCCTGCTCGGGTTAAACACAAACCGGGGATCTAAACATTTCATACCTTTGCCCTAAGTCACATCCCGTACTTCTTTCCCCATGCAGCAGGCTGCACAGGACTGAGCCCTACAGAAATACAACATCAATCCATGCAAAAGCAGGCTGAAGCTTTTGCCTTGATGCAGGAAGAGTAACATCTCAATTCTCTGCTTTTCAGTAACCTTCTTGGTGATACAGTGGCACTGGCTGTATACCTGCACCTAAATTCTACACCAGGTCCACACCTGGACTTGGCCAGGGCTTGTACCAGCTGCTGTGACTGCCACATCATACAACGTGAAGAGCAGAGGGAAGATCACTGCAGCAGTGGTGCTTTCTTTCTGGAGTCGTCCTAGGTAAAAACACCACTAATGGGACAGTGCTCGCTCCTTTTGTCTGCATAGGCAGTGTACTTTCATTGAGACTCTCTGCAAAGCAAAACACCTTTGAGATCTTTACAGGAAAGAATAAAGGATGCAAACAGAATGTGGATTATGTGAAGCTTGACTTTATCAAAGGTGAATTGTGCCAGAAGAACCTGATATCTTATCAAAGTACACTAATTGGTTTTCCTGGTAAAGGAAACATGGCTGATCTGTCTGGCTATCAGCAAAGCATTTGATATGATGCCACAGGGGAAATTACTTGTTCAGAGGAGGATGATGGGGTTAGGTAGAAGAATGGTAAACGTGTGGAGGCCTGGCTGAGGAAGGGATGAATACAGGTAGTGTTGGGGTGGGAGTGATGAGGAGGGAGGACACTCCTTGCGCAGTTGCTAAAGGGGTAGTCTTGGGACAGATTCTGCTTCATATTTTCATTACTAACTTTGTACTGAAAGGGAGGAATGTGAAAATTAAATTTGTTGACGAAGATAAGTTTGGGAGCATAGTTATTGTGGAGTAATATTGGGGTACAGTGCAGGAAGCACCGGCTGACCTTGAGGACCGAACAAACAGAAATGGGATGAAACTCAATATTGCAGAGTGCAAGGTCATGCACTTAGGGACTAATAACATGAATTTCCACTATAAGCTGGATGCTTATCAGCTCTAAACAAGCATGGAAGAGAAAGACTTGGGCGTATTAGTTGGTTGGGGTAACTAAGAAGCAGAGATATCATGCAACCATGCAAAAAGCAAATGTGAGCTTAGGGCATATGAGTCACAGCCCTCCCAAGGGGCAGGGAGGTATTAATGCCACCGGAGAGGGCTGAGAGCTTCCCTGGAGCACTGCTGTCTGCTGTGGTCGAGAAAGATGAAGCCCAGCCAACGCAGGTGCAGAGCCAGCCTTTTACGAGCATCAGGGGAGTGGGAGATCATCGTGCCAGCCCTGGCCACCATTGCCCAGCAAGTGGTGGCCCAGAGGGGACACAGCAGCTTTCTTTAAATGCAGGAGGGGTAAACACACAGGAGAGGAAAGCACAAGCTGAGATCAGGGTGATGCTGGCACGTGAAGAAGTTCAAAGAGAAACGTACTGGAGCCATGGTAGCGTGGTGGCAGTGCAATGAGAGGGGGCCCAGCCTGGTGCTGAGGGAGGCATGGCCTGTCCAGGCTGGCTGAGGCCATTTGGAGCAGCTGCACCAACCTTCTGCCGAGGCACCAGCTTCCAGCCAACTGTGCTTATGTGCAGGGAACCCTCAGCCTCCATTTTAATTGCACAGCATTGTCATCTGCAGTTCAGAAACTACAGTTCCCTTTTTATTTTGTCCATTTCTTTCAAAGTTTTTTTTTTTTTTTTTTTCTTCTTTTTTCTTTTTACCTTCTCTCCCTTCTCTCCCCCTATTTCTGCTCTTCCCCCACCAATGCTGGATGACATTTACCAGAACCCAGTGTGATTTAGTGACCTTGGGCATACTGTGCACTTTAATTTGTCAATTTGGGAAATTAATTTGTGGAAGAATGAGTGGGAGTCAGAGGTCAGGCGGCTGGAGCGCAGACCTGCTGACAGGTTGACTGTCCGTGGGGGGCTAATGAGAGCACACCACCACGCCAACGGAACAAAAGCAGACAGATTACACCACCCGCTCGCCGCCGGCATCCAGTAACACCCGGCCCTTGCACCTCCGTTTCTGCCATGGTCTCGCCTCGTGCTGCCAGGGCAGCTGCTCAGGAGCCTGGGAGGAAGGTGCCAGTCGCAGGGTGCGAAGTCATTTCATGGCGAGGATGGGAGCTGGTCACCCCCAGTCCTAGCCCCACGTGGAGGTTGCATTTGGGTGCTTGCATTCCCTGTGTCTGCAGCCACCTGGGGCCTGGGTGGATTCAACATCTCTGCTGGGTGCCAGCGGCTGTGAGGGGGGACGTGGGGTTTGTCTAGTGCAGCCTGATGCTGCCACAGTCTGTGAGGGCAGCTGCAGTGCCAGAGTGCTTGCAATAAGAAACGTGACAGCTGCTGTTCAGCACCTCTTCGCTCCAAACTCTCTCCCCCGCTCAGCTGGCGAGGTGTATATCCTTTAGGTGAATTCCTGTGGGTGTTTGCCATTCATCTGCGTGCAGCATGAGCAGGGGTTTGACCGCAAACAAGACCTGAATGTGCTGGAGACAGATTGCATCTGCTGCCCTGAGGCAACCGAACTGCTGCATCACGCTCAGCCCCCCCCCCCCCCCCCGAAGCACCCGGGCAAAAGGAGAGAGCTTTGGAGGATGACGAATGCCTTACAGTGCCAGCAAGCCCTTGGGTTCTGCTTTGGAAATGAACTGGGAGTGTGCAGGAGGCATGCTCGGCCACCTTCGAGGCAAGGACGCACCAGCAGGGCCCCTGGGGATGGGCCCTGATGGGATGTGTCAGCTCCATGCTGCAAGGCTCAGGGACAGTGCTTCTGTGCCCAAGTGCAAAAGCTCAGGTTTCTGCCTTCTTTTGTGCTAGCAGAGGCTGGAAGGACCAGACTCGGCATGCACAGCCCACAGGGCAGGAGAAAGAGCCTGCATGTTGTGCTCCGGTAAATAACAGCTGGCTCTGTGCGCATGAAGTGAGGGTAAGCTTTGAAGGGTGCTCCTCACTGTTGAGTAGCTGACTAAAACGTGAGGCCCTGATGGCTGTTTGGGGAAGGGAGCACAGCAAGATATGAAAGGAACCTTTTTGCACTCATAACAGATAAAAATATGGTAGAAAATCTCCCTGGGGCAGCAGCTTGCCTGGCCTGGAAGGTCTCCACAGCTGTATGTTTACTTTGAAATTTTCACTTTGAAGTGGGGCATGGCTCCCAGAGGTTCACAGTTTGGGGAATGAGTGCAGTCTCCAAAGTCTCCAGCCCTTCAGCTGATCCAGGTCATCTGCTGAATATGAAGTTGAATCTGAGGGACATCTCAGGCAGATGATGCCATCAGTAGTGCCCATGAAGACCACCATGGCTTCCATATCTCTTCTGGTACCATTCAAGCATGAAGTCCCCTTCAGCAGCTACCTGTCTGATTTTAGTTGTTATCACTGGCATGGTCAGTCACATCCTCTTACAGGCTCTTCCAGCTCCCCTGTTCAGAAGGACAACAGGATGCTTTATATTTACACATTTCCCTACATCCCATCAGATCCTGACTGCTTTCAGCCACGTGCCTGCTCCATTCCCACTGCCTGCTGTGGCTCTGTGTTGTGTCCCTCACTATCAACATTTTCCCCCATGGACTTCCTGCATTTCACCAGAGCCAGAGGAGACCTGGCTCTTGCAGCTCTCTTGGACTTCTAAGGTATCTAGGAGACTGGGGGTTTATTAAACAGCTCCAGAGACACAGTGGCAGGGACAAAGTGAGGTCAGGCAGACTGGGGAAGCAGAAGAGGACCAGGAGGGTGTCTTTCAGGGGCTGGAAGGAAGAGGAAACTTTGCAAACCCCATCCTGCAAATTGCTGTGGTCTTTGTAGCTTGCAGCATTTCTCCTCTCTGTTTTGAAACCTTGCTCCCATTCTTTATTTACTTGACAGGTTAGGGCATTCCCACTATACCTGTCTCCCAAGATATCTTGTCCATCAGCAGGTAGTGGGAAATTCCTGCTCTTTTGTGTGTGTGTTTGGGTGTGAGTGTGAATGTTGAACATCTCAGCAACTTGCTTGTTCCTATTTTGTTTCTCAGACCCAGTGAGAGTGTTCCACTCGCTGGCAAGTGGCCTCGGACCCTGAAACTGTGGCTGCCCTGGGAGGGGTGTGCAAAGGGTCTCATTCCCCAGCTGCCTACACATGGGACAGATCGTGGCCCCTGCAACATTACCTGGGAGCCCAGCATACATGTGGGTTGGCTCTAAGCAGAGCACCCCAGGACACTAGGCCTGCAAAGAAAAGGCCTGATGGCTGTCCTGTGCAAATACATGTTTTCCTCTACTAGGAAAAAAATTACTTTTTTTTTTTTTTTTTTTTTTCCCCTCAGTTTTTATTTATACAGGAGGTGATTGCTTCATCCCTATCAGTCCTCTCTAGCAAAGCCTAATATCCTGCCCCCTCTTTGTGCCTTGCAAGGATTTGGCTTGGACTTTGGATACAGCATCCACAGGGGTTCAGCTCACCTCATTCAGCCCTATCATATTAACTCACCGCAAGGAAGATTTGGTCTTTTCACCCTTTTATCCAGTAGATTTATCTCACTCCTAACCTGGCTGTAACAATGTGGGTTGGATGTTCCGTTACCGCAGCATTAGCCTGGGCTTCCCCAGTGACAGACAGGACAGACATGAGCAAAAAAAAAAAAAAAAAAAAAAAAAGGTTTGCTGGCAATGCTGAGAAATAGAAACAACACTGCTTTGGATCTACTAGTCAGAATTTTTGACATGTCTAAATATAGACTACATATTGTTTTGAGGCTGCAGAAACCATTTGTTTTGATTCCGGCACTTTAAATAAAACAAAGGAAATCTGGAGGGAGAGCAAGCTTAGCTCACCAAATGGAGGTAAGAAAACCTTTGTTTTTTGTAGGTCAGCAGCAAGGACACACAAAGGCAATATAGGACCCAGGGTCTCAAGGCTGCTGGCTGCTCCATTTGCAATGGGGACTGATGGCTTGTGCTCTCCTGGTGCATGGGGACAGGACAGAGGAGCAATTGAAATTACTTTGCTCTCTTCGGTTTGCATTGAAGCTGGGCCTTGCCCTCACAGGCTGCACCATCTCCCCTGAGAGCCCTCATCAAAGCATGTCTCTTACTCCTTCCTCCTTCCCCAGCCAGCCTTTTTCCTACCCACTTGTGAGAAATGCTGAGTTTCCTGGTCAATCCAGCTTCAAAAATTGAAACTTGGGAAATGCCCAGGCAGATCTTACTGTCCATTTTTCAGTTTTAGGCATTATTATTATTATTTTTTGGTCCTGCTCCCAAACTGTCTTTGACTGCCACATTTGTCAGCAAATAAAGGATTTGTGGTTAAGGTATTTTGTGGCAAATGCCTGCCTAGCTGACAGTTATCTCCCTTTGGGAACCACAGCTGCAGATCCATGAGGACCTTCAGAAGCTCATGCTGCCCTGGTCCACCACATGTTGTTTCCTAGGGCATTTCCTTGTCATGCATCCTTGGAGCTGGAGCTGGGCAGTTCCTGCTGTGAGGAGGTGGTGGCTTTTGCCAAGCTCTGGCAGAAGCAAAGTGGGCAGGAGGACAAGGGCTTTTTGCTGCCCCAAGAACTCTGCACAGTAACCTAAAGCACCCCACATGGCAAGAAAACCAGCTCAGCCACAGGGCTCTGGGACATGGTTACTCAGCAGCATCACTCCAGCTTGCTCTATCCTGCTGGTGATCACTGATCTCTTTCAGTTATTCTGCCTTACTGTCCCCAGCCTTGGAGGTTTAACAGCACGTTAAATCCCTGAGCAGGTCCAAATCCAAACCTCACAGCAGCCATAAGACTCTTTGCCCTAGCACATCTGGGTTCTGGGTGAGCACACCTGAAAATCTCAGGGGAGCAAAAGGTACTGAGGTGTCATTTATAGCATCTAACCTATGTCTCAGCATCTCAGCTTTTGGATTCAATTCTACTTGCTGCTGCTTTATAAAATATCCTTTATCTTTAAGCAGGCTGACCTAGGGTAAATAAATAAAAACAGAAGTCATCCTTTTAAATTCAGACCCCATTATGAGGCGGCAACTCAAGTTACACATCCATAGCAAGCTAGAGCTTAGTGCATTTTTGAATTCAAGCTGGTTAGCCTTACGTTTAGGGAGTATACTACTGGCACGTGTATGGGGCCTCTCTCCTGGTAACACAGGATTACCCTCCTTGGATATATTTCTGTCCCCTTTCACAGCCTTGTGCTACACACCCTTCAGCTTGGTTCAAAATGGATCCCCATGTCAGTGGCCCGTCAGGCTGTCTCTTGGCCTCTAAGTCAGCCTTTTGGATGCAGCAGTTGTGGCCATAAGCTCCTCCATTCCTGAAATAGCTGCCCATCCATCCAGCCTCCTGCAGCGTCTCTCCATGGGATATAGATAAGGTTGCAGTCTGGCTATTTCTTCCTCCCTACCCAGCCTTCCCTTGCAAGACTGACTGACAGCCCCGCTATCGACGCCAGCAGCAAGTGCTGACATTTCTGCAGTCACTTACCTTGCTGTGGCGTTTGTAAATCTCATTGGGGGCTCGTGTTCAGAACAAGTGAAAATTTCTGTACTGCTCCATCAGTCTGCACAACACAACCAGACCCAGCTGCGGTTTCTGACAGTACAACACATTAAGTCCTATGTACTATTTTAAAATAAATCCTAAGTATATTGTCAGCCCTGGCCATATATCTCCAGGCACTGGAGTGTCACATCTGTCCTTTTTTTTCATCTGGAGATGCTGAGTCCTGCTTCTTTAGCTGATTATGCTGTAGCTGAGTTGCAGCACCAGACAGTGATACAGCTACACAATGGCTTGAGGAAGTATTGCTATTGAATGACAGAAACTCTTCTCTAAAATTAGGATGCTATCATAAATGAACAGTCTATAAAATACACTGGAATTTACTGATATCACTAGAAATGTTCAGAATTCCTCTTTGCCTCATTTTTTCTAGGTCACCCAAGGAATGAAAAAGCACCTCCTTCCCAGCCTTAGGGAGGCTACAGTAGCAACTAAGGGCAGAGAAGATGAGGGCTCCAAATGAGACAAGGTGCAAAAGGACTCATCACCCATGGACCAACAGGTGCAGGGGCTTGGCATGGAGGAGGTTCCTGTAAACTCTACCATGTTCATCTAGGTGCCAACTCCTTCCTTCCATAGCCATACACATAATCACACACAGACAGAAAGATTAAGAATGGATTCCCCAAACCATCACCAAAAGAGACACCTAAAGCCTCTTTTCAACAAGCTCTTCTCTTCTAACAGCCCAGCCATTGCTTCTGGAGCTTGGCCAGTACCTCTCTGGCATGAAAACATCACGAAGCCCCTGCTACCAGGGAAATGAGGACTATGTGAAATCACAACTGAAAAAACCGGTAAGGAAAAGCCACTAAGAGAAAAGCTTTCATGGCAGATGGCATCATCGGGGCTGTGTCTGACAAAGTGGAAAGCACATTGGTCATGTGCAAAACAATAGGAGCCTTTTGCTGAATCCTTAGAAAGCGAGGTGAAATTCCTGGTCTGATGGGCAAATGAGCCCTGTGCTCATCGGGTGTGAAACAATCCTTTCTCCAGGCTGTCTTCCTTCCTAAAGAGGGAAAGTTTCCTGTATTCCCTCTTTGACAGCATCAGTCTGGCCCTGACTCATTACACCTGTGTGAAGGCTCAGCCCAGCATTAACCCCTTGCTCGCTGGAAACCAGGCATGTTTGTTGCATTCTGGTAACATCACTCTCAGTCTTTCCTCCCTTGGCTCCTCTCTTGGTGAGAGCAGAGCTGAGTAATGAGAAAGGCAACTGGTGTGTGGTCCTTGCTGGAAGACTGTACATAGGTTTTTGCACAGGAGGGAACAAAGGGCTAGGAGCCTTGGAAAATTACCAAAGTTCTATCAAAGAAGAAAATGGAGAGGGAAATGGAGAGCTGTCAGGTGCTCAGAGCATGCATGAACATCCATTGGCAGAAGACGAACATAGACAGCAAGGCTACTCTCACCAGGAGCAGGGAAGGAGGCTGGATGGGCAGGGGAAGGACCTGTCTGGCTGTTGCAGATGTTGGAGCACCCACATGGAGAGTGAGGTTGAGAAAGAGCAGCTTTTCTGGTCAGGAGCTGCTCCCTGAATGCCAGCTTTCTTGTGCTTTTTCTTCAGGGTGTATGAGAGAGGTATGTTTAAAAGCCAAGGCAAAACCTCATCTCCAGGTCTCTGCTTGTTTTGGCTCCTGGCAGGTTAATAAGAAAGCTCACTGCTCTGCTGAAGCTCTGGGAGAAGCTTGCACTGGCTATGGGGCTCATCGGCCAGGCTGTGATGTCTTGTCTCTTGGGCACAAGTGTTGGAAGGAGGGCAAAAGCACATCAAGGTGCCTGGAGGTAGGAGATTCAGCATCTGCTTGAATGACACTGCCCATCCCAGTATTTTCGTCTCCATCTCAACACCTCTCTGATTCTTAGTTCCCGGTTTTACTAAATCCCAGACTCCTTACTCCATTGGGATCCTACTTTAATTCCTCATTTGCTTTTCTGGGCTTCACCCTGCCAGACCATAGTCTTATTTTCCACCTTTGCTCCTGTCCTCATCCACCACACTGGTTCTCCTCAGTTCAGTTTTCTTCCTATTTGGGTTTGGATCTGGGGGAGCACCAGTGCTTTAGGATCTCACACTTCCCATGATGTAGTTAAATGCAGACCAGGCTGCTGGCATGCCTTCTGCCGGAAAACACAAGCTGAGGTGCTCCAGCCTGTGTTCTCCTCCTTGTTTCAGTCATGGAAATAGCTGAGCTCTCTGGGAGATGTTTTTCACACATATGTATGAGTAAATAATCCACTCTGAGGCAGAAAGTCTAGTCTGGAAGGATTCACTGCAAGAGCGAAGTTTGACAAAGCTGTGGGCAACTGAACTAAAAAAAAAAAAAGCAAAAAAAAAGCTCTTTTAATGGGAAGTATCTGGCAGCATCAGTATCATTGCTTCTTGCAATCTAACAGTATGGCCCCGTAGTCCTTTTGCATATCATCTGCAGGTATGCATTTTTTCCTCATTTAAAGGCTATTAATATTAAATACAGTAACCATACATTATTTATACTGTTTCATTCCTGTATTAATTTTAAATCAGTTCTTTAAAGCTGCAATGCCGGGGATGGAAATGAATTACTTTGGGCAAGAAAAAAGGGCAGATCAAGGAGGATATTAACTAGAGATATTAAAGTTGTCAAGAAAGACTTCCTTATGTTAGAAGCTTTGAGACTGGAACAGCATTTGGAACTGGACTGGAACAGAAAAGCCAGCATCCAAGTCATTTTGAGCTAGAGAGGAGAGTCTTCAAATATATGTAGCAGCAGAAATGGTGGGTGACAGACCCTGAAAAATAGTCTGTGTGAAAGAGGAAAGGGTTGCAGCAAGCACATTCCTCTGTTACGAAGACACTCATTCAGAGCATCTCTGCTGTACTTGTCACGCTTATCAGGGCTCAGACTGGATGTGAGACTAGAAGTTGGCATCTTGAGCTGAAGCTTACAGTTGACATTTCTAATTTTTTTTCTTAAATGCTTTCTGTGCCAAAGTGTTGGTCTTTGTTGACTGGACAGCTAGGGTGACCTGAGATAAATTTCACTTTAGTGTTCAAGTAGCTGAAGATCCACCTGAAAACTGCTGCAGAAATGCTGATAACAGTAAGTGGAAAAAAAAAAAAACAAAAACACACCACAAATGCTCTATAAAGAGGTGAAGGACTTAAGTATTTGTTCCATAATTCAAGATGTTTGACTATTGCATCTTCTCTTTTTTCTCATTGTCTCATTTTACAGTAATGGCACTTTCAGTCTCCCAGGCAATGTAAAGAGGCTCGAAGTATGGTGGAGCCCCTTTCAGTGCTAAGATCATTAGCAGATTGAAGCAAAGTGCTCCCGTATATCTGCAAGTAAATTATTTATTATGTGTGTTAGAGAGATGGATGGCAATGGAGATTCCTGGGGAAAACCATGCTGCGACAGAGATTAAATGGAGCTCTTGAGACTTTCTCTCCCTGGGTCAGATTCATCCCAGGTCTCAGTGGTTTCACTGATCTCAGTACAATTTACACCAAAGATAAGTTTTGTCCTTTAGTCCCAGATCTCAGGGGAAGCCCTGGCTACTTAAGATGCACAGAGGACCTGGATGAGAATGTTGTCCCTTGAAGCAGTTGTGTGATGAATATGTGTATTATTCATAACAGAGGAATCAGTGAATAAATACACCAGCAGAAACACTGCACACCAGTAACCAGTCCAGCTCATTAATTCTTCTTTTCATTAATCTCTAATTATTTATCCATGGAATATACTGGACTAAAAAATAAAAAAAAAAAAAAGGTTTATCCCTATGATGAACAAGAAAAAAAAAAACACAAAAAACACAAATGGGTGATAAAAGAGCAGAAAGAAAACAGTGCTTGCACTTTTGCATTGTGAAAGAGCAGCTTGCCCGTATTTTTTTTTTTTTCCTGCTGGCTTAGATGTTGAAGGAGGAAGTATGCTAGGACCTAGAGGAAACAGTTCTCTGCATACACCCTCTACCTTCTTCCAGCAAGAAAAATATTATCCACAGAAACAGAAATATACAACGACAAAAAAAAAAAAAAATCTCAGTTGTTTTAGAGAAAGATAAACTACAAAGCAGAGTGTGGGGATTTTTAATTCAGTAAGCTTCAGAATATATTACAGAAGCATTTTTAAAGGAAGAGGCTGTGTATCGAAGACATAAAGAATTATATTTGCAATTTAGCTGCAAGCTGGCTGGAACTGATATATAATCACATTCTGCTCTTGGTATTTTTTTAACTTTCTTATTTTTGCATGCTTCAATCTTTTACCTAATAGTTAAGCAATCAGTTGCTTAAGGCAAGATTGCATTCATAAAATATCCATTATCCAGCCCACATTTGGTACTCCCTGTATTAAGCAAAAAGGGCACGGCCTTAAGGGAATTTATTGCTGCCATCAATATAATGAACAAACATGTTTCCTTTCTTTCCAGATTTGTTTCATTTTTGCTGTTAAGAATATAATTCTGAGACAGCATGCAGAACCAAGTGAAATGATACACAGCAAATACGACGTGTCTTTCTGAGGCTGTCTGGGCTAACCAAGGAGTTGCCCAAGCTTATAGCTAGTTGATGGTCACAGAACTGGAGGATTTAGGACCATCCAAAGTGTACCTCTCGGTGTCTATTTGGTCTGTGAATTACAGGAGAAGCTGCTAGTTCAAAGGATAGGAGCCCAGTGCTGCCTGGTTCAGCACAAGCTGGAAGTATGTGAAATTTTGCTCTCCCTTGTCTGCTGCAGCTAGAAGGTGCACAAGAAGACACAAAATAATGAAATGAATGAAAACATGAGTATTTTGGGACACTTCTTCTCTCTCTCATCCAAAAAGATCAATTTCAGCTTAGCAAAAATTTAGGTCAATTCTGACTTTGTTTAAACTGGCTAGCTTTCCTGTGCCCTCAATATCTACTCCGTGCTACTAATCTGCAAACAAGATACAATGCACTGATTCAAACACATGCTAATTCTAGGGCATCATTCGGCTCTTGATGTGAGCAGGGAGCTGCTATTGATCTCTGTAGGGGTTGGTAACGCTCACTGAGAGCAGATAGGGCACTAGCTCTCCTCCCATGTATATCTGTGATAAAGGCTAAAAATTCAACATTAAGAAGTCCTCCCCTGCGGCCAAACTCCCAGATGGTGTAAACCAGTAGAGCTTTAATGTCTTTATTGGGGCTTTGTTGATTTATACCAGATGATAATCTGGATACTACTTTTCCCATTTTTCTCTCGCAGGTCACTTGTTGGAAAGTTAGTTTGGAGCTGAACTGCTTGGGGGCCTCCCTTGGTCAAGCACCATCCACCGGTAAGGAGTACGGCGCTCCCTCTCTGGACCTGTGGATAGTCAGAAAAGATTGAGAAACTATAAGCTGCTGGAGAATTACTGACCCCAGTGGCTTGTAATATTCACACTGGAGCAAAACAGCCTCAAAGGATTATAAATAGGTGGGGTGGGCTGGGTGTAGCTGCGAGCAGTGGGTAGGATGGGTGAGGTGGCACGCCAGGCTTGTGGGATAGCTCCGAGCTTTTTTCCAGCAGGGCTGAAGAGGCAGGGATTGAGAAAGCCTCGTGGGAAGAGTCTCCCACTCTCTGCTGCGTGAGAGTTACAGGGGAAGAGGTTAAACAACAGTGAAAGCAAGTCTTTCTTGAGAGGTTCACCCAGCTGTCCTCAGTGAGAGCTACCAGTCAGTACCTGCAGAGGACATCTGTCCATAACAGAGTGCTTTGGACAGGGATGGCCAGGGCACTGGCATCAGTCACAATATTTCAGGCCAGGAAGTTTGGTGCTCAGCAGATGTGACCAGACTTGGAATTGGTATTTGGCTCCTTGACCTAACAAGCAGTAAAAAATAAAATATGTACTTTAAGCTTCTGAAAAACAGCTAGCAGGAGACATTAAATCTCTGAGCATTTAATGAAGCTTATTCTTTTTATTGCCAGTGAAAATCTTGTTTAAGAAACAACTGTTAGGAAAAGATAAAGAATGAAAAACCATCAGTCAAGAGGAGAGTGACCTTGTTCCAGGATGGAATCAAAACATTGCCCTTGGGAGCTATGTAGGCATTGTTTCAGGATTTAATGCATTACTGTTTATGGATGAAAATAATTGAAATACAATGTGAGTCAAGCGTGCCTGAGCTTGCTAATCGCATGAGGATATTGCAATCATATGACATCAGTAAGAAAGTGTTAAACATACGCCATATCACGTATATGGCAAGGTAGAAGGAATGCTCCAAACTGCAGAGGAGGTTTCATGGAGGCTCCCAGCGTGCTGGAAAATCCTGATCTCCTGGTACAGAAGTGGTGGGACCAGATAGGGAGATGAAGTGCTACCAAAAGTTATTCCCATACAGAGGCTACTCCAAAGCTGCCCATAAGCAGAAATGCTGTCCTAGCGGGACTGCAGCTACATACATCTCTCAGGGCTTTTAACAGAATCTATATTTTTGTCTGTTCTCATTAGTCTGAAGAAGTACACGAGAAACATGCCCTAACACTACATCCTTGCAGCCAAAGACATTTATGCTCAGCAGGTAGCTAATGGACTTCAAAACCCTTTCCTCAGCCCCATTAATAGCGCTTGTTTATGTCTCGCCTTGTGCAATAATAAAGTATTACTGTGCTTTCTGGTCATATTTTTGCAGAGGACACTTAGTGGAAGGAAATTTCATCACTGTCATTGCTATTTATTGACACCTTTGTAGTGGCTCTCAGTAGAGCAGCTGAGGCCAGAAAGGTGGTGGTGAAGAAGCTGTGTCTTCCCCTCTGTCTGTCTCTCCTGAGAAGTGAGAAGTGGAGAAATGTCCCCTTGGTGCTGGTCTTGGTGCCAGGGATCTTGGCAGCCTGCAGCCGTGTCACTCCTCGAAGTACGGATGTGCTCACGTGCGCTCGTTGGGCTGCGATAACATTTTCTGCTGTTGCTCCAGCAATATGTGACACGTTTGGCTGAGGCAAGCAACACCACAGCTGTATGCTGCTTTCATAGTGCTTTGTAGGACCTATTTATAGCCTGAACCTAAAACCTACATATTAATTGTGGTAGCAGGACATGGTGACACCGCACAGGCTCGCTTTTCCTGCCCCAAGGGAAAGGTACTGCCCTGTTCCTGCAATGCCCACGTGCTGCAAGAGGCTGGCGTTGTGTGGGTGCCTGCCTCCCATCTGACCTCAGCCCAGGTGCGGGGAGGCAGGGGGGCACCCGAAAAGGGGAGGCTGACGTGGCTCTCTAGGGAAGCTGAGCAGTACCAGGAGTGCACCAGCACCGCTGCCAGCAGCTGTCGGAAGCCTCAGAAGTGCACTCTGCATCGCTTTATTATTTCTTCGTTGCTAATTATTTCCTAAGATGGGGAGGAGGGGGGAGAGGAAAGCAGGAGAGGGCGAGAGCAGCAGAGCAGTGTGCTTGTTGGCAGGGCACAGCAAAGGCACTCGACCCGGCTGTAGCACACGCAAAACAGCAGGAGGGCTGTGAGATGGGGCCGGACTGTTTCTGCTTTGACAAAAGCAGCCAGCATTGGCATAAACGTGTTTTTATTGAGGCGGTTCAAAGTGTTCTGCAAAGCAGCAGGCACGGAAAATACTGCATGCAGGAGGTGGAAAACACACGGGACGAGCACTGTGCAGGTTGCAAAGGGAAAGTATGAAATGCCAGAGCAAGCTACTGGCTGCTGTTTGAGCCCAGGAGGGAGAAGCTGTAGGCTGAGCTGCTGTGCTTGTTGTCAGCTTTCTGTCTTGTAATAAGGCTGTGCTATCTTGACACAATTATTAGTGTTTCTTATTTTACACTTGCTCTTGGAAAAACTGCTCAAAGGAGCTGTTGATTATCTGTAATTGGTTGCTCAGGCTCTGGTGGAGAATGGGTTGCAGCATGAATGTCAGCTGTAGCTTGGAGGCAGTCTGGGGAGATGCCACCTTGTTCCTGTGAGGTATGCTCCCCCAAAGACAACAGGCACACAAAAGTGAGGCAGGAATAAAACAGCTCGGATAAAATCTGAAACAACACGCTTGCATCTGCCCAACCCTAACCTGAGAGCAAAACAAACTTGTACTGAACTTTTTCTAAGGTGTGAAGGATCATTACTTTTGTTCCTGTCATGACTGTGTTTCTCGGAACTGGAAGTGAAGGGCTAATGCAGCTGAGCAAACACATGAAAATAGGCCCGCAAGGTTTCCAACCCAATGCTGGAGATCTAAGAGGCATGGAAGTCCCCAAGTCGTGAGTGCTCCTCCAAAGGGTGCTGAACCTCCTTGGCTCTAGAGGTACAGGGGACAGTCTGTACTTAATAAAGCTCGTTATCCCACCCAGCACCACCTGAAGGAGCATCCCTTGCTGATAGAGATTTCAGCTTCAATTTCTTCTTGGAGCTCCTCCAGCAATTTCAGTGGTGTTGCAGTGTAGATCATTCCTCTGTCCTTCTGGCTATTCACCTGAGCTGCTCCTCTTACTTCGTTGCAAAAGCAGCTTCAGGTTCAACACCCTGAAGTTCACCTATTCACTTGCAAGTCATTTTTCAGCAAAACACAAGCAAAAGAGTACTGAAAGTGGTGAAAAGGGACTTCTTCATTTGGAAACTCTCACTACCCTCTCATACATCTAAGAAGCTTGCATGTTGCCCTCTCAGGCCTCAAAATAGTAACTGGACCCTTGAAACAATCTCTCAGCTGGTGCTTCACTAGGTTTCCAATGTGCATGGTTCTTCCCGGCAGGCTAAGGCTGCTCTTGAAATCACCTTGGTGGAAATAATTAGGGAGTCCAACCTTTGAGAGATGTTTACTTTAGGACAATCCTTCTGGAATCAGTGGCTAATTGTTTGCTAGGGAGATTTAAATTTCCTGGCAGGGAGTAATCCCCACTATTTCTGAAAACTACTGCATATAGGAGAGCACAGCATGGATTTGTTCAAGGAAGCAGCAAGGCAACCCTCCCTAGTGATGTGTCCCCTTGCTGAAGCTCCTGATCTGGACTTTGCTGGAGCTCCACCAGTGGGGTTGACTGCAAAGCCTAACTAGTTTGCAGTTTAAACACGCAACATCTGAGTTTCTCTGGCCTTTCTAACAGAAGATATACAGTGTGCTGTAAATAATGCACCTTCTCTCTAAGTTGTTTTTATTTTTTCCCCCTTCTTATGTAAGCTGGGACCAACCTTCAGAGTAAGAAGCAAGGAAAACATGGTGTGCTGTATTAAGTTGGTACACTATTTTGGCAGGCTTTTTATGAACTCATTTTCCTTCAGGTGTAGGAAGGCTGGAAGGGCATGTTTAGACTGGCAGCTCTCAAGCTCTAGAAGAAACTCTTCTTTCTCTCTCTCTCTTTTTTTTTTTTTTTTTTAAAAAAAAAAAAAAAAAAAAGATTTACTTATTTACTTATTTGCCTGAAAAGGAATGACAGACTGGAATTTCTATGAAGGGCTGTGTTGCTTATCTCGCCTTGCTGGCTTGTTTGTGTATATTCGTGTCTGCATTTGTGTGAGCCGCGTGCAGTCTAAATTGTCTGACTCTTCTCCATATATATCGAGATCCTGTTTATGAGGAGGGTACCTTGTTTGAGCCTTTTCATCTCAAGGAAGCAGTTTGCTGTCTGGTACTAAAATAACCGCTGCAGGAATCAGTCTGTATTTTTAGGCTACAGGATGAATCAAAGACTGGCCTTACGCATTCCTATGGCTTCTAAGCTTCCTATTGCACCACAAAGCCTTGCTAAAATGCTGGGAAAAAAACACACTTAAAGCTAAACACCACCTGAAGAGCTGCAAGGAGGCTGTGTCTGTTTCATACAAGTACGAGTACCATTTTGTTTCCCTGTAGAGAAGCGGCTGTCATCGAGAATTAATGCAGCATTTGGCAGAGATCATCAACTGGCTGCGTGTACTCTATGGCAATCTAGCAAGACCTTGTAAAGGCACCCTTGCTCCCAGGGGCCAGGCAGAGGATCCCATCAGCTCTTAGTCACATAAATACTCTTCTGTGTCCTGCTGAGGTTGTACTGATGCCAGCTTGCTGATGTAAAAGCCCTGCAGACTGCGAAGAAGGAGGAAGAAGATGCTGCAAATAGAGTGATATTCAAGGTGGTGAACTGAACTTTAGAGTGACACTTAGGAATGAGGTCAAGTTCAGGACAGGTGCTTTTCGGTACTGCTGGGGCCTCCTGATCCTGACCAGGCTGACTGTGGGGCTGCCGGCAGCACCACTCCTGGGGATCCCTGTGGGGGCTGGATTGGGGGGAGTGGGGGTGACTGTTCTGGTGGTCCTTGGGCACTTCCAGGTCCAGAAAGGGCTGCACTGCGAACAGCACCCAGGTCTCCTGAAGCAGTATCAGCTCCATGCTCCAGCAGCAGCTCTTCAGGCACCTGCCTATTATAAGTGACAGAAGTGCTCACTGCAGTCAGGCCTGGGACTCAGTGCTCTCTTGCCATATAGGCCAGGCACAGCCACAAGCAGAGGAGCAGCCCTCATGGCGGGCTGTTCCTGCACCATCACTTCTTAACACCGTGTTTTACAGAAGGGTTCGGAAGCCTGTTCAGCCTGTTGATCTGCTGCTGTGTCAACATGAGAAAGTTAAGCAATTTCTCTTTTGAGTGAATCAGTATTCATTTCCCAGGGAAAAAAAAAATAATAATAATAAAAAAAATAGGAAAGGCTGCATTCCTATATGCTACTGATGTGAAGTGTTGAGTTGGGTGGGCAGGTTTCTCATATTTGGCTGTTTATAAGGTATCAATGACTTTCCTTTAGCATTTGTTAATTTAGTTGTCTCACTGGGTGCATAAGTCGTATGTCAAAGACATGCTTCTGCTGCATATGTGGCACTGCTAATTTCCGTCTAACTCCAGGAAATTTTTGGAAAAATCTATTCAGTAATTAGATGAGGACATGATTATCCCGTCTACTTTCCATGTACTACTTTTTGCAGATTTTTTTCTAGGAAAACATGAAAGGAAGAACATAACTTTCTAGAGCATAATTTAATGAAGCTTTTAATTAAACACCTATACAACACTAAAGCACGAGTTCAGTCATGACATTTTATTTGAAGAGGGTTCACATGTGATAGCATGAAATGTCCTGGGTATTTAGCTGCAGCAAGTTTTAAATGTGGTGACTTGGGGTTCCAGGGGCTGCATGGGTCTGAGATGATGTCTAAGACAAATATTTTGCCCTGGTTACATCCCTTTAGAAAGTACAAATACGTAAAGTGATTTTGATCAGGTATTCTTCAGTGACAAGCAATCTCGAGTGTGCAGCCTTTTCCAAAACATTGCACCAATTTGAAAAGCAGCTTTGCCAGAACAGTCTTACAGCCTCTCACCCTGCTCGTCTCGGAATAATTCCCATATACAGCATTTGCAGTTTACAAGGAAAAAAGAAAAAAACACACAAACAAGCAGCCTGGTTTCTCTGACCACCAGACTCGCAAAAGTAACCCCAACTTTCTCCTTTCCCAGTACTGTCACCAGCAATAAAGGCTCGGCAGGCCGCACGGCTACTTGATATTAATAAATCAAACAGTGCTAGGGAACGTGGCCAGGCGCTGGCACTCACACGCCTGCGCTGTTAATTGTTCGAACAGTCCCTGGCGTGGCCGAGCCCGGTGCCAGCGAGCGCTCTCCCAAACAATCCCTGGCACAGCTCGGCTCGGGAGGCAGCGCCGGCCAGCGAGGGCTCCCAGGAGGTGGCTTGGATGTGGCCCTGCTGTTCTGGAGACCAGAGGAGTTCAGTGGTGTGGAGGTGGGCTTCCTGTGCCAGTTGGCCTTGGGGCCACAGTGCAGTCCTGGATGCATTTAGCTTATTAGTACAGATGTACTGTGTACATTATGTATTCAGGAACACCCCAGCAATTCTGAGGCTCATTTAAAAAAACAACGACGACAAAAAAACAAACCAACAACCCCCACACAACAAAAACCCACATGTGATTTAACATCAATAGTATTTTACCCTTGTTAAAACCGACAGCAGTCAGAAAAGCATGTATGCAAACACGGCAACTCTATACAACACATCTCCCTGTGGGTCTTCTGAGTTACATCTCTTCGCTTTGTTCATTAAAATGAATGTTTATTACACTTTGGTCCCGTTAACAATGCATAGACATTACATCATACCCTAAGTCACCATGAAAGGATTCCACTGTTTCAGGGTTTAAAGGGATACATACAGGCTTAGTTACACTTGTTGGGGTGGAAAAGAAGGGATATTAATTACAAAAACACCTTACACTTGCATAGGAGGTTTCACCCATCTTTAAGCACTTTGCAAAGGAAGATAAATATTAGTGATCTTCATAGAGAGGCTGGGAATGGACACACAGAGTGCCTGAGTGGCTTGGTTAAAGACTTGGTGGCACACCAGAAGAAAACAGCAAGGCTCAAGGCTTCCCTGGCCTCTCTGCTGACAGCCTCTCTGCAATGTGATGGCTCTTGCAGAGGCAGCTACGGATGGATGAACCTGTTGGAATAAAACAAGAATGGAACTTTTGCCTCAGGCTTGAGCAGAACAGAAACTTTTTTGAGACTTAAAAACCATCATTAAACTGTTCTTTTTTTTTCTTTTTATAAAATTTTCTCACGCTTCTGCACTTCCTGATTTAGGGTTGGACAGGAACCAGAGAATAAATACTTAGATACCATGAGAAAGGTTATTCTTGTGGTATTTTCACCCAGTCTGAAAGTGTGGCGCACTCATGAGAAAGCATGTCTTAGCAAAATTTCCACAGCAGAGGTTCACATCAATTCAAGCAAGTACCAGACGGTCTGTGAACTCCTGACTCCTGGTAGTTTCCTATATGGCTTTCTATTTAAGAGAAAAAGAGACGGAGATGTCAACACCATCAGCACAGGGTCAGGGCTGATCTCCTGGGAGGGACAATGCCTATGGGCAGGTGTCTTGCAGGAGCTCTGCTCTTGGTTTCTTGGTACAGCTGAAACCCCACCAAGCTCCCACGCCCGCTGCCGGTCCCTCCCTGTGGGGCAGAGCCTGGCTGTTTGGGGGTGTTTTCAGCCCCCCGTTCCTCACGGTGCCTGGAAAAAGCCTCGCTGAGAGCAACGCCAAAAGAGCCAGCCATGGGGGAGGAGGCTCTGGGAGGACAAAGGGCCCTGGGAATCTGGCATCATTTTCAATATACTTGGTACCAGGCCTTGTAAAATGTTTATGTAGCAGCATAATACAGGTGCAATGGTTATGCTTGCCACTGACTATAACTACCCTCTCATGCTGGGTTTATTGGTTGGAGCTTTTCACAGGCTTTTAACATTGACTTGATTCTGCTTGCACAGAAATTCCTACCTTCTGTTCGTGTAGTGCTGATCCCACTAAAAAAAAGGCACTTTGGATGTTTAAAGTTACCCCAATACCCCAAAACCAAAACCCCCAACTCTGTGGCACGACTGGCTGATGTTCTGTAAATACACTCATTTTTTTTTTTTTTATCCAAAAATCCTCAGGTAGGGAATCAGAGTGACCATGCATCCACCCAGCTGTGTCAGCATAGAAGAGATGAGGGTGCAGGTGACCAGTGAAAGGTAGGTTGCTGTGGCACTGAACGACAGTGCTCTCTGTGGCACTCCCACATAAGCCAAGCCTTCCTGCCTGCCACAGGACTTCATACTGCTGAATGCAATCATGTTGCAAAAAAAAAAAAAAAGAAAAAGAAAATAACACCAAAAGCCATCCATCTCAGTTTCTGGGTTTCTGCTAGCATTG
The DNA here is from genome assembly GCF_964211825.1 of Aythya ferina. Taxonomy (NCBI): domain Eukaryota; kingdom Metazoa; phylum Chordata; class Aves; order Anseriformes; family Anatidae; genus Aythya; species Aythya ferina. Next base: position 43,787,698 of record NC_140298.1, read on the forward strand.
CTGTCAGAAAAGGCTGTTAACATGCTTTAGGACAGAAATCTAAATCCCAGCAAACCTGGTCTACAGAATGGAGTTAGGTCGCTGAGATATAAACCATGGGGAACCACTGTTTTGAACCTGTTCTTTAAATTCCCTCCATTAGTCAGTGCCTAGAAATGAGTACCCCTGGATGGATGTGTGCGCATGACTGAGATGGTTGTTTCCAGGTGGGTGAATCTTTTTCTGGACAAGAGCTGTCTCTGCGGAAGCTTTGTAAGGAGACTACCTTATGGTCTGATGTTGGATTTCGGTCTGTTATATAGCTAAAATATCACATGAGGGGAATATTTTTGTCCTTTAGATGAGTGCTGGGGGGAACATGAAGGAATGCTAACTCCCAGTCAATCCCCTAAGCCAGAGAAATGGAGTTGGAGAAGCATCAGAAAGCTGTGGTAGGGCCAATATTAACTAAGGACAAAGAAGAGTGAAGCTCTTGGGGAATTGGGACAGTAACAAAGAAATGAGGGGACAGTAACATAGAAATGAGTCTGCATAGCAGAGGAGGCATTATTCAGGCTGGGAACATGGAAGGTCAGAAGGTTTGCAACGTCAGATTGATAATGCCCCCACTAGTGTCCCTTGGTGGGCAGGAGTCCACTTCCACATCTCTCTACCCCTGATGCTAGTCTTTCTTTAATCCAATTAGGCTGTCCCATGACAAATTCCTAACCAGCCTGGCAGAAGTGTTTCCAAGGCCAGATGCTGACCCTCCCTTCTTCTTGAGGGCAGTGCCTTGATCTCTGTGCCCTCCCAGCGCAGGAAATGGAGCTGCTCCTGACATAAGCTACTGCTCAGCAGGAAAACATGGCCTCTAACATTAATTACCGTGTACCAGACTGTTCTTAACTAAAACATCCGTTGGCTGGAGCAGCCCTTTTAAATCAACAGAAATGGTTTCTGAAGTCAAAATTTGTTGCCCAGCCTGAATATCGAGGCAAAAGAGAAATGTGGGGCAAGAGTTCACCTTGCTCTTCTGTCTGATCTTCAGTTCAGCAATGTAGGCAAAATTGGTCTCTCTTCCTGGACAAAGCAGGAGGGGGAACTGGCAAGGAAGGACATAATGCCAGTAGAGCTTATCTGGAATACTGACAGCAATATGCCAGCCTCAGCTCAGCCACAACAGGTTGAATATTGGTCAACAAGACAGTTTGTGTAAGGTAAGTATCCACCTTGTCTCAGAAGAAGCAGTAGAAGGCAGCAAGCAGCATGTTAAAATGGCAGGGATGGTGTGGATTGGGTAACTGACATACTCACCTCTCGCAGATCCCAAATGTGATCATCTGCAGTTGGAGAAGAGCATGCAGACCTCGGAGATCTCTTCTGAAGTTTGTCCCCTTCTCCTCTGCCCACTGCAGGTCACAGTTTGTACTGGAGTTGATCGATGTGGCTTGGACCCTAAGTCAGTGTGTGCACAGTGTGTGCAGGCAGGCATGCAGCTCTGAGCTGCAGCCACTCTGCCATCAGTCTCCCTTCTCCTTGGAAAAATAAAACAAATCATGGCTCTTCTTTGCTCCCTTGTTTCATGGCCGGATCTCATCAGTGGCTCTCTGGGAGCAATGAGAGAGTCGGCAGAACAGATACTTCAATTTCCTGAAAGGTCAAGTAGCCAGGGACCCCCTTCCTTCTCTAATGGACTCCAAGCCATGCTGTAGGAGCAGCAGGCTTTAAACTCTCCATAACTTTGCAGCTCAAGGGATTAGAAATTATGTCTATTTACTTTGAAGTCATGAAAAGAAGTTCCTTGCAAAGAACTGCCGAGGTCCTGGGAACCTGAAAAGGAGTTAGAGGAGCAGGGTAACTGTCTCTGCATAGCCAGGCATGGCTGTACGGGGCTGATGAGACAAGACCAGAAAAAGCTTGCAAAGGAAGGGAGAAGATGGAGTGGAGAAAACCGGCATTTTAGATCACTGAGACCTGCCCTGTTATTAAAACTGTTCTTGTCCTGGGCTGACAATTTCCATGACTATTTTGTCCTGGAGCTCAAAGGAAACCTCATGCTGCTCTCCCTTGCTGATGGAAAACAGGAATGAATATTTAACTGGTAATGATGATGAATGAAGATTTCACATTTGAGAGGGGTTCCTGAGACTATCGCATCCTCATGGAAGTGAACCTCCTCCTCATCCTGCTGTGTTGTTCTCTGAGTGGGTCACCCTCAGAAGGAGATATGGAAAATCCTGAGAAACCTTACGTGCCTGGAAAGGCAGGGATTCTTCACTCTTGAGCAAACACGTGAATGCAGTGACACCTGGTTGCATTCCTGAATGTTGGATAGCTGACCAGCAAAGAGCTTCATCTCCTCTTCACTGTGCTATAACTTCTGGAGCCACAGTGATAGGCAGGGAGGGGGGTATGGGAAAAGGTTGGGCTGGCAGAGGGAAAATTAGGGAGTGGAAGCAGGGTTGTCTCTGCTTTCACTTTAGATATCTTAATTGAGGAAATACCAGACTGAATTCACGGACACATCCTCAAGAGGGAGGGCATCAGAGGGAGGAAAATATTTGAGAAAATGCAGTTTGACTTCCTGGAGGATAAAAAAGAAAGCAAGATCAATCATTCAATCAATCGATATGTCTGTCTATCAGTCTATCTATCCATCTATTTATCCTGAAATAACAACATAGAACTCATTGTTCTGAAGTACAAAACAATACCAAAGAAGTTATAGTATTTGCACAAAAGAGTTTATATTTTAAAGTAGATGCATGCCACATCTAGTTCTGCTTTCAATTACATTTTTACAAAACTAGCAAATTTTATAGCTGTGTATTAGTACATTAAAGCAGAGCTGGACTTATTTATCTACACCTAACATACATATGCAGAAAACCCATTTGTATATGTATACAAACACCAGACATTATACACTGATATGATAAATTGTATTTACGATGCACCTTTGACCACATCAGCTGTACTCTGCCTGATAATCCATTTCTAATGGGGCTGCTTCTTGCAACTGAAAACTCTGATCATCTTCAGCTACCATTATTTTTTGAAAACCACCTTGTCAGAATAGATGCTTCTGTCCTTCTTTCTATCTAAAGAACTTTTCCATCCTGAGTTGTAGGATAGGCAAAAATCATTCCTGGATTAGCAACAGGCTTAAAGTCTGAAAACACTGAAACTTTTCAGTAATAGGAGCATGCCTATTTCAGTGTTTTAGTCCAAGAGAATTTTTAAACCTCATGTTATGTTCTGCACATGCCACAAAATTAACAGAAGAATAATCATGTGAGGATACCTCAGAAAGTTTGCTGTTATTAGACATCAGCATATTGGAGTCATTTTTTGATTCCCTCTTGTTTATGAAGCTAGACAGCTTAGATACTAGAAATGTGATTTTCTAGATCTCTGGAAGAGCCATTTAAAACTTTTAAAATGATAAAAAATTACATTTGTGAATAAAACATGGTTTGAAGAACTGTTTTCTCAAAAACTTCTCATGCTTCTGTGTCTATATCTATCACCAAGGGACTGCAAAAGAACTAAATACTCATTTTTTCTATGCTCATTATTAGAAAATCACCTCAGCTAAGTGACTGCTTTTTTTATCCTTCCCATATGTGGTCATTTCATTCTGTCTCTGGGTACTTGAGAAATGAAAACTTGTGGCCTTCATTAAAATGTAAGGAATGTCCTCCATAGATGTGGAGGAAACTGGTTTGGAAAATGTTCAAATGCAGTTGTTTGGAGGGCAGATTTCAGCACGGGTCAGAGGTGAGTTTTTGATTATGCAGTAAGCTGTGTTTGGCCTCCATCTTATTCCTTGTGTCATGTCCTTGGAGCCCCCTTTAGGACAGCAGCTGCTTTCTGGATTGCCCTCACTGATGGTCAGCATTGGCTTGCTCACCAGGAAAAAATGCCTTAAAAAAAAAAAGTCTCAAGCTTCAAAACTGGTACTTTATGGTGAGCTGTAGGAAGAGCACAGCATCCAGAAGACTGGTATCTTCTCTACTTTCAGCTGAGCATCTTGCACACAAGTTAGAAGGTAGATTAATTTATCAGCAGTTGTGATTAATGATGCCAGTAATATGAGCCCTAAGTATTCATAAATCATGGCTCAAGTTCCCTCCTCCCCACCCTGGCTGGTACAGCTGCCTTAAAAATCACAGTGTATAATAACAAAGCATTAAAGCATTGGGATTCCTTTCACTTGGTTCTTGAGCTAGGCTGTGCTTCTGCTCTATCCTCCACCACAGAGGCTAAATGCTCCTTTCTTTCCCTCCTGCATTCAGCTGGTATTTCTTAATGCCAGTGTTACAGGTGCTCTGGATTCCAGAAAAGCAGCAGATATTGCTGGTATTGTGAAAAATACAAATAAAAGAATAATTGGCAGCTTTGCAGCCCCCAAATTAAGAGAAAGCAAGAGAAGGAACTGAATACAGTAGGAAAAAGCAGGAGGAAATAAGCAGAAAAATGTTGTGCTGAATAGCATTTTCCCTTTTAGTTTAAGCGGGACTTTCTTTTTAACATCTTCTAAGGACTTCTTCTGGGTATAATTCTCTCCAATAGCTCTACTAGTGATGTTGTGTTTTTACCGTAATCTGTTAGTCAGGCATGAACCAGGATCTCTGTGGGTTCCCATTCTCAGCCTTTTTGAAGACTAAATAGTTCCATTCTCTCCCCTCATCTGCTGCTACAGGAAAAGAAAAGAAAAAATGTAGGAATTTTGGATCCTTCTAAGCCTGGCTTGGAAATCTTGCCTTGGGTGGTGAAGCCAGACTGTGTCATTCTAGCTGACATTTGCATTTAGCATAGTTAGAGTTAAATGCCAATATCTGGCATTTGTACACTGCAATTAGCAGTATCATTTGTTCTCATCTGAGCGGTTTGAGTTTTGTTTTGTTTTGCTTTTTGTTTTTCTGTGTGAATGACTCGGTGAGATGGATTTCTACTGCAAGTTTTATAGGAAAAAGTCTATTTTTATCATGATTTTTGTTGTTGTTTTTCTGATAGCTATAAGCCACAGTGTATAATGTTGTTCAGCTGCTCAGAACTCGAACTATGGTAGGAATAAGGCAATATGCACTGTGTTGCTCTGACCCCACTTTGAAGCCTCTGCTATTGAACTCCACACAAAAGCCAAGTGCTGAAAAATCACCAAAATGCAAACAGAAGATGATTCCTGATGTTGTTTCAGCACAGCAGGCTTGGGCAGTTGCAGAAAGCATGTTCAGAGTGTTTTTTCTACTCTTTGGATTTTGGGGCCTTGATCATCAGACCTGTCTCAAGGGCATGGTTTGAGTCCTTCCGAGAATCGATACAAGCTTAGGTGCAATGGCCACTTCTGGAGGTGCAGAACGCACCCTGGTCACTTGCAGACGGAGCAGCCTCTGCAGACATCAGGAGCCTTTGCACACAGAAAGCGACAGCTGCCAGACCCAACGTGAAATAGCCACAAGAGGACTTTGAAAATACTTTAAGTGGGAGACATGGAGGGCTGTTAACACTCAGGGCCAGATCCTGACCCTCCTACTGGGCGGGCACACAGCCCAGCCCGAGCTGTGTCGCCTGGCGCGGCTCCACACCAAGGAACAATGATTGCATCCAAGGATGTTGGTCTGCCTGGGTGGCAGCACAGGCGGCCCAGGCGCTGCAGACAGTGCACAGCAGAGAGGTCACTGAGGTCTCCAGGCTGTCGGCCACTGGGCAGGCACTGGCTGAGACACGGTGTTGAAGGGGATGCAGGGGTGTCTGGGGAGGCACACAAGGGCAGGAGGGTCCTGCCTTCCCCGGCTGCCTCTCAGGTGAGTTTGGGATGTGAGCTCTGACACAGGATGCTGAGCTTGCCTGTGGCTGCCAGTACATCCCAGTGGAAATAGGGACCAGTTCATCCACACATGCCTCTGTCACTCTGGAGAGGGGCAAGGGAAGCTTTGCCCATCCTAGTGGATCTTAATTCCCCAGAACCTTCCTGTACACCCCACAGCTCCCCTGAGTGTGCCCGATGGGGCAGACCCCAGGTTGATGTTAAAGCCCAGGCAGCAATGCTCACCACTGGTGGCATCTCCATTGCAGAAATCTCTTGAAGCAAGCAGACCTGTGCCCTCTCTCCCTTCTCCCCTCTGCTTGTGCAGCTCACTGGGCACTCATGGCCATGTCCCTGGCCTGGCCCCATGCCTGGGATCCCCTGATGTACCTCCCAAAATGGGATTTTTCTTCTGCTGCTCTCCTCCTCTTCCCTTCCCTTCCCACTAATGCCCACCCCAGCTTCTTGCACACACGCTCCATTGCGTAAGAAACACAAACCTAAAATGCAATACATGAATTAAGTTAATTATCCAATTAACTGTAGCTACAACACATCTGCTATTGTTTCATGGGCTCTTCGTAAAATTTAAAACACATTTAAGGAAAAAAAAGGCAAAACAAAATACAAAAAAAGATCTCTCTGCCAGGGCAAATCCTCAGCAGGCTATGAACAAATAAGACATCTGTTTAAAGTAAATTGGGGCTGGGGAGGATGGACTGAAGACAATAACAAGAGCAAGAAAGAATAATGACAAGGCGAAATCCCAAAGAATTACACTCCCACTTTGAGCCAGGGGCAGCTCTCTTGTTGCTGTGCGAGGCGCTTTAATAAAAGCTGTGAGCGAGTTAGCCGATCTCCTGAAAGTTAAATAATTATTGCCAAAAAAAAAAAAAGAGAGAAAAAAAATAGCCGTTGAGCCCTGTTTCTTCATGGTGTTTGTGATCAGAGGTGGTCGGGATGTAGGGGGGTGGAGTGAGAGGAATTAAATCTATGACTAAACATTTTTCACGGCAACAAAAGGACAGCGATTAAGAGATAAATTAATGCTCTGGCAACGCTTCCTGTTTTGAAGGATGCAGTGGCGGGTAATGAATGGCTGTGCCTGGAGTGGGCCTGAAGAGCCTCTCGCAAAGCTCGCCGCTCCGGCCAAACTGCAGTGAGCTGGCCCTCTGCACCTCCAGCTCCAGCAGGAAATGCACTTAAAAAATCTTTGGCAACCTCTGCGCCCCCATTTTCCCCAGGGTTGTCCTCAGCCGTTTGATCTTTCCCTCCCTCCCTCTCTCCCCCGCTTGTAACCTTTTCCCATTCCCCCACCCTCTGGGCCTGAAGTCTATTTTCAGTGCTCTGTTGCTGAAAGGCTTTGGGAGTTTTGTTTTCAGCAAAATGTTTCCTTGAGAGCTCCCGCCCTGTCCCCGGCCCCGAACTGCTGCCTCGCAGGTTGTGTTTGACCCCAGCGCGATGTGCTGGGCTCCTCTGCTGCCTGGCCCAGGCTGAACTGGGTGATAAATGCCCCAGGTGATTTCTAGGGGGAACTTGGAGAGGTGGCCACATTGCTATGCTTGCATGGGGGGCGGGGGGGGGGGGGGGGGGGGGGGGGGGGCGGTAAATCTGTCCTGCTCCTTGTCCCCAGGTGCTGAGGGATGCATGGGGAGCAAGGGCCTGGCTGCGCCTGGCTGGTCCTGCTGCCCCCCCGCCACTGCTCAGGAACACAAAACGATTTCCTTGGGATCAGTGCCCGTTTCCTCTCCGAGTGAGCCGTGAGCGAGGGCTTCCTCGCGGCCACCGCGTCCCACCCATATCCTCCCCAGCCCGCCCTTCGGCCCTGCTCACAGCACGGCTCCTCGGGGACAGGCCGAGGGGCTCCGCTGGGGAGGCCCAGCTGGGCCAGGGGAACGCAACCTCGTTTCTTGGACCCCAAGACTTATCCTGCTCCTGGGGAGGCCCTCAGCTATTAAGACAACTGCTTTAGCTTTGTTCAGCCTGATGGAGCTGGCATGGATCTTCTTGGTCTTTGCACCAAAACCGGCCGAGGGTTGAGGCCTGGGGCAGTGTGACCCATGGGGTACCCCTGGGCCATGGCTGGCAAGTGCAGTGAAAGTGATAAGCTTTCAAGAAACATATTAATCCCTCCCTCCCCCTTTATTATTATTAATATTATTTTTAACTGTGGCACCCCTTTCCTTTTCTGGAGAATGTTGCATGAGCTGTGTTAAATTTTCAAAACCATCCCACTCGAGCATCAGCCTCCCACTGTCATGTTTTGGGGTGGCTTGTCCTCACAGCCCCACAGGATGGGGTGCAGGGACACCTCAGTGTCCCCTGTGCCAGCACCCTCACTTGCTTAGCCTTGCTGGGGAGAAGAAAGGGAAGAAATGCTGTACTCTCAGCCTTATTGCTGAACTGGGATGTAAAGTGAAAAAGGTGGTGATTCCCCCTTCAGAGACCAGAAACATTTCAAGGGCGTTGTGTTTTCAGCTCTAAGGGCAGATAAAGGGAGGTGGATATTTTAGGAAGCAAATGGTAATGATTAGAGTTTTGAGTAGTCATTTTGTCATAAAAGACTGAATTTGTATGCTTCAGAAAAATAGTCTTTTCCTCTCAGTTGATGATAGGTTTCCTTCAATTGCCATAATTGTTCATCTTTTTATGAATGCATAACAGACAATGACATGTGATTAAATCTCCGCCCAGGGCTTCCTTTCTGAAGATCACAGAGATATACAGAAATCACTCTGCTCTCTGAAAGATTATTAATTCCTATCCCGGGCTACTGTATATGCACATAATTCAGTGTGTACATCTATGCAGTGTTCCATGACCTATAAGTAGTTAAATACATGGCAAATAAAAGTAACACATTTTGATTCAGTCCCACTGAAAGTCCCAAAGAAAGAAATGAAGCAGGAACGGAGGAGTTAATTTAAGGAATATTGCCTTTGAAGGATGTAAAGGACACCTATGTCCCCTCAACACAATATTTCTCATGTTAATGGATTAAAGTGCCTATGAACTGATATTCCAACTTTTTTTTTTTTTTTTAATATTTTTTATTTTTTAATTATTGTAAGGCTATTACAGCTAACAATGTCTCAGTGATGAATTATTTTGTTGCCTTACTGTGCACCCCTCAAAAGAAGCAAATAGGTAAAGAAGGAGACAGCCATCTTCTCAGGAGAATGCTAAAATAAAAGGGAATTAAAAATTCCTTTCAAATTGATGAAGCCTTACTGCACTGGGCATGGAGCTTTGCATTATATACAGCAGCTCTTTTCTTCCCCTTTGATGGACACCCGGAGCTCTTCCCCTGCTAATGGGAGATTCACAGGTGGACAAAGGAGGAACATGGAGGGGAAAATTAGCCCACTTAATTGCTCTCCCTAACCTCAAAGTCACAGTATCACTTACATTCACTTACATAGTCCCCTATCTGCGAAGGTATCACAACTTTGTCCCTTTTGACAACTTTGTCAACACTTTCCTGGGAATTTTGTATTCGTTATATTTTGCCAATGAAGTGTGCGATTTCTAAACACAGTTGTCTCCATGTGTTCTCTCTGGGAAGAAGCTTGGAGCTCTCCAGTGAGGAAGCAGATTTTAGCTGGTGTCAAACATTATAACTTGTTTGACTTTGTGGGGTGGTGGAAAGTTACCCCATCTGAGGGCTAGATCTCGTGCCCACAGCTAGCTCAAGCTGAAAGCTTTCCAATTTGGGATTAAAAAATGAAAGTGAAGGTTATTTCAAGGCTTAATTGTGGTTTTGCTTTGTTTTTTGTCTGTTTCTCCTGTACACATCACAGTCTTTCAGCACCCATATAAAAGAAAATCTACTGTTAGATATTTTCTATTTTTTGTAATAGTATGGAAATAAATTTTATTACCCGCTCAGAGTGGTGTAGCCCTGGAGAGAGGAACATGCTGTGAGAAAACAGATTATGGGTCGCTTTCAACTAGTTTTTCTTTTCACTGGTCTCTGCCTCAGACCAAACTTGGGTTTCTGCAGATGCCCTAAGGAGCGTCAGCTAGATATTCTCCTCACCAGGCTAGAAACTGTTTACAGCCATAGTATGTACACTTCCACATCTCACCACAGGTATTTGTAGGTGGAGAAAGCTCCTACAGAAGCCAGCACACCAGTATAATGTAAAATGCTGAAGGTAATTTTAACTAGAGGCTTTCCTGCTCTTGTGTGCTGCGAAGAAGCCATCAGGTATTGCTTTCCTGAGCTGCACAGTGCTGCAATGGGGCACCTTGCCAGTGGTGCTTGTCGGGGGAGAGTGCACAGCTGGGACGCACTGCAGGCTGCTGGAGATACATGTCATTTTTGTTAGGTTTTAATAAAATAGAAATAAGGCCAGCTTTTGTTTAGGTCCATTCTGAGCTACAAATACCCAGCTTTTTGTGGGTCTCCCAGTTCTGCAGCTGTCTTGAAGTGGTTTCCTTATTAGTCAGCCTTGGGGCAGAAATTATGTGAGAGGGTGTTAGAGCAAAGGGGCATCCACCACGTGTTCCACTTCAGTCCACTTGTGTCTCACAGGTCCCTGCCAGCCTGTGCTTTTATTGCATCTGCAGGGGTGCATTTGCGGTCCTCCAAGGAGATGCTGCTGAACTAAGAGCTGTTTGTGAAAAGCTTGGGCACAGTCAAATGACAGCAGGAACCACGCCATTGCAGTGCAGCTTTTGGGAGGCCAGAAAGCAGCTCAGGCCTACCAGAGCCGGTGGTGGGTCCTTTATTCTGCCCCTCCCCAAACATAACAATGCTGTGTTGTCAATATGTGATCATTCAACATCAACAGGCTCCTTTCTCTCTGCCTTTTATCTTCTCCAGTATTGTAGAGCAAATGCCATAATGTACAATTCCAATTTCAGATTAAATGCCACCCTCATTGCAGATGAGACAGAACATTTTTTTTTTCTATTGGAAATATTCAGAGAAAAGTACACTTGCTTATTTTTAGAACCTGCAAATGAAAATCCTTGTTTCTGCTTTTTATTCATTATGAATTGTCCAACAAAAGAATAAAAGTTAGTGTGTGTCCTCCATCCTATTCATATATTCAGGTCTTCAGACCTTCAAAGGAGATCAAATCAGACCAGAAAGATTCAAGCTTGCCCTGTGCAGATTCAGAGGGTTGCTAACAATCTCTGCTGAATGTCAAGGGCATGTTAGCCTGGCATGAGTGACATCTTATCTGAGACAGACCACCTGTGACGAGCTCAGAGTGTGGATAGGAAAAGACCATTTCCTAAGGGTGTCTGCTTATCCCTGCTCTTTGGAAGAGCTAAATACAGCCCATCACAGAATAGCTTCTAAAATACAGAAGCTTTTCATACAATGGCCCAGTGACTAGGTTTCTTGTTTAGGTGAAAGACCTAGATTCAATGTACTTTTTACTATTGAAAGGTTCAAAGATACTAGTGCAGTCTGGCAGAAGTCAGTGGGTTTTTATTTAATTGGGAAAACTTCTCAGCATGAGTTTCTGAGTGAATGTAGGCATGACCTACTTGAGATCAGTGTTTTGTGATGAATTTAATGCTATTTGAGAAAACTACCTGTCCTGAGAGCCTTTCCCCCAACCCCTACTCTAGGTGAGACTCCCAAACAACTTGTCATCTGCCTGGTATCTGGCTTTCAGCTGGACTTGGACAAGAAAACAGGCCCAGAGGCTGTTCAGATAGTATGGCTTTGCTACGTGTGAACAGAAAACCGTGCTGTGAGGACTGTGCTCAACAAAATATATCAAACCAAGGAGGGCCTCAGGAGTTGGGTTTCAGGTTAAGAGGGTGGGTTTCGAGTCTAGTTTTGGAGGTCTGCATGTTAAGCCTGCCCAATGTTTGTCTTGGGTACCAACATCTTTCTCGTGATCTATCCTTGGATCCTGGATATGTTTGGACACTTGGCCCTTAGAGATCCCCAGTAACAGCAATACTGTATTTTTGGCCTGTGACTGGACAGCCAATACATATGGGAACATTTCTACTTCCTTGAATGGATGCCAAAGTTTAGTACATTTAGAAATTATGACTAAACCAAGACAATCTCTCTGGGGCATGGCATGCATCATACAGCCCAGGGCAAAAACAGGAGCAAACTGGTAAGACAGGACAGAGCTATGTTGAGGGATTGACAGAAAATGTGAGGTAATTGCCCAGAAAACTAAGGGATGGGAGTGAGAAGGGGAATTAGAAATAGCTAAATAGAAAAAAAAAAAAAAAAAAAGCAAAAAAAAGCTTTTTCCTAACTAAACCTTTACTGTCTTCTAGAACTGTGTCACAAAGAAATCTGTAAATCTCTGAAAACATGAGTGTGAGGGGTTGGCTTTCTTTTTCTTTTTCTTTTTCTTTTTCTTTTTCTTTTTCTTTTTCTTTTTCTTTTTCTTTTTCTTTTTCTTTTTCTTTTTCTTTTTCTTTTTCTTTTTCTTTTTCTTTTTCTTTTTCTTTTTCTTTTTCTTTTTCCTTTTCTTTTTCTTTTTTGTGTTTGTTTTTTTTTTGTTTTCAAAGAGGAAACTGAGTCTAATTCACTCCTCCTTGGCATGCCCTTGAGTCATTACTCAAGAGCAACCTTAATGAAATAATTGGGATCATATTAGTGAAAAATAATTCTGAGATAAGATTCAGGCTCTTTGCCTTTCAATAGACTCAGCAAACACACTGGCCTTCATGACCCCTAGAAGGGCTGGGGATCTGGTCCTTTTGAGGTTTCCAGGTTAGCTCTGAGGAGACATCTGGACTTTTCCAGGATATTTAATCGTATCAGACATGGACCTCCACCAAGTTCTTAATATGGAACCATGTGTGTTTGACTTTAAAGTCAATCAACTGAAGTGCTGGTGTCAGTCTATGTCTAGAAGCATGTACAGTTGTGAATGCCAACATTTGACAGCTAGTGATGGAGACAGTTGGAGGACCTTGAGGTCTCTTCCAACCTAGAAAATTCTGTGATTCTGTGATTCTGTGAATCATGAGATCCCTGTGTTGTAGCTCCATGGAAGTCCATATGCAAGGCGGGAGAATTCTGGAGGGACAGACTGGGACAATTGTAAATATTTTGCTTTTAAAAATGGAGATTGTATTTTCCAAGTGGAGACAGCTGGCGGGTACATGAGAGTTGTGTAGTGACAGCAGCATTTTCTTGGAGCATTCACAGTTGAATTACACAAGTCCCTCTGTTCACTCCAGGAGCATCACTACAGCAACTGTGTCCCAGAGCTTGCTGGGACCCACAGAGAAAGGTTCTTTGAAATCCTTGTAGTTTCATCTCATGCTAACTATAATGAGCCACTGGGTGCTGCCGGGTAATCTGCACATCAGTATGCAAAATCCCCAGAGGTTTCTGAATAGAGCACTCACCAGTGGCATGTCAGAATTGCTTTGTTAGCCAGATACGACTTCATTGCATGAATTGCAGTTTTCAAATATTTCCCTGTTTAATTAACTAGATGCTCACTTAATTAAATAGATGTAAAAGTAGCTGTGATCAGTTACCTGCCTCTCTGTCCGAGTTGCTGTCAGAACTGTTGTACAAGATAAATCTTCACTGCAAATGCCACTCAGCTCAAATATTTATGCAGAGATCAGGAGAGGGAGCGTCCAAATGATTTCCTGTGGGGCTCCTCTCTTGCCTTCCCTTGTTGTTCCTGTCCTCATTGAACTAGATTACATTCCTCTCATTTAAAAAAGTAAATTATGATTTTGACAGGTTTTTAATGTTTCCGATAACATTTTGTTGTTGTTGCTTGAGGAATGGGAAGGGAGGGGGAAAGCCGGAATAGGAGCATAGAGGGAAGGGCTGGAGCTCTGCATGATTTATAACAAGGAAGCTGTTTTCCCAAGGAAGGACAAGGGATAGGAGCTGAAGGACAGCCAAGGAGAGCTTTGGAGGACAGCTGTGCTAACGTGAGCCTGCAGTTCATTCAGTGCCCTTCAAAGCAGCTTCTTAGCACTCCTCAACAGCAAACTAGTGAAGTCAGTGTGGATGCACATAGGTTTAGTTGCAAAAGTTTAGTCTGCATATGCTTCCTCATATGAGCTGAGAATCTGGACCCTGAAGCATAAATACTGTAATTTACATTTGTAAGTGGGAACGTGGCAGCTAAATGATGTGCTCATAAGCAGCCCTCAAGTCAGTGGCAAAGTGGTGTAAGACCACGAACCTCCTCTCTGTCATAGTCAAATACTTTTCTCTAGGCTGTGTTATCTCTCTTAATGCAAACAGGCTGGATTAATTAGTGCTACATTGTCTCTATTGTGCTTTAGTTAGCTTATAAGAAGGATGAGTTTGTCCCTGAGGCCCAGTTCACAAATGTAATGTCCTCACCTGTTTCTTTGTGTCACGATTTTAGAGATAAAGGTTTCTCAGCAGGGCAGGCAAAACTGAATTCTGCCACTTCAAAACGGAGTGCAACCTGGCCTGAAAATGTATGCATTTAGTTTGTGAAGGCAGCAAAGGGTATTTCCAAGAAGGAGGGAGTGAAGAGAACTATGAGATTACAGTGAAGATTTTTGGCTGTTTGTGGATAAGGAAAAAGATTGGGGAATGAAGGCTCTGCAGGGAACCACAGGATGCTCAGGACAGCTGTAGGGGAAGGAGAGCTGAGAGGTGAAAGATCTGTGGAGGTTGTCAGAGGAAGCATTCAGCAGCTCTTAGAGGAGGGCTTTCCCCCTTCTCTAGTATGCCTCGGTGCATATTCCAGCCTCCCTCTCAGTCCTACCTCTGGCTGTTTGTAAGGAGGCCATGGGTGTGTCATACTACAGACAGCAGAAGTAATGCAGCTGGGGATTTCCTGGGGCATTAGTGGGGGCTTGCATAGGATTCTCTGGTGTCTGATAAGATACATTGGTAATCTGAAGGTTTTGCCCTCTGAGGACATTCATAATATATCTTTCCCTGGAGGATGGCTAATAAGAGCCATGTTCACATTGCAGCCTTCCCCTCTACAGGGACACTAATTGTGTCTTCTCTAACCAGGTGCTAATTTTCATAGCATGTATTAGACTTTAGGATGTTGTAGACATCTTCTTATCTGCCACATTTCTTTGAGACTGGTCCATGGGTTCAAAAATTACTGGTGAGGGAGGGGGGCAGCTGGGGTGCACAGACAGGTGAACAGACACACACACACATGAAGTGAAACTGCAAGTATCACCTCATGGAAAACCAAAAAAAATAAAAATAAAATATGTAAGTGCATACGCTACATGGCCAATCCTGGTGTTCTCTGCTGTGTGACAACTGAAATCATAATATAACAAAACATCAGCAGTATCAGTCTACATCCCTTTGCCGTGCTGAGAAGTGTGATCCCTTCCTTGCAGCAAAAACAAATAGCTCTGTGCCCTGCCCATCTGACTTAATGCTCTTTCTTATTATTTGCTCAGTTCAAGATCTTGTGTGTGCCACCCTCTGTGCGAAACCACTGACAGTGGTATAGAGTGACATGTCCTGAACAAAGGATGGTCTTTGAGGTCCAACCAATCCTGCTTTCTGCTTGTGAGGCAAGGACATGCAACATTACACCCACATGCTTTCCCCAGTCCATCTTGGCATGTGATGGGGCTATAGTCCTAGCGCACAGTACTCCACTGGGTCTCCTTGTGTATATGCGGTACCCCACAAGCTGTGATGAGTGGGATCATGTTCCAGTACTCTCCTCATCAGCAGGACTCGTGTGGCTGTGGGAGAAAATATGCAATTACTCAGTAGGGGATGTAATAGCAGGCATGCTCCTACAAGCTTGAGATGTTTATGGAGATTTCTCAGTATCCCTGCTCCTTTCTGCATAGTGGTGACACCAGAGTAGGCTGGGCAAGTAATTGGGCTTTCTGTTTGTCTTCCCACATGTGCTTTCTCCAACGAGGATGCCCCATCTGATAGAGAATAGCTGGAGGTGACTTTCCCACATGGAGCAGTCCCACTCTGCACATCATAGTCAAATGCTCCCCAGAAATGGAACAAACAAGAACTTCCAGCTCAGAAGTGATGACATGTAACCAGAGATGAATATTTATGCCCTAGTCCTGAACAGGTATTCAGAGCAAGCAAGCAGAGTCAGCAGGGGACAGAGAGCTCCTTTCTCCTTGAGCCTGCTATGGCCAGGCAATGCAGGCACTCTCCTAGTAGGAAAAAGATGTTCTGTTGGAGTCTTTCATGTGGTGGAAGGAACCACACCAATGTTACATTTATTGCATTGAGTACTCAAAGGGATAAAACCTATCTCTCTCGCTTTTTTTTTTTTTTGCTTTTTTTTTTTCCCCACAAGTTTTCTCTGCCCTGTTTTCCCCTTCTTCAGTTATAGTCAATTCGCTGGTGAACAACCACAGCAACAACTAAGTTTCTGCCTTAAAGCACTGACTCTTCAGCTGGGGTAGTCTAGTACCATAATTGGTCAGAGCTGTGCTTATATTGCAGTGGGTTATTTGGCTGTTCCTAATCTTGTCCTAAGAGACAGATGCTTCCACGTGACTTGAAGGATGTGTCAGTCAGTGGGATTTCAGCCTGTGTTTCCAACGAAACATGCACCTCAGCGGGTGCAACTCTGACATCCCCAAGCAGCGTTTTTTAGGGATTCCTTTCACAGAGATTTCTGGGCAGCAGCCTGGTGTTATAATTGTGACACAATTGTTATACATTTTTATCCCAGCTAGTGTCACTGGGGGTATTTTAATGAATCATAGAAATGTTTAATCCTTGTTAGAATCCTGCTAAGCTCTTTGCCTTAATAATTATCTTGTGGGTTAGCTCAGTCAGTACAAAACTATAAGACAAGAAAAACATCCCTGAGTCTATGCTGGAGTCAAATAACTCAGCAGAGCATTTGAATGCAATGGGAAGTGGAAGTTTAGGATCACCCGGTTCAGATGAGTGGCCAATGAACCTTCCCCAGCAGACAGCTGGCTGTGCGTTTTGTGATGCTGCTCAGTTCATGCTTTTGGCGGAGGTTATGAATCAGAAGCATTTTTGACAGCACAGCTTCTGCGTGCATGGTTTGGAGAGCCAAAGCGAGCGATGCAGCAGCACAAAAATGAATTTGTTTTCCAAAAGCCTCCAGCTTCACTTAAAGCTTCTGAGTCACTCCTGAAAACTCACTGGAGAGAAATGAGACACACATAAGACTCAGCTGCAGGATGACTGGGAATGTTGATCTCAAAAATGTATCCTGTGTTTATCAGACAGGAACCTAAGGACTTGGCTCCTTGAGTGCAATGTTTATACCTTATTCAGAGTGAGAATAATGTGCTGCTCTAGCTGGTTATGGTCAGAGATGTGCAAACAACTCTTACGAGAAGTCTTCGGATTCAAAGGACCGACTGGCCTGCAAGATGGGCTGCTGAATGATTTAGAGGGGGGGCTAAATACACTGGGAGATGAACCACATGACCCTTAGGGTCTGATCCTTCCTCACTGCAGGCAAAGGGGAGCTGAGGTGTCTCAGGAGTTATGCTGATCTTTGCAGCCCCAGACCCATTTTTATTATCTGGTGAGTATCTAAAGCCCTGATGCATCACAGGCTTATGAATACTGCAGGCTGGCAGCACAAAATCTGGACAAGCTGATGTTCTGGCTTCATTTATTCAAAGGTTTCCTTTCTTCCCATTTCATGGGTATCAGTGGTCCCTGGTACAAGTGAGATTCTGCAATATTTCCATCATATTAAACATACAGGAAAAAAGTACTCGTGAGCATGTAGATCTCAGCCATTTTTTTTCAAGCCCTAGGTGGAATTTTGGTGAACAGTATGTGTCTCTGCTCTGCCAATATTTCATCTTGAGCAAGGCTGTTCTCACTGCTTCTTGCAATTCATTTGCCTATTAATAGTTGTATTTCAAAAATATAAAGAAAAATAAACGAAATCAGTGTATTGCAGTCTATGAGGTTAGGCTAATCAATTTGCAAAAAGAAAATAGCATCCACTCTAAAAGTTGTTTTATTCAGGCTCGGACCTCATCCTGTTGATTTTGCCCTTTGAAAACTGCTTCTTCAGTTAGAGGACTTCTGCATTGAAACGACCTGCATGGTTGGACACTTAAATTGTTACTATACATCAAAGCCATGGTTTTAAATTTAAGTGTATATGGTGTCAACACTCACATCAGCAAAAGACAGAGTGTATGCTCTGTCCAATGACCCTTCAGATTTTTTTTTTTTTCACTTCTGTTTTCTGTGGCGTGAGCTGTCTGTCTCTTAACATTGAAGAGCATGTAAAATACAGATTTATCAGCTATAGCTCAGGCTGTTGCTGTAAGGTGGACAACCTAAACACATACCTATAAATATAGCAAGGGATATTTATCCAGTAGTCAATGGATTTCCCAGAACATCCTGTGTGGGTCTAGACTTCCAATGGAAGGGACTTCCAGAGGGGCAGACCCTCCAGAGGGGGAGTCCAGCTTCTGGACAGGTAATGCCAAATTCTCTACTAATGAGCTGTGCACATTTATACCAGCTGCAAATCTAGCATTCCAGTGCAAATTTTCTGTTTTGGTGAAATCATTGCTTGGGAGCCTTGTTGCATTTACACTGCCTGTATCACTTCATCTAGAGCCTGGCCTTGACTAGGCTTCAGGGACTTTGGATTTCCCTCCAGCCTCCAGAGCATCTCCATTGAATTTGAGTAAAAAAACTTCACTTTGTTGCAATATAAAACCAGCTAGCGAGCAAACTCATATTCCCAGAGAGTAAAGAGAATACAAGGTCTGACTCAAGGCTGCATTTTTTTGGCAATTCATGGCTGAAGAGCAGTGGCCTGAATCCTTTCTTGATGTACACCCATGTGTCTTCACAGAAGGAAAATTGTTATTCTCCAGACTTTTTTTTTTTTTTTTTTTTTTTTTTAAGCCCCAGGGCTCCCCTGTAAAAACACATGGGGATGAACCATGAGCAAAACCACCCCTGGCACTACTGGAAGGGGAAGAAGCAGGCATGGGTGCAGCCCCAGCAAGTGAGGCCTTCGCCTGCAGCTGCATACTGAGAGGTGGCGGTGGGGTGCCTGACACCCGCATGCATGCTGTGACATGGAAGACGGCAAGAAGGAGCCTCCTGTTATCTATTGTGCGTGGAGCCTTCCCTGTAGGTCCGCATTGGCAGGCACATATGGAGGGAGCCCTTTTCATCTGCTCCTTGCTGGCTGCCGAGGGCTGCTCCCGAAGAGCCGGGGGGCCCAGGCTGTACAGTTGTGGTGGCGGATCCCTGGGTGGGGAGGGAGCTGTGGGGCTGCTCGGGGGAGGCTTGGCTGGGGCCGGGGCGGGAGCTTTTCAATGGCAGCGCAGAGGAGCTGGGGATCGGTTAATTAAAGTGCTCACAGATGGTTTATGTTATGGGACATATGTGTGTGCCTGGCCGCATGACTCGCATCCGAGCCAATTAGCGGCCCGGGAGGGGGACGCCGACCTCGTGCAGGAGCGGTGAGGTGAGGAGGGTCCCGGTGCTGCTTTCTGCAGGGTTGCACATCGTGCCTGCAGATCCTATGGAGAGCTGTCCTGAATGAACATGGCCCTGTGGGGACAAGCAAGCGAGGTACCTGGGACCCTGCGGGAATGCTCTGCCCATGCCATGGGATGAGCAGTGATGTGGGGCCACCAGTCTCACATGTGCTCTGCTCTTGTTTTGCACTGGGCAGTCAAGGAGAAGCACTGACTTCCAGTGATACAAGCTGAGTCCAGCAATAAGCCTCTTAAAAGAATTAAATAGAAAAACAATAACAAAGAACAAAACCCAAAAAACAAAACAGCAAAACTCTATGAAGAGATATTTTAAGAAAGTTAGAACAATACAGCATACAATTTATCCTGTCATTGAGCTCTGTGCAAATCACAGAAATATGTTTGAAATATTAGTAATTCAGTGAAATTATGTCATTGGCTCTAAGATTAATCAAGAAACAGGAGTATGGTGGTGACAACTGCTTAAAAACCAGATGACTAAAGACAGAAGAAAGAAAACCTGACTGACTCCACTTTGACATATTAACGAGTAAATGGGAAACTTTGATTATTATTTATAACATTTGCTGGTGGATACTCATCATGCTATCACACAAGCAGCCCATCTTGGGTCTTCAAGCATGCTGTATCTCCAGGACAGCTTGCAATTTGCTTGGGCTAATTACCCCTTCCATTTCAAAGAGTTTGTCTGAATTGCTGGACATTCAGAAATTTGCTCTGGGTGCACAATGCAGTTTGAATGTTTTGCAAAGCCAAATGCTTTAAGTGCTCTGAGGATTTTACCCACAGTCATGCTGAACATCTGTCCTCGAGTAGGGAAGCAAACTCTCCTCCCAAATTCAGGGTGCTGGAGTAAACGCCGGATCATCTCTCAGCCACAGCTTGTCTAGTAAAGGATGGTTAGAACTAGAAGATATCTTCCTTCCTTTGGGTTGAAAAAATATTTTTTCTGCTGAAATTTGTTTATGCACCTTTTTTTTTTTTTTATCCTTGGGAGTGAAACCACTTCAGTGTCAGAAATATCTAATTCTAAGACACTGTCTGGAGTGACAAAGACAAACCAATAAATATTAGTGATGGGGGAAAAAAAGCCTTTAAAACAAAACCAAAACCCCAAACTGGAAAATAGCAGTTGTAAATCAAGATTGAAATAGGACAATCCAATTTTCAAAGATTGAAATCCAATTTTCAAGATTGAAATAGGACAATCAAAGAGAATTTGTTATTAAAAAATAAAGTCTGCTGAGAGACCAATATGTTTTTAGGAAAATGTATTTTGAGAAGAGGCAAAAAATTTTATTAACAAAAACTTATATAACATGAAGGAAGTGATAGAGGTGTGCGTTATTTATTTAAATTAATTCTGAAGGACACAGTGCAAACTAATCAATGTCCCTTTGTCTTTACTTTGGTTTATAGAGTGAGAACTAAGGGATGGCAAATTTAGGGTAACTGACTTCAAAGGTGGTAGCTGGGGTGTTGAAAGACCTGGGTTAAACCCAGGCTAATACTGGTCATCTTGGAGCACCCCAGAGTGAATTATATGTGCCTACAAAGACTGATGCTGATGACCCCTAAATCCCATTGGAAAATGGGACCTCACCTCCTAAAGCACGATGGAACTTGGAGAAACACCACTGGGTGCTGGTGTTTCATCCAGGAGTGGGAGGGGAAGGGCCAATGGAGGAAGCTGTGGTTAGCAACCTGGCTCTGATCTAGAAAAACCATCCTGGCTCCTATTACTATCTCCTATTTTTTTCTCCCCAGTTGATTCTAAAAATTTCCAAAGTGAGATAAGTAAACGGTATTGATCTGAGGAGCCAGTGAAACAACAGCAGCAAGAAGTAACCCCAAAAAACTCCCCACAAAGTCAGCTCACGAGGAAATCATGTGGGCCTGTGAGTTCATTTCGGCCGGAATTCCCAGTTGTGCAGACTTTGCATTGTCACAGGATGCTTCTGTTCAGAAGGTACTTCTGTAATTTGGCTGTTTTTCTCACCATTTTAGGTTAGGAGTGGGACAGAGAGAGGAGAAGTACATGTGTTATTCTGCTCTGCTAAGCCAAAACTAAGCACAGATGTATTGTGGCCAAGACTGTTTAGCTGAATTGACTGTTTGCCATAGTGGCTTTCAGAAAACACATAAAAACCTTGGCCTCCATCACATGAAACAATTTGCTAGAGGGGAGCCCTCTGTCTCGCCAGAATTAGTGTTGCTTCATATGAGCAGAATGGTATGATGCTGTGTCTCCTTGCAGGGCTAGATGTTGAGGTGATGTAAATAGCAGGATGCAAGACTATTCAGTTGGTTAGTCATTTGCATCACTTTTAAAATGTATGTAGCCTCCTTACCTTATTAAAATATTTGTGTGCTGGCATTTTTTACATGCTGAAGTACAGAGTGGTCAAGTGTTTAACACAATAACTGTCCACCCATGGTGGTCTTGGGAGAAACAAGGGCTTTTGAGAATCTGGTCATTTTGCTGTCATTTAGACAGCTGAAGAGCTTTCTCACAGCACTGACTGAGCCAGCTACAGACAGAAGGTGAGATTTGGGATTTATACTGAAAAGCCCAGCTCTTGAGGGAAAGGGCAGAGTGACAATTCCAGCTCCAGTTTGCAAAAAAGAAAGCTTGTATATACAGCTCCACAGACAGTTAAAAATGATTTTTGGAAGTCACACCTGGAAAAAAAAATCTTAAATAATAAAACATGATTCTGGGGGCAATTGCCTCCATATTTTAGAGTGGCTGGGCTCAGCATCAGCACTGTAGAGCTAGGGATTGGACCAAATGCTTTCCCTCCCAGTCAGTGCTTGCACACAGGCCCCAGCTCAACTGAGCCAGGCATTTTGTAGGGCATGGGATGGCAGAGCAGGTCTGCTGCCTGCTCTGCTTCTCCAGCTTAAGTTTCAGTGTGCTCATGACGACTGCCCAAAGATTGCCCCAATCTGCCACTCCCCTCTCATGGGGTTGGACCCCTGTGTGAATCAGGAGTGGGCATCTGGGCTGAGGAGACAGAGACCTCTGGATATGATGCTGTGATGCAACATTCATCCCATCACATGCCATAAAGTATGAAGTGTGCTGTGGTAATGGTGTGCCTTTGGCTTAATGTTGGTGTGGCAGAATAACACAGTACTGTCTGTTACTTTTTATTGACATCAAGTCTTCACCATCACAAGTAATGATAGCAGTCTTGCATACTCTCAGCTCTTCCACCTGTAAATATAGAAAATGTACTAGTTTACTACAGCAGGAAGTTAGAGAATTTGCCTTTGCGTGAGTTCCTCCCTGAAAAGTCACTTTTTAAGTCAAGAAACCCAATGAAAACCATCATCTCTACAAGATGATGAGCAGCTAGTTCCTGCTGGGGAGGAATCTGGGGGAGCTGTCTGTGTTTTACCTCACCAAAGTAGTTTTATACTGTGATTACTGGGTACCAGAAACCTTATTTTCTCAACAGCCCCTGAAGGAAACATGCCTGAAGCATCTCATCACCCTGCTGTGGGGATGTCTAGGTGATTTTTGGAGTTGTCAGACTGGCAGGAAGAAGTTAGTTTTGTACATGCAAACTTTAGCTTCCAGACTAAAATAAAGAAATGAAGGGACTTTTCCTTTTTTGTTTTGTTTTGTTTTGTTTTGTTTTGTTTTTGTTTTTGTTTGTTTGTTTGTTTTGTTTGTTTTCCAGTGACCCTTGTCTTAATGTAGTCTGACTCACTTTGTCAAGACGAAAATGATGTGTTGGGTCTGCTACTGACCATGGTATAGGCTGAGGGTCAGGGAGTCTGCAGGACATTTGCAGGAAGAAAAGTCATGAGATGGCTGAGTAGATCTTGCACACTTAACACCTGGGCCAGGAATGGGCTCCACAAGGAGATATTTTCACATGCAACAATTAACCAAAAGCACACCAGCTAAAAAACTCCCTCTTATGATGGGCTAAAATCCTTCCACGCTGAACTGAAAAGCAAAATGCGTGGAATTCAACAAAGCCAGGTTTTCACCCTGTATTTTTCTGATGGACTCTGAATAAGACTGTGGTGTTTTTGGGGGAGTTTTAAAATATTCCTTTACTTTTTTTTTTTTTTTTTTTTTTTTTTTCTGTAGCAAATTATCATCCACAGTCATTGAGAAAAAAGGGAGTCAGTTGTTTCCTGGGTGGGTGGGTGAGAGGTAAGGGTCTCTGGCCTGGAGTTGGTGGCTGTGGTCCTGTGGTGGTGGCTCAGAAATTGGACTGTCATGAAGGAGAGGGAGAAAAAGAGGCTCCTTGGGCTGATGACCAAACCTTTAGGTCTTTGTTTCTCTGCAGGAGCTCCCAGGTTTCCTTTTTGTTTTACCCTGCTGTGTGTGTGCTCAGCCCTGATGCCAAAGGATGGGGCCTGCTGTGGTGAAGAGACCACGGGAGCTGGGGTCCCTCAGAGCATGCAGTCCTCAGCAGACCTTGGAGGCCTTTTATTCTGTCTGCACTCGCAGATGTCTTTGAGTCTGGGATTTAATCTGGACTTTTTTTGGGCACACTACTGGGGCTGGGGGTTTGCTGTTGCACCTTCTCCTGCTATTTATTTTTCCTCTCTGCACACCCTCCACTGTCACCCTGAAAAAATTCAGGAATCATGTCCTGAAAACTGTGCAAGTCAGGTGAAGCCATTTGTTTACAGTTCAAAGTGAAGCATTAAAAACAATGGGCCGAGTAAAGCATGAAAGTAGATCAATCCCAGCCCCATTTTAACTTCCTCTCCTTCAGGATCACTTTGAAGCTACAGTAATTATGATTCTTTCTGCTAGCTTAAATCACCCTTGCCCTCATTAGAGCTGTGCAGAGTGACCATTTTCCATTTCATGAGTCGCCACGTGTAAAAGCTGCTGTGTTTGCAAGTATTCAGGCATACCTGGCTGCACCACACAAGTCATAAGTGATAACAGTCATAATTAATATCCATTATACACCTTCCGTGTACACTGACATCACTGATAACATCAAGTGCAATTTATGTGGTGCTATGAGCAGCAAACTTCGGTGACTTCGGAGGTGTCCTAGACATAGGCTGCTTGGTCTCGTGAGGGAACAGTTCCCTTGTAGATGCTTGCCCTGAATACTCTGAAGTGACACAAATGACCTGGGGTCATATTAAAGGGACACCATTTTCTGTGGACTTGAGGTACAAAAAAAAGAAGTCCACAGCCAAGATTTTTTTTAGGTGAGTTTAGGCTTTAATCATATTTTTTAAATTAAATGTTAAACCTCGGGACATGCTTACTGCTCCAACATGTTTCTCTGAAAGCTGTGACCCTGTTTGCTGCTGTGTGATGGAGCAGTCAGTAACAACTCACTCTTCATGTATGAAGAAGATACTTTTTTCTGCAGTGATATTTTTGAAAAACAAACAACAACAATAAAAAAACTCCCTTTTTCCCCTTAAATGTTACCTAAATGCATTTACATGAATACGTCCTTTTTCAGGGCATGATCTCAGAGGTCTGTTAGTGACCTCTGTCTGTAAAGTGGACCCCAACTCTTTCTTGTGCCTTAAAGACAGAGCTCTTTAGAGACTGTGGAATATTATAGCCGATGCTCTGTTAAGAGAAACATCCCACCTTTGTGACAAAGAAATAGCAGTAATCTTTACATATCTTAATTGCCTCTCCCAGTGTCAGCAGTGTTACACCAGGGGCAATCTGGCTTCTTCATTACTTCAGGGAGACTGCGAGCATCGCCAGGGGATGATGGCAAAAAAAAAGCCCAGGAGCGTGAACGCCATCCCAGAAAGGTCTGAACGGCTGCCGGGCGGCGTAAACTTTTGTCCCCGCTTCATGCCCGTGGAGGTTAATCTCTCCCCGTCCCCCGCCTTTCACACGCATGAGGAGGGCGAGATTTACGGGCGGGCGAGAGGCAGCGGGCGCAGGGGGCGCAGGGCGGCGGGCGGCCGGGGGCAGCTGCAGGGCCGAACCCGCCGAGCTGGAAGAAGGAAGCAGGCAGCCTCGCCTGACACTGGGGTCAGGGGGTCACCCCGCGCGGGCGGCGGCGGCGCGGCAGATTGGAGGCTCGCGATGCCCCTCCGACATCGTTCAGACAAACAAGCAGATGGCAGGTGTCAGCGGTGACAAAGAGCCATCTGTGCAGCGGGGACCGTCCCCTCCATTCTCTCACAGGCTACTTCATTAAACCCTCACTTCAGAGTGACTGCGCCGTAGCCTTTAACCAACGGGGCCCCCAGTAGCTCTTCTTTTTTTTTTTTTTTTTTTTTTAATTATTATTATTATTATTATTTAAAGACTGGCCGCGTTCTGCTCTCAACTACATATTTGCATTGTATACGTGCACCTTATCACCTCCAAAGGGGCAGGAGGGGAAGAAAATAAAACCAGAAATGCTCAGCAAAACCCTCCTGCCAAGTGCCATCTCCTCTGGAAACTGACGCAGCATCTCCTGCTCTTCTCCAAACCCCCCAAACGTAGTGCTCCAGGTTTCTGAGGCACTGATGAGGTACCACCAAGCCTGCAGAGGCCCTCAGGAGTGGGATGTGGTGTGGGGGAAACTGGATCTTCCGGGAAAGCAAACGAACTTGGAAAGCTGCTGGAGATGACACTGTGGTGGGGAGGGGGACGCCCGGCCAGGCCCCGCATTGAAAGCCTGCCTGCAGCTGCTGGGCGCCCCGGTAGCTGCGGTTCATCTGTGCCAGCCCGGCAGCAGGCCCGAGCGGAGGTGACATCTTTCTCATGGGGCCTGGGGGGAGGAAGGGGAAAGGGGTGGGGGTGCGGCGTGATTTATTTATTTATCTTGTTGGGCTGCGGTGGGGGATCTGGGAACTTTCTAGGCCACGGCACCTCTGTGGCCAGTCGCGCTACTTTAGCCTCCCCTGCAGATCCCAGTGGAGAACGGCATCGGAGTTGCCTCCGGAGAGACCCGACTGTCCTGGGGCATCTCACTGGGGCTCTGCTGGTGTTTTCCTGGTGACTCCTGACCACCTTTTATGAACAATAACCAAACAACTGAGAAACCCACGAGAGCTGTGGCAGCGTGAGACACCTACATGTATTCTGCCCATCCCAGAACATTTGCAGGCACCAGAAATCAGCACTCATAAGTAACTCATTAGAGAGTGAGTTTTGCTGAGGGATGGATTTCAGGATTGGTTCAAACAAAGCAAAAGCTGTTTCCAGACTCTTGCCAAGTCCCCAGTCAGGCTTGAAGTGAACTTTTTTAGGAGTGCTAGAACAGTTTTTTGTTTGTTTGTTTGCTTGCTTGCTTGTTTAAATGGGTCTTGGCACTTTCTGGTTTCAGCTAGGGAAACAGAGATGGGAGCACTGAAAAGATAAATCAAAAGCTGTCCTTGCATCATCACTGATCTCAGCAGTACCAGATAGGACTGGAAATATCCTAGGAAAGGGCGTTGGGCAAGAGTTTTTAGACTGAGGATGTTCAGATACATGGAGAGTTGCAACACTTGGACAGCTGAGCTGGTTGAAGCCGATGTTTTTTCCTCTGTCAGGCAGCAGTGCTCACCAGGGTATTCACCCTCTGCCTGATGGCAATGCAAGGCACAACATTCCTTCCTATAAGGCCTGCTTATAATCACAGCTTGTGATTTCGGCAGACATGCCCTTCCTATGAAGCTGTCCCAAACGGTGGTGTAAGGAGCATGGGCCAGGTTCTGCCTTGAACCCTTCTGGATACCAAGGCATGAACAGTGAGCATAGAGAGAAAAGCCTCTATTTTCTTCTGTTTTGTTTTGTTTCAGCAATAGCTACATCTGGCTTTCAGACTGGCAACATCAGATCCTTTATTAGTTTATAAACATTGGAGTCCTCTGGGGAGTAGTCCAGATCCACTTACAGCCTCTGAGTGACAGAGGTGACACTTGGAGTAGGGCAGCATCCGTGAAGGAAGTTTGGCTTCCCTCTTAATAGAAAAAGGCTCGCGGGACTGCAGCAAAAGGCCAGCTAGTTACACGCTGGAAAGCATTCAGTGTCAATAGTTACTCCCTTTAGTGGAGGGAAATGGCCAGTTGGCTAGAAGGGAAAGGGGCTAATATTTTCCATCCTACTCCTGCGCTTACTTACAACAATTCGCAGTCAAATCTTTCACTTAGGCTAGCTTGAGAATAAAATCCTGGTGACGTACCATCCACCTTACAGGCCTGGCAGTGCTTCAAGTAGCTTCAACACTAAAGGTCCACTCCCCAGTTAGATAATTCTCTGAGAAATAGTTGTACTTGCCAACAGCTTCCTGCTTCTCCTGATAATAAGGTGAAAATTTCTTATTCCTGACAGCTCATAAAGTAACAATCCAGCAAATTCCCACCCAACACATGGAAGAGAACCAGCAGATGACCAGCGGGTATATTTTTAGCCAGCCTCTAGGTGGAATTTGAAGATGGGAATGCCAGGTGTGTGTTTGAGCCCTCACTCACATGCATGTGAATAAAATACAGTTTAATCTCTTAATTAGTAGGTTTCAATGGAAACATGAAGATATTTTTAATTCAAACAGGTTTTACCAGTAAGTAGCAAGAATTACCATCTGCTTATCACAAATCTTGTTTTTTAACTATTTAATTTCTGGATTAAGCTCTAAACCTGTATGAGGGTGGGGAGAGGGATCTGGAGCAGCCTAAATTCCAACATACTCAGCCCATAGACAGAAACAAAACGTTTTTTGTTTGGGAACACCTCAACTTCAACAATACATGAGAGATTCAATGACTCTGACACTCTTTCCTGCTCAGACACCCCCATTCATGTATTTTCTGTAGAGCTTACAACAGTCCCACCTGCCTCCTGCCTGCCTGTGAGGGGCTGTGGGAGCTGGCTACAGACTTCCCCTTATTAAAAGATGTGGGATTCCTACAAAATGCTATGGTGTGGTAATCTGATTTACTTGGCTATAGGGATGCCCACAAAGCTTCATGTAGGAAGTCAGCTTTAGAATGATGCCATTTCCTTCAGGAGGTGGGCTGTTTTCCCCATCCCCATGGGGTTCATTGGCTTCACAAAGTTACAGTATGTGAAGAAATTTCATCGGGCAAAGGCTCAAGTAAGATGGTGCGGTCCAGCTTCCCTCCTCTGTGTCCCCTGGAAGGATTAGTTTTGGGAAGATGAATTTAGGAAGCTCAATACTGACCAGCGTATAACGGCCAGAACATGTCAGTATAGCATTGTCATTACTTTTCAGGAGGGTCTATCTTTTCTGATCAATGCGAAAAGGGTCAGGGTTGCAGCTCACTATCCTCCTTGTCTTCTTTGAACAAATTAGTATCCATAGACACAATCAGGCCCTCAAATATTCACAGCTGTGGTTCAAATGAAGTCTCCTAATGAAATGCAAATTCAATAAGACAGTTACATGATCAGCATCAGCTCATTAAGACCTGCTGAGGCTGTGTCTGCTCTTTGTTAGACTGGCACAAAGCTCCCTCCAACTTTGGAGGAATCACCCTGGGCTGGAAACTGCTGGGCTCCAGGTGAGGTTTGGCCCAGACAGTGCTATGCCGCCAGATCAGTGGCTCTGGGCTGATGGGTATCAGCTGAGGGTTGGGCTCTGAAGGAGGGCAGAGGGGTTGGATTTGCTCTCCTCCATCCTGCCATAAAATCAGCAGGGAGCCTGCTGAAGCTGCAAGGTGACACTAATGCAAACAAACACCACAAACCCCAATCTGAGGCAAAACCGAAAACAGGCTGATGCTTAAGATTTTCCCTGGGAGAGGCTCTCAACTCATATTTGGGAGGTTCTTGAAGCCACTGCTATTTCCTCGGTCATGGGAGGCAGGATAAAGAGTGTCAGGCAGCTGGCTTGCTACCTTCCTGACCCCATTTTACAATGTCTGCACTTCTGTGAAAGGGTTGCCCCAGACAATGCACAAGGGATGCACAGCCCTTGCATCCAAGTATGGGGTGTTGTGTTTTTTTTTTTTTTTTTCCTAGCCCCATCGAATGTGGTGATGTTTGACAGGTCTGACCTGTTCAGCTGTAATGAGCCATTGGGAAAAAAAGGGACAAATGCAGTTACCTCTCACCACAAGTCCTGCTGCTGGGAGATGAACTTTGCTACTCTGCCTTTGCTTTAACAAATGCCCCTCAGTGTATCTCACTGCAAATGTGTTTCCTTTTCATTTTCAAATAGGGACGAATCCAGTATGTTAGATTAGAAATTTCCCATCGCTGACAAAGGTGGACGGGAAAAAAAAGCCATGTAAAGTTCAAGAGGAGGGCAGGGAGGAGAATGAAAACAAAATGAATGAGCAAGAGCCAGTTTCTGCTTTTTCATAAGTAGAGTTTTGCAATAATTTGTATTTTAAGATGTTTTTGTTGAAGTATATGTTTTCTTTGACTGTTTTCTTTCCTTTTTTTTTTCTTTCCTTTTTTTCTTTATTTTTGGGGGCAGTGGGGGATGGGGGTGATGTGGTGTGGGTGGAACCCCATACAAGTAAACTGTGTTTTTATGCTAAGGTTATTTACACATTAGATGTATGCATTCAAGGCCAGTTACCCAGAAAGAACAGAGGAGCAAAAATGCAAGCATGCTTATTAAAAAGGGAAAAGAACCCTTTTAAGAGACAGACTTTGTGCATTTATGTTCTGCTGTTTGACTTTCAGTGTTTTACATCTGTGTATTAAAAAGGAATTTGGGTTACATTTATCATGCATAGGAATAACAGATCAATTGCTCAGGGGCATAACAGATCTTGGAAAAGAAAATACATACAATAAATACAGTTTTGTACATGGAGTGCATTCAACACATATTTATTGTAGTAGGTTGCAGCCTTTCGTCTCTTTCTATTAGCAGTGTGTGATGTGGCAATTGTGGTCTGGGTCATGTAAGGAGGGAACTAGTTTTGAAGGAAAAAATGAGAATGTAGATAAAACTGCTTTGAAAAAATATGCAGCCACACCAGAGGAAGCCAAACCCCAGGAGAGCAGTAGGACTGATGAGAAGGTTGACAAATATGGCCTGTGAGGACAGGTTGAAGGCACTGGAATTAGTTTAGAGAAGCCAACCCTAAAGGGAGACCATGATAGAAGTCCTCAGATATGAGGTTAATAGAGGAGAAGTTTTTACTTAATGTATTAAGAGAGACCCAGGTTAGGAAAAACTTGCCACCAGTTGGCACAGGTGAAGATGACGCAGGGTGGTGGAGGTTCAAAGTAGAGCATGGACTGATGTCTTCTGGGGTCAAGCCTGGGCTCTTCACCCTGCCTTGGAGGTGAGAGAAGCCAGTTGGTCTCCTGGGGCTCCCTTGCCCAGCTGTGACGCAGAGTGCTTGCAGAGCACTTGGTGAGGATGAGGTGGAACATTTTGTCATTTGGGCTGTGCAGGCACATGGCACACAGAAATCCCCAGCGTGAACACGAGGACAGAAAATTAATTTCAAATCAGGCTCAGTTTTTCAGGGCCTGCCAGGTTAATTCCTCTAAGCCTCTCTGCCTGTTCTCGCCCTCCTATCTTTGACCCACACACCATCCCCTGGACAGTTGCTAAAGTCATCTGGTCCGGGAACAATGTAGCATGGCTGTGGCAACCAACCTCCCCAGCTGCTTCAGCAAACAAACAGTTTGTACATGCTCCGACTATAGTTTCCAGTCGTGCATTGGCCAGAATGTGCTTGGAGCAGTGACTGAGTGGCTTTGGTAATAGACACAAGCATAAAAGCCAAGCAGTCCTCACGAACGATTTGTGAGGAGGGATAGAAGTGAAACGTGTTGACTGGATGGCTTGCTAAAAATAGCAACCACGTCTCTAGCTGTCATCACATCTCTCCTCTAATCCTGCAGGCAGCGTGTGAAGGGTTACCCTAATGCCCCCGTGCCGGTTCCTCATGCCGAGCCGAGTGCCGGAGGGGCCACGAGCAGATTGCCAAGCAAAGCCAGATTTTGCTCCCCAGGCTCTTTGCAATCAGCTGCTGCTCCCAACGTTTTGTCATCAAGTCAGCCGCAGCCTTCCCTGTATTACCAAGGAACATGCTCAAGCGGCCCAAAGTGTCATGCTTTCACTGGGGGCTTTCACTAGTTACCAGCAGTTGTGTGACACCACATTAGAAGTGGCCTGGGTGCCAAGCTCCCACTGAAGACAAGCTTAGGAAATCATAAAGTACCATCCCAAAAAGGTATTAGCAAGGCAATATCGTTTGTTATGCTTTGTCATGGTGCCCGATTCCAATGCTCGATCTGCGTGGTGTGTGTTAGAAACTAAAATCTCCTGTTTACAACATCTCATTGAAAAAAGCTATACCAAAAATGAGATATATACATTTTCAAGTGCTTTACTGCTAACTGGACACTCATCTGAAATGTTGCTGACTACATCAGAGAAGCAGCATGTGACTTTGGTACCAGGTTTTCTTGAAATACCTGTTCTCCTAGCACTCTATTTCTTCAATTATTAAGTTTTCTCAGAATGAAATACGTCTTCCTGAACCTATTTATCTCTATTTGGCAAATGTATTCAAGGACCTCTTGTATCAATCTTGTGATAGGCAGACTTCAAAGCTTTGTTGCAAAGATGATTGGAAATGTATTTCTTGTACAGGGGGGCTGTTTTGTCCCTCAGTGGCATCAGAAGTAACCTGAACAAGACCATTAGAAAGGTTCACTGGAGCCACAGACCTGCAAGGTCTGGAAAATGAAAGGAAAGTGGGTGCACAGTGCTTATTCTGCTGCCAATTTTCCATCCAAAATTGAAATATTGAAATATTGTTTATTGCAGAACCAGTGCCCTTCCTTCCTTCCTTCCTTCCTTCCTTCCTTCCTTCCTTCCTTCCTTCCTTCCTTCCTTCCTTCCTTCCTTCCTTCCTTCCTTCCTTCCTTCCTTCCTTCCTTCCTTCCTTCCTTCCTTCCTTCCTTCCTTCCTTCTACCTGCTGCATGCTCATGCATGGTCCTGCCAGTGGAGAGCCATTCTGCACCACAGCAGTGTTTGTTCTTGCAGCACTTTTTTTTTCCGTGTGTCTGAAACGCTGCTATCATCAACGACCACCTACCTTTTGGAAAGTGCAACTGACAGCAGAGGGAAAAAGTGAAGCAAACGTTCCCTTGAAGTAAATGTTCCCTGAATACTGGAGGGAGAAAGCCTTGTCTTGGTATTTCAACAAAATAGCCTGCATTTCATACCACAAAACTGAGTTTTTAAGGCTCCAGTGGGAAATAAATGGGAAATGAGTATCCAGATGTTCTAGGCATCTCCAGAAGGCATGGCTGATATAGAGCTCATGGGAACAAATAGGGGAAAATCGGAGAATCCTATTAAAGTTGTTAAAATAAATATTGGTTTAATATTTTGCCTTAAAAACACCCTTTTTGTTTTTGACAACTTTCCACTGTCTTTTTTTTTTTTTTTTTTTTCCATGTTGCTGCTGATGCTACGTCATTGGTAGTTCAGCATTCTAACAGACTCCACGGTTGGATGCTTGTTTCATTCATGGAGGTGAACAGCACTTTCGAGCAATGATGTATTTTTCACAGAGGTATGCATTCAGCTCCTGATAGGCCAATACTGTCAGTGCCAAAATCCTCCTGAACTCAGGCTTGGTCACTCATTGTGACTGGAGAGGCAAAGGGAGAGCTGAACTCTTGAACACCCTGGTAGCATTCTTGCAGAGACCTGGCTCTCTTGTGGTCTTAAGCAGAGAGAAGCAGAAACAAGGCTGAAGTTCCCCTGCACTGCAGTGGTCTTTTAATTGCCACCCTCCCTGACTTCCTTCATTTCAGCTATCTGAAGCCATAGCCAGGAAAAATAAGGTTTTAAGTCATTGCAGCCTCAAGGGCAGCAGCCATAATAATATCAAAAAGTTATACAATCTACCATGTTCTAGATAAAGGGTGAAACTGGAAGCAGGATCAAACCTCAGGTGGGACAGAAAGGAGAAAGAGGGTGAGGAGAGCAGAGGCAAGGAAAGGAATGCTCAAGACCAGGTTGGATGGGGCTTTGGGCAACCTGATCTAGTGGGAGGTGTCCCTATCCATGGCAGGGTGTTGGAACATGATGATCTTTAAGGCCTCTTCCAACCCAGACCATTCTGTGATTGTATGAAAACAAGGTTCTGGGGACTGAAGGAAAGGAAACATTAGTATTATCCCTCGTGCAGGACAGAGGCTCCCCTGACCGCCTCTGTATGATCCTGTTGGGGATATTTAGGGGGCCTTACCTCAGTTACTTCTCAGGGGCCTGGACTGACCTCTCCACCACCCAGGGACTGGACTCCAGTGCTTGCCATACTACTTGAATCAGGAACTACCTGTGCATGGCCATTCCTCTATGGAGGGAGGTAGAGAAGCTCAGGTTGAAGCTGCTTCTTAGTGGGAGCTTATAAACAAACCTAAAAATGAGTTTAGAACCCAGGGAAACTGATCCTGTGTGCAAGTGATGTGTCCAGAAGGGCTGTGCAGGCAATCTTTGCTGTCATCTGGTTTCCCAGGACACACAGATGACAAAGGAGGAGCTGACACCACATTTACTTTTCTGAGTTCTGTCCCATGTTCTTGTTTTTATTGCTCTGCCTTTGTGTGCAGCCTTGCTGGCACTGGGCTCCCCTCGCTCCCTGCCCCGGGGGGAGAGAGGGGCATGTTTTCTTTAAACTTTCCGTCTCCTCTGTGACAGTTTCCATTAGTGGTTTGACACCCCTTTGCTTCTTCCATGAGGGCCTTGCCTTTACCCTGTCTTTAATCATGTTGTCATATGATAATAGGATCAAAAGGAGGAACACTGAGTCTTGCCCTTCTGGAGTGCTTTACGCTCACCCTAATAAACAGCTTGTGCCTGGGATTGTGCTGCAGCTGGCCTGCCTTCAGCCCCGTCCTTTCTGTGCTGTGCTCGTGCTGAACTTTAACCAGGGGGCTGCTTCTCCTCAGCAGCCTCCCAGCCCAGCAACCCTCCACTCCTCCACTGCACTGGGCAGTCTGGGCTATCCTGGCATAAGAGGAGCAAAACCATTACAGAGCAGACAGCACACTAGAAAATGTGGTGGATTTTTCTAGCATTCAAATCTTTAGCAAAAATCCAGATTCAGCAGGCCTTGGTGAAAATGTTCAGTGCACTCATGTATGTGTATATAGCCATGGGGAAAAGGGAGTTTACCCTTGTTGCTGCCTAGCACGGGATCTCCCAGAGGACCTGGCAAAATCCTGAAGCCCTGGGAGTAGTTAACCTGCTTGCTTTTCCTCTGTGCAAGACATTTTGCAGAATTTGACTTGCACAGAAGCTGTACTTCCAAGCCTGAGCAATGACTGCTGGACCTGCAGGAATGGGCTTTCCTATGTCTTGAGTCAGGGAATG
The DNA here is from genome assembly GCF_964211825.1 of Aythya ferina. Taxonomy (NCBI): domain Eukaryota; kingdom Metazoa; phylum Chordata; class Aves; order Anseriformes; family Anatidae; genus Aythya; species Aythya ferina. The sequence goes on from NC_140298.1 coordinate 43,822,196, forward strand.
GAAGGACTGCTCAGTGAGCTGCTCCTACCTACAGTGCTGCAGCTGAGAAAGCTCAGCCAAGCCCAGGGCCTTACTGAAATAATTGCTGTCCACACACATTTTCAGAGACAGTTAAACCACTAGTCATGTCCCTCCTGGTAAAATGGGTAGTTTAAATAGGTAAAGAGCTCCTTAGTCCTGCACACTGAAACATGTTTCTTGAATCCCTAACTTCTCACAGTTTTTCTGAAGCCTCTTCATCTTATCCATCTCTCTGAAATGAGGGCACCAGAAGTGGACACAGTGCCAAATAATGTTATCACTTTTGCCCTTATTCACTCAGATGTCTGAAAGTCTTTGCTGTTCTTCCCCAGTCCTGAAATGGACGTACACATTCAGTTGATTATTCAAGTCTTTCACAAAATTGTTTCTTCTCTGGATGGAAGGTCCTATCTTTTAAATGTGAGCTGTCATCCCTGTTTCTTCCTGATACCTTCAACTATAGTAGAATGAGTCTGCTTAATGATAATTTTTCTGCAGTTTCTAGCCTTTAATTTATATACATCTACATATGCATATCTGCATTTACATATACATCTATCTTTATCTGTATCTGCTTTCACTTCCTTCCTAAAACATATATATATATATATATATATATATATATATTTTTTTTTTTTTTTTTTTTTTTTTTTTTTTTGAGCAGTGTAGCCTTCTCTGTTGACTACAGCTTCTGGAGACAATATCCTCTGGTGGCTCCTGATTATTTAAATTTTTTTCTGTTTCAATTCATTCTCCAAGCCAGCTTGGCTCATAACCATTGTCAGTGTTGAGAAATGATCACTTTAAAGTATCAAATATCTATATTGTTGTTCTGGGTTTCATGTTGTTTGCATAAGACTAGAGTAACTAAATCACTGTTGCTTGCATCTAAGCAATCTCTCCAGTTCCCAGTTCTCTTTTATTCATAAGGAGGAGTGAAATTCCCCTGTTCAATGAATCAATTTTTGACTTAGAAAATTGCCCCTTAAAAATTCAAAGGCTCGTTCAGAATCACTGTACTGAGAACTGTTCTCATTGGGTTCAGATTGTCCCATATAGTCATCCATTACAGATAGGTACTTTGAAAGCTGCTTTGCTTGTTCCCTGTCTGAATTGATGATCTGTCAGAGCCATCAAATAGTGCCCCTTGTGTTTATCTCTTATCATTTAAGATCATTGGCTCATTGGTGTGGAGAATGACATTTTGCAGAATACAGGATGCCTCTTTTCCCATTTCCTTTTTTTGCTGTTCTAGCATTTTTAGAGACGTTATAATACTCGATATTAATATTTCAATCATATGAGTCTTCCTGTAAATTTTCGATGCCACCAACAATTTTACGCTAAAATGATCAGTTTCAGCTTGCCTTCTTACCACAGTTCCTCAACTTGCCTTCTTACCACAGTTCCTGGCACAAAACTATGGACAATCTCTAAAGCAGTCATATACTCTAAAGCATGTATTTTTGCAAGATTTTCATTCCAGTTCTGCACAGTCAAAATACACTTGGAAAGAGGCCAGCACAAATGAGAATTTGCCCACATGTAACCTCCCAGCCTTCAGAGATTCATCCATCACAGCACTTACCACGAGTGATGCAGCAATGATCTCCTCCACCCACATCAACACCACAGATCTATATACTGATTTCCAGGCTGCTTTCGTGTGATGAGCCCTTAGTGGCACAGAGGGCTTTTGCTCAGCCTGCCTTTATGTGTGTTGGCTTTGCATGGTCCCTCAGATAACATCAAGCTGCCTTTTCATGCTAAAGACAGGGTCATTTAGAATCATCCAGATAATAGAAATAATGTCTGGTGTGAGCCAGAGTGATTAGAGTTGGCAGCAGCTCACTTGTGCAGTAAGAAACTAAAAGAATACTACTGATAGTCTTTGCTGAAATAAAACCAAGGGGATTAGAATGAACAGAAAACCTTGTTTTGGTTTGAGACTATGTTATCTGCTAGGAGCATTCTATATCAACATGTTCTAAAATAAATAAATGGCTCTTCACTAACAAGACATTGGGTAGAGATAAAGCATGTGTGGCACTCTATCAAATCCACAGGCAAATAGTCAAATTCCCTGGTCCATTTTTTGCTGCTCTTTGTTTGCTCTTTTCACTGCCTGGAAAGCCTGTTTCTCCAGGGACACATCCTGCACTTACAGTCATTTCAGTTCAGAAGATCCTGGAGCCACTCTGTTTCCTACTCACTTTCTGTGCTCCATGTTACTTTCTTTCTTTCTTTCTTTCTTTCTTTCTTTCTTTCTTTCTTTCTTTCTTTCTTTCTTTCTTTCTTTCTTTCTTTCTTTCTTTCTTTCTTTCTTTCCTTCCTTCCTTCCTTCCTTCCTTCCTTCCTTCCTTCCTTCCTTCCTTCCTTCCTTCCTTCCTTCCTTCCTTCCTTCCTTCCTTCCTTCCTTTTTCTTTCTTTCTTCCTTCTCTCTGTCTCTTTCCTTCTTTACTTCTTTCTTTCCTTCTTTCTTTCCCTCTTTCCTTCCTTCTTTCCTTCCTTCTTTCCTTCCTTCTTTCCTTCTTTCTCTCTCTCTTTCTTTCTCTCTTTCTTTCTCTCTCTCTTTCTCTCTCTCTCTCTCTCTCTCTCTCTCTCTTTCTCTCTTTCTCTCTTTCTTCTTCTTTTTCATTGTCGTTGTTAAATTTGAACAAGTAAAAAGAAACTCATCCCCCTAAATCAATGGCTGCCTTGGAAAGAACTGAAACAGAAGGAATATCACTCAAAGTCCCCTGAGCCCCTGTGAGCTGCAGTCTGGCTGTCAGCATCCTGGCAGATTTATGAGGATGGCCATGACCGGCTTGAAAGGGCAGCAGGGGGAGAAGAAGAGATCCCAACCCATTAGTGATTCCCTGCAGGAAAGTGACAGAGCTGATGACATGCGCGGAGGACACATTGCAGGAGATGGGCTGGGGGAGACATTCCCATGCAAGAGCAATTTCAGGTTGCTTTAGGCTCTAAGATTGCTTTCCACTAATGATCTACTTCCAGGCCTCCCACCCTTTAGCTTGTGGTCTGTTTTGTCACAGTTTGGGCCAGATCTTTTACTTTTCCCCTTCTAGAAGAAAACAATCCCATGGAGGTCAGTAACATTTGTCAATATAAGGGCTGCAAGTTGCAGATGAAGAGCCAAGCCCAGAGCCAGAGTGCTCAGAGCCTGCAGGAGGATCACGACGGATCCTCCTACAACGATGGAGGACTGAACCACTCTGAGATGCCAGAGCGGTCACCTCCACCACAGCGGGCATCCTGGCCTCAGGAAGAACTGTGAGAGTAAGGGTTGGGACAGATAAAGGAAATGCCAGCCTTTCTGAGGTGTCAAATATTTTCTTGCAGTGTTTTCAAAAGAGTTATTTGCTCTCTCTCTCTCTCTTCACCCCCCCCCCCCCCCCTTGAGAATCATGGCTAGAAAACGAACTGAGAAGCATAGTGTTTCTTAAGGTAGGTTTGTATCTAATGTTTTTTTCAGTGTTTATTCAGATGTCTAATGGGATGACAATAATGAGGACTGTTTCCACTGACAATGTGGATAGAATTGGCTAGAATTGCCTGAATATATTGTCAGATTGTCAATGCAACTCTCACACTTGGAGCCGTTGTTTACATGAGCTGTTGCCTTAACTCCAAGGAAATGGGGATGTTTGGAAGTGATGTGACTGTAGGGAGAAGCATGAAATAAAAATGGACACAAGCTAGGGAAGACGACTGCAGGATGCTGCAAGTGAGGGAAAGAATTGCATTATGTTTGCTTTATAAATAACCAAAACTAGAAGAAAAAATTATTTTTGTTGGATACTAAGACCAATTTTGCACATCTGTAATAATTAGACCAGCTTATCAAAAAGGAGTCCTTTCTTTCAAATGAGTCCCTGGACCTTTCAAATGAGTCCTTTTGATCAATACTGAATCATACTGTTTACTGTACCCCTATTTTTCTTTTGTGGTTAAACTCAATGCTTCTGCTTTGGTGATGTGACTCATTTTTACCATCCTAATTGAAATTCTTATCCACCATTATCCATTGAGAGAGACAAGCAACAGACTACCTGTCAATCTATAACAATCATGGGCTGAGAGTGCAGAGATGTAATCTTTGTAGACTCAGATGGTAACAAGCTCTAGGTAGAAGAGCCTGTAGCAAACCCAGTGAGAGGCAGAGACGTCTGTGGAGGGGTTTTCCTTTCTTTCTGTGTGAAGCTAAAAAGACCTGGTGCTCTTTTTGCTGACTGTGGTCTTGTGGTAAGGACCCTGTTGCTTGCTGCTGTACAAGCAGAGAACAAAAAAAAACACCACCACCAACGAAACAACAACAAAAACGCATCTATGCATAGATAGTTCTGGTAAGGCAAACAGAACTCCTCCTGCACTGAAATGGTGGGAGGGAAAGGTGTCAGCTTCAAAAATGCCAGGCTATCTCCAAGTCTCCCCAGGGAATGGGAGCCTCTGCACACCCTGGGTACATCCGGGATGCCCAGATACCTTTCCTCTGCATTTGTGTCATTCAGATAGTTTGGCCTCTTTTGATATATCTTCACATATCACTGCTTTGCTACAAGGTTTGATCTTCTGGAGTCTCTGCCTTGTGGTTTTAATGAGAAGAGCAAAAAGAACTCCCAGGCCAAATCCTGCAGTCATTTTCAGAAGGGAAAACCAGGGTTATTCAGTTGGTTTTAGTGGAATTGCTTGGGGTTTGCACTTAGTGTTTGTAATTAGAGCAGGGCCTTTGTGATCTGGAGAGAACTAATTATTATCTGCTTGAGTACAATTGTCATTAGCGCACTTCTGGCTCCAAAGAGAAGTGCAGGGCTGTGTATGAGGAGGACACTCGGGTTCACAGATTCTGCTAGTCATGATTTCATTATGATTTTGTCTTTATAACACAATGGCAGAAGCCCTGGGTGAGTTGCACCAGCTGATGTTGTAAATCCAGATGCTGTGCCTGAGAGCATTGAGGATCCACTGCAGCTAGTTTTAAAACAACAGACTCACCAGGACAGTTCAGCCATGGTGCAGAGGTATAAAATTCCCACCATTTCACCATGCATTGCTTGCAAATAAGTGTGAAGAGTGAAAGGAAGTGAGAGATTGGCCAAAAGCAAGGTGGGAAGGAGCAAGGGAGCCCTGAGGTCACACAGGACCCTGCCAACCCTAGTGAGGGGTGATGCTGGTGGGACAGGTCTCCACTCTGCTCTGAAGGCAGGTGGAAAACTTAGAAAAATATGGTGGGCATTTTCCCATGCAATTAATGAGTAACAGCACCAGAAATGCCTTACCCGTCCTTCTTCCCTGGAAGGAGAAAACCAGCCAGGTCCTGTGAGGCCACGTGTCATCCCTGTGTGATTGAGATGCAGCTTCCAGGCAGAGAGGTCTGAGAAGCTCTGCATGCTTTTTTTTTTTTTTTTTTTTTTTTTTTTTTTTTTTTTTTTTTTCCTTAAGCCTGCAGGCAGCTCTGTTGACTGACGCTGCCTGAATGCTTTTCAGGAATGCTGACGTATTTTCATGTTATCACTTTTCATGCAAGCTCTTCCCCAAGAGCCTGCTTCTCGTCTCTCGGCATCACATCGGGGGAGAAGGAAAGAGGCAAGCTGTCAAGGCACATCAGCAGTTGTCGTGTTTGTACTGGAAGGTATATGCATAATGAAGGATAATATTTCCTGACTGCAGAAGGTTGCTATATCCCAGCGTGAGATGCCTGCAAGTATATCTGGTACGGTTGTGACAAGAGGGGATTTGTCTTGGGATACACAGTCTTTTTGCATCTGGTCCCTTGTGCAAATCACAACAAGTTTGGCAGGGATTGAAAGTCTAGATCATCTGGTGACCCAAATGAATAGTTCCAGATGGACTGGGGCTCTCATCACAGTTGGTGCCCTTATTGACTGGAGGGCCAAAGCTGAATGAAAGGCAGATTCACCATGGAGGTCTGAGTACCTCGCTCTGCTCAAGCCTTGAGGATGGAAAATTTTGATTTCTCAGCTTTATCAGTGTGCCATGCTGCACAAACAAAGGGCACTTCAAAACTCAGGTGAAAGACAATGGCATTTAAGTGAGGCTGAAGGTCATTTCCACCCTGGTACCCTTCCTACCTTGCCAGTCCTTATTCAGCGCTATGCTTTGCAGGCTACCCAAGGGCTCTGAGAGCATCAGTCCTCCTAAGTGATACTTAAAGCTCTTCCCCATGCACGTCACCTGCAAGAAAAGACCACGCAGTCCTCTTCTACCTTCTGAGGAAGGCAGAGCCTGTGTCAGGAGGTCCTGGATATCTGTGTCTTGCCTTGGGTCAAGGGCCAGGAGAGAGAGGTTTTCCCTTTGAGAGGCTTATCAGGACACCTGAGTTGGAAATGAAACTTGGAAATGTCTGTCAGCATATCCAGAATTTCCCTGGCAAGACACAAAACAGCAGCCCCCTGCAGTAGCCTGGCATTCCTGAGCTGTTTTTTCCCCTCTGTTTCATCAATGCGCTTTGTTAACAGGTAGAAACTTGTCCTAAGGACCGGGCCCATCGGGAAGTCCCTAACAAATGTCTGCAGGGTCTGATCCCTTCTCCTGACATCCCCCCTCCCCTCTCCTTACTTGAGGAGAGGAGAGGTGCTGGGAGGGATGCGGGGCAGAAAGCTTCTGAAGTCAGACGTCCCAAATGCTGCAAAGAACTCTCACAAGGCCTTGTTATAATCATTGCCTGTTTCCCCCATATGTCTGGCCATCCAAAAGGTTTAAGGAGTAACTGATCTGATAGCATGTATGTGCCATTGATTTGTTAAGCTGAAGTTTTTTTTTTTTTTTTTTTTTTTTTTTTTTTTTTTTTTAAATCCTATTAACAATAGCGTTTGCAGAAGGAATGCAGATTAACCAGATCTAATTGTATATCATTTGCATGAAGAATGAATTAAAAAGCAGCTTTGCAACACATTGACTCAGGATGTTATTGAGCCATTGAAGTCTTATGGCTGTGAGGGTTGGAGCTATTTAATTAGTGGGGGTGGGGTGTGTGGCTGGAGAGAAAATAGCGGAAAAGAGGTGTTTTAATCAATGAAGCAGAGAAATCACAACTGTTAGAAGATGTGAGATTATTCCTTTCAGGCAAATAACCCAACCAAACAAATCAAAGTCCAACTGTATGAGAACTTTGCTGAATGAAAACCTGGTGTTTGAATTGAAGTGAGACAATCGTTTGGGAGAGTTCAATGCCTGTGTTTTCCCAGGACCAGAGCTGTGGAGCCCTGCTCAGGGCCTACCTTCAACCAGCGGCTCTGGGGGAATTTGGTTTTCTTCCTTCATGCATCCTGGACATCAGAGGGATGCTCCTGTTGTCTCCTCTGGGTCCTCAACCCAGCCATGTAGCTGGGGTTAGGGTGCAAAGGTGTTCATTGAAACAAACTTGCCAGTGGGTCTGTGGGACTGGAGCATGTGGGGCTCAGCATGGGGCTCACAAACAATTGCATGGCAGAACAACATGGGAGCTTGCTCTGGGAGAACTGGTGGCAGAAGCTTTAGAGTAAAAGGGATGAGATCCTTTACTGCTGTCCTTAGCTAGCCCCAAGGTTAGCAGGGTGATGAAAGCAAGTTATTTTCCCTCTCTAGACTATTGCAGTTTCAGCTGTAGAAGACAGACTCTGCAAGCCAGGCAGAGCAGAGGCCCTCTGCATGATGCCAAGCAAGACTCAAATCTGAAACGCTTTGTAAACAGCTCTGCATTTCATCCCAGTATTGCCTGAACCACATCAGTGAATAGCACAGGCTCTGGGCACCTGCTACCTGTGGCACAGGGGGAGATCTGAGGTCAGATAACAATGACGGTGACAGAATCATCTGCCTTCTCTTCCTTCAACAGACACTACAGAAAACTCTTTTTATGCTTGTGTCTCAATTTCTTTACCTGGCATATGATGGGTAAAAGGTGCCACATCTCTGCGCTTTATTTACCAAGTTAATTTAAGTAATAATAAAAGTAACAGCAACAACTGCACATAGTTAGGCAGAGTGTAGAACTCTTTAATGTCACAAAGCTTTAGGTAAAGTGACTGAATTCCAATTCTGGGGAAAAACAGATATTCTGTTAATAATGGTGGGTTAGTTAGTCCCCTGACATATACTTGTGGTATAAGCTAAATTAATTGTGTGTCCACATTCTAGAGCAGAACTGTTTTTCTAGAATATATTCCTGAACCCAGCATCTAATTGCGCTTTTGTAAGGCAAGATTTAAAAAAAAATTTTTTTTAAAGGTAGCTCTCATCTGAAACATATCTAGAAGGCTGTGCTCTGGGATGTCAAACTGTCTTGTCATATTTAACTAAAAGGAATAATTTGCTGGAAGACACTGATGTATGTCAGCCCAAGTCCTCGAACATGAAATACTGAAACTGAAGAAGAAACATGATAAGTGGACCACATACATATTGTGGGTGGGCTGCAAACCTTTATTACAGTGCCACTATTCAAAGGGATCACAACATTTGAAATCAAACTGAAAGAGCAGAGTTGGATTTAGGGCTGTCCTGCCTGGGGAGACAATTAGTCAAATTCCATAAAACTGACACTGGTATAAATACTGCTGGAAACTATTGTAGATGAAGACTTTTTTTTTTTTTTTTTTTTTTTTTTTTTTTTTTTTAATTCACGGCTGTATTAATTGTGTAAGTCTAAATTACATCATAACTGGCCAATCCGCAATTCAGCTACCATAGGAAATAATATTTAAGGCAATAGTAAAGTGACACAGAAGGAAAACTTCATAGAAAAAAACTTGTAGATCTACAGAAATGGACCAACGAGCAATCCATTTTGGCAATTACAAAGTTATGTTGAATAACTTTAGTACTGAAACTTATCTTCAAGAAGGTATTCTTTCCTCTTTGCGTCAGACTGTGAGCTGTGAACCAAACAATGCTTTTTTAACAGTGAACGTTAGAGGAGAGAAGCTGCATGAATGTGGGTGATTTGTAGCATGGCCTTTATTGCTGACAAGGGATGGATTTGAAAGCACTTAACCTACACTATTTCATGGAGGCCTACAGGCTGGAATCAAGCAGGGAGGGAAAAGCTTACATGTAAGGACAGTATTTCTCCTTTCTGAACTAGGCAGCTCTCTTAAATCTTGCAGCTTTTTTTTTGACAGCACATGGTAATAGCTGCTTCTCAATCTTACCTTTGTTAGTAGCTTGCGTCCAGCTGGCTTGCACTGACAAGTTCCTCAGTCACTCTTGGGGAGGAGCTTTGGATTCCCAACCAAGAAATCAGGGAACTGTGGGGGAACAGGGCTGGAAGGACCCCAAGGAGTCATAGAGCACAAATCCCTGCCCTGGGTATGGTCCAAAGGAAAGTCAGTCTAGGTAGATGGTGACCTCTCTTGTTTGAAAAACATGTAGTGCAGGACATTATAAACCTGTCCAAGTAGCCTGGTATACATCTATCACTGATTTTTCCCCTAAACATTAAGAGCAAAGTGCAAATGGAGTCAGCTTCTTCTGGTTCTGCCCCACTAGGGTTGTAGAACAACAGATTGCTACCTGCCGTAAACAGCCCTCTGCACATCAGAAGACGGTGATCTGGACAAAACAGGCTCAATTCTTTTGATAATCAGTAGGCTGTGTTTGTTAAACCTTTTATCTTCCTACCTCTAATTCATCTGGATTCCCTCCAGTTTGCCCCCACTTTCATTCTTCTGGCTGTGGCCTCCAGTAGGTGTGCCAAGCAGTAGGTGACAATTATCAGCCATGTCCCCCACTTGAGACCTGTCCTTGTTGTGCTGCCACCCTCTTCTCAGCCACTGCTTGGCTTGTGGGCAGCTGGCTTGCCCCAGCTCTCTGCCCCAGTACTGCAGCTGGGCATGCTGCAGCAACTCTTGCCCCTCAGGCGCAGTGGATGGAGCCAGCTGGTTCCTCCTCATCTGTCTCATCTTTTCTTTGCAATTCTAATTTCGGTCCTGTTAGACGTTCCAGGGTACCTTCCAGATCTGTTTTTATTTTATTTTAATATCTGATTATTTTATTTTTATTTTTTGTTGTGTTCCATATCTTGCCATTAAAGGAATTAATGGCATACCAGAACAACCCCTTGAAAAGTAGCCTTCTTTTCTCCCTTGGTGTTTCCTCTTAATTTGACAAGGACTGTTGACAATCATTTTTCTGAGCTGTGAAGAAATGGGGGAAGTCAGGCTACTGATTCTGGAGAGAAGCATTGCTTCCAGCTGCTCACAGTAGTGCAAGCATAAACAGCCAGGCAGGACAGGCAGACATGTATGATAAATACCCACCTCTTTCCCCCTGCAAACATCTTGGGGCATCCTTAGTGAAATGTGCATGCAATCCAAAGCAAAGGACACAGTTCCTCTCTTATGGTAAACTAAACAAGAAATCTTAAATGCAGGCACTAGACACTCACCCTGATCATCAGAAAGGAGTAAAATCCTTTGCTATGCAAACTACAGAGCTAAATTAAGGGTTTACATTTAAATTATATATAATTTCAGTGCAATCCTTAAAGAAAACCTAGTCTAGTGAAAGAATAAATGATGAATTTCAGTGCCAGTTGTTGTTTGTCTGCACCACTACCAGAAAAATTTCAGTGTTGATTTGCCTTAAATCTGAATGAAGCTTTGGCACTGCGGTTACTCAGGACACCTCCAGAGAAGATTATTCTTATGTATATATTAAGTATCTTCCACGCTACATGGATAACCTAACGCAGACATATATAACATAAAACACAACTATATGTGTAAGTTTTACGTTTTCTCTTGGGATAATACGCTAAGAATGCCATGGAATCCATGACATCCTCTTTAATATTTGTAGTTGGTTTTGAACCATTTTTCTGTTTGTTTGCTTATATCCTGCCTTGTAGGAAAACATCCGTTATTTCTTAAATTTAGCCTTCCCTGCTAAAGAGGTGTATATTTTGCTAAAAGGCTGTGACTACCCTATCCTTCCTGCTACATGCACTATACGATACTTCATAAACAGAAAAACATCTAAATTGAGACATGAGCAAATGAAAATATATAAACTAAGAAATTTTCAACATTTATTCCATTTCAAAACAATACAGAAAATGTATCACACCTTCAACATTGTAGGAAATTGTTTTAGATGTGAGATGCTATTAACAAATGCTCCTTTCACTTGGTCATGACAGAAACAGACAAACGAGGCTGAAATACGCAGTTAATTAAAGCAAAGGGAAATGCAGAGAAATGATTCAAGCAAACCTGAGAGGCTCCTGTACAGGACAGGCTCTTAATTCTTGGGTCATGCTTTGTACACATCAATTGAGTCTGCCTCTGCTATAACAAAAAATCCATACACCCATGTTATTTTTCATTTAGAGCTTATAATAGCAATAACGACCTTGGTATGGGACATTTTCTGGGGCTTAATGACAAACTGGGGTTAATGGTCCTTGACTGCACCTTGAGCCATCAGCTTCTATCCCCTGGTTATTAATCCCCAGGGGGAAGGTGGCACTTCCACAGGGAAACTTAGATATTATTTTAATCAATACAGGTTTACATTTACTGACAGCTGAATGTGTTACTCATAAATTCTGCTTTTACCATGTAAATAATTTTAAATATTAAGTAACAATGTTCTGAAAGATATTACGTGTCCACCTAAAGGCGCAGTGGTCTCCATTACACTTGATTTCCATTTTTTAGTATACTTTTCTTTCTCTCCTATGTAAACAAAAGAAACAGTGCTGTAAAACCTCATGTGCAGAGTTTATTCAAAGTCTGACCTCAAACACCAAGCTAGACCTGCACTGCTCTGCCATTCTGTCTCTCCTTGACACTGCTATACCCATGTATTGCAGCATATTTGATTTGCTACATGCAACTTTCTCCTTCTGAGAACTCTGTACTATTCGGTAATCAGGACTGAGCATCCCTGAAGGAGAGTAGTGGACAACATTTATTCTTTTTCTGGAATTTCTTCCGTCTGCCACTGCATTTATTTTTTGATGAAAAAAAAAAAAAAAAAAAAAAAGAAAGCCATCTCAAGGTTTTAAATTTGTAATGGTTAATAAAACACCCTTTCACTTTTTTTTTTTTTGACATAGGAAAAAATGAAGACCACTCTTTGCTATCTTTTATGGAAAAATATGACAAAATTTTTGCAGGTTGCAAAGAGTGCTGTGTCGAGAGGTCACTGGTGCTGGTGCAGGGTGAACGTTACAGTGCTGAGCTTTATACTCCTTGTTTTATTGCAGGTGTGATAGTGGTGACAGGAAAACAGGGGTCACCAGATTCACAGCTGACCTCAGCAAAGCACTTCAGCATGGCTCCACTATCTGCCTGTGCTTTATTCATCCTGATCCCATAGCATCTGTAGCACTGGGAAGGTTGTGCTGGGGCGTTGCTGCCGATGGGGAGCAGTCAGGCACACCTCCTGTGGCCTGCAAGATGCAAATGCCACAAAAGCAACAAATGCAGTGGAGGTGTCCACATCATGGTCACATGAAGAGTCTGACTTCCTAAAACCTGTGAAGGTCCCCAGGTCTGGCTCCCCTTTACTTACAATGCCAAATTCTTGCCTGGTTTCAGTCAGCAGCTAAGATTTTTATGAGTTGAGAATGTAGTCCATTGCACCTGATTTAGATATGATATTATGACTTTGAATTCCCATAAAACATGTGTGTCTGCTCCAAACTGCTTGTTGAGATAGCATAAGCAGATTAAGAGAAAAAGCAGTTTGTAGACCACTTTTTGTACAAAAATTATGACTCAAATATTGATCATTAGGTAGAGCTGTCTTTTTATTGCCTTTGTGTATGTTCAATGATAAAAACTTGAGATTTGCTGAAAAATGGCTTCATTTTCCAGACTCACTTGCCATCATGCCATCATGCAGTTACTCAGGTTTTCTAGTGAACACATTACATGGGACATGCAGCCCCTGCCTTGTTACTGACACACAAATGACAGAAAACAACTTCCTTTTTTTTGAGATCCATGTGTCAGCATCCGTCAAATTCTCAAATACTTTTAATTTTCAATTAGTGGTGATTTTTCAATTAGTCAGTGATTTTAGTGCAGGCAGAGTTCAGGGTTTCTCCAGCCTTGACCTGCAGGTTCTCTCTGAGCCCATTTGCTCCAACATGGCCCTTGCAGGCATGAAGTTGGCTCAGTGTAACCATGACCAGATTTACCCCATGTGTCTTATGAAATAGCCAAATGTGGTAACCCAGGAAAGCAGGAGGTGGGAATTTTGCCAGCAGAAAAACAGAAACTGAGGGGAACACATCAGGAACAGTGAGGAGACCTCTAACAGGAGAGCATCCCATCAGATCCACCCATGTTTCCTGGCTCTGGAGCAACTGCAAGCAAGGCTGAGCCTCTGGGCATCCCCACACTCCATCCTGGGTGTCTCCTTGGTGCCAGGATGGCTTCAGGGCGACCCTCAGCCCACTGCCAGGTGTGTGTTCACCCCTGAGCCACTCACCTGGGTGGTGATGGCACGAGGCACACCGAGATCAGTATAACCAGCACAGCCTCTCTGGGGAAAAGCAGCTTGAAATGCTCTGCCAGAACGTGCAGCCTGGCAGCTGCAAATTTCTAAAGTGGGCCATGGGTGCATATCATTGCACTGATGTTCACAGACAACATCTTGTAAAGTTAAAACCTTAATCCCGGCTTTATCTCAGCAAAGGGTCTCTAAAATGCATATTGGGTGTTGGCAGGCTTCTTCGCCATGAATGTTACAGAGTTTTAACAACATCAGCTTTCATAGCCATAGCGAGAGGGAAGTGACGACTGTGACCTTGAGGCAGCAATCACCTTGCGAGCACATAGTGCCATTTGTCACCGAGTGCCTTCCTTCATTAGGAGATCCGAGGCTGCTGCACAGAGATAGGTGTTCGCAGCACTGACACTGCAAAGCTGTAATCCCTTACTGGGACACTGTGATCGTATCACAGGGCAAATGATTGCCACCATACACTCTCCATATTGGTGCATCTTGACATCTTCTATTGAGGAAATTATCTATTTAATATTTTTGATAGTTTTCATCTTTAATACCCACTATTACCTTTTGTTGGTATCTATCCATCTGTTTTCCTAAGCATTCACATTTTCTCTTTCATTATGTGTGTCAACAGTCTCCTTTCTAAAGGAGAGAGGTGAGAGTTGCTGAGCTGCTTTTTGCTTCCTTTTTAAAATTATTATTATTATTATTATTATTATTATTATTATTTATTTATTATCAAATTAATATCTGCAGAAGAGACAGGCAAAAGGCAGATTCTCATTTGCTGTATAAATAAATGTGGCTGCCAGATTCTGCCTGCCTCTGCCTTCAAGTAGTTTACACAAACAAAACCTGCTAATTTCTCTAGTGGTCAATGAATATGCAACCCTGTGAAATGCTTTTTAATAGCTCTGTATCAGGGGCAGATGAAATGTTGAATTTTCCATGTCAGATTCTGGCCTCAGTTTTGGCAAGGTGAATTCAAGGCAAGCAGGCTGACATCCGTCGTGTCTGTCCAGAATTATAGCAATTCAACTTACAGCAGGCCAAAAGCAATTTAATTTATTTCTTTTCTGAACCCTAACAAATGCTTCCTAAGTTTTATACAGCCATTCTGGAGACAGCCTTACTGCAAACCTGTGACCTTTATAAAAGCTAGCCTATATATTATTTCCCTTTGTTTTATAGATACTAGACTCCCATTATTTTATTTATTCATCACCATCATGCAGATTGTTCATCTGCATCCGTCTCTGTGGCAGCAGCAACCTTGACACCCATGACAGCCAGAGGCCAAGGACTTCCTAGGATTATATATATGAGTCCCTGTGGTGATGAACCAAAGATGAATGTGCATTGGGCATTGTGAGGATGCACTCAGCACCTGGCAGTATGTGGTGCAGGGTTAGAGTGCATTTTGGAATCAGGATCGACACCTTGATTCTGGCAACACCGGAGTCTCATGCAGAGGGGCTGGGAGAGGGGGTAAAAAACCATTTCATCTTTTTTTTCTGTTCTTTACATCTAAGTCTGGGATGTTGAACTGTATTAACACAGAGCTGGAGAGCATGTGGGTACGTGGCACACATGCTTTGAAATAACACTACTAATTATCACTTTTAATTTACAGCTGCTGGCAGCATTTGTTTATTCTTGTTCAAGAGTTTCTGCTAACACCTCACCTATGCAGAAGCCTCCTTTGCAGAAAAATAAGCCTTTTCAGAGACATTTGAAAGGGATCCGATGGAAACTATGCACCCTGATCCCTTGGGTAGCTTTGCAAACCCTGCCCCTCGATGTCTGCTGGTGTCTGCAGCCACAGAGCCGATCAGCTACTACTACAATCTGCATTCAAAGGGCAGCACCCACGGCACAAAACATGATTTAGATGACACTGAAATGCTCCACCATGTGACCCATGTGCCTGATGCTGTCCTGCACTCACCAATGGCTGTGCCCAAGCCCCCCCCATGGCAGTGATGGATGCACTGGGGGAGCAGGGGGCTGCACTCCCCTCCCCACCTCTGCCAGCCAGCTGCACCCTGACTCAGCTCCACGTAACACGGGGTTGTCCCAGCCCTAGGGGCTCCCCTCCATCCTACATGGCCTTGGCAGACCTATTTGCAAGGCTGCCCAGGTTGAGCTGCAGATGCTGTGTGCATGGCGCTGCCAAAGCTATCAAAGTCCTTGCCCAGCCCTCTGTCCTCAGCAAACCACAGCCCGCCTGCAATGCAATATCCATTACAATATTACCACTGGGCACACTCACAACAAGACTGAGTTTAATAGCTCCAGTCATTTGTCTTTCACAGCAAGCTGCACATCCGAAACAGGGTGATTAGAGCAGGGCCGAGCGTAACCAAGGGCCAGGGAACGGTTGCCTTATTTCAGAGGACGCCCACATAAAAGGCAGCTTTTACAATGCAACTACAGTAACATTTGCATGGCCGTGCTTAATCTGACAGTTATTTATTGCACTGGGTTAGATAAAAACCTCCATGCAGAACAGAATCAAGGCCTGAACTCAGTATGTGCCAAAATGCACAGATGGCCCTTTTCTCAGACAAATGGGCTTGAGGAGAACAAGTGAAACCTTGAGAGATGTGCAGGAATCCAGAGCCCCTACCTGCCCTCTGGGCCGGGCACCTGCAGGCTTGCTGCCCAGATACACAAGTGTCTTTCTGTGGTAGATGTGGAGGGGAGAGCTTGGATGAGTAGACAGGATGGGGAGCTGTAAAGGTGTCCGAAAGAAGACTGGGAATTGCCCAGTCTGCAGCAGCAGGATGAGCCTGAGAGCCCTCAGAAAGAACTGTAGTGTCATAGCTGAATTTGAATTCAATTAATCTGTACTTTTTTTTTTTTTTTTTTTTTTAATTAAAGAAATTTCCCTGTGATCATTTTGAAAGCAGACATTTGAATTTTCATGTGGAAACAATGCTTTCCTTTAAGAGTTTCCATGACACTCAACGGGTTCTTCTCCAATGTCCATAGCCTAAAGAAAGCTTTGTTTGTTTTCCTTAGTTTTCTCGGAAGATGGAAACTTTTAATTTTTGCATAGCCCAAAACGATTATTTTTGAGCTGGTGTCCCAGTTAGGTGTTTGTTGAGGCTGAGATGGATCTGAGGAAGTCAAATTTGTCTAAAAAAAAAAGTCACAGGCAAAAGGACCTGAAGCTGTGAAATGGAGGCAATGGATGTGAAAGGTGTGACAATGTGAAAAGTACAGGACAACCAGCAGGTAGAATTAGCCATGAACATTTGTCTCTTCCTTCTCTACAGGAAACTGCACGCACAAACTAATATTTGTCAAGCCCGAATGCTGATGTTAAATGGCATACCAGATGTTCCTGGCAGCCCACAAGCACTCCTCAGCCCATGCTGCGAATACAACAGGCGGTTCTCCTTACTCAAAGTCCCAGGCAATGATACCTGATTGATATGTTGACAGGTCTTGTTGCCTTTCTTTCACAGAGAGAACGTTCTTGTCCCATTCATGTCCAATTCCAATGTGTTACTCACGGACACATCTGATGATTCACTCTGCTGATCTCATGCATTGAACACAAGTGAATCTAGTGTTTAAACTCAGAGAATAAGCTTTCCACACAGACAACTGAGCTTTACATAAAACATAGTTATTCTGCCAGTATCTGACATCAAATAAATTATTTATTTATTTATTTATTTATTTGAGTTTTGGGTCAAAAACATCTGAAACAGAAGCTTTACGTTGATGTTTGCCAAACCACTATTAGCAAGCCCATGTTTGCCCCAGAGCTTCCTGGGTCTACAGGATCACACGATCACACATACAATATTTTAAGTTATGCAAGTTTAAGTTATTTCAAGTTATGCAAGTGCATAGCATGCAAGAAAATACCATGAAAGACTGAGGGTCTCTAAGCTGTATTTCCACAGCAGAGTTTCTTTTTATTCAGAACAATAATAAAAGCCTCCCTGATTCAGCATGTTATTGCTCAAACACATAGTGTACTTCTCTTGTTAGATGGAGCAAACCACATACAGTGTCATGTCAAACCCACAGGAGAATAGTATGGTTGTCCTAGATTTATCTTGGTATTACTGCCTGAGCATTAAATGTACAGGGAAGGACAAGGCTTATATAACTCTATATTGCAACATATAGTAATGCTGTAGACTTCATACTGTATAATTAAAAAAGCCATCTGCCAAGCTCCAGTTAGCCCAAAAGGGGGAAGAAAAGAAAGAAAAAATGTTCAGCCTATTGTATTTTCAAAGACTTTACCCTTTCAAAACTGAATGTCATGAGCAGGGAATGTTTCCAGCGATCAATACTTGGATGGGAGGAAGCTTTCCAGCACTGCTGAGTTGCTTCCACAGCAGCTGTGATCAAGATGGTTTACAGGGTTTGTTGTTTTTTTACTTTTTTTATGTTATTTTATGTTATTTTATGTTATTTTTTTATTTTATTTTATTTTATTTTATTTTATTTTATTTTATTTTATTTATTTATTTATTTTTATTTCCTTGCTCTGTGATATTCACTGATTTAAATATTAATCTGGATCTGATGTTCATCTTGTCTTTGCAATACATTTCACAGAATGGATTATTCTCCTGATAAAATAAACAGTGCAAGAGAATGCAGAAGATATCCTGAATAATTGTTTTACTTATAGTTGACAAAAAATGTGAGGATGATAAAGTGCTCTCCTGGGAATGACTGTCAGGTCGCTCATACCCAAAGGACCATTTGGCTACCCGCTCAGTTCAGAAAAGGGGTACAGCTGGTGGGTGGATAGAGGATGGCCTGGGGTGCTGGGCCCCTGAGGCTGCTCAGCAGGGATGGGAACTCACTGATGTGTGTCCAGTACAAGGCTTAAAGGCAGCTGAAGCATCAGGGGCAACTCTGGCCAAGCCTCTGAGAGCCTCTGGAGGCTCCCAAGGCCTGGGGCACAAGCTGGCCACCCCAAACAATGTCTGGCATCCCTATGTGGCCACTGGTGGCACAGCCACCACTATGTGGTATGTTTGGGCCCACAGCTGATGCATTGCCCAGACGAGCTCCTGAACCTTGGAGGTAAGTACCATGGGTACCAAACGCCCTCATCGTCAAGTCTTCTGCAAGGACACAAAGTGGCTTCCTGTTAGCTCCTCTTGATCTGGCGGTACTGCTGTTGTTCTGATTAGATTTCCACTCCGACGCTCTGTTTGTGTTGAGTACAAACAGTGGCACATGATGTGTGGTCCAAGGAGATCTGAGCAAAGGAGCACTGAACCAAATCTGGGATGGATTAAGGCCTGTTATGGGATGTACATTGATGTTACATTTGTGTAGCAGTGCTGTAACACTTGAATCATGATGTCGTGATATGCAAGATAAAGGCTGGGGGGCCCCTTTATAGTAAGATCTTTATGGCTCTGGCACTGCACAGTGCAAAGCTGCAGAGATGAGAGGGAACTGGGAGCGGGAAAGAAAAGCTATTAAATGAAAGCCCCTAGAATGGTGTTTAACATGAAAGACTCATCAGATTGTGTCACGTAGTTGTAAAGGAATTAGAAATGGGCTTGAACCACAGCTCCAAATCCCAAATATCTTCACTCTGAGAGCCATGCAAAGCCAGATTTCTTGCTTGAACACTGTTCTGCCAGGACATTCCCCTCCTCCTCTGTTTTGGATGCGTGGAAAGCCTGCACTCTCCAAACAGCAGTGAGGGAATCAGCATGCAGGGCTGCAAGTTGTCCTTCGGGGCTGACAGTAGGTCTGCTGAGGGAGCAGACTGTGACCACAAGGGCACGCAGAGGATGGTTTCCCGTGCCACCAGGAGCATGGATGCAGTGTGATGTATCTCCCTGTGCCATCCAGGAGGACATGGGCTCTGCCCAACATGTCCCAGTCACTAACAGCAGCTGCATGTGTGGCACTGCACCTACATTGGTCCAAACTAGGTGTAAAAAACATGCAGTTAACCTGGGTCCCAAAGTCCAAACATGCAAGCATAATCATTTGCCAAAATTCAACAAATTGTGTTTCTGAATTTCTGTTTTAGGAAAAAAACTACAAATGAGACAGAATTTGGAAAGTTTACTGTACTGGACTGTGATTATTGTTGCTCTCAATTTCTAGCAGAGGTTATTTTCCTTGGTTTTACTCTGCCACCTACATGTATGCCCATGGTGGGACTGAAATTGTGTGGGGTTAGTGGTGTAAAATGACTGTGCCGCAGTACCTGTGGCTGCACTGCAGCACTGCAGATTAGCACAGGAGCAGCAGCACTGCAGTCACTGGTGAGCCCTGCTCAACACACGTTTGCTTTAAAGCAAAAGGGCAAAGTCCAGAAGACTTTTGTGCATCCCTGGGCCAACTGCTGATAACCAATCCAACAACGCTATTATTTGTATTTGGGCAGCACTTACAGGCCAAGTCAGGGGTCAGGTCAAAGTGTGCTAATCAAGACACAGATATGGAACAAAGACAGCCCTTCCTTTCAACAGTTTGCACTCTAGAGGCTGTGTCCTGGGAGAGCAGGAGTAACTCCCAAACCCACTGACACGAGCAAAGTGGTGCCTATTTGCTGTGGCTGAAGGTCTGGCTGCTGGAAATGAGACACCTCAGGAAGATGTAAAGCACCCAGCCAGGCACCAAGAGGCAGAGGTGGGCTGAGAGGATGAGGCAGCAGCACAGGGAGCAGTGCCTGGCCAATGCTGAGCGGTGCTAAACGGGCCAGGGCTTTTCCTGACCCCATGAAATGCTCCAATCTCATGTTCAGGCACTTCCAGGACCTGCCCTCTTCTGGGGAGGCCCAGCAGGGATCTTCTCATCCTCCACTTTACGTATTCTAGAGCTGTCATCTGTGCCAGCTTGAAGTGTTTAAGTGCAACACACACAAAATGCTACCAGACCCAAGAGCTCTTTGAGTTTTGTAATGTTTGCTGCCCCTTTGAACACATGTAAATATCTATGTCACATAAGGTAAAGCAGAGTTGCATCCACATGGGATGCTATGACTTCTTTGCTTCTTTTTCAGGTTTTCTGGCTTCTGATCCCCTTCTTTGACAGTGTCCATCAATGTCTGAAGCATAATCACTACTTCTGAAAGCATTCAGAAAAAAATACTTCCTTCATAGGTGATCTTCCACAACAGCCTGCATCTGCCTGAGTGGTGGACATACTGCCCTGGACGGTGCGTATCTAACCAGCCCTGTTCCATGCTCTGTCTGTGCAGAGTATCTTTGTGTGCTCACAAAGACCTCACAACAGTTTAATACTGTTGTCCCACTGTCCTCTGCCATTCCCACTATCCCCACACCTTAACATCTCCAACTGCATTTCCACTGCTCTCACTAATGCTGTGCAGGCTCTTCTCTTTCTGGTTGAGTCAGTGATTCTCTACACTACTTGATGATTTTCTCTCTACTTTCCGTTCACTTTTGCCCTGCTTTCCTCCTCCCCCCATCTTACCCGAAACATTTCCTGATCCACAGCTTCACATCCCCTATTGTACTCCATCCCGTGACTCACTGCACAGGAAAGCTCCCTTGTTTGCTTGGGATGTTCTGGAGAGCAGGAGCTGAGGCTAGGGGTGTACGAGATGTTCCCAGTGGTTTGGAGAGAAATGGGATCCATGCTCCCTTTCAAACTTTGCCAAATGGTGCTCTTCAAAGCAGTCTCTTGCTCCTACTACCTCTCTGTTCCTGGTCTTCTTCACGGCAGTCGGACTATCCTGCCCACCGCTCCTCTGGGAAGAGGCGTCCAGTATAACACAACTTGCTCAGGTTTAGCTTTCACCTTTTCAAACTCTTGCCTTTCTTCATCTGTAAAATACCTCCACATGGGGATTTTGCTGTTACTGTAGCTGTGAGACCCAGTGACTGTGGTGGTGGCAATGAGGAAGGGGGAGACACTTGTTTCCTTTGCTTGTGGTTAGTTATGATGCTGGTAGTGGTAGTGGGAAGTCCGGGTATAAAACCCTGGTCAGCAGTGATCTAAGACGAAAAACTGCTCTGGATCCAGAAGAATAGGGATTTAGCTGGGGGTTTCTGCAGCTCTGAGCAGCACCCTCCCTACTCCTGCTGTTGCAGACTCTTGGGAAAGATGCTGCTTTTGCTCCAGGGCAGACAGAAGACAAATGTTTGAAGATGTCATGGAACAGCTCACCCCACTACTTAATGAGCAGTGCCTTGACTGTACCTCGCAAGAGCAGCTTTTATATGTGGTGGGAACAGCAGCCCTGATGTAGGGAGACCCCTGTGCAGCACCTAGGGACTCCGCCCCGTGTTCATGGTTGAGAGGGATGCCGTACTTTCCTGGATTCAGCCTGCCCTGGTGTCCTCAAGGTTGCAGAATACTACACACCTTGTAACTTCACCCTTGGAGAGGCAGGGGTGCCCCAGCCAGGGCAGGGAGAAAACGAAGAGCTTTACAAAACCAAGTAGTGACAACTCTATTCGGAAACTTGGAGGGAGGGGAAGCGTGTTTCCACATATTGCCCAACTTCCTGATTCAGGCAGTTCCTTTCGGCGAGCCCCGAGCGGATGGAAAGTTGCAGAGCTTTGTGTGTCAGCAGCCCCCGATGCCCTCCCCCCCATGACCTCTTCCCCCTCCGTACGGGATGCCAAGCCACGGGGACAGAAGGACGCTGGAGGCCGGGCTGTCCTGGGACTTTTCCAATTCATAAAAATATGCTGCTTCTGCCTGGACACAGGAGGGGAAGGAGCTCCAGGAAGGGAAGGGAATCCCCTGGACTCAGCAAGTTCCTGCTCCTGGCGTCAGTGGCAGTGGTTCTGTTGTCTTCCATGAGTGCTGGATTAATCCTCTTGTCCCCAGCTCCAGGCTGCTTAGACACCGCACAGCTGAAATCCTGAGTGCTCAGAGCAAAACTCTGCCCTGGTAATGCAACCTCCATTACTTGTGTCACATTGCAGGCAACTGTCCCAGGTGGCCCTTGCCTTGTGTTGCCCAATGCTGGGCAAAGAATAGGAACTCAGTCCTTCCCCAAGGCTTTATGGTAGAAACATCAGAGGTTTTTTGTTTGTTTGTTTGTTTCTTTTTTAATTATTATTATTTATTTTTATGAAGAGATGAGACTGAAAGGAGTAGAGAAAAGTAATGACGTCCTTGCTGTCATGTTTGGAGGTGAAGTCCTCAGAGGTTGTCTTAATGTAGGAGATGTCCTTGAAACAACAGTGTGTAGGAGAAGGGACAGGGATTTGGCTGTAAGAGGTGAAACTGTGAAAGAAACTGTCTTTATTGCTCCAAATATATCACATTCAGCTATCAAGGAAAAAACTGCTAAGGGCACCCCAGGCTGTTCCCCCCTCCCCCCCCCCCCCCCAAAAAAAAAAAAATAATGACAACTGCCTTGCACAGGAGGTAAAAGTAGATAAAGTAGATTCCAGCTATGAAGTCTTCTGTGACTGTCCCTGGCACAGTAGGTTGCGTGTGCCCTCAGGCTTTCTGCATCTACCAAGCACCACCACAAGTAGGTAGCTGTAGGCATACCACCAACAGTGCCTACCAACGCCTTGAAGGCCCCCAGTTTTCACAGGTAGCATTTCCTTGTCATTTAAAGGGTGAATAATCAACTCAAATTGGAATTAGTGCATGTGTGAGGGCTGGTATTAAGGCAGGGATGAAAAGCTGGGATAGGCAAGCAATATTTTTCTGGGATGAGAGCTGTGTCACATCCCATGGGGAGCCATCATAAATTACTGTCAGCTTTGGCGAGAGCATGTTGACAGTGCAAGCCCTCATAGGCACGTGTCTGTTTTAAATGGACTGTTCAAAAACAGCTCGCTCAGAGACAGCAGCCACCTCAGAAACTGTCTCAGAGCCATCCTGGCATGTGGAAGTATTAATAAATCTGTTTTTCAGAGGTAGTAAAGAATAGTGTTCAGGGCAAGGTCATTGTTTTTTTCTTCCGTGGAGCTCTGTCTTTTTCTGGGGAATGTCTCCCCGGCTTGTGTTATGGGATGGTGTGCCTAAAGCACGGAGAAACCTAAGTCATCCCACAGCGAGCCAGTACCACAGGGTGCAGGGAACGCTAGATCAGCATCCGTGCATCACAACCAGCCTCGCTGCCCCCAGATTGTCTGCAGCCCCTCCATAGCACAGCACTGTGCCCTGTGGGACACCCTCCTGGCAGCTCAGAGCTCCAGCAGACAACGTAAGCTCACCAGGGAGGTCTCTGCAGAAGGCAATGGAGCTGGTGGCTCTGAGGCTGGATCACAGAGCTGAATTTTTCTCCCTTGCTGAGTAAAGAAGCACTGAGAAAAGCTGCACATCTTTTTGCGCTGCTTGGGTAGTAGGACTGGGAAGGGAACAAAAGGTTTTCCTGAAGAAGTAAAACTAGATCATCCCAGGCTGCCAATTATACGTTGGAATTTGGTACTATTTGATCCCTGCACTTGACTTAAACATCCACTCTTTGATCATGTGAATATTCTTCAGGCAAAGCAATGGTATTCATTTTAGGTTTTTGTTGCTGTTGTTGTTGTTTTAATCAGTCTGTCAGACTGATGTGCAGATTGAATACAGATGCTTGCATGGCTTTCTGTGTGACTCTTAGAGCAGAAAGACTATTATATTTACAGCACTTTCTTCTTTTAAGGGTCGGCACTCCCAGTCTACTTGACGTCCATGGGTACAAGGCTGTCTGCGAGCGTGCCTGGTGCTCAGAAGGGCAGAGGCTGCTAAGTGGCCATGGCCAGGCACATGCTGGGCACTGACAGACACAGCTGAAGTCCCTCAGATGCATTCTGCCAAAACACTTAGCCTCCTTGCCATGGCAGTCCTGGGTCCTTCCTGAGCCGAGACCCACACTCGTGTCCATAAATACACAGCAATGTGCCTGCGCCTGACAAGTGGCCGCAGGAAGCTGTCATCACCAAGGCTCAGTTCCCAGTGAGCTCTCATTTGTCTCCACAAGTGCAGCCACGTCTGGAGATGAAAGGCTGGTGCACATTGCAAATGGTGGGCCCTGCAAGCTGTGCTTTCCCCATTTGAAGCACACCAATGGGAAGGTAATGTGCTCTGGTGGGCAGGCTGGGAAAGCTTTATCCCAGTTCCCAGAGCGATCTGCTCTGCGACCTTGCACACATCTTCTTTGTGCACCTTAACTCATGTTGGTCCACGTGTGCAAGGTCCTGTGATGCTCTTGTCCTGCTCACCAGTCCTATGGCCACCACAGTGAGAGATCCTCAGGGATGAGAAGGAGGGGCACAGTTTCCTACAGCCTATTCTGTCCCACACTCTGCTCTGGGACCAGTGAGGACCCAAACCTCACTCCATCATCACTAGTAAGATCTGTGTGAGCTTCTTTGAGCTGTAGAAGGGGAAACTGCAGCCCTGCTTGTCTTGTGTGTCTTTCTACAGGCTGGTTCCCTCTGATCTCCTGCATTGCATACTGATCCTGGAGGGCTCACAAGGCATTGCTTGTCTCCTGATCCCACAGCTGACTCACTCCGCTTTGGACTACAACACAGTTACCCAGACAATAAAGAGATGCTGTGTCCAAGGAAAACACAGACAGCAATATTTGCATGCTTTGAGCAGCTATAGATGGACTGTGCTATCCAGGAGTTGAGCACCAACATGAGAAGACTGACTTGGCTTTGCACCATTGCTTAGAGGTTCCCTTCAGGCCAGCATATCAAGTAAGCCTTGAGGAACAACTCCAGCTTCATGGGCTGTATTCTGGCAGTGATATCAGTGGTGTTGTGGCAGGGTACTTACTCCTGCACAGCCGATCTTTCTCCAGACACTCTGCAGTGGTGTTTAATACCCACACATTTCAATAGTTACCTGCCTAGATGGATAGTTACCTGGCTGGATGACTTTTCTATGACAACACATGCAGAGATATCACCACAAGAGGTAGTTCTTCCTAGGATGGAATCCATCCCAGGTTTAGAGTACCCTTTTTGCTTACTTTCTTCCTACAATGCCCCACATCCAGTGCCTGTCAGAGCACAGGCATCATTTGACATCTGAAAACACTGAGATCCATACATTTGGAGTCCAGCCTCAGCCTGCTTTGTATAACCTTGGGAAAGCTTGTCACTGCAGATACGGTCTGCTCCTGTGTAATCTTTAGTGTCTAAGAAACCAACCTTCTCAGGTGGTGTCTCCCACTGGTTGCTTGGCTATGGCTCTAAGCTACTGTATACCCACTTAATCTCAAATTAAGGACCTAGTCCAATTAGATGCAGAAAATAGTGCATATAATAAAATGAGAAACAGCAATCCTGCTACAGTGGTAGGGAGATTTGAACAGTCCCTTTACTGTCAATAGAGCCCCAGGTACTCTTTCTGACTATAGGAGAGCTCTGCCCACTTGATCGCACTCATCTCTGGCATCTGGCCCTCTTCAGATTCTTGATAGGGTGAGGAGATGCCTCCTTTCCTCTTTAATATCTCTGTAGCAAGAGTATTGTTCATTGTGAGGGTGGTAAAACAGTGCTTAGCATGTACATGAAACCATAAGGGAGTCACCATTTCACACAAGTTTAATCCCTACTCTATGACTGAGTAAAGGAAAAAAATGGGTCTGGGAGGCAGATGCTTCTAAGGAGCAGCATCTGCCTTATAAATCTATAAAAGGCACACAAATGTCCTTGGAAAATGTTCCCACTGCTCCTTAATCAGAACGTATTCTTCTTTTTGAAGCCATCTGGGACAGGCATGTTGTCCATTCCACCTCAGCCAAAGCAGAATTGTCATCACTGTGGTTCAGTATGTTCCCTCTTCAGTGGCTCGTTTTGTACATGGTGATGAAGATGAATTGGAGTTGGTAAAAAAATGTGGAGCAGTCCTGTCCAGATTCTGTAGAAGGACATTATGTAGATGAATAAAAACAAATGCCTAAACAGCCTTGAGTTTTAAGTGACACTCTTCTACTTATAGGATAACAGTAGTAATGCCCTATTCTACCCTTGCATGAGTTTTTAACTTTATGTCTATAAATTGGCTAAAGATAAGTTATGTTTTGTTTTATTTTACAAGCAGATTTTTTTTTTTTTTCCATCCTGGACTACTCTGCAAGTTTACAGTGCACTGAACAATTATACTCTGAAGTAGGAGTAATGATATCACTGAATAAATGTTCAATTTTATTCATGAAAATGTTTGATACTCAGTAACCAGGTCTTTGTGTCTTCTATTGTTTGGGACAGACAAGGCAGTTGCCTGGCTTTACAGCACATTTAAAATTGTTTTAAGCTCTGTTTTCCTTCCCTTTCTTCCTTCCTTCCAAATCTGCCTAACAGAGTAGCCCCAATGCAGCAAATTTTGGGCATAGTCCCTTCACAGCAACACCTGAATGGCAGGAGAAGGGGCTTATGACTTCTACAGCAGATGGAAGCTGGTTGGGGTTGGCTGTTTTCAGGCACACATGAAGAAGACTTAGTGCATTGGGTCTGATGTTGCTAGAATGAGGTCTCAGAATTGTCCAAAACTTGGAAATTTCTACTAAGTCTCATGCTGGGAAGTGTTTATCTAGTAACAGAGCTCTTCCCAAAGACTGGGAGGGGATTTCCTTGTTCACAAGTAGTTTCTTTAGTAATTCTACAAACAATACATCTGAGTGACATGTCTGGGTATGGCATAGCAAACACTGAGGTTCACATCTCCCGTATATGCTCTGGTCTGGCCAACAACATGGCAGGGATAGTCCATGAAATGATACTGTTACCTGGAATGAGCAGAGACCCTCTGGGATGGGATAAAGTTAGCCAGTAGGAGATTTCACAAAATTGAACATTTCTTCAGAAAAGCAAAAACTGGAAAACCAAACACAGCAGGAAGTTCTCATCCAGTGACACCAACAACCAAAGGGAAAAAACAGCCCCAGTGAGAAAAACGCTGAAAAAGCATCTTCTAGCGCAGTCCTGTCTCCTCACCACATTCCTGCTCTTCTCTCAGTAACACCCCTCCACTTCAATGTCTCTTTGGATAAAATCTTCAGAAAACATTTTGAAGCCTTCTTTCAGGGTATCCCCACATCCATCCCAAACTCAAACGAGTAGACACAACCACCATCTCCCATCCGTACCCAGGAATCGGTTCCTTTTGACAAAGAGAAGTGAGCATAAATGACGCAGTCTCTCAGGGCAACATACTCTTCTCTCAGAGACCTCATTCTCGTATATTATAGCATTGTCACTGTTTTGGAAGAACATCCAGAGGCAAGGGGAAAAGTGTGGCAGGTGTCATGCAGATGTACACAGTGATAAGTTGTATATCCTGGAGTATTTATAATTGAAGCTGACAAATAACACACAAAGGGCAGAGGGAAATGTGAAGCAGGCAGTCTCATACATAGACACATGTATCTGTAGGAGGCCTGGCCCAAAGACATGCATCTTATCCCATGAGACATCTCAAGATATGGTGTTTCCTAACCAAGGTAAATGAAAACATGAAGCTGAACATTTGTGAGCAAGCAAAGATTGGAAAAAGTAACCCACTCCATTTGTGAACAATAGTTTCCTTACATTTGGTAATATTTTATTTTAACCAGCCTTTCCCCCCTCTGTAAATTTACTGGAACCTTAAACTCCAAAGTTTTTATTTTGTTTTGGGATATTTGCCAAAAACTATGCTATTCTGTGAACATCTCTTGACAAACTGTGTTCTGGTAACAAATGTTTTGTCAAAAAAGTATGAAGCAGCTCTGATGTTTCCAAGGCTTTTCTTCCCTGTAACAATTAACTAAATAATGCCACTTATATAAGCTGTGATATTCTTACTATATAAAATCCTGGGAAGAGATTTGATGAAGCAAAATCTTCAGTATAGACACTGGAGACTGGTACAATGCTGGAGCTTAAAAACAACAGATTTGACCTTTATCAGAAAGGTCAGGTTCAAATCCAGTTCCTGTCACGATCTCTGTGTTACCAGGTTTTTCTGTTTTCCTTCCAAAACAATAACTCATTTGCCAATACGATGGAGTCCTGCTCCACTACTGGCAAAACTGGGTGCTCCCATCCCATAATAACAATGAAATGGTGATAATTTCAATGTGGTGACCTTCTTGGTGTGAAGGAAAAAGCACCCATCTGAGATCTTGAAACTTCTCCTGCAGGGAAGACCATTGTTTCATTAATGATTCCAGATAAACTATATGTGGTCATAGATCTGCTTACTGTATTTTCACCAGACTTGTCATGACCAAGCTTGCAAAGGCCAGATACTATGTATTTAGGATGCTGGTACCTATATTCATCCCCAGGAGAGATATCTGGGGAAAAAAGATTTTCTCAGCTTCCTCTGACTTGTTACTAAGAGAGGTCTCCATCTGATTGCTAAGATTTAAAAACTGGCTTTTGTCTTTGGTTTGGTGGGATTTTGTCTGCCACATTGGATTCCACCAGCACCAAACAAACCCACATGATACAAGAGAGTTTTATAAGACTGGCTATGTCATGACAGTCAGAATTCCTCACCTGCATTTTTATTTTAGAAGGGGCATTTTATCATTTTATCATCCACTGGAGGTTTCCTACTGTGGCACTGTGCAGTCTGGTATAAAACTAATTTATCTCAACCACAAAGAATTTGTCAATCTGCCTGCTAGTGGGCAATGGTGACTGTCTGAGTGTAGGTAGTCTCAGTTGTGTCTTACAGCCTGGGGTTTCAGAGATGTGCTGCCTGGGAAGAAAAATGCTTTCTGTGTTTCTACCATAGCCAGCCATTGGAACCCATCAAAATGAGTCTAAATTTTGAATGTTCACCCTCCTAGCTTTCTGTTTCATTTATCTAACATCTGTTCTTTATGTTGAGCCACAAAAAAAATAAAAAAGGTCTTCAGCTAATGCT
This sequence comes from Aythya ferina, assembly GCF_964211825.1. Classification (NCBI taxonomy): domain Eukaryota; kingdom Metazoa; phylum Chordata; class Aves; order Anseriformes; family Anatidae; genus Aythya; species Aythya ferina. The sequence continues at coordinate 43,851,488 of NC_140298.1, forward strand.
TTAGCTGATGGCTGTTAAAAAAAAAAAAAAAAAAAAAAAAAAGACGTGCAGAGTTATAATAACTGTTGAGAGCATAAACTATGAGCTCCTTAGTCATCTTCCTTTGGGCAGCCTGGAATCCAGCCAGAGCTGTTGGTGGGATGTGGATGCTGATATAACATGTCTCTGTGAGGGTTGGGGGACTCGTGTGAGTAGTGGCCAGAGCAGGGCATCTTGCCCTTCATGGAGCCCCATGGACAAGTGCTGCTTCCTTCTGCTGCCCTGCTGTACGCTGCTGTCCCCACTCCGTGCTCCCTGCCAAGCTCCAGCCCTGGTGGGAGACAGCCTGTAGAAATGTCACTCAAACGAAAATAAATCTGCATTGCAAAAAACTGCCTGCATTGTAAACTCAAAATAAAAACCATCAGTGTCGAAAAAAAAAAAAAAAGAAAGAAAAAAGAAAAAAAAAAAGAAGAAACAACCCCTGTCCTACACAAACACATTGCTGGATGCAAACAGCTGAATGTTAGTCAACCATTTACTGCACAAAGAGAGGCTGGTTGTAAACAAAACGGAGGGAGCTGAGACGGAGCCTTCTAACGAAGGCTATTGAAGTTTGTGCTCCCTGTAACTTGAAAGCCGCAAACGCTGAAAGAGCCATCTGTATTAAAGCATGGCTGGGATCATGTTCATTAGCTGGTTGGCTGTAAATATAGCCTCCCCCCAGCACAAAAGGTAACGCATGTCAGCTCAAACCATCACCAGCAGGTTTGTGTAAATATTTACTGGGCTGTTCAGACTGCTGTAATTTGAGGCTGTTGATGTCTCACAAACTAGTTAGAAAATGAGCTGGCAAGTTCCTGAAAACAGTGTCAAAAGGCAGCTCCGGTACAGTAGAGGGAATGTGAGCTTTGTGCTTGTTTCTCCAAGGGCTGCAGGGCTTCGCAACTGCTCCACTCTGCCTGGGTTTTGGCCTCCTTATAGTCCAAACTCAGATTTAAAGGCTTATAAATTTTTAAGCATTATTTTTTCTTTAGACTCCAGGCTAATGTTTCTCAGGGGTTTTGGATGTTGGGATGAGGACAAGATGGGCAACATTCCAATAGTTTGGCTGAGGTTAATTTATTTTTTATTCCTTCTGTCATAAAAATACATCAGGGTGTAAAGCCACCTGCAAGAGACTGTGGCATCACAGGCGGTCCCAGCAGAGCCACCTGGCTTTTGAACCATCCGAGCCCTCATGAAGAGGTCTGTAGCAGTGCCATCACCCCTCATGCAGTGTTTCTTGTTCTGTGTGTGCCTTCCCACCTGGGCGAAATCGCCAGCCCCAATGCCTGTGGCTCATGGAATAACATCAGGGGAATCTTCACGTAGATGAACACCAACTACATTCCTCTCCTCATCCCAGACCAAACTGCCTGGGTATGGGGCATGATGTCTGCTAGAGCCAGTGTCGGGAGAGCAGAGAGCAACAGCCTGTGTCTGCTACCTTAGAGAGGGCTGTGATGCAGGTCTAAGCTCTTGCTCCATGGTTGTCTGCACACTGGTCACCTGTGCAAGCTGCTGGTCTCCCAGGGTGATACACACCAGGGGCTGTACTCAGGGAGTAGTTTGGATTTGGCCACCCATACAAAGTGGGGAGCGTGAGAAGGGCTAAAAATGCCCTCAGTTCAGATGTGCTTCAGGGCTAAAGAACAGCCTCCACTCTGTTTGACGCTGTGGAGCAGGTGTAGCTACAGCAGTATCCTTTCCTCAGCCTCTTGTAGAAATCTCCATCTGTCCCCCACCCCTCTCCCCCCCCCCCCAAAAAAAAAAAAAAAAAAAGCCAAAGCCAGGGCAAATCATCTTTCCTCTACTCCTTCCATCACAGTGTTTGTGATGCCCAAGAACTGCACCAGGAGAACTGTCTGAATAGCTGTTTTGAGGCACTTTTAAAACATGGCGATCCCCAGAGTCTTCTCTTTTTCTTTTGACCCCCCAGTGAAGGCAGCAGGGACAGTTTGGGGATCAGAGGAGGTCTGTGAGTCCAGGGGACAGGAAACAGAAAAATGCTCCTTGGAATCAAAGAGCTGGAAAGATGTGTTCAGCATTTGCCATGTACCTGCAGCCCTGTTCAGCCCCAGGGGCAGTGGCTGGGATCTTCCCTTGCCTTGCAGAACAGGGGAAAAGCATTGCTGGCTGAGAGTCATTGCACACCCCTGATCCTGGGGGTGTCCAGCCCAGCTCAGGGGCCACGAGGGCTGTCTCAAGTAGCAACTGAGCAGCAAAATGGCTGTGGCTTCATAGCCAGGTGTACTGTTGTTTTGTATATCCTCCCCTCTACTACAGTCTGTTGACTGCTACAGGGCCATCATCTCAGCACTTCAGATGGTACAAGTTGGTGAGATTTCATTTCCATCAGTGGAGTGTCCCTGACTTACACAACCTCATGGTTTAGTCTAGGAGACTTCACATGATAGACCTCAGTGTCTGATTCTGTGATCTCACTGTCTTATAATGTGACTTGTGCACTAAAACCAGCCCTCTGAGAAGCTGACTCTGTAATACCCATATCGTGAGTCATTTTATTTGTTTGGTGGCAGGGGATGAGTTTTGCAGACTCCATGCATCATTCAGTATTTCAGGTAATTTCCGTCTGAGGTAGGGCTCAGAAATCCCAGAAATTACTCTTCCAGCCATGAAGAGGCCTCCTTCCGGCCATCACCAATGGCTCACCTGGCTAGTGAGGAGGGCACGTAAAATGCACCCCTGCTTCTGTTGCCCATTGTGTGGATTTGGCATGGCAAACCTTATTTTATAGAAGCCAAAAGCAGAGGACTCAAGGGTTTCCTTGCTAAGTGTCTTCTGCCCTGCAGAGTTAAATAAAGTGGCTAAATCCTGCAGTCTGTGTTTTTTTTGGTTACTACAGGAAATGCTAATGCAGGTACTGCCAAGACAAGAGACTAGAACTGATCCTCTGAAGGAAGCATAAAAGCCCAGCTGCACAAAGACACTGTGTGGGTACATATCACACCAACCTCCATCTGAGAGCATTTACAGAATGGTAGAAACAGGTCATGAGCTCACTTATTGTGATGGTGTGTGTTGTAGGCACTCCTGACACCCAAACTGGAACTGGCCTGAAGGCAGAAGGAAATCACTTTGCTTAAGGGGATGCTTTGGACTGGCTGGGCAGGAGCATGAAGTCTGCTCTGTGGGTGAGCTGCCTCTATGGGTGAATGCAAAGTGGAGAAGCTTCCTCTTGGATAGCTTGCTATCCAAGACTGCAGAAGTACCAGTACCAGTACAAGTACAAATACTCCTAAAAAAGTATTTGGTTGTGTGTGCTTCATCTTCACAGAGCCTGAGACTGAACCTATCACTTCCATGGCAGAGCGACCATGTCTCTCTTCTTTTATATTCTGTCAGTCTTTCCACAGTTTCTGAAGTTTACTTATCTTCCAGGATACCAGGCTTGGCAAGGAGTGATTGCACTGGTGCTTAATTTTCTAATCATCCACTCCCACCTGCTTAGCTGCATTTAATGGCACAACTCTTCTGAGGATACTCCTTAGAGTGCTGTTACCTTCAGTCACTCAGCTAAATTTGTCTTTGTTCCTTACGCCAAATGAAGAACCTGTTGCTCTGTGGTTTTCTACAGGGGACTGGGGAGGGTGCTTACAACCCTGATTTTTAGAGCTGTTTTCTCTCCCACCCTCCTCCAGCTCTTACATTCATTAGCAAGTACCAAGGAAAGGATGGGGGATGATGGCACTGTACTGTGATGCATCTCACCTGGCAAAAACCTTGAACCACAATGTAAATGGTGGCTTTTTCTGTCTCCTCCAAAGAAAAAGTCGCTCTCCGTGAGCTGTTAAGTTTCACTTCAGAAGCAAGAATGAGGAGGTGGATGTACAGGCATCTGGATGAAAGCCAAACAGAGGGACTGCCTTTTAAAAAATGCTTAGGAAAACACCAAACAAATCAGAGATGGACCGAGTGACTCATTCCGTCCAGCTTCCTGCTCATGCAGGTTCAGTCTTTGATTGCATATTCTTGAATATTATTTTCAAATCATTTTTAAACAACACAAAACACAGTTCTTCTACTGCAGCTGCATTCCCACCTGCACCACAAAGTAGTGATGTGTGCCAGTGGGACTTCTTGGGTGCTCCTGGATGGGGTCCCTCTGCTCGTGGCTGCTGCTCCCCAGCAAGAATCAGAGCTGGAAAATGTGGCAATGGCCAAGGGCTGACAGGAGGAAGAGCACTCATGGCCTACACGGTGCATGCTGGGTGAGTGCCAGCCAAAGATGCAGGTCTTGCTCCTGAGTGCATCGCCAGTGTGCACTGGTGGGAGCACTGCACCAGCTGCGGCAGGCACAAGCAGAAGTCCTGGCTTGGTGCAGCAAGGTCCAGCAACTGGAAGAAAATGTGATTTTACTTCTCAAAAGCACACCACTGATACAGAGAGAAGCAGGGCAGAAAATGTGGAAGTACATTGTGTCATTTTCAGAGTCAGCCTTCCCTGACCTAGGCGCTCCCTGTAGCACTAATTAACCCCTGCACTAGATGAGTGTGAGATGCTACCAAGGCAGGAGAGCCGTGCTCCCAAGTGTGGCTTCTGCCTCTATACATTATCATATAGAGTGCAGAATGCAAGTGCCTCGAGCAGAAAAGATTTCCATTTCAAATAGGTAAACACTTTACTGTTGTCAAGCTAATGGAAGGCAAGCTGGAAACTACTAAATCATTCCCCTGACAGTGGTACTGAATAGGCCACTCATGCTGACAGGGTCATAAATAAAGTTGCTTTCCCAGCAAATTGGCACCTGGAGGATGCTTTCCTAGATAGTATCTCTGCCTGTGTGTTGTGGAAGCAGATTGGCATGGTGGTAAGACACATAAGCTTTAGCTCTCAAATGCCAACCCTGTGTTTGTTTGCTCTAGATATTTTCTGGCAAAGAAGAAGTGATGAGATAACAAGAAAGAAAATATGGGAAAAAGAGGGAAGGAGAATGGTAGTTTTTGAAAAATTTGAGCCAGTTACTGTATACCCACATTGAAAACTAATCAGGAAACCAATCAAAATTTGCTGGGTTGAAAGCACCACTGCACTTAGGTCACGGATGCCTGTGTGTGATCAGCAGGCAGTCACAAGTCACAGCTTCCTCTGGAGAAATACCTTGTCCCATTACAGAGCTGAGAGCAGAAGTACTGAACTCTCCTGTCAGTGGAGAATTCCATAGGAGGCAGGGTGGGGAATAAAAGCAAAATAATTTGGATAATTTGTGAAAAAAATAAAAGGAACCAAAACTCCACACAGGAGCTGTATGAACACCCCAGCCCCTTGGTCATCTGTGTCTTCCATATGTCTTTGCATTAATCAGGCCAGAGGGCCAGGGTCCCTTAGGTTAATCCCTGGGGCATGACAAGGGACCAAGACTGGCTGCCAGGTATGCTGAGGAAGGCTCAATAAGCAGTCTACCTTCTGCAAGGTGGTTTCTCAAAATCTCTGTTCTGCAGAGCATTTTGTTTTCAGGGAAGTGACATTTCCTGGTACCAAAGCATCTTCCAGGAGACTTTCCAGCTTGCTCAAACATGGCTCAAATGTACACTCAGGGAACAGGTGCTATCAGCTCCATGGTGCAAAGCCTGGATTTAAAATCAATTCACAGCCTATTTTGCTAGAGATGGTCTTAGGAAAGCACAGGAGCAGTGGGGTGATTATCTGAGCTCAGGTCCCTGTGACAAACCACTTCTGTGGTTATAAAAAGTGTTGGCAGGCTCACCCTGCGTGGATGGATGAGCAAATTCATCTCAGAGTTTCTGATAGATGTCATTGTACAAAACAAGATGGGACAGCACTAGCAGTGCTGTTGTACCTCTGTCAGCCTCTCCAACATTGCTTCTGGTTATTATCACATTCAAACTGCCCTTTGGCTTCCAGCACAGTCTGTTTAACTCTCTTTTTCCTTTGGCTATTTCTCACACAGGGAAATGAAAGCTGCCATGGCCTTTGTGAGCAAATAACTCACCTCTGCACTGCCCTGAGTTGGCTTGGTGGTCAGGGTGCCTGCAGGTGCAGGGACCTTCCCTGCTAGGCTCTCCCGGACGCTTGCTTGGCTGTCCCATGGGGGAGCAGTTGCTGGTCACCAAGCACATTTGCAGCTAAGGATGAGCTCATGCTGCTGCACGTTGGCTTCCACCATGACTTCTGATGGACGCAAAGGCAAGGCTGAGAGGGCCATTAAGCAGCAAAGGACTGGGTGACATGCTCATCCGTTTGACCAGATCTGTTGGCCAGCTTCCATGCTGAGCATCCAGGCAGCGGTGGATGCTTTCTGGGAAGTGCTGAACTGTGCTAAACCCTCTAACATCAACCCCACGCATGGCAGCCATATGGGGATTTCCCTTCCCAGACTCTCTGGGTTATCAACAGCTGGTGGGAACCTCGTGTGGGAGCTCATGCTCTGAGTAGGTGGCAGTTGGGTGGTTCCTTGGGGTGACCTTGCTGTGTGGTTGGATGGAGGAACAACATCCCATCTCCTGGAGACTTCACGGAACTAATCCAGGCTTCAACTGTGCCCCAACAGCTAGCCTGCAGGAGGATGGAGGTGGCACATTGCTGGTGTACTCAAATTCAGCTTGGACATAAAGGTGTGTAGTTCTGTGGCAGAGCAATATGGTCCCAACGGTGACTGTGTTTCCAGACAGCCTTTTCTGTTTGTGCTGAACAGAGTGAGAGGTGATTGAGCCACTCCTTTTTGGCAGCCAGGCCCCAGGTGGGTGAGTGCACAGTGAGATATCCTGGACAGCCAGTCCAGGGCCACCATTGCCCTCTGTTGGCAAAACCCTGAGGTGTCCCCTCTTGATGCTTGCTTTGTGCTACTGCAGTGCATGTCCCATCTCTGGGCACTGGTGCCAGCCCTCACTCCATCAATCATTTTTCCTGCCCTTCCCAAAGACCAGAGCTGCTGGGCACCCAGATAAATATATAAATATCTGCAGATGAAAATTATGATGAATCCTCCATTTCAAAATGTGTTCTTTAGGCCTGGAGAGGAGTCTACTGCCATAGTCAACTGACTGGACACAATTCTGGGCAACCTACTCTAGCTGACTTGGCTTGATCACAGGGGCTGAACTAGATGACCTCCAGAGGTCCCTTCCCACCCCAACTGCTTTCAGGGAAGTTACATTTGCTGGCTTGAGAGCATCCATGCCAATTTTAGCTGAGGTTTCATACGGCTATAAAATCCAGTGTTTGTGAGAAACATTTTCCCACAAATGGATTACAGGTGTCAGACATAACAGAGAAGATGAAATATGTTTTTAAGAGGCTCTTCATGACTGTTGTATAGTTAAACATCATTTTACTGAAGGAAGGCTCTGAAGTTTACACCTTTTGTGGAGTTTATAGGGGTGGTAGTGAGGCACAGTTTTTAACCATAAAGCATAAAAGACTTTGACATCAGACCGACAGTCTTTACCTCCATGTGACTCACAAAAAAACTTATTGTAACATATTTTGATCTGGAATTAGCAAATATCAAGGAAGTTTGTCTAAGATAACAGTTGCCATGTCTATAATCACTCCTGCACAACTTTAAAGCAATTATTGCCGTATGTCTGTCTTGTGTTGAAGCACAGTAGAAACATGAAAGATCTTGCTCTTTGCTGCCAGCTGCTCTGAAACCACAGTATAGTGCATTCACTTACTGGGAGAACACACTAGAAAGCCTGACCATCACAAAAGCCTGTTCTTCTTGAATGGACATTAGAATCACAGAGAAATTAGGTTGTTCCAATATATTTAAATATGCATAGCTTGTTAATCAATTAGGGTACCTTTTTGGTCAAATATCTAGGGGAACCTACAAGAAAATGGCTTACAGGGAACAGAAGACAGATAAAGGCAGAATCTTGCAGTTCATTGTGGACACGTGAAGATTATAACAGAGATTACTTTAGAAGAGTTGCATGTGCAGAAATTTTCAAATGGTTCATGGCTGTCACAGGGAACAGTTTCCACATCATAGGTAGGCTGGCACATACCAGGGATCACAAACTCCTGGTAGCACTGGTGACTGCCTCTAGTTCATCAGTTTCTGAACTGGCAGAATTGAACAGGGCCCTGGAGGAAGACATCTCAGCATGAGTAAAGGTCTGTCATGGGTCTGTGCAGTATGGAAAAGAGGAGTCTGATGGGAGACCTCATGGCTCTCTGTAACTACCTGGAAGAAGGTTGCAGTGAGGAGGGTGTTGGACTTTTTTTTTTTTTTGGCAAGTGATAAGATGCAAGGAAATAGCCTCAAGTCTCACTGTGGGAGATTTAGATTGGTTATCAGGAAGAAATTCTTCATGGAGAGAGGTGGTCAAACATTGGAACAGGTCACCTGGAGAAGTGTCGGAGTTGCCATCCCTGGAGTCATCTTTAAGAGGAGGATGTGGAGAAAAAGGTTGGAACACCTTGTTATGATGAAAAGCAATGGGAACTTCTCCATAGCTGCCCATCCCCAGATGCCAGAAATGTTCATTCCAATCTCCTTTATGATTACAGGTGCCCTGGATTTGCTTCTAAAGCTATAACAGGTTTTGGCATGTTGAAACATGCTAGAGTTTGCAAACAGAGTTTTCCCTCTGCAGAATTTTTAGAGGGAGAGGTTAATATGGCTCAATGCCACAATTCATTGGTCTCCCAGTGTGATTCAACATAGTGTTGCTCAGCAAGAAAATGTAGCCCTTTCATGAGCACTGGCTGATGCTGTATTGCTGCTGTGTTGGAATTAGATATTAGATTTTGTCAAAGAGCAGTTTAGCATTCAAAGATTGTCCTTAGGATTTGCTGCTGCAGGGCTTGGAGCTTCTCATGGGAATTCAGAATGATGAGTGTTTTCTGTGATTGGCCTCAGAGCTCCTAGACAAGTTCATCTGGAGAGCATCAGAGATATCACAGCCTATAGAAAGTAATAGCACTGTATTGCTTAAAAGTTGCTGGCACCTATCTAGCAAAACTAACTCACTCTGACACTATTATTTAATTTGGAAAACATATCAAAGCAATCTGAACATCAGATGCAACTGTTCAAACCCCTTTCAAAATCTCCTAGGGCAACTCAGGATTTATTCAGCTAAGTATAAATACGGAAGAACAGTGTTTGAGGTAAAAAGTACAGGCTATTTGCATTCTTTGCCAGTGTATGACTGTGGGGAGATCCTGTACAGATAAACTGATCTGTGCTCCAGACAGATTGCAAACAGGGTGCAAGTTTGACATCTGAATGAGATTAATGAAAACAAAAGAGCAATGCAATAGGCAATGCCAAAGAACTCTCTGATCCAAAGCTGATAGACACTCTGATGAGTGATATCCAGGTGAATTGGCAGTTCTGGCTAGAAACACAAACAAGTCTTTCAGGTTCTCCAAAGCCATGTCTGCACTGAACCATGAGATCACTTGTGAGGGTACAGCAGAGGTCCTGGGGAGGGTTTAGGAACCATGACCATATCTGTTCTGAGGCACATTGGGAAACATCCACCATGCTTATTCTTGCAACAAGTAGGCTTCCTCCATACATGACATATACTAACCAATTCTTGTTCTCCAGTAAGGCTTTCTAGAATTCTCCTGCCCTTCAGCAGGCCTACAGTCCCACACCACCAATCCACCTTGGGTCTGTGCCTACCTGCTGCCACCATCCACCAGCATGTGTTGAGCAAAGGAGTGGCAGGGCAGCTGGACAAGCAGCCCCATCTCACAGGCAGGGTGCCTATATCTAGGATGACATCCATCATATCTTGGCTGCTCTGAGGATGAAGGACACTTCTGGAGACTGGGCCCACCGATTGAGACATGTTTGGAAGATCCAAGCCAGTGAGGAATGGGCATTGAAGAATTTTATTTTATTTTTCTGTGTTTTCCTCCTTAGAAAGGAGCTGGAGTCTAAGGCAGAGAATCTATATCTCCTGAGACACGATACGTTGATGGGAGACAAATTACTGAAAATTAGCCTAGTTGAGGACATAATCAGAAAAGGACAAGACTGACCTATCGTTTGTCTTTAACTAGTAATGTATTCGTTTTCTCTGTGCTTTTAATGTCTTCATCCCTTCTTGAGTTATCTCTGAAGCAGGCTAAGAAGCAATATGAGCGGCAATTCAAAGCAAGTAGCAAATGCCTTTCTTTAATAGCATCTTTCTAATAGGACACTAAACATGTTGTCCTGTCCTAGGGTCAGCAACAGGAACAGTCTGGTCCCAAACAAAGACATTTAGGCTTTTCTCTGCCTGGAGGTCCTTAGGGCTGCTGGTGGTGTTAGGCTACCACCAAGAGCTTTGTAAGAAATACAAAGTGTAGGATGGTCAGGGAACTGAGCCACAGGGATGCTCCTGGCAGTGAAAGGAGTTTGTCAGGGACAATTTCCTTCTCTTTTGAGTCCCTGTTGCTGCCCAATCAATAAAAATGCATGTTCATGTGAGAGTTAACAAGTGCTGCAGTCCTGAGACTGAAAATTCTGACAGCTGTAAAGCCCCACTGTAGGATGAAGATATGCTGTTGACATGGATGGATTAAAAAACAGAAAAACCGAGAGCTGTTTCCAGAGCTGAATGGTCCTTTTTTTTTTTTTTTTTTTTTTTTTTTTTTTTTTTAATAACTTTAATAGGCCTTTCAGTAGCAAATGCAACCTCCAGCAAAGGCTGGCATCTCATTGTCTCAGGCATCATTCAAATACATATTATAAGGTTGCTTCATTCCAAAGAATTTACTGTCTAAATAGAAAGGCAGACAAAGCAATGCAGGAAAGAAAACTACATCTATAGAAGCAAAAAAATAGTAGAGGGTCTATTTTGTGGCCCCTTCTTCAGGCCATCCATGGTGTGGTTTTTATACACATGGCTAAACACTCCCCTGTGGTGACTAGGGAAGGGGGAACTCCATCCAAGCTGCCCGCTGGGGCAGTCCCTGGCACATGCTGTCCTCTCAACCATGCATTGACATTGTCTGGGGGAAATCAAGTCAGCATGGGCCAAAGCCATGTGAGAGAGTATGTTAACAATTAAACAGTACAGACAATTGTGGGCTAGTACTTGAGTCCTTGCTCTGGCCTTGTTTTAATTACAATTTCCATGAACCAACTTTTGCCCAAGACTTTGTGGGAAACCCATTATAAAGCCTGAAATCCAACCTATATCTGCTGAGTCTTCTTCTGGTGCCTCATACATCATTCCTTTCCTCTCATTCATTAGCTTTTCATATACTTTCTATGCTGCTTTATTGCTTAGAAACAGGTCCTGCTGAGGATGTCAGTCTGATGCGGTCAGTTACATGGAAAGCAATACCCCATGAAAGATAGTCTGTAGGACCAACAAGTTGTTTAAATTGTCAGCCAGTTTTGCCATTATAGGAAAAGGGAAGAAGCTTTTATGGAGTAAGACAGCATGTTAAGTTAATATGTTCACTGACCTATGATTTCAATCATTTGTACATGCTCTTCTTGGCCCTCAGCTTGTATATAACTGCTCATCTTGTATTTACAGACCATCTGGAGCTACAATTTAAAAATACAGTTTGGAATTATTTATCTGTAAACTGAAAAGTTGTCCCTAGTGTAGCTGAGATTGCATTTGTTTTTAGTGTTTTCTCCCAAATAAACACAAAGAGCATACATACACACACATCCCAAGTTAAAGATGTAAGAAAGAGTGAAGTTTACTGAATAAAAAGCACTGAGAATGTTTTACCAAAGCTATCATGCTTCATAAAACTAAATATTATACATGGAATCAAGGAACTCAGGAAATGGATAAGAAAAAAAAATCCATGTGAAAATGAACATTTAGGATTTACTGTAGCCCATAGTATCTGCAAGCCCCATTGATGTTTATCCACCTGTATCAAAAAGAATAGTAAAAACAGTTGGCAGCTCAACCTTCAGTTTAACTCTTAAGTCATGTAAAAATCTCCTGGGTCATGAACACAGGACTCTCACATTGCCAAAAATGGCCTATGTATCTTGGAAGTCCTCAGTAAGAATTTCCATGGACAATGAAGGTAGTCTTTCAAAAGACCAAATCACAACTAATTGAGGAAAACAAGATTTGTTTCCCTTAACGCTCTTCTATGGTATTCTACAACTGCTGCAAGGCTATGCCTTCCAACCTTGTTTTTGGAAACTACCAGTGCTACCAGCTTAAATCCTCTTTCAGTGCCAAAAATCCCTCCCTAATGCATGATCCATGATGTGTATTGTTGGGGCCACCCTATGACCAATGATATGGCAGGAATTTCTATCACAACATTTTGTATTCTTGTCTAGGGTTTCTGGATCATCAACCATGTGGTTGTAATTTCTATGTATCCAGGCTGTTGAAGGTCTTCTTGTCTGAGGCGGTTCCCAAAAGAAACAGGGATTATTGCATGAAGTGAACTCACCAAGCATGATGTTTCCATAGCTTCTCTTCCATAGCTTTGGAAGCTTCCATAGCTCCTTTCTTCCATAATTTCTTTCTTCCTTATTTTCTTTGCATAGCTTTTATTTTTTCTTCCATAGCTTTGGAGGAGTTGTTGACATTAGATACGTCTACCTGAAACACAGAGACCCCACTGCTAGGCTCATCTACCCACACCATGGAATGAATAATAAGACCTATCATGTTCAGGAGCTCAATAGGCAAGTGTATTGGTAATAAAGTAAGATAATTCTCTCAGGAGTTAAAGGAAGTCAAGCAACCATGTAAATACTGAAATAACTAGTAATTTCAGAGTAGTAGTCCAGGTATCTTTATCAAAACGTAGGAAAAAAAATGATATAAAAGGAGGAATTGCTGAATGTCAAAGAGTGAAGTAGTGGAAAGGCTAGTTACAAAGTCAAGTTTTTAGTTTCCAACTTTCATTCACAGACATTAAAGAGGAATTTTTTGAAACACAGAATACAAACACCTTTCTCTTTGAGACAAGTGTCACAGGCCAGACTTAAATATGCAGTTGTCTACCCACCCTGAGGATAGGTAACAGTAATTCAGAAGTTCAGGACAACCTAGTCCAGAAAGCAACATCCTCAGCAGGTTCTCTACCATGCAGAGCACACCTGGCAATCTTGCCTTTGGAGAGAGCCATGTATTCTCCTTGCAGTCTAGGAAACTTCAAGGCAAGCTAAACTCAAAGCACTTGAGAAAGTTACTGTTGTGGTTTTGAGGTAATACAGAAAGGGAGTGATATTTCATTTCCTGCATTCATGAACTATGACTCTTCCTTGTCTTTGGACAGGATATGAAAGGGAGCAGAAAAGGATCCTTGTCCCCTCCCGTGTTACATGTGTGAGCAACGTCTACTGAATGATGACTCTTGACTGTTCCCTGGAAGGTTAGTAGTGACATGCTCATTCCCTGTTTATGGGGCATTAATAGACAGGAGACTTCGCAAACATTTTGATACATGAAATCTGCATTTTGCTCAAGAAACTGAAATAAAAGCACTGGTAACTACTAAAACAAACTACTTATTTCAGTACATTTATTATTGCTTATGCAATATATATATATATATACAAGTTCTGAACAGAAACAGGACAGAATACAGGGGTAAAGAAGAAAGCAAATTATAAGATTTCTCCAAGAACATATGTGAAATCTCTTGTTGAAGCAGGGTTGTCCCATGCCCTGTCCAGTAGCCATGTCCCTCAGAGAAAGAGTCACCTTCTATTAGCTTTCTGTGTCATCAGAGGAGGCATTCCAAGTGTCTAGGACAACCTGGTGCAGGGGAGTAACAGAGGACCTGGGGAATTAATTTACTGAAGCAGACAGGCTCCCCCTTGTGAAATGCAGTGATAAGACCTCTTTGGTCCCCTCAGCAACTAGATAGTAAACATTCTCACCTGTTCCCTGGATAAATGAATAAGGTACCCAACTGTAGTAAGCAACTGCTTCCAACTCTGGAAGCATACTGAATTTTCTGAACTTGTTAAGTTCATTTGTTTCCAAAATCCACCCCATATTATCTTAATTTGCTTCTAGTTTATTAACTAGAATCTAGTCTGTTATTTTTTTTTTAAGTTCTGAACTGCAGAACAGCATCTCTCAGACACGGTCTCTAGCCAATATTACTGGCTGTTACTCCTGCTGCTGCTGTTTCATCTACACAGACTTCTCCAAAACAGAAATCATTTAATCAGCATTCAAAAAAGACATTAAAGAAGTGCATGTATAATTTTTCCTCCCTTTGTGTAAGACTCAACAGTGGGGGTTACTCAAGGGAGATTCTTAAAATAAGGTCATTATTCAACTTCCACAGACTGCTCTTTTCTTCCATCTGGAAGTTAATTTTCTAATGTATTAATTGTTCATTGTAGAAATAGTGAGCAAACTGAAAATCAGTGAAATTGTTTCTCTAGAAAGCAGTAATATCACACATGAAATTAATTAAATTATCTTAATCTAGATATGTGACTTGGAAAACGCTTCTTTTCCCTTTGCTGTTAGATGGAAAATAATTCCCTCCATGCAATAATTTCAGTCAAGGCAAGGATGCTTAGATGGTGTTCCATGAATGAACACAAAAGAGCACAAGTTGGACTCGTGGTGCCCAAAGACACAATCCCAGCTCATATGGGGAAGAACTTCATGTTGGAAAAGCATCTGCCTGTTAAGATGCTGCAGAGTCTGGTTCAGGGTACTTTAAAGGGGATCAAACAGCTTTGGGGCATCTGCAGTTGTTGGGTGACCATTATTCATTTGAGGAACTGTTTCCCAAAATTCCGGAGTGCTCAGCCTCTGGCTGAGACCAGCTGCTTGCTGGGGAGCTGATAAGGGAAAAACTGCCTTTCTTCTGGCAAGCTAAAAGCATGGATACAGTGGTAGATATAGTACATTGCTTGGTCTGAGAAAGACCCACTACATGAAACGAGCACTTCCATGTCTGCTGGGGTTTATATTTATCAGAAAGGCTGCTCTGCTGCTCTGCTAACCACTATGTGCCTTTGCATGGTGCCGTTTGTGCAGGTGAAACATGGAAGAGGACTGGAAAAGGCTTGTAACATGTCCCTAGGCAGTCTGTTGCCTGCAACCTCAAGCGAGCCCTCTACTAGTAAAAATGAACCATTGTGAGGCACTTCTGCCCTTCAGCTCTCCGTGGGAGTTAACATGAGTACTGTGCTCTTGCAGCGTATGCTTCGGGGTCAGCTCTCCTCACCAAACATCCTTCCTCTCCCCCTTGGAGGACCACAGGAGGCATACCCACTGACCTCGGTCACCAATTCACCTGTGTCCAGCTGGCATCATCCAGGAATGCTGTAACAATATAATTTAGAAACTGTTTGGGGGTCATAGGCTGAGGAATTTTAAAATATTCTCTGAAGTGGTTTGTTCCATGTGTTGTCCCAGTCATTCTCTTGTGGAATCAAGCAATGAGCAGCAAGAAATGAGTCTATTTTTCTTCCCTGCTCCTTTTTGTATGTTGAGCTAAATTAGATCTCTGTGCTGAGACTGGGCTATAAAAGGGGCTCCAATGCAGGCAGGGCAGGTGATTCAAAACAAAAGGCCTTGATTGAAGTGGTTACAATACACAGAACCACTAATGTTATTCTGGGCCATTCAGTGTGGTTTATAGCATTGTACAACAACAAACAAAGATGAAACTCACAGTGCTTAGTGACTCAAGATTTTTTTTTTTCCCAATTTATTTTCTCTCAGTCATTTAAAGAATTTATTTTAAAGGTTTGGAACGTTTCTGTGAGTTGTTTTTTCCTAGACCATTTTCCTGTCCCCAAAGCCCTTTTTATCAAAGATATCTTTGTAAATAACCTCTTTCTCTTTCTGTGTGCTTGGTTGTCCTGCCAAATTAGCTGTGCTGCCATGGAGACGTGGCATCAGCAATCCTTGTTCTTTTTCTGTAGGATTTCACTAGGCCCTTGTCTCAGGCCTTGACTGAATTAGAAAAAAATAATGAGATATTGAATGTAAATGTTATACTCTTAACATTGTTGGTAATGGTGTTGTAAGCGTTGTAATATTTTATAGGGCAATTTGTCTTAGTTTTTCCCTGAATACACGTATCCATTGTTTTTTTAGTTTATCCCATAATTTAAGCATGGTATCAATACATTTATTTAGCAAATAAGCTCGTTAGAGAGATAGTAATCTGTATATGTCTAAACAATGAAGAAGATAGATGAACCTTTAGAAATTAAGTCTCTTCCTTATTTATTTTTCTTTTTTGGTCTCCATAGAATATGCCATGGGAATTAGCAATATAATAATCACAGCCTTTTTTTTTTTTTCTTCAAAAAAAGGACAAAGAAATATCTCTGTTCTACCTATGGTTAGAAATGACACTCTTTCAAGACTTGCTG
This sequence comes from Aythya ferina, assembly GCF_964211825.1. Classification (NCBI taxonomy): domain Eukaryota; kingdom Metazoa; phylum Chordata; class Aves; order Anseriformes; family Anatidae; genus Aythya; species Aythya ferina. Next base: position 43,867,794 of record NC_140298.1, read on the forward strand.
CATGTACAAGATGAAATACACTGTACTACTATGTACATATTTCTTGGTTCCTATGGACTGACAATCCTACAGAAGATGTTATTTCATCAGGGTAAGGACACAATTATTGCTTCAGAAAAACTGTAGATTGCCATTTCCTGATGGAAAAAGACAACCCAAAACCACCTCTGCCAAAAATTTCCCAACAAGCTCCAGGTGGGAAATTTGTGGGGAGGAGCCAGGCATTTTAGCAGGTTTATATTGCAAGTTTGGAAGAGTTTCCTCAAGATAAGGCTTTTTGGGGCGAGACAGAGCAAATACAGAGAAAGTGATTCCTGTTCACACATTGCACTGAAAGGCAGATGCACTTCCCAGTCCCAAGTTACCCAAAGATCTTTGTTAAATTAAGTACTTTCTCATCTGCATCCATATGCCAGTGACAGGACTAATAAGGAGCAATGAACATCATTGTGGGAGCTGACAAGTACTTAAGCAGGAGTGGAGTTAGATAATGAGATTTTTTCTCAGGTGTTTTCACTCCCCTAAGGGAGTCTCAGGGGAAATTTTGAATGAATTAATGTGAAAAAAAGGCAGAGCTACATTTTGAAATTTCAAATTTCCAGGAATATTTTTCACATCGCAGTGTCAGCTTCCCCTTCCTCCTCAAAATATGCCAGATTGCTGGCTTTTTACCAGAAACAAGCAATAGAAATAATAATAAAAAAAAAATCCCTAAGCAACTTCACCTCTTCCCCTGTCCCCCCAGCTGACACTGTATTTGAAAAATAGCGCAACGTTCACATTGAAGCCTTTGAGTTTGCACAATCACTTCCCCTTATGGAGATGTCATCTTATGGTATTGACCCCTTTCACAGCAGCTGGAAATTCCCCCTGTGCAGATACCTGTACAACCCCTTCACTGCAACCCTGCCAACTGAGACAAGCTGAATTTGTTTTGCAAATCATCATTCTCATTGCTAACGAGAAAAATATAAAGAGTCCAGAAGAGTGAAAGTTAAGAAAGTCCCTCTGAATTTACTTCCTTGAGTGTCCCTTACAACATGCTGTATGAGAAAGGGTGATCTCTAAAGCAAGTGTAATATCTTGCTGAAGTTTCTTGTCTGAGCGGCACAACTTACAGATGGGCATTCCATTAACTGTTTTGGGGCAATACTTGAAACGGTGCCTAAAATGGTTCCTCAAAGGCCTAGAAGAACATTTGTCTTCAAATATCTGACAGACTTACAGGTACTGATTGAACGTTGGTGCAAAGCTGAGTTATGTTAGCTGAAGTCAGTGGTCTAGCACTAATATGATGATATGAATTTTAAAGCCATGAGCTGACAGAATATTTCTAACACTGGAGAGAGTTTTCTGCTCCAAGATTGACTTTGCTGTTCACTAAGCTTCTCCATACATCCACAGGATCAAGAATCCCTGTGCCTTTTACGTAACTTTAACCACAGATGATTCAAACTTGACATTTGGGGCTGGTATTTTTTTCTCCATGTAGACACAGACTGAGCTCTGAGTTACGTTCAGCTTTGGAGGAAGGGTGTGTGTTGGTCTTTCTGCTGCTCAGTAGCAACATCTGCTGGCTATTGAGGACCAGCTGTATTGTGAAGGAAGTCCAGTAAAACACATCTGGCTGGAGAACGGTTGAACATGCTTGTCTACACAGAGATCTTGAGCAACATGTTGTTGAGAGAAAATTAGGTGCTAGAAGTAATTATGGACCACATGTTGGTTGACCTGGGGTAGACCACTTTGGAGTACAAAGGAGTTCAAGACTGCTGAACTTGTGGTCCTCCTCTGGCTGAGACCACAAGGAGAATAAAACATTCACCATTATTTGTTCTTCACAGATACATCCCTTGGTGGAGTGAGAGCTTGCCAAAGTTTAGCATTGACAAACTGCTAAAAGTGAAGTAGTTTAATTCTAGAGAGAAGGGTTTGTGAGGCAGAGGGGAAGCTCTGTCTGTGTTTTTAGCTTCTAGGACTGACTTCCTCACATTCTAGCCTGATGGGAGTAGGTTATTCGAGGATAAATGGTACATTGCATTGCCATCCTCTTACTTGAACAGATTTTCTTGCACTCATGTCTCAGCAATGACACAACAAATGTTATACAACTGCCCAGGCTCCATCACCACAATAGTTATGTCCCTCTGGCTTATGACTCCATCATTTTAGGGAACCCTTTTAATTTCAAGTGGTTTCTGCCTCTAAAATGGCAACAGAGGGAAGCATACTGATGTCCTTACAGAAAACAGAAAACAGACACAGAAAAACTAAACTGAGGATTCATGTTGAAACATTATAGAACATCTGGAGGTGTTCAAGATAAAAATGAATATTTAAGGCTTCATTGCAGCTATGATGTTGGCAATCTTATATCATGTGTATAAGGCAATCCTAGATCATGTTAAGTCAAAAGATGTTGACTGTCACTGTTAGTAGGACACAGTAGTACCTATTCTGGTATTACATGGGCCAGTGGAAGAAGCAAGAACTGCCTTTCTTAAGAAGCTGAAACAGTTACAAATACCGTCTTTCATACATGAAAATAAGAGACACCATCATGAAAAACAAAGGCAATCTTTTCAGCGACATTTTAATAAATACTATGCCACTCAGTATGGTTTGCATTAGTCTTTCAAAAGGTTCTGGAGCTGTTGAATCCAAAATATTTATAGAAGCAATTATTCATTTATTTATTTATTTAAAATGGTGATTTTCTTACATTTGTATGTTAAGAGAGAATTTTGGAGTTCAAATGAATTCTTGTTATGCACAGTTGAAGTTAACTTCAATATGTAGCTAAACCTCAGCAAAATCAATGTTTCGCAGGTTACTGTAACATATCTAAAACTTGTTTACACAAGGGAAATATTTCATTGCTGCTTTTGAGGTAAGAATAATTACAATAAATAGCACAGAATTAAGGAAGCTGAGTTAAAGAGAATTTGAAGACAAAATACATGTATTGGATTATTTTCTAATATTTTTCCTCTGAATTGTGCACACACATTTTGCTAAATCCTCAGTATGCAGTATTTCCTCAGATCCAAATAAACTCCACCGCATTCTGCAATTCTCAGCTCTCTAACACTGTTTAAAATAGTCTGAAATGCTGGCATTCTTTCAAAGAAAAAAAATTGAATCAAGGTAAGACCATTTTGTCTCTTGAAACTGAAAGGTCAAATCAGACTGGTTGTTACTGAGTAAAGTCCCTTTCCTGTTCTGCTTTGGCGTTGCATTTTTTTAGGAGAGAATTACATTAATGACCACAGACATTGCCAGCAATGCTTGTTTGTAACTTGTCTTTTGATGAAAGCAGTATATTATAAACAGCTTCACAGTTTGTTCTAATTTAAGAATTTATTAAAAAAATAAACTTTAGCATAGTGTAGAAGATCCCTACAGATCATTCAGTCATTCTTTATAATTTTCATTATATATTATCCTTATAGAGCTTAAAATTTCCAACTGGAGAGTCTACTGTAAAAAAACAACTTTTAATAGTTTGACAATATGTTAGGATTCTTTCACTATACAGCTAAGCATCTTAGACTTGAGGGACTCAGAACTTACATGAATTCAAGATGGACAAAATGAAATGTCCCATATAATTGTGATTTTTTCTAGCAGAAGAAGAAAACTAAAATAACTGTTAATGACTAAAAAAATCAAGTGATGCATTATCTTTTGCTTTTTAAAAAAATATATTTTTATTTTATTTTATCAGCTACAAGCTGAATGATTAGGTGTACTGAGATACTTGGGATTTTATTTGGGAACAAATTTCCATCATCTTTTTTTTTCATTAATACAGCCCTGAGGTCTGCCTCAACTTCTCAGCTGAAGATGCTAAGCTGTGTATAACAAATATCAAATAACCTTAATATAAAAAAACAAACAAACAAAAAAAACCCACAAACAACAGAGGAAAGAAATACAGTCTTGTAACCAAGTCCATAATTGCTTTCTCAGTGAAAGAGGAACTAACATATTGTTGGTGACAAAAAATAATCTATTTTGCATAGATTTGCCAAGATGTGTCATTTAACTGTGGATCAAACTTGGAAACCAACAATATTTAATTTCCTGTCATTAAAGGTCTGCACAACAGACACGTGTAAACCGGAAGTGATATAGTTCTGCAGCTTTTGCAGCTTCTGCCTAGGTTTTTATTTATTTCAACCTTACTTACAACCTGATGCTATTTTAAGAGTTTTGCTCTTACAAATAAAATTAAAATTGTTATTTGGGTCTTCTTCTTAATAGTCCACCTCAAGAAAATGGCAAATTCTACACAAACTTCAGCAAACTTTGTGGCAAATATTGCTGACATGAAATGTAAATTTGTTGCCTATCCTAGAGTGGATCCCTGCTGGATCTTGGTTTCCTAAAATTGTAGTTCTTGAAGAGATATACCTAACCACTGAAAATATAGAATTAATACATAAATTCAAGCTATGATCATGATTTTCATCTGTCCTGTCCCCACCTCTAGTTGCCCATAGATATAATTTGAAATTTTGGTAGCATCTAGCCCAAGGTGAGCTTAAAAAATAAAATCACCTTTCGACATCAAAATGTTAAGTCTGTAGGATAATCCTAGACACAGCTCTTTAATACATACAACTCTTAATAGAATTTTATAAAAAAAAAAAAAAGGACTTTTTACATTTGCAACAATGTACACAGTGGCTGTTTGGAGGACGTAAAACTCCATCTCAGAAAAATAAAAGGTACTGGGAAGAGTCTTCAGAAAAAGAAACAAATAAACAAACAAAACAATCAAACAAGCAAACAAACAAAAATGCTTAACTTCAGAATAAACTAATTATTACTCACGGAACTACACTTTCTTTTCTAGTTTGTTGCCTCCCTTAGCCCAGGCTTTTCAGTGTTCCAGCAGTAGTTTCACTGCAAGATCCAGTGGGGTTTCCACTTATTTTGGGGAACTCTCCCCTCCTTCATTCTCTTTGTTAGACAAGGACCTGTTAGAGCAGACTTGCCCCTACTGCCAAGAAAGCCCACACCTCTGCCCAGCTTCTGTCCCAGATACATGAAACCGTTGTTCTCTTGAAATCCTCCTGTCTTCCCAGCACCTCCAATACAGGACAGTAGTTTGGCACAGTTACCTATGGGTGGATGCATCCTCTTTACTTCATTGAGCAGTTCAATGAACTTGGATAAACCTGGGTAAAGCTCATGTTTAGAAACCCTTACTAGACACGAGGAGTTAGTCCACTTGCTTCAGGACCCTGGTCTGAAGGAACCTCCCACTAAGCATTTGCAATAAAACATACTGCTACTCCTGCATGGGTTGTTACATATCCACCAGTGTCTCTTTTCAGATGTTTCCTTGCTTACATCCCATTTTCTTACTTGACATGCAGAAATACAAAACCAGAGAGCTAGGGTAAAACCATATTTAATGGTTAAAGTCTTAAATACAAACCTACATTCATGATTTTCATTTCAGATGTGTAATTTAGTGCAGTCTAAGGACAACACAAAAGAAAAAATACATTTTTCCTCCCTGCTTTGTGGTAAGGTTTTTGTTACAAGACTGTGACTTTAGGCTAAAATCTACATTGAAAAATGAGGTTTAATCAATGGTTATATTGTTTAATGTTGCCTTGTAAAGGCTGGATTGATTGATTCACCCTTCTTGTGACTGGTATAACAAATCCAAGAAACAAAGGCTGGTCCCTTCTAATTGTGGGCAGGTGGAATGCTACATGCAAACCTTTTTCTGCCTCCAACAAGCCTGGAGTTCAGGTTCTTTCTCCCATCTTCAACACAGAGTGAGCAAGGAAAGGAAACACCTTTACTTTTCTTCTCCCTCTGTTACATGGCTGGCTGGAATGGGCACAACCCATCGCTGAAACAGCTTTGTCTCAATAATTCAAGGCAAAACAAAATACCCACAAGTTAAAACTCTTCAAAATTAATGTCCAAGCATATTTTTCACTGTACTGTCTGGGACAAGTTCCCAATGTAAATTTAACAGCAGAATCCTTTGCTGCCAAATTAAGCCCTCACGCAAATATGTTTTTACTTTAGAAAAGTTCAAGCAAGGCTGAGAGGGAGGGTGGAGGGATTTTGAAAGAATCTCAGCCAGGTTGCATACAAAAGGAAGGAGGAGCTGAGTATTTTGAACATAAGTTTGGTGGGGGAAAAGTCCAACACTTCATTTAGTTAAACAATCAGCAAATTAGAGCTCAAGCAAGTCTGAGAGCTGGTTAATGACTCCAGTATGAGCCTTTTGGAGTAGAGTCTTGTGTGGCTCAAACCAGATCCCTCATTTGGTAGGGATGTACAAAATGCCAGTGTGAAATCTAACATGCCATTGAAATACTGAGTTCTGCTTTCTGCCACTTTCTTGGTCTCTCTTGGGCATATTTTCTCCTCGTGCAATCATGCTCAAGAGATGGTCTGATACTAATGCTTTAAAACTGGATGTCTGGAGTGGGTCAGTGAAGACCACAAGATTTTTATGCGTGACTAAGAGAAGTTCATGGCAGGGTAGATCCTGCAGATCCTCCAGCAGTGCCTTGGAATAAAACATCTTCTTTCACAGCCACATTATTGCTAGATAAACCACCTACCTCTGCAACTCCTCAGATTTATTCTTCTGTTCTTTAAAATGCCTTTACCTGTATTCAGTGGTTTGCATTGTTGCTGCAGGCAGTTCATTTTTCCACTCTTTTGCCAATTACAGTGTCTGACACTGAAGCAAGGAAGTGTACATTCATAGCCATATTTCTGCTACTGCAAAGTAAGTGCAATTTACTCACTAGGATTTCTGATAATTATAAACTTTTAGAATTAAATAAATTCTGTTAATCACCTTGGGTTGATGAGCTTCTGTGTTTGGTCATTTGTCTGATGAAAGGCACCAGACACATAGGCACATATGCCTATCTCAGGGATATCAAATTCTGCTTTTGCTGTCCTTTGCTGTTGGATGAAGGTTTGGGAAAAGGAAACTAGCATATGATTTAATTCTACAGATAAATGTAAACAACACAAATAGCATTCTGAGCACTGTTCATTTTGGAAGGGGAATGGGAAGAAGAATGCTGTTGGAAAGGCAGATGGGAAAAAGAGATAGATTGCAGGTTCACAGAGGTTGTAATGCTGTTTTATGGCTGCTTTTAATATATACTTTGAAAATTGCTTTGCTGGCCATCTCTTGGACTAGATTCATGAATGATTTGCTCCAGTTCCATCCACCGGTCTACATTTTGGCTCCAGAACCCGTTGTGTTCCAGACGCAGAGGCTTTGGTGTGAATGTACTTACCTTCCTTCTTTGCAATGCCTTCTCCAGCCAGCACTGGGGTCTTCAATTGCTGTCCATGGCAGGTGGATATGCCCACAGCTCCCCCTAGCCATGCCAGCCCTCTTTGAGTGAAGACAACATATGGATGATGAACTCTGCTGTGCCGCGAGCTGAGGCTGGGGTTTCCTGGGAAAGGAGAACCTACCTCTGACCTTCAGGCTGCTCCCTCCTTGGGGGATGATGGCTTCCACAGAGGTGGCTGCAATTCACAGCTGTCATGGCAGCCTGTTCCCCTCAGTAGTTTTCAGAGGATGCCCTTCATTTTCCAGCAATAATTTGTCCTGATGGCCACTGTCTAGACGGTCATAAAATCATTTGCTTTGTGGCACATCCATCTTCTCTTTGATAGTGAGGATTGAGTTTCTCTCCCACTGCAGCCGATAGAACAGAAATATATAAAGTATACTTAACCACATAACAAACATTCCGTGTCCATCCATACAAGCTTAAGTACACTTTTCCTCAGTGGTTTCCACCAAGCCCATGACAAATATTTTAGCACTGGCACAGGATCTGATGTAAGGGCATTTAATCTGATTCCCATCACAAATGTTTTATTTCACTCAGTTTTGTAACATCAATCCTTCTTGTACCAGTATGGATTATTCCTCCCTCCTTTGAATTTACAGTGTGAAGATGAGAGTCACCAGTGCCTTACACATGCTAGACAGGAAGCATAATTGTTTTACTATTTGATATTTTTATTAAGTACTTACTAGGTCTTAGTGATGTTTCTGCTTTTTGTATCCCTTCAATAACTGCTTTTTCTGAATGTTCAGCCTGTATTTAACACAATTTAGATTAATTTCTGTTATGCATTTCACATATTTCCAACTCCTTTGGTTTACATCCCTTCTCCCTCCCTCCCCAGTGGTGTTTGCTCACCACAATTTGAATATAATCTGCAGACATAATGTGCAGTTTATCTCATCCAGTCCCAGTGGTACCCTGCTGGAACCACTCCCAGCTCAGGACATCATCATTTCTGAGTACCTGCTTTTTAATTCATTTATAGCCAATTCCTATCTTTTGGTGTTTTTATATAGGTTAAGTTTTAGCCAGCTTTTCTGGCTAATTTTATGAGGCAAGTCATCAAATGGCCCAACATAATACATCCCCTCCACTGCATTCCTCCTGTTGTAGTTAGATTTTAAAGCTATCACCTCTGCCAAGTATAATTGGATTTCTGGAAACCTACTCAGAGAAGAGCATGATCTGGGATGAGCCTTGAATAAAGTGCCAGCAATTCTTACATGCTAATACCTGTTCTGGCGAGTCACTTAACTTCCTTACCTCCTTCCCTTAGATATGAAGAAAGAGGGATTAAACTGTAAAAGGAGAATTACTGTGTTCTTTTAATTCTCAGAAGTGCTAAGAATTGATTAACACTTAAGAAACATGCAACACTTATTTTACTTCCCCAGTTTTTGTCAGTGTCAAGGCCCTTAATCTAGTGAATGCACTCATGCTTAAATTCCAGTCTCTTATAGTGCTGAAGGTTTCAGATCCCAGTCCTTTCAACATTCTCATCATAATCCATAGCATTTCAGTGACAGTTAAAATAAACAGTGCTTTAAGATTATCACCAGCCTCATTACTTTACTCTTTCTTTTCCTTTAAAACCAGATCTGACTCCCATTGCAAATTCTTTTTGTAGTTCAAGATCTCTTTAACACAATTACCCATAATTCAGTGTCAGTTCATCAGGTTTCTTTAAAAGTTTGGAAGCATTTCATCTTAGCTGACCAATTTATTTTTTTTTTTCCAGGTGTTCTTACAACAGTTTTTCTCCATGGCTGCCAACATAATTATGTACCCCAAAGCTGCTGAGATGACAAAACAGCAGGGCACTGCAGTCCATGAGGTTTCTGGAGTGTCTTGCTGACAACTTCCTGCAACAAATGATTGAGGAGCTGACAAGGGGAGGTGGACCTCTTCTTTAAAAATAAGGAAGAACTGGATAAGAATGTGAAGGTTTGGGGCAGCCCTGGCTACAGTAACCGTGAGATGATGGAATTCAGAATCCTGAGGGGAGGGAGAAGGACGAAAAACAGGATCACCACACTGGGCTTCAGCAGAACAGATTTTGGTCTCTTCAGAGATCAGCTTTGAAGAATCCCATGGGAAACATCCCTGGAGAGAAGAGGGTTCCAGGAAGGCTGGTTCGTTTTCAAGGATTATCTCCTTCAGGCTCAGGAATTATTTACACGAATTTGCAGGAAATCAAGCAAATGGGGCAGGAGGCCTGCATGAACAAGGAGCTCCTGAAAAAACGGACACTAAAAGGAAGAGTGCAAAAGGTAGAAGGTATAAAGAGACACAATCTGAGAGTGTATGAATGAGGTTAGAAAAGCCAAAGTCCATCCCATGTGAGGGATGAAAAGGGCAGGCTTCTGCAGATACGTCAGCAGCAAAAGGAAGATACCAGTGTCATTGCTAAGCCAATCTTGATTATCTTTGAAATGTCATGGTGTCTGGGCAAGGTTCCTGAATCCATTTCTGGACTCCCCAGCACAAGAAATACATGGGCATACTGGAATAGACACGATGAAGATCCACAAAGATGATCAAGGAAATGAAGCATCTCTCCTGTGAGGACAGGCTGAGAGGGCTGGATCTGCTCAGCCTGGAGAAAAAAAGGCTCAAGGAAGATCTCATAAATATGTGTACATGTAGATACCTGATGGCCTGGAGTAAAGATAGAGCCAGGTCATTTTCATTGGTGTCCAGTGAGAGGACGAGTGGCCGTGATCGCAAACTGAAGCACAGAAAACCGTATTTAAATGTAAGAAAAAAAAATATAGATAGTATGCTCAAACACTAGCACAGGTTACCCATACAATCTGTGGAGTCTCTGTCCTTGGAGATATTCAAAACCTGACTGGGTACATTCATGGGCAACCTGCCAAGTCTGCCCCTGTTTTGATCAAGGAGTTGGACAAGATGATCTCCAGAGGTTCACTCCCTCCTCATGTATTTTGTGTGATTCTGTGTGAAATTAGTCTGTAGGCTTCATCCACATAAGCTTCTGCAAAGTGACTAGAGCAATCTCTTACTTAGGAACCATTCCTGTATCTTTTACAACCACTTGCCTCTTGGTCTGAGCAAGAGATTTTCCTAGGATTTTAGGGCATGGAGAACTGCTGACAGATTTCTAGTTTGCTCTTGTCATTCACAGAAAAAAAAAAAAAAAAAAGGACCAATTCATGCAAACATTTTGATTGATTTGAATTAATTATGTTCCTTATGTCAGTTTATGTCTCTATCACCCCAAGGGACCCCTACAGAGTGTGCTGTTTCTGCTGCTTTCTGTCTCCTCTAATGTTTGACATGACTTTGGAAGGTTAGCAAGGAAACACAGGATCCCCTGCCTTCCGTATACTGTATCCTATTCTCAGCTGAACAAACTGATGTAGTGGAATAAATGACCCAGTTAGTGCCAGCAATGAGGCTGATGCTTCAGCTGCACCATACTGTGACAGACAAGCTGAAAAACTTATGAAGGATGATGTTGAAGCTCCTGCAGCTGGCATTTGTGAGAGGTTTGCAGTTAAGGAGATAGGCATAAAGGACACCAGCATCTGGGTACAGCAGCCTCTCAGTGGGAGCCTCACTGTGGTAAAGCAGGTTAAATGCCACAAGTCTGCAGCTGTGAGCTTTTGCATTGCAAGCTGAGACCTGCCATGCCTTCACACATCCCTTCTGGGGCCAGGAAGCTCAATAAATCCTTTGTGATCTTCCCCTAGCACTCTGCTTTGGAAGTGAGATTAAAGACTGTAACTGTGAAGTAATGGGGCTGCCAAGACCCATCATTTGTAACTAGATAGTTGATGGTCACCAGGGTGTGCATACCAGGTGAACAGAAGGCAGGTTTTACTTTTCTGATGTTCTCCAAACCACTCAAGGAATTACCTTAGGATATGAGAGACCTATAAGGGATTTTCAGCTGTTACCATATACTGGTAATCAGGCTGGTACAACAGCTCCACATGAATGCAGCACAACTCAGAGTGAATCTGAACGCCACAGAAATGGCATCCGTCCCTCCAACCCCCTACCTTCCATTACATCCTATGACATGAATTCACCCTTCTGTTTCCTGCTGGAGCTAGTGGTTTCACAACCACTGGGATGAAAGACAGGAGAGGGGAAAAAACAGCTCCTTTTGTGTTAGCGGCTGCTGCCCATTTCCTTCAGTGGTTTTCAGATGTGTGCTGATGCTTGTTTGGCATGTGGGATGCTTTCCACTCCCTCATATTGTTTAACTTGAGGGCTTAGCCTTAGCTTTGGAAATAACTTTTGAAATGTACTGATATGTTTTATGAAGCATATCAGTATTGTACATCTAAAATATGCCTACAAGGGATCTTAGACTGCTTTCCTGTGACAGGGTGTTGAGACAGAGAACAGCCACAGACTCACTGCAGCACAGTCAGATATGCTGTTGGGAGGCAAGAGCAGGGCAGGATGCCCCTCCAAGTGGCAAAGAGGAACTTGCATACCTGCATTACAGCGGAATGATACATCTCTGTGGTAGTCTGAATGAGTAATTGCAACTTTGACAGCGAGAAGTAAATAACCCCCCTGAAGAATTATGCATGGTTTGCAGGAACCATCACTTCCTCTTGAGTAAGACGCAGTCCCCACGTTCTGTTGAGGCATGTCAGGATTAAGTAAACCACACAGGTGGGCTTGGCACTTGTTTCATTTATTCATTCATTCTTTCCGTGATATCGCTAAACAACAGTACTAAGGCCATGTAAGAGGACTGAAGGCTGTGCCCATCCCAACTGCAGTCAGAGAGAGGAGCAAAGGATGCAAAGCCAAGTCCTCGTGGGTGAAACAAAAATGTGAGGAGTATCTGGAGCCATGTCTCTACTGGTGCCCTATTCCCATGCTCCGTGAGGCCAGTGACACAGCCTTTCTTCTCATCTTGCTGCTGGTGGTGATGAGCATCAGTGAGATATTCTGGGAAGGAGCTGCAGGTCCTTTGCAGCAGGTAGCAAGTTGCTCAATATTTTAAGTTTTCAGGTACTTTTCAGGTGTGTATGTCTTTGGGCATGCTCAAAGCAGAAGTCTAAATTAGCTTTATCTGCTAAAACAGTGCCATCCACACAACATCCACACAACAACAAGGCACAACTGTCTGAGTGGCTTTTGTGGCTTCGGCAGCAGTGGGGTTACAGGGGGAGAAGAGGGAAGGGAAGCCAAAAGAATTCAGGTGACCCTGTGTTTCCAGGCTGCCATCAGATCATACTGATCCAAAAGCCCATACCCCTGCACAGAGTACACACTCACTCCCTGACACATACAAGTAACTGTACCTCCAGTTCCCCATCCCATCCCATCCCATCCCATGCATGCTGCCTGTGTCTGGTCCTGAAGACATGACAGCAAATGGAGGCTAGCTGGTATTCTTATGTTCAGTGCTCATCATACACCCCTAGGTTTTATTTTATTTATGATACCCAAACTTTGGTTTCAATATGTTGAAATTAACTCCCTTCTGTGCACTGCTGTTGCAAGCTGTAGTGCCCACAAATACTGATGACCTTCTCTGCACAGCAGCACAGCTGGGGAAACAAGGAGCACAAAAATCCGAGATGAACCTTTCTGAAATATCCAGTGTTTTGATGCCTGATTTAAGACAACTAGGATTCATCTGGAAAAGTGTGCAGAGCTGTATTGTCTGCAACACAACCAGGCACCACCCTAGACACTGCAGGTGCTGCAGTGCAACTCACCTCCTCCTGGAGGAAGTGTCTAAAATATGTCAGATGAGTCACTCCTTAGAAATGCATGTTTCTCTCCTTTGACTGTAAAAGGAGTGACTTATGGAGGAAGGTGGGATGTCTGAAGTGAGGTGATGTGAGTCTTTCTCATGATGGCAGAGCACAGCGTGGTGTTCTGAATGTGCAGCTGCACCTCTCACCTAGCTGTGAGTTCCCTGAAGTCCTGCCTAAACGTTCAGATTTTTGTGTCAAAGAACAAGAAGCAGTCAGTGAGTGACCCTGTGGATATTTGGGTGTCAAGGCTGTCAGCAGGGCAGCAGTCTTCCTGATGTCATAGTTCTCTAATTGCACATCTCCCACCCTCACAACATAAAATGCTGTGAATGAGCCCTTCCTTTTTCCCTTTGCCTTGTGGGCTAGGACAAGGCCATGTGGGCTACTGGCTTATTGTAGAGGAGGCCCAAACTGATCCTTTTTTTTTTTTTTTTTTTTTTTTTTTTTTTTTTTTCAGAGGCATGCCATGTATGTGCAGTACTACAGCTGGAGTAGATGCTCCTACATGTTATCTGAGTGCACCTGTTTCCATGCTCCTGCACAAGCCCCTCAGAAGAGCGTGTGGAGTTTACTTTTGTTTGTGCCCCCCGCACGCCCCACCAACGGGCTTTGGAGAAGGTCTGTCTCTGGTGATGGCCTCAGGGACCATTGCAGCTTGCAGCAGTGAGAGGCAGTGGGAAGGAGCTGCCATCTGCTAACACTCTGAGGATAAACAGACTGTTTTTCCATTACCGCACTGTTTGTGTTGCGGAAGTACCAGAAGACACATTTCCAGTCTACGGCCCTCTATGTTTACTCACTGTGAAGGGGCTAGAAGGGGGAGCAAAGGCAGTGTGACCTGGTGATCTGAAGTGTTAACTGCTGCCATTAATGTCCACCTTCTCAGCTGGCAGCAGGAGGTGTGAACCCCAGGAAACCCTGTAAAGGCCCCAGAGTTACCAGAGGAATGCCCCAGCTCCTGCAGCATTTCACAACAGGCCAGATTCTCTGGTAGACCCTTTGCTTAGCTCTTAACTCCCAGATGAATGCAAATGCCAATGTTTATAGCCCGTCTTGTTGCAGGACATTTTTCCTCATAAACAGCCTCCACAGCCTCTTTGCCTCGGTATTCTCCTCCCATGCTTTTTATCCACCTCCTGATACCATTGCCTCCTGCCCAGTCCTTCACTTGCCTCTAACCCGTTAAAAGCAGGAGAGACCCTTGCCAACAAGCCTGCATCCCCCCCACCCCCCCACCCCGTGCCCCCTCCCCTGCCTGCGCACTGAACACTGCCGGCTCCACAGGCTTCATTGTCAGGGACAGCCTGGGACCACACACACGCTGAGTGAGGCCTGCGGCCCCTCTCCTCCTTCTGCTTCCCTGCGAGTGGCCATGGAGACCGAGGGAGAGGCTGCGATGGCACCGGGGAGGACCCACGTTTTGTAGAGCTCCAGCTTTTCATGTGTGACAGCTGACTGCAGTAAAAAATAAATAAATAAAAAATAATGCTCTTTAAGCTACATACCAAATCCTGGAGGATAATAGAGCTCCCCAAGACAGTTAATAAGCCTTTATTATTGTTATTCAATTTGCTGTATTAAATTGTTGCTTTTAGTGCATACCTTTGAAGTAGGAGAGGGAAAGAAAGTGTTTACAATGTAAGTAACTACTGGGAATGGCAAAATAAATGTCACAAAAGGCCCAGTAACAAGCAGTTTCTCCCAAAATACAACCTTCTTTTTCAGCACGGAGGCTTATAAATCAAGGCAGGAATTTTTTAGCTTTTACTTATTGTTGAGTTGGTATCCCTTAGGTGGCTGAGACAGCTCTGAGGAATTTAGAGGAAGTCAGAGAATTAAAATGTGTAGTGATAAATTAACTTTGTTTTCCCAACATGGAAAATCAAACATCAAAGTGTGCATTAATATAATTTTCCAATCATTAAATTACTAAAGGTTTGAGGTCAATTTGCTTTGGTTTCTCTGGTCTTTAAATGAGACATTGTTTTGACTTTGAGCTCCTTGATCTTCCAAAAAACCCCACCCCAAGCTGGAAGTCCTGAAGGAGGGAGAGTCTCTGGAAACACTCTTTGTGGTGCTTCCTTCTAGTTTGGAAGAAATGGCATAAGGACAACCTTTCCCTCCATGTCCTTGGGCAGTTCTTTGCAATGAAAAGTAGTACAGTGTCAAGGGAGTGTAAGGTGTAAGACACAGGTAGCCAGACAAGAAAACAAACAAACAAAGAAAAAAACAACCCCAAACCTCCTAGTTATTGTGAGAAGCAGTACAAATAGTTGATCTACAACTTCCTCCAGATCCTGAAGTATGGAAAAGGAAACTGCCACTAATTATTCTAATCAAAAATGTCTCCACTGAAGACAAGCTTTGGTGCAACTAGAGGTACAGCTACAGCTGTGTTGTGTCTGACCCCAGCTAGAGAGGTTTCATGGCACTTTTAAGGATCAGATTCTGCCACAATTATTCTGTTTTTGGAGTCACCAGTCCTTGCCTTATGACCACGAAAGGTGGTTTTATCTCATACGCAGCTGAGTTCACAGGGGAGGGAATGACATCTCTTTTCACGCTATTTTGTGTTCACAGCTACCACAGATACTGTACAAATCTTCATTGCTGCCAGCACGTGCTATGGGTGAGTTCAGACTCTTAGGCTTACCTACAACATAAGAGTGTTGCAGAAGAGCAGAAGGACGTCCTTGACCAAGCATAGTGGGAGCTGATATTTTTACATGGCTGTGAATTTAGATAACATTGCAGTAGCACATAGTATGAGCATCTTGGCTTGCAACAGCAGGACAAGCTGGCTTGTTGCCCTCCTGGCTAAGCATCCCTCCCTCTCACCCAGGCAGCTTTCCTGCTTTTGGTTCTGGAGAAAACTCAGTCAGAACTAACTTGGGGATTGTGGCACTTAGTTCAGTGGTGAAAATATACCAGCTTTCCGTTCAGATATCAGAGAAAATGTATGTATTGTTAAAGAAACTAATGAAATCTCTCACTTGCTTTTTGTCTATGTCAGGATTCTGCTTTTAATTGGTAATTCTTGGTTCTCTGTCACTTGATTATTAATAATGAACTGCATGTATTTACTTGGCAGGCTCAATTAATCTTATTAAAACAAGGTTTGGATATGAACAATCATTATAGTCCATCTAAATAGCAATTTATCATTAAAAACATATTCATTTTAGATTAGCACTAAGTTGGTGGGACCAAACCGTGCAAATCCCCAATTACGCAGATAAATGAACTCATAAATGTAGTCTCAATTAATTCAGTGGGACTACTCATATGAGTAAAGATTGATCAAATGAGTAAGAGCTGAAGGATCTGGCCCTTAGGGAAATATATTTATGACTTTGTTGTTAATTCTCATGACTTATGTTTTCAATAAGCAAATGGTATTAATTCAGCTCACAATAGCTTCTTAATTAACCTCCGTACATCAGAGGCATATTCAGGAATCTTAATTTAAAGCATTACTATCTAAGCATGTCATCATCCGTCCCGTTCCTCAGGGTAACAATTGACTTTGTACACATGGCAAATGCTAATGGTGGGTTGACACAGTTCAAAGAAGAACTTCACATAATGAGAGTGGGAAAGACTTGTGGATGGTCTACATGGCGATATTGTATCAAACTGGTTAATTTTCCTTAAAATATTTTGTTTCCACACAGAAAAATTATTAAAGCAAGTGATTTGGCACCACAAACAGCAATAAATAATTCTCCCTATGACAGCAGTATCTCTGGTTTTACAGAGTTTGTCAGCTTCAAGATTTGCTTAGCCCATTTCTGCTACTCTGCCATCAGCCCAGACAGCCTTGCCATCTGTTGTCTTTGCTGTATGCCATCCCACCTTTTAGACTCAGGGAGGGTGTCTTGATCACCCTCAGATCACAACTGCCCTGAGCACTGGCAGCCTCCCTTAACCCTCCCCAACAGAACCCTGAGTAAAGGTGGTTTCAGGGGGCACAACTGCCACCAAATGTAAAAACACACAAAGAGAGGGAAGCCTTGGAGCTGCTAAATCAAAGGAAGAGTAGGACTTCAATAGCTCCCCTGCTCTCTGCTTGCAGTACAACGAGCTAGGACATTATTTCTGCTCTCTAGCACTGTCTGGGTTATAGGAGATTTTCACAATGCTTAACCGACTAGCTGGTAAATATCCATCAATGTATCTTACCTGATTGATGTCCAAGACCATGTATAGGCCAGGGAGCCCAACCAGGAGTGATTAATGACAGCAACAAAAATTCTTACGATTCACACAGTTACCCTAGCAATGCAATTGATCAGTATCCCTATGTAATTGGTAAAATAATCTGGAAAAAAAAAATAGATGCAGCTCAGTAAACACAAAGAGAAGTGATTGTTATTTGAAAAAACTCATCTGCAAAAATACAAGCTCAGAGACAATTCATTAGACAACATCTGCATAGCAATAGATGGTGTACAGTATACTGCAAGCAAAAATGATTCTGTTATATCACACTTGTGTAACAAAAGATAAATTTATAGGAAATAGATGAGTATCACATCTGAGACACACTTCCTATGTATCCAGTATCTATCTAGGTCCTGACTGGTACAGAGTCAAGTTTTGTGGACTGGACTTCAAGAAAGATGTGAACCCTCTAAAGATAGTTTAGAAAAAGGCAAGGAGAATCATCACAGGTTTTGAAAAATGCCATCTAGCAGAAAAGGTCAGGCAAACTGAGGGGACAATCAAGTAAACTTGACAAGTTGCAAATATAAATGAGACTGCCATAGATGGAATATATAGTTGTTTTTTTTTTTTTTTTTTTTTTTTTTTTTTTTTTTTTTTTTTTAATAGTGCAAAGGACAATAAAGGATAAGGATGAAATACAGGAAATAGACTGGGATTCAAAGTTTGGAAAAAGAATCTAGCTGTAAGGACAGAGTCTCTTCAAGCTATTATAAAGGTAGAGAAAAATGTCAATTTGAAAATATTGATTCATGACACTTTGAGTAGCTGCACCTATTCATGCACATAGTCAATGCAATGTAATATTCATGGTTTTAGGAGAAGAACAGGAAATAGGATTTTGTTTCCACCAGGAGATGAAATGAAAGGACATTATAGTGTAGATGCTTGTCATTATTGGGTTCAATTTTATCAAGCAAATTTGGCACAAATGAGAATCAAAATGAAAAGTAACTATATAGTTTGAAATAATAACCTCAACACCTAGGGAATATTCAAAGATTCTCTCTTTCTTTATGAAAGTACTTAAAAAAGTTCATTTTAAATATGAAGGAAAAAAAAAAAAAAAAAAAAGGAGCCAGAAATAAATGCTGAATTTGGCATTTTTATTGTAAAATGCAATTTGCAAATTGCTTTGTGTTGATAACTGCATAAATCATCCCTTCAAAGAACAGAACCACCCTCATGTGTCTGGGATACAAACCAACCCCTTCCCCCGCTCCGCTAGACCCAACTTCCCAGCCATCCGCTCCTGTGTTAAATTTGAAGCTGCTGTGGAATAAGTTTCCTCTTGTTCCTTTCTGGCTGGCTGTCCCATGGTGCGCTAGGTGCCATATAGAGAAGACATCCAGAATACTTGTCCTGTTCATGTGTGAGTTGAAACTGAGACAGGACTGAGCAAAAGGTGGCTACAAACAACACTTTGGGATCAGAGCTTTCCAGGGAGTCAGGCGGGGCAGAACACTGTTATGAGATCCCAGAGGTACTCTTGGGCATTATGTTTGCTTGCTCTATTAAATGTGTGATTTGAGAGGCAGATGGAGAGACAAATGCTTGCCTACCTTGGTGTTACTTATACAGGGATGTACTGCAGCTCAGGAGCAGAAATTATGCCACATGATTTATGTTATTTATCAACCTTATGAATTACAAATATATTCAAATTGCAATTGACAGCTTGTAAACAATCTGCAAACCAAGAATTAGCCTCTCCAGGGCATCGCATCTCTTTCTGAGTAACATATAAATATGAATATTTTACAATCTGGGTGAAACAATTCGTGAGCAGTCGAAACAGTAACATGCATGAAAACCATCAAATAATACTGTATTTATTTATGCTAATTATATGTTTGTCTTTCTTACCAAACACTTTTTCCTGTCTTTTCTGGTTGTCTTCTCTGAGAAGAAAAAAGAAAAAAAATATAAAAAACAGTTGGCCTTAAATGCCTCTTCAGGCCAGAGAAGAGAGCTCTGCCTACATGCAAATGACAATGTCAAAAAAGACAAACCTCCAACAAAGACAGATTAGAAAGTGAGCTGTAATGACAAATAGAAACAATGCTTGGGGAAAAAAAAATAAAAAAAAAAATCCCAAGCTCCCATCATACCAAACAATTACTGAGCATTATTGTATTTATTTGCATACAAGCTGTGCCCACTGAGCTAATAGAAATGTTCAGAAAATGCCAGTAGAATCTGGTAGGGGGCAGACCCAGGGCCTTGAGAGTGTCCTCACTCCCATCACCACCTAATTAACTGATCCCCTCCTCGAACAAACATGCACACATGCACACGCTCAGTCAGCAGCCTTGTGTGCAAATGAGAGGAGCAGAAGGAGATTTAGACAGCTCTTTCTCTCTTAGCCATATTTACTCAGGAAAGAGGAAGGCTGGAGCTGCTGGCCAGCCTGTTCAGGCTCATGGTGCCCAAGTGAGAATATTCCTGGGTTAAAGGGAGATTGTGTTAGACCTTCTGGGAACACACATTTCTGACCACATAAGGCTGCAGCATAAAGAACATGCTGGAGGATAGAACTTCAAAGGAGGTGGTTAATGGAAGGAATACTTTTCAGGCACTACAAATGAAACTCCATGAAGCAGAGTAATTACATCAGCTTCTGAGACATAGTCCTGGTGTGCCCTCATCTGCCACTCCCATCAAAGGGCTGTGAGGACACCCTGGTAGCCTGTGCATGCTGGAGAGGTCCATGTTCAGCTTTGGACATTTGGATGGAGAATATGCCAGAGAGAAATAACTCTCTGCAGTGCTCCATGGTGGTAACACAAGCCATCTGGCAACAGCTGCTTCTGATAAGCATCCTGAGTCACAACACAAAGCAAATACATGGCATGTGGATGCACCACACATTTTATGATACCTCTTAGGTCAGACCTGGGTGCAGGCTCAGAGCAGCCCCTAGTGCTGGGTTGAACCTGTTGCTCTTGAGGCAGAAGAGGGCTCAGCTGAGTATTCTGTAAAGCACAGGCTCTGCATGGAGATAGAAATTCCCCCAGCAGGTTTTTAACCAGTACAGTTACTCAATCTTGATATCCCCAAAGAGAAAAATATCCCTGTTCCCCCCAGGCTTTTTGTCAAATAGAGCTTACTGAGGGTTTGTTGGCCAGGAAGACGCTGCATGTGCTACATCTGTAAGGGCATTGCAACAAAAAAAGGCGCCACTTCATGATAGAAAACCTGTCTATATTTTGTATAAAATTGTCCTTTTTTATCTCCACACTGGTCATCTGTCTCTGGAGAACAGGCCATGTCTTGTTTAATAGGGTTTCCCATCAGATGTAACCCATCTTCACCCTAGCAAATACATGAAGAGGAATAGCAATACGTGGCCTGGCCCACCAAGATGAATGCTCTCCAGCCATTCCTTGACCAATTATATGAGGTGACTGCAACCACAGACCCACACACAATTTCCTGAAAGAAAATTGTGGGGAGCTGGAGGTTGGCCTCTTCTCACAGGTGATAGGACTAGAGGAAATGGCCTCAAGTTGTGCCAAGAGAGGTTAGTTTGGAAATGAGGAGACATTTCTTCTCAGAAAGAGCGGTCAGGTATTGGAATGGGTTGCCCAGGGAGGTGGTGGAGTCACCGTCCCTGGGAGTGTTCAAGGAAAGGTTGGACCTGGTGCTTAGGGACATGGTTTAGTGGGTGACATTGGTGGTAGGGTGATGGCTGGACCAGATGATCTTGGAGGTCTTTTCCAACCCTAATGATTCTGTGAATCTGTGATTCTATGGTGCTGCTCTCCCCTGTCCTGGGAAACTTGACAATGCCCTTCACTCAAAACCAGTTCCCAACAACACAGGTACAGCATCGTGCTGCAGGCAGTGTCCGTGTTGTTGGGGGTAAGGGAGAGGCCGGCTTTCCCTTCACATGTCCGATGAGTGCATGGAGTTTGGCAGCAGTGACCATGGGCGGGGGAGCTTAGGAAAGGCGAGGCATGGCGTGCCTGACATCCTTGCTGCTGGGCACTGCACCTGGAAATGGAGATCAAGTCCTCCGCAGGAAGTCTTTCCCCTGTCGTTTCACATTGCTCAGCAACATGTGAAGGACACTGCTAGCCACAGCAAGAGCTGTTGGTGGGGTGGGGAATTTGCAGGTCAGGCAAAGGAAGGGAGCTGATTGTCATCTGACCTGATCCCAGTCTGGAAATAGTCTTCTAATTTATTCCTCTTCACTATCCTTGACCAGGATTGCCTAATGCTAAACACTTATGAAATGTTGTGTGTTTCCCTTAATTTCAGATGTTTAATGAGAAAATGAGCTAAGCTACCAAAAATGCAATATAGTCAGGTATGTACCTGGACTGATATGGATAAATTAGTGACCTGTATTACACATTGTGGTGCCATATGGCAGAAGACTGCTGGCAGCTGTTCCCTGTCTTCCTGAAGACTTGGTCATGGATTCAAGCTACCATTTAGTTCAGCGCCATAGTTTGGCTCTGCCATGAAAATATTGCAGACCAGATTTTTGGGGCAAAGTCCTTACATGAAGAGTTGTATGACACTGTGGATATCCCTGCGGGTTTTGGACCATACAAATGGGCTGAAGCATGGGCTTCATGCATGGACGGATGTCATGGGCTTCATTAGGGCTATGGAGCTGCAAGGTGTTACTCTTAACAGGTCTTAGGACTTCAAGGTTGCAGTTCTGCTTCTACCACATGAGAGTACCTTAGATAGGTTGTTCCTCGCTCAGTCCCGTAGGATTTATTTTCTTCCATTGTGTGTTTTAAGCATTTTGATTGCAAACTAGAAGCACTGGCATGATGTGTGGTATCCTAACAGCCACAGTTCCCATGTGCTACTGCAGAAGAAATAACAATGTCAGTAGGACACTCTACAACACTTATGCAGCAGCTGTGCAAGGAGAAAAGGGCCGCTGTGACTCTGCTCTGTGTTTCCCCTCAGCTGCAGAGCACCCTAAAGTTGCAGTTCATGTGCTCCCCTGACCATAGGTGCTGTGACAACCCACAAGGCAACTGCAAGGGGTGGAGGGAGAGGGGAGTGGGTAGCAAGAGTAGACTTATTGGGGATGTCTGTACTGTCTGCCTTCTTTCTCCATCTGAACTGACGTTATTTGAGTGGATGAGACAGAAGCTAATCCTTTCTCCTTTTAGATGAGGGTTGCATAAACCCTGAAACTGCAAAATGTAATTTCTGCAGAAGGAAATTGAATTCAGGGATCTGAATCTCAGTCCATTAGGGTAACAGGCACAAGCTGGAAGAGTCCGGATACTTTTTTATTTCTTTGTACGATTCAAGCACATTCCTTTTGGACGGCTGGGAACCCAAACCCCAGCCCTTAGAGAGGTTCAGACATGAAGACCCGGCTCCAGGAGTGTCTTCTCAGCCCCAGCCCGAGAGCAGGCACCACCAGACATAACAACTCCCATCCCTGCTGCTCGCCCTGCGGCGCCTTTCACTGGGGAGAGCACTTATTCACAAAGATTATTCCTACATGTTGGGGTTTGGACTTGTTAATAGACAGCCTGTGCATGTGTTTATTATGTTTTCTTATTTATTTTCTGAGATGGGTGTGTTGAACTCAGACCAATGCTAAAGGTCTGGGCTGACCTCTCCCCGCGATCAGGGTCTGTCTTCTTGTGCGATCCCTGCCTGCCAAGGCACAAGGCAGGGCTCCTCACCAGCTGAGAGGCAGCTCTGCAGGCCCATTGTTAGATGTGAGGACCCCTCTGTTGAATTGGGGATGGGACAACATTCACAGCAAAGGAGTATACGAGGCAATAATTTTTTTTTTGTGGAAGATGCCAAATTAAAGCTGAGGCATTTAGAAAACCACAAGAATACTCCAAGGCCATGAACATTATTCCTCCTATACAACAAGAAAAACAGAAGATTCAACAGACCATAAAATGAAGGGGAAAATCATGTTTTTCTTGCCTCAGGAGAGTTTGAAAATTCAGTGCTGCTGCTGCTGCTACCAACACCATTAAGGATTTTTCATTGATGTCAGTCTGGGGGCAAAGCTTAGGTGAATGACAGCTCAAGGGCATTTAACCCTCCAAGTGCTTCACAAACATTAATTAATAGAGCTGGGCAAATAATTTGCAGCAGATTATCCAATGAATTCAGTGCCTGTCTCTGCTTGCAGAGAGCTAGTTTGTGCCCTGGTTTTGCTCTGCTGAGCAGAAAAATAAAAGTCTCCTTCCTCAGCAGTGCTCAACCTAAATGGTACCTGGGGTATGGTGAGGAAGGCAGACCCCTCTGTCCACATATTTTTACTGTGCAAGTGAACAAGATGAGGGCAAAGGTTTTGCTCTGCTCTCTTCTCTCCTGGGGTCAAGATGGGAAGTGCAATAAAATATTGATATGAAATAAATATGAAAAATATTTCATGGTCACATGAAATTGACATTCCTGCTCTGTATGGAAAGACTAGCGTCGTCCCCTGGGTGACAGCAATGCCAGTCCTGTTAGTTGCACCTTCTGCTGATGTACTCAAACCATCTCTGCGCTGCCACGAGGGAAATGAGCTCACTTGGTGAAAGCACTGTGCAGCTGCAGGTGGGTCTGTTGAAATTTCGTGGCAGCATTTCTCTGTCTGCTGGGGAACACCCTGTCTCCAAGTAAAAAATAATGATACATACTAAGCAAGTATAATGAACACAAAAAACTAATAAATAAGCACAAGTGGTTAAAAAATGCAAAATGTTTTTAGTCATTCCTGATCTGAAATCCTGTGAAAACAACAACAAAAATCGCAATTGTTTTCTGCAGATATTTATATACATTCATGCATTTGTAAATGTGCTTGTGTGTGTGTACAAATATGTGTGTGTCCCATGGTAATTTGGGCACAAGTTACTGCTGCTCTACTGGAACAAAATTTAGTGGAGAGATGAAGATAACAAAGATGACTGTGACAGTAAAATTCATCAATGTTTCAGAACACAGTACAGCCCAGGGGGGCACCCAGTATCTGACTCCTTTAAGTGATTTGATGGAGAGAAAAGCTGCAGTATGAGCTCAGCATTCAGCAGACTTCATAGAAGCCATGAAGGTGAGTGGGATTGGGAGAAAGGCTTTAACCTGTCCTTGAGCACTGGAGAAGTTGGTGTGCAGCTGATATCTTCCTAGCCATCAGTTTTAAACAACCATGAGAAACAGATCTGTAGGAAAACAGTTTTCATAAAGGAGGTATTGCTGGTTATGAACACAATTTTAAGCTTGAATTAGTGAAGAAAGAGATCAGATAATATATTGGTAAATTAAGATTTTTAAATTATCCGGTGCTGCTGCACTTTATCTTACAGTCTTTAAGGTATTGTCTGAAGTAAACTCAGGGCCACTTGTAGTTGTCTGTGAGCACCTGAATTGGACAGGTATGAAAGAGGTATGAAAGAGGTATGAAAGAGGTATGAATCAGATAGGTATATTGAAAAACTGATTGTAAAAAGAGGGGGGAAAAAAAGAAGATTTAGGAATTAGAGACCAATCACGTTACACTTCTGAAAAGGTGCAGATAATTAATTAATCAATTAATTGATAATCAATTAATTATCAATTAAATAAAAATGTAAAAATGTAGGATATCTTTTGAGTTTCTCAGTCTGCTGTGCAATGGGCTTTCCTTTGGCTCGAACATACAGATTACATGATCTCACATTCTAGATGGCACTAAAAGAAGTGGACAAGATATATTTTCTGACTGAGAAACTCAAAAGATAATTGTAGTCTTTTTCATGAGAAGAACAATAATGAAAAACCATCTGCAAACCAAAAAAGGACTTTGTTCTCTGGGTCAGTTAGCATCTTCCATTTCCACTGAGCTCAATCAATGATAGGATGCGTATGCTAAGAAAATGAAAAACTAGTGATGGAAGAAAAGGCCCTTGAAAAGAACATCTGAGTTGAACAGTAAGTGGATTTAATCATCAGAAGTAAAAACATTATTTGTTACCATGTAAAACAGCCTTCATGCTGAAAAATCAGTATCAGTCTGGATTAACTAGAGGGGCATTACAGCTTGAAATGATAGACTGATGGGATTTACAGAGGACTATAGTGATGTCTGTAGCTAGTAACTAGCATCTACCTTGGTTAAAAGAAAAAAAAAATCCACAAAAATGATGCTGGCTTGTAAGTTTCCAATATAACGTGCAAGGACCTCTAGGGAATTGAGTGTGGCTGCCAAGGGGTCAGAGAAAATTGTAATGTAGAACTGAGAAAGAACAATAAACCTGGCCTTATTACAGATGATAAAGCCTTTGTCCTCAAGGACTTTAAATAAGCTGGAGGTAAGCAGGCCAGGGTGGCATGGGAAGGGCCTTGGGAAAGGCATGGGGCAGGGGGCACAGGGCAGGCCTTTCTCCATGGTGACCGACTGGACCCACAGCCCAAGATGAGCACTTCCATCCCCTGCCTCACGGCCCTAATGGTCTCCCTTCTTCTTCCCCTGCATTCAGATGAAAAGCTAGTATGGTCAGAAAGGTTGGTGAACAGGACAGTGCTCCAATCCCACTAGGACTGGAAAGCTCACCAGGTACTTTCACTAAACAGGTTTGTTTGCATTGCAATTTTGAGTTCAGGCCTCACATCTGGCAGTGGGGAGGTGAAATTTCTATCAGCCAGGGAATGGCATCCCACATTCTGGCCAGATGTGGGGGCACCTCTGTGCCCAGATGTGGGGGACAGATGGCAGCGAGCCCACACAACCATGCCAGGGAAACAGCCGTGCTCCGGCATCCTCTCCCCAGCAATTTCCTGCAGAACCTGTTAACCCAGGAGGACCCTGTCTGACTAAATCCAGGCTTGGGTTAAATCAATAGTTCTTGAGTAGAGACTTCCATGCTTGATTTCATAAACGTGCCCATTCATATTCCTCTACTGTGCTTGGGAGTGAGATATTTAATGCACTTCCAGAACAACGTCCTCTTTCTTATCTTGTTCCTGATTGCAGGCTGATGAGTGAGTGGAAATAAAATTTAACAGGGGAAAACTTAGGTACAAATCCAGAAAGCACAACCATCTTATTGTTACTTTATTAGGCCATCTTCCCAAGTGATGTCCTTGCTAACTTGTGAAGTGGTTAGACCTAGACTGGTCTTGGATATATAAATGTACATCAATCAGAGGAACAGACAGAATGATCGGCTCTTATTTTGCTAACATCCGTGATATGAGGATGGTGGCAAGAAATCTCCTAAAATCTTAGTTGTGGAATTGCAGTTTGGGCTTCACATGGAACCAGAATGATCCGGGAGTACAGTTTACAGGTATTTATATACCTAAGACATTTGAAAAAAAAAAGAGATCAAAGGGGAAAAAATGAATTTTTTGGGGGGACTGTGGCAGGGTCAGCTTGAGTCTCAATGAGAGCAAATTGACCGCCTCGTTATTTTGCAGGGCAGAAACAGAAAGGACCACCTCACTGCAGCAGTTACCAGTAGTGTTGAGCTAGGCTGGGTAGGACTTTCTCTTTTTGCTGCCTTCAGGAACTAGTGAGGACACTTGTGTACGTAGACCCAGGCGCATGGATTTCCTCACTGATAACAGGGGCATCCTGCTGCGTAAGCGCTGCCGGATCAGGGCTCTGGGCGGCTCCTCCCGCAGGCGACTCCCATGATTAATGAGTTATTTTCAGCGAGCAATCTACTGTGAGCAGTTCACTCTGATTAAAATAACAATAATATTAAATAACAGAGTTATAACCTTATCCTGCCGCTTCTGTCTGAAGCTGGTGATGCAGGCACTGCAGCAGAGCTATCATGAGTGCAGGAGGGCAGCTGTCAGCAGAGTGAAGTACGGTGCAGCCCATAGCCACCCTGCTTCAGATGCACAGAGGGGCATAGGACGTTGTGCTGCAGCAGGGAGGGAGGAAAAGCATTGCTGAGGCAGCTTGCTGAGCTGGACATGTAAGCAGGTCACTTCCTTTCTGGCAGATTATAAAAGTGCTGCAGGAAGCCTGCAGTGTCTGCGGGTGTGAGGTGGAGGGAGAAGCCGGGGTGGGAGAGGACAGCTGAAAATGCATGCATGAAAAAGAAGGAAGAACCATAATAATTGTGTAAAACCTCTATGGGTTAAAAAATGATGAAATCATCTCAAATTGAGGCCAGAAAGCAAGCACCTGTCAGCTGTGCTGAACTATACGTTATCTTCTTCAGCTTTGAAGCCTTGTGCACAACTTGGCATCCTAAAGCCTCTGAATACCAAGGGTCAACTCATGGGAGGTGACGGCAACAAATTCACACAGAGACCTGCAGGAAGCAGACAAAGGAAGAAATTATCCAAAGACTGGACTTCTTGGGGGCAGGGGAATCTGAATGGTATTGGTAAAGCATGGCATGTGTGTGCACATAGAAAGGGCAAGCCCAGCTAGAGGTCACAGCGGGCTGCCTCTGCAGTTTTAGCTCTGTGGAGGGCGTGTGGCTGGCTGCATGGCCATGTCCACCTCAGCCAG
This sequence comes from Aythya ferina, assembly GCF_964211825.1. Classification (NCBI taxonomy): domain Eukaryota; kingdom Metazoa; phylum Chordata; class Aves; order Anseriformes; family Anatidae; genus Aythya; species Aythya ferina. The sequence goes on from NC_140298.1 coordinate 43,895,585, forward strand.
CATCCTGCCGCCGAGCGGAGGTGATGCCGGATGCTGCAGAGGAAGGGGACGCCCTCCCCTCTCACCTTGGGTGGTGGATGTGGATGATTGCACAATCCTCTGCTGGACTCTCGGGGAGGCCAGGCGGTGACTTCAGCCTGTGATGAATTTACAGAGAGATGTAGTGTCTGGGCTGCAAGCAGGGCACTTGCGCTGGCTGGCCCCAGCTGCTGGCAGCTCCAGGCTCTGTGCCCAGGTTTGTAACGCCTTGCACTGGAAGCTGAAGGGCAAGCAGGGGGGAGGAAGAGGAGGAGAAATGCTGGCATGATTGGAAGAATGAGAGGCAGTCCCTTATGAGCTCTGTCCCACAGTGGCAGGTCATTTTCTCCTGTTTCTGCTTTGTCATTTTTTGCTGTTGTCTTAAAAGTGTAGAAAATACTGAACTGGGCAGCATGTTTTCCAGTGTAATCTTCATCTCCTTTTCTCTTTCTGAGTAAGTAATCAATCAATATGTAGCATCTTTTCTACTTACCTGTGACAGTTATTTGATTTTGCCCCGAACAGCATAACGTGAAACACGAGCTAAGTACTTGGCAACCAGGGCTGCACCCAGAGCAGTTTATCATTTACTCACAGCATGTTACACATTGTAAAAGGATGGAACTGAGCCCCGGGTTAATGTTTAAACAGATGTTAACTCCACCCTGGCAGCACGTGAATACCACCTCTTGAACAGATCGGCAGGTGCACTGCGTTTCTGAACAGCTCCGGCATTTCCAGTGCAGTTTATGAATATCCAGGAGGGCAGGGAGAATATGTTCTCCTGTGCAATGTGTAGGGTAATACACCACTCCCAAAGAGCAGTTCAACACTAAATGTTAATGCTAGGAGTACACCTGACAGGAATAATCCTTCCCATTCTTATAGAAGTTTTGTATTAGTACAGTATGTAATAGAGAGTTCTCTTACAGAAATACTACCCTGTTCAACAGCATCAACCCAGTTGACCAGCACCAACCCAACCTGACAAGGACTTTTACTTTTGGCCTGGTTTACTTTTTGTAAGGTGGCTTCTCTCCTCTGGGATTATGGCCAGAAGTGGAAAACAAAAGTTTTGTGTGAGAGGTTGTTCTCCAGGTATTTTTTAAGTCCTGAGCAGAATCAGGATGTGCTGATGATCCTGTAAGACAGCTTGGGCTCATGTGATTTCTGGTACAAACTCACAGAATTAAGAGATCTTTGAATGATTCAGTAAAGCCCTGTTGGAAACATCACACTTGGGTGCTTAACCTCTGAGAACACAAGCCTCTCTTCATTCACTCAGTGATTGCTACACTGGCACATTTTCTCTCAGCAAGTGCATCACAGCAAGGGCTATTCCCACTATGAAAACTCTGGTCTTTCCTGGGCACCCTTCCAGAGTGGATCCCACCCTGGGCCTTTCAATAAATGAATATACATTCGTTCATCAGGTCAGATCTATATTCCCTTTTACCTCTTGGTGTGCTGGAAAAATATTCTTTAGCCTTGTTGCTTCCCTTTCTCTGTCTATTTTGGTGTTTATATGATTTTGCTAACCCTGAGTAGTCTCTGTTGGTAAGCAGAATAGTAGATGGAGCTGTGCCTCTATTCTTTATTTCTGGTGTCAGGAGGATATCAGAAGTGAGAGTGGGTTTTAGCTAAAATTATTTTGCTTTTCATCTGAGTAGAAACAGAGGCTGGGAAACTTAATACAGTAAATACAGCACTGGATCAAGGCTATTTCAGACCAGCTGACATCCCATTTTCCATTTGTAAAATGCATGTAATATTCTTCTGCTGTTTCCCAGAAATTTAGTGGAGGAGAAGAAGATTTATTAAGAATGAACATATACAAAGCTGAAAGAAGGTATCTATTCTGCTCAGGCTGCAATAGCACAGAAGGTCGTAAGGTCTAAATTAGGGGTAGAGAAAAAAATCTACTACAATGTCAGCTGAAGTGTGGAAGTCCTCAGCTCATTCTGGATTTGAAGGAAATGCCCACAGAGCTTTACCTTGGCTAAACCATGCACAGTAAACCATGCTGAAGATCGGGATGTCCTTAGGCATGGTGTGAAGATGCTTCAAACAGCCATGCAGGTGAAGCAGGGGTAGTTTGCTTTGTGAATGTCTTTGGGTGCAGAGGGAAGCCCTGGCAGGGAGCGGTGCCGTGGGGACCAGCGTGTCAGGGTAGACACCTTGACCTTCCCTTTCCCTGGGCTTCCCAAGGTGCAGAAGCTGCTGGACACAGAAAGCACAAGTTTTAAATTGTCACATCAGGATGGGTGAGGGGAGGAGCAGCAACTTTCCTACCTCCATGAGACTGCAAGATGTATATTTGGTTATCTACTACATGAGGGCTGCCTGGGGGCACTGGGTCACATAATGATGGGGAAGGGCTGGTGCTGAGGGGAGTGAGGAGGAGGAGGAAGAGAAGGAGGAGGAGGAGGAGGAGGACAGCCACAGGCCAGGTGTGTGGCAGGGGATGCAGCAGTGGCAGCGAATGGTTGGGCTGGCTGGGGGCAGATTTTAACAGGTGCTCTGTGAACCAGTTGAGCTTTTCACAGCTGGCCCAACCGGCTGTGCCAAATGCCTCCAGCACAGCCCTGAAACCAGCCAGCTTTTATTACTGAGGCGTGTGAAAAGTTCTGCAGTTCCAGCTTGTTGGAACGCAATGAGCAGGTTTAGGCGTCTTACATCTGGGAGGTAGAGGCTCTGCAAAGATGCAGATCTCCTCCCTCACCCTGTGCAGGGTGCTGGGGCAAGCCCTGTGCAGCAGAGCCACAGCTCTCCCCCCTGGTGTGATGCCTCTTTATTGGTGCCAGCTGAGCCCTGAAATCTCTGCTTGGGAGAGATGAAACATGCACTTGTATATTGAGACCGGATGGCTCTAGGGCACAGCCGCACTTGGCTCTGTTTATTTCATTATCTTTCATTTATTCTTTGGTGTTCACCCTACCAGAAATATAATAATAATCAGACAGATAGATTAAACAAACCAGAATCTCTGCCTAAAGATTCAATAAAATTTGAGCTTAACCATTTAATAAGATCAAACAAACAAAAAACACTCTTAATTAATTTTCCTTTCATTCTTCCCTTCTATTTAATTTAATTAGAAGTAAATTCTGGGTCCAGAAGGAGAGCTATCAAAATCCTTTGGGAAAGACATCCAATTGCAGCCCAACCAGAAAGAAGTTTGTGCTGGATCGTGTTTGGGGGCTTCTGTTTTTGTTGCTCGCAGCCCATTTTCATGGTTGCAGAGAGATGTCAGCCTCTGAGTGCTTACAGCAGCAGAATTCCTCAAGCTTCCAAAGTTTTTCTATTGCTGTTGGTTTGTTTTTGTTTGAAAATACTGTACATAAACCAAAATCCAACAAAATGAAACAATGAAAACAGGAGTGACCGAATGACTCGTCCAAAAAGGAGCTAGAAGCCTCCTCTGAGCCCTGTCACATCCTGGTGTGCCAGACCAGTGGGGGATTTTGCACCCAAGCCAGCCAAATGAGTGTGTGTAGTGGGTCTTCATCCCTGCAGGAGCATCCATGGCACCTCAGCCACCCAGACACCCCAGCCTGCCCTTTCCAGCACAACTGCTGTCCTTCAGGAAGGCAGCACTCAGAGGATGAAGCAGTGAGACAAGATGGGGATAATGCAAGACCTTCTTGCCCCCATCCTCCACAATCTTGTTGTTATAGCTGTTATAATTAATTCAAATAAAGACCTTAACTGCTCCAAGCTGTATTCACATTTTCCATCACTGAAGCTCTACAGGCCAGTGAAAGGCATTTCTAGGAAAGCGATACCCTGAGATATCTTTAGGCAATAAATTATCCTTTCCCCACTCCCCCTCCCCACTCATTTCATTTAAAAGTGAAGGGTGCTGAGTTTTATTAGGCCCCCTCTTGTCATCACAGGCCATGATTTGCAGTTTCAGGGCCAGACTTCTCTTCCCTGTTTTCCCCCACCCGCCACCAGATCGAGTTACATGAGACAGAGAGGTCTGCCAGGTCATGGCCCTGGTCGCTGTCACCTACTTCCCATTTCCTGCAAAACCCATACGTGGGAACATTTTCCCTTCATCTTTCAGAATAAATGGCCGGAGGGTTAGTCCACGCTGGCAAACAAAGGCGCTTGCTGTATTTGTGTGTGCGATGCTGATGGACGTGGCTGCACCTATGAGCGAGATAGGAAGAAAATCTGAAAGGGAAAGGAGGGGAAGTGGTTAAGGCTGAGTGTCTGGAAAACACATTTCCCACCCTTGTACCACTTGTCACCGCCTTTCAAGCAAGCCATCACCCTGACAGCAGCGCACCGCTGCTCAGCAGCATCCCCCTTGCTGCCCGCCGTGCACGATGAGCGTGCCCAGCTGCCACACCGGGGTCTGCCAATTATTAAGCTCAAAGCGAAGAAAAACAAACACTGCCACAAGCATCGGTGACAGAAAGGGAGCATAGCACATGCTTGCCTAAACCACAAATGGTGTGAGACCCATGGGGACCCAGGTGGGTGCTTAGGGAGCAACATCGCCACACTCCCAACCCAGGGTGAGCACAGCGATGCCAGTGGAGGCATCAGCCAGGGTCCCCAGAGTTCTTCCCCAAACAGACACTGTCGCTCCAGGAACACTGGTGAGTGGCAAAAAAGCCATCTGGGCTGGTCAGGAAAATCTGAACTCACAGGAGCTCTTTCTCCCAAGTGACATACGCAGCAAGTTATGAATTACAGTCACTGCAGGGCCATCATCAACAGTATCATTGCAGCCTCGGTGTTGGAAAATAAAGACAGCTCCCCTCAGGGGAGTGGGAGAGCCAAATCATTTTCTTTCTTCTCTTGCATTAATTCCTGGTGAGCTGCCTGTCTTCTGTGCTAACATAGCCCACAGCCAGAGCTGAAATAGAGGGCTGACTTTATCAGACTCTGCAGGTTGGTTCGCTCTCCTTTATGGAATCAGTAACAGGAAGGAATTTTCTTTCTTATCTAGGAAGTGAACCTAAAATTGCTTTTCCTCAGGCTTCTGGTTTAGCTGAATGGTATTTACCATTAAAAAAACAGCAATCGTTAACTGCAGCAGAGTGGGGCCCCTTTCCCTGGGAGGGCAGTGGAGATGGCTGTCCTAGCATCTGGAGTGAGGGGACAGGAAGCACAGCAGTCTTTCCCTGACGAGTTATCAGCAGCACAACAGAGGTGTGAAATGGAAATCTAACCATGTGAAAGGGTCCCTCTCTCCTGAAGCAATATGAACAAATAGTGATACAAGATTTTTTTTGTGAAAGTATGCTTCCAAGCTGAATATCCAAACAGAAATTTGACCACACAAATTTTCAGATGCCTTAAGTATATCAGATATAAAAAAGTGTAATGCAAATGAGGAGAGACAAGAGAGACCAGCTCTGAGGTATTCAGATGGGACAAGGAATGAGACAAGGCAAAATCAAGGAAGGTGGCTAGAAGGGAGCTGTGTAGAGCTTCAAAGAGAAAGACAAAAGAGACCTGACCTTACCCTGGGATGCCAGTGAGAGTGGCCAGGGATTCACATGGGGAGTGATGTGTTTGAGAAGGGAGAGATAGTGTTGTAAGAGACAGCCTGTGTGGAGTCCTTCTGGGGTGGACAGGAGAAAATGGCAAAGAGCAAAGTGAGAGTTAATCAATGTCTGGGCAAGGGACTTAGCAGAAAGCACGGGAAGAAAAACAAAGAAAGTGTTGGAAAGGAAGAAAATAACATTTGAGAGAAACAAGCCAGAGTGATGAAAAGGGAGGAGAGAAAAGAATTGAATCTGGCAGTGGGGATGCATATGGAGATGACATCAAAGTTAAAAACTGTGAAAGAGGTAAGGGGAGCATTGCAAAGGAAAATGTTCAATGCCTGTCATTCTGGCTGCACATAGCCAGATGGAAGCATGAAGGGACAGGCAGGAATATTAAGAAGAATGCAAAAGGAGAAACCAAGACAGAGAGGTAAGTTGGTCAAGACAGGGTTGCTTCTGCAGTCCAAGGTGTGACTGAAGTCACCTGGGTATAGAAGGCAGAGAAAAAAAAAGGGGAATAAAAGCCAAGTTAACAACAAGCTCAAAAGTCAGAAGCAAAGATGGTGTCTCCTGAGAAGCAGCAAGGGAAAGAGGAGATCCTAGAGAAAGAAAAGAGCTCAGGAGGCAAAACCATTGAGTTCTCACATGAAATACAGAGATAAATGGTCAAAAAGTCCTTTTTTTTTTCTTTTTCTTTTTTTTTTTTTTTCCACAGACAAATCTGCTGCACAGTAGCAGAGCAGTCTCTCCTTACTATGTACACACTCCACAAACCAAGAGGTTTGGTTTTAATCACAGACCATTGGGGTGCTGCTCCAGCATTAACTGCAGGAGAAAAAAGAAAAAATAATGCAACTAGTGAGAAGAATGACTGCTTGGAATAGCACAAGTTAGCAATATATCCCAGCAGAATGGGCAAACTGCTGTCCTTCTCATGTTGGATGTGAAAAGGGAGATGAAAATGTGTCTGACCCCTGCCTTGTAGAACAGTGTCTCTGCCATCAGGGATAGACATACCTGCAAGGTGCCTCAGCTATCAAACTCCTGCAGTTGCAGGCAATAAAACAAAGCAGGAAAAAGGCAAAGGCAGCCCAGACTGACACTGAAGGTTCACAGTAGTGCTTCAGGTTGTGTGGCAGGGCTTTATATAACTTGTTAGCACACAAACCTAACAGTAGAATACATGCAGTGAGTCACTTGCACATGTCTGACCAAGCATCACGCAGTCTCTGCAGGAGGCTTTGCTTGGACCCTCTCTGATTAAGAGCTGCTGCCAGGTACAGCATGTTCCTCCTTATGGCGTAGAGGCAAGAGAAGGACACAATGCCTTCACCCTTCTCCCCTCTTCTCTGGGGTCTCAGTTCCTTCTCCATGCACCTGGATACGACTGTGAGGGACTGCTGAGGAGTAGAAGCAGAGGCTGGCTGAGAGTGTAAAGAGGCTTGGTCTGGAAGGTCAGGGCAGAGCAACAGAGTCTCGAAGGCCATCATATGTGGGTTACTCTCCCTCCATGACTGCTTCTTATACCGAAACTAACTAATGCAACAGGTGGAAGAGATCTTTGTGTAGTCTGCAAAGCAAGAGTAACTATGCAGGATGTTCAGGGGCATTTAGCTGCCTACTGGACGGCTGTATTGATGACAGTGCTCAAGAGGCTTCAAAGGCACTGGGAAATGTCTTTGTGAATTACCACCACCATGGAAGTGATGTGCAGACATTGTGGGGAGAAGTCGTGTCTGCTTCAGGAGGCATTACACACAGGGGTAGTACCACATTTGTGACACTAGTACAGGTGGTGGCTTTCTCTTGATCTTTTCCGTGGCAATGAAAAAAGAGTTTTTGCCTTCTGATACATGTACAGGACTACTGTCTACTTGCAATGAGAGGTATGGCTCTCTGCAAGCTTTACTAGGCTGTCCATGGGAGGATTAATTCCAGGTTTTTGTTCCCTTTTTTTTTGCAGCAGTTTTTCTACTCCAACTGTATGAAGCATTTGAAGTGAGTCTGATTTGCCTGGCAGTCCCAAGGGGAATGAGGGGAAGCCTCAAGGAGAGGCAGAAAATTGAAGATTTAATGACTTATAGATGCTCTACTCGGCCCTCTGCTTGCTGCTAAGATTAAAAGCTTGACCTGCTTCCAATGTATCTCATGGCTGGATTTTTGTTTCATTTGAACAGAGCTACCGTGGGCCCGTAAGACCTGACACTCAATTTCTTCTGCCAGGAAATGCACTGTAGGGAGTAAGGATTCATGAGTCAAACCTCTCCATGGGTCAAAGGGTGAGCAAATGGGGACAAAATAGTTTTAAAAGTAGACTTCAGAGTGACACATGAAACATTAAAATCTGATTGAAAACCATGTACAGCTGTGAATCTGCTTCCTCTTCTGCATAAGTGCACACTCCTGAGTTTCCAAAAAGTAGGGCATTTGGGGAATGAGTTCAGGCTGGGTATGTTAAATCTTAAATTATCAGCAGGCATATTTCTAAACAAATTGACTGAGAATCCCTGCTAGGCTGGGGCAACACAGACACCTGTTTTCCTTCTTATAATGAATTTCTTGTGTATTAACTTGCATTTTATTCTTTCCATTGTCCCATGAATGGCAAAGACATTCTCTGAGAGAAATAGTTTAAAATTTCTGGGTGAGCATTCAGTTGTTTATATGAAACACCAACACAACTGAAGCTTGTGAAGTTTCTGGTCTCAAAATGAATAATTCTTTGACAGAGCACTCCCAGATCTACTCTGTTTTTGGGACCGCTTATGGATATCCTCCTACCTCATTCCAGGGCCTCTTATTGTGGCTTTAACTTTCACATTAGGAACACAGTCTTTCCATTTACATTTTGTCAAGTAAGTGAGGTTTAAATTCCTCTGCACATAATTACCTCTAAAATGAAAGACACATTTATAAAATTACAGCAGAGCAAACTTTGTGAAAGTTTGTAAATATATATGTGTTTAGAAACCTGTCATGTAGACTTCTAAAATCCCTTTCCTGAAGATTCTTGCTCCTCCTAAAATTACTTTTTTTTTTTTTTTTTAAATTTTATTTATTTTTTTAACAGCAAATAAGGGCAAAGCTTAGCCACAAGGATAAAGTTTTCATAGAATCATAGAATCATTTAGGCTGGAAAAGTCTTGCTTGATGTAAGTTTGCACCCTAAATCAACCTGGGTTCATAAACTTCTGAAACATACAATGAACCTGTACCAAGTTCCTATTGTTACCTGATACTGGCAAAATTAAGCCTTTCTTCACTGTGAAAAGCAGTCCAAGGTTTAATTTTTAAGCTAACAAGGCAGCAATAGGCAGCAAAGTTGATGGTATTACATAGAAGCTGAGCCCCATGTCCACGATTCAAAATGTGCCATGCCATTTATCTCTGAAGCAGTAAAGTGTTTCTGCTTCCTTGGTACATTGGGAGCACCTAAATAATATCACTGAGATAATAAATAGGTTTAAAGTTACACGTGGTTAAGGTCTCTGCTGCATCAAGGTTCAACTAAGTATGCTAGTTGATGAAATCCAACCATGGATAAACACTTTGGCATCTCTTATCTGCTGTGTTGGCATTATAACTCTTAATTTCCTTCACAGATATATGAAGAGAGAGATATGAAAGAAATAGATTTTTTTGCCTATTTCCAGTTACCATGAATATGATGACTGTCTGTATTTCATCTAGAGAAGCCCACAGATAAATTTTTTCATCTTTCCCTCTATAATGTCCTTACCCCAGCACTGAAGATCAAATAGCTCTAGTCTCTCATGAGGCCTTTTGGTTACCCGACCCAACCAGATGCAGGAGTCTTCTCCGTTTACTCACAGTGCTAAGAAGTGCTCAGCAGGGGTTGGTCTGCCCCAGCTCTTTGCTCTCTGCAGCCGAGCACAAGTGGCTGGGGTCAGGGCATGAACAAGGATTTGATGTTAGGTGATGTGCAGGGCTGTGCTTGTAGCTGTGAGAGGAAGGCAGGGTACAGCTGGGTACCCATACGTACATGCTGTGAAGGCAAAAGTTAAAGAACTATAAAAATTATTCATTTCCATGCAGGCTTTTAAAAATCAGTCAGGCATTTCAAGCAGAGAGCAGGAAAGGTTTTTCGGTACTACTGTCTAAAGCCATGAAAATGGGACATTTTTTCCCATCAGTGCTGCAATAATCCAACATGCAAGGCAGGGTTAAATTTTCTCTTTCATCACATGCCTGTCACTCCAAGTGTTGCTAATGTCTGAAATCAAATCTGAGTGCCTCCCCAGCTCACTTGGTGTTCTGGGCCTCTCGTTTCTCTTTGGGTCCCCAACCCCTGAACAAATCATCACATTAAATATGTATCATTTAAGTTGGCCTGTGGGAGAGGCAGTAACTGTATCATGTACTGATGGCCATATTTTTGGTGGTTAAACTCCCAGGGCTCTATATGAGCTCTATCTTGGGCTCTGGCATGTTGCCCGAGTTCAGAACCATAATGAGCAGATTTGCACCTGATTCTATAGAGTATTATTACTCATTTGCTGCTTTTATTTCCTCTCCTTAATATCCTCTGCCCTTCTCCTTTTACTTCAGGATGCTCAAAGGCTCCAGGGAAACCTGCTAACCTCCATGTTACGACTCCAGTGTGTGCATGTACACACAAAGTGGGACCTGTACACACAAAGTGGGACCAATCTTTCTGCGACAAAAAAAGACCAGGGACAGCAATATTTTCACAGAATCACAGAATCACAGAATTTCTAGGTTGGAAGAGACCTCAAGATCATCGAGTCCAACCTCTACCTAACGCTAACAATCCCCACTAAACCATATCCCTAAGCTCTACGTCTAAATGTCTTTTAAAGACTTACAGGGATGGTGACTCCACCACTTCCCTGGGCAGCCTGTTCCAGTGCCTAACAACCCTTTCGGTAAAGAAGTTCTTCCTAACATCTAACCTAAAACTCCCCTGGCGCAACTTTAGCCCATTCCCCCTCGTCCTGTCACCAGGCACGTGGGAGAACAGACCAACCCCCACCTCGCTACAGCCTCCCTTGAGGTACCTATAGAGAGCGATAAGGTCACCCCTGAGCCTCCTTTTCTCCAGGCTGAACAAGCCCAGCTCCCTCAGCCACTCCTTGTAGGACTTGTTCTCCAGGCCCCTCACCAGCTTCGTCGCCCTTCTCTGGACCTGGTTTTTGGGTTTTTCCTGCAGGAAACAGGATCCACAAAGACCTGGATGTGCTTCAGTGGCATTTTGATGATAGCCTAGAGGTAGAATACAGATAAAGCAACCCTTTCCATCCTTGGGACTGTTCTCAGCGGGGTTTATTTGTGCCATAAGATCCTAGGGATGACACAGATAAATATTTGGTTAAGAGGAAACAAACCAAGCAGACAGAGGGAGGAGTAGAGTGAACAGGCACAAAGTGGTCTAAAGTGTGCCCAACATGATGGGAGCACAGATCCCAGGGAACTCCATCCTATGGTTTTGGAATAGAGTATGTCCTGTTTGTTTCCTTATAGTAACATTTCCTACTGCTATGCTCTATGGGCACAGTTGAATAAGAGAAAGATACAAGTTCAGCTTCTTTGTTCCTCACAAGTCTTGGAGGATTTAACCCCAGTGGAGATAGAAAGGATTTTTGCAGGAAGAACCTTGGATATTGGAAGTCTGTGCCATGAAGAGGCATTTTAAATCTTAAAATGTAGCACCCAAAGTAAATAAAGGGTCAGACCTTAGAAAAGTTATAGAGTTATGTGAAATAAATTGCTACCTAATTCTTAATCCCATTTCAATGACTTGCTATCTCTTGAAATTTTTATTGAAATGCCTGTGTTTTTTTTTTTGTTTGTTTGTTTGTTTTTTTGTTGTTGTTGAATTCTCTGAAATTGGAGAAGCCACTTGAAAGAAAACCTAAAAACATAAAACCTATAATAAATTAATGATATATATATATTTTACAGTTTTGTCCATTTAATTGGAGAAGCTAGGATTAATAGACTAAGGCCAGTGCTCATAGCACTCAATGCAGAGCATCCATGGTAAATCTAAATCAATAAGTATGGATTATTTCTAAGAGTTTTCATTATCATGATAAATTAATCCAAAATATAAAAGAAGATTGAAGAAACTGGAGCTGGAATATTTCAACAAGCAAAGGGCAGGCCCATTCTGATCTTGCTCATCACAAATTAGTAAAAAGGAAGAAAGAATTAGGGGAAGATACTGACAGGAAGGAAGTTAAGAAGCCAAAAGCAAAGAGCTAGGACATCGCACACTTGTATTATTTATAGAGGGGAAGATTTATGAATCATAATCTGGGACTGCAGCAGTCCATTTCCAGACAAAATTAAACAAAGGTTATTTCTTTCCAAGGGAACTGCCAATCCAATGCCAACTACTGAAAATGCTGAAAACCAAAATGATAAATGGGACATGAAAGAGGGACGTTTCCTGTCCCTTTAGTCTACAGCTCCACAAAAATAAAGAAAGAATAAACTGTACCTTCCAAAACATATCCAGAATGTTCACTGGTTTTATCTGGATCTAGGCACAGAGACAAAAGGGAAAAAGCAATCTTAAACATAACCTCATCACCACACCTCTTAAACAGCAACCACCTACAAAAACATTTTGACTACTTTTCTAGTTTTCTTGTTCTGATTTCAAACTGCATAGGCCAAGATCACTGGCAGACTATGGAGTTCTCATTCCCTGACTTACCACTTCCTGTGCCTACCTCCAACTTCCTCTGACACAGGGGAATCTTCTCTTTGATTCAGGTTAATATATATGGAGATGGAAATAACTTTTTTTTTTTCCTTTTTAAATTCCAGTTGGGTGTCAGGAACTATAGAAGCTCTAGTGAGATGTGGTTGCTTGTGAACATATAATGTAGATATAATGAAATACACTAGAAAATGCTGACAATTAGGGCAGCATTGTCCTATGTTGGTGCTAATGTTTATCATTTCAAGACCTTAGGCAATAGGAAATGTACTTAGACATTGAAGTCAATGGGCGGTTGAAGTGCTCATCACATTAGTATAAGAGACCATTTACAAATAATCCTGACCAGAGATAAAGACTTAGGCCTCTGTATTTGAACATGCTAGCCTTGGTCATGAGCTGAAGTGTGTTATACCTTCCATTTTAGCACAACAAGACTCCGTGGCTAGCACTGGCTGCAAGAGCCAGCAATTATCTATGACTATTATTCTGTAATTCTGTGTCCTTATGAAAAATTCATTTTACAAAAGAGCAGAAGAAATCAGCTATTTTTGTTTGGCAGAGCAATGGCTGAGAGGGGATGGAAGTGCTGGCTGTAAATACATCATGAAGCAGTAAACCTGAGGGAGGGGAAAAGAACTATTTAAACTTAAAGGTAACTTTGGCACATGTACAAACAAGTGCTAACTGGCCATGAAAAAAAAAATAGGAAAAGTAGAAGTAGGTTGCCAATGATACAAACAATGAGAGAAGGAAGGACCTTTCCAATAGAAGAAACACAAGCACAATACCAGAGTACATTTAAGACAGGGTTTAAACATTTCCTGAAAGGTAATAAGAGGTTTGCCTGTTGTTGTCACTAAGTGGTGAGGCCTGGGATCACTTCCATGTCAGAATGATATTCCTGTGAATGACATCTCCTGTCTCCTTGTATCCTGTTTTATGTCAACAAAGACTCCAAAGACCACTGGTAAAAAGCAAAGCAAGAAAGATGGCACATTACATCTCAGCCAGGTTTCTTTCCTGGAAATTCAGGGAACCAAGAGTTTAGCCAGTGCTACAGAATGTACATGTACAGTAACCTTGGTCCCACTTTTGATACCACAGGTCTGGAGTAAAGTGTTCAGAAAGTCTCTTTTTATGTTTTTAATAGTCAATGCATCCCTATTTTCTAAAGAAAAACACCCCATATTTCATATAAATAAAGAGGCAAGCCATTGCAAGCACATTTTATTATCATGAAGACAGACACACATTCCGACCGCTAAATGACTAATCTTTTGTTAATTAAGCTGCTACTAATTATTAAACTGAACACCTTACTGCTATTTACAAGGGTTTGTAGGACCACAGGAGAGCTCTGATCCCTTGACTGGCAGACTAACACAACTTACTCTTTGAAGATTATTTTCTCTCAGGGATGTCACATTGATGAATGTTCTTTTTCCTGACTTGATTATTTTCCTGTCAAGGCAAAAGATCCTTAATCACACACATTTGTTTGTTTTATATAAAGAAAACAGTGACAACTTTTACTGTCTACAGTGAAATCACACCAGGTGAATATGAAAGATCATTTAAAATTAGTTTTTCTGTTGAGATTTAAGTGATACATCCCTCAATCAGCTGCAGACAATGCCACTCCATTCCTTCCAAAAGGATAGACCTGCCTGCTGTACTCATAAAATTAGATCCCAAAGTGAGAAAATAGAACTTAATTCATAAGGCTATTTTCTAGCTTTTTCCAAAGCTGCCACAAACTTGACAAACTACCAAGCCTCAAACATCTCATGCACCACCATTTACTTTACCATCAGTCTTACAGCTGAAAAGTTCATTCATTTTCCCACCAAGAAGTCCCACAAACCACTTATCGCTGGCAGAGCACAGAAGGTATTAGCCCCCATGGAGCACATTCCCCACCACTTGAATTTTCTACCATGAAAATTTTCTCTTCAACTTTTATGTGATGTTGTCACTTTGCCTCATCTCTGTCTCTTGGCCAGCTAACAAGACAGTTTTGCATTGAACAATGCACAGCCCAAGTTTCCGTGCCTTGAAGAAGCAGCTCTCCACCAACAAAGTCTTGCGGACACAGTCATCTGCTGCATCACTTGGGTATTGTGCCTTGCCACTTGGCTCAGGAAACAAGTAGCAGAGGTCCCAGTGTCACTATGACTGTGAAGAAGGCTCTTTTCTCTGTCCTTGTGAGCAGGTGTTGATTAACCTCATTTCCTGGGTGCAGCGTATGCAGACAGCCTTTGTGTCCTGGGAAGTGATCCATGCACAACTGCCTCACTTCCCAGGACCGTTATCATCAACTCTTCCTCTTTGCTGATCCTTTGGAAAGGGGATAATTTTTTCCCAGGCTGTTCATTACTGTGAACAAGAGAAGGGGGAGTAGGAACAGCAGCCCCAGTTTGACAAATGAGCCTTAGTAACAGATTAAACAAATGATAAAAATTAGCTGTACTACAAACTCTTCTGACTCCCTCTCCCTTCAACTCACCACAACTGCTTTCTTTCCCACCTGCATCTACCTAATAGGTTGACAGAGATCTTCTTGGCATCCTTAATTAGCAGGAACACGTTAAAGGAGAGGAAGGATGACCACAGCACACACAATTAGTCACTGAATATAATTGTAATTCAGGACACATCACTGACTAATTGATTCTCAAGTCCAGCATTGCCCAGGCACCAGTAAGCATGCCTGGCATGGAAGCACTCTGTCTTCAGTAATCACTCTAACACCAAAACCTGTGTCACAATGACTTGCATCAACAAAAACATCCAGGGCATTCGGAATTGAGTCAATTGTTAACTTACTCCAGACAATGGACCCGGGAAAATAAAAGATGCAGAGTCGGTGTAGACCTTCTAACTCCCGGTTGGAGCTGAGGAGGCAGCTGGTTTTTTAGCCTAATCAGACAGTTTAGGAGCACAGGACTGCCCAAGTCCCTCCTTGACTCCACCAGGCATTTTTGAAAGATCCCCTGTTGTTCTTGTAGGGATATATTCACATCTGGGAGCTTGAATGCAAAAGGTAGTGCCTCTACATCTGCAACTATTGAAGGTGCAGGTCACTATAGGATGGAGAACAGACTTCTGTCCTCATCTAGCATGGTCATTCCTATGATCTGATGCTGGAGGTTATACAGATATCTGCCTTGCTGCTCAGCCTCCCCCATCATGTCTCTTCCTGCAACCAGCCAGCTGGAAACAGAATCTAGCACTATCTATTGTATCTTTTACTTGGCCTCACTGACTTCTCATCTTTTTCTAAACTTCATCTGAAAATGGGACATTTTCTCTCCTGATGTTTTTGCAAGAAAGTGGTCAGATCAGTGTTTTTTTTTTTGTTTGTTTGTTTGTTTTTTGTTTGGTTTGTTTTGTTTTTGTTTTGTTTTGTTTTGTTTTGTTTTTGTTTTTTTCTATTTCTGATTAGAATGGCCAAGTTCTGCCCTGGTGTTAAACTGGTGCATCTTTTAATCTCTCTGCAAACTAACATGATCCTTTCAGCAAGTGCCTTGTTTGAGAGCAAATCCCTGGGATGAAAACTATCCCAGTTCTGCAACGGGGATCTGAACTCCAACATATTAATTTTCCAATGTGCAGGAGTGTCCTCCTGGGACAATCAGAAATCTTGCTATATAGGGTGTGATCCAAAATGTGGCCCAGTGAGGAGTGCTTGACCTCTGGAAGAGTTTAGGTTATACCTGCATCTCATTTCTGAGCAATCATGTTAGAGACCATCTAACAATGCCTTAACCTGTCTCTCATCGCTTCTCTCATATCACTAATCATATCAAACACGGAAAAGCTGAAGCTACGGAATTGCTCTCCTTAGCACACCTCCATGCCTGTTATTTTTTGCCAACAAAAAGGTACTGCATCAGCAGATGAAAGTACCTGAATTTCTAAATTAAATTACTGTCATTATCCATGTCCTAATTTTCCATTACAGGAAAGGAGATTAGCTTGAATCACTCTCGGCACTTCACAGGAACACTTCTATTTTAAATCATCTGCATGAAGTACAGATTTGGAGAATGAGGACTGAAAAGTTTATCTTGCAGTCAGCCAAACATACAAGAGAGAACTCAAAGTTAAAGAAGACACTGAGAGCTTGGGTAGTGTCCTTTTTACTGAACTGTTATATTTCCATTGAAATGTTTGGAAGATCCTTATGGGCCAGTGCTGTGCTACTGCTTCACAGCAAATAGGGTCTCCTTCTATCATATCATTACTGCCATGATAATTTCTGTATGTAATAAACAGTTACAGAATTTCAGTGCTACCTAATCAGTATGTTGTGAAGGACTTAAGTGCTAAGTGCTAATCTTTATTCCTAAAACTTTGAATTGCATCAGGTTACACACTCCAATCTTTGTCTGTAATGGTACAACATAAACACCTGCATGTCTAACATTGATTCTTTGCCTGGAAAGTAGAAGACTGAAATCCCTTAAAAGTGGGATTGTTTGAGTCAGTGTCTGTGAAGCCCAAATGACTTAACTTATTTTTACTCCAAAACATAAAGTAAGATTTCGGTAGATCACCTACTCCTTACCTTCCTTGATAAAGGCCCGATTTTTCATTTTAAGAGCCAGCAAATAGTACATTTCAATGAGAACTTGCTAACGGAACATTGCTGCTTACAGAGGACTCATTTTTTGTGCAGACAGATGATGAAATCATCGGTGTTGTTTGCTATTAGCAATGCAAATAACAGCATGTGGCTAAGTCACCACTAACCCGACACTGTTTCAGTAAAGCTATAGTCAAATCTGTCACGAGTGTCTACCTGCATGTGATGCTACGGTTCGCCTCTATTGCCCTAGGGCTTTCGGTCCTATCAGATGCTGTTGGGTTCATCACCGTGACCATGGTTGGGGCATTTTAGCCTATGCAACCTTCAGTCTTTCCAGCCTGCAGCAGTCCAGAGGAGAGACTGCTTTTCTCAGGCATGCCCTTTTGTCCACTTACATCTGGAGTATAATGCTAATTTAGCATAATAGGCCAACTGCTCAGCTGTGTAAATCACTTTAGCTCCCCTTGAGTCATTGGCTGTACCAATTAACTCCAAAGGGAAGTCTGGTCCAAAGTACCAGAGAGCTTGCTTTTGTCTTATTGTTGAGGCTGTGAGAACAATACTACTTTCTGGTTCTTGTACTGAACTGTGACCCTCTCTCCAGCTCAGGCTAAGGTATACTCTTTGAACACAGCTATATTATCTCCTCCTTGTCAATGCACCTAATTACACTGTGCAGCAGTTTTTGGTTCTCGTTAGGGACCCCGTAAGATGATGGCAGTACAAGGCTTGTTTGAAGAGGTGTTCAACAGGAGTACACAACTGACTCTGAAGTGCTGCATTTAGGCTCTGGGCACATAACCCCCCAACTATACAGCACTTTGTTGATGTAATTATGTGTTCAAGTACTTTCAGACTAAAAGTATGAGGTTTGGTGCTGTCCTGTGTATATGCTACAGAGAGCCAGGTACATTTGCTGTATCTGGTCTGAGATCTCTAAGGCTCTTCTGAGGTCTGCCCTTAGTAAAATTTTCCAGGTAAAGGAATTGCCTTGAAAAGGGTCAAGTTTCCAAAGAAGTAAGGAAAGTAGCACAGAGTCAGTGTTTATTGAAAAGCCAGGTAATACTACTCTGAAGTTTTATCAGAAGAAACATACTTTTTTTACTTTTTTTTTTTTTTTTCTTCAGGATTAAGCTGACAAAAATACATTTATTTCATTTAATTTGCATAAATTACACTCAGTCTTTTCTAACTGTGAGGCTTAAGTAAAAGCTTCCCTGCAAAATTCCCAAAACATTGCTGTTAGCTTTGAAATTTTGTGAGAATAGCCTTTTTGTTTTTCCTGGCATTTTGGTGCTCTTTCTTCAAGTCAAAAGCAGAAGAAGCAGAAGTACAGAAGACTCAAAATGAGAGGGAGAATTACAGCAAAATGGGAGTAGAATGAGAGCCTTCTAAAAGGCTTGATTTGGTGTGAGCTTGGTGATAAAACAGGCAGAACTAGCTAGGTCTTCATAGAACCCTAACAGGGTCCAGGTCCATACTGGTTCATACCCTGTCAGCAAGGGTGGCGGACAGGGTTCAGCTCTGCCTATTTGCAGAGATGTTGTAGAGTCTACCTCCTCCTGCACAGAGAGAGCAGCTGTTAGCAGTTCTGGTGAGATCTGAGCTGTAGGGAGTTAACTCACAGGCCACCTTTGAATTTGATCCTGTGGACTAACACAGCAGCATCCTTCAAACCTCTAGTAACTCTTTGATGAAAATGTTTTAAAACAAGATATCAGAACAAAAGTATGGTTAAAAACAAAGTGGTTTGTGGAGAGTTTTGTCTAGCCTTGCAGAGCAAGAAGCTCTAAGCAAATATTTACAGTCTGCTCATTAGGAGTTTAGATACAAACCCCACCATACTAATATCAGCACTTGAGAATTAGTCACTCTTCCCTTTGCCATTATGCAACAGATTCAAGAGAAGAATTTTCTTTGAGGTTTGCTGCAGGGAAGGTATATTTAACCATGGAGGGTAACCTGGCCAGGAATGCAGAGGTATCACCAAGGAGACCCCTGCTCACTGGTATCCTGATCTGCGCTATGCAGACAGTCTGATTCCTTCAGGGTAGGTACCTGGCTGTGGTGGGATGTCCACAAACCCCACTGAGATGCCTTGGTTCCCTTTTTATGGCATTACCTCTCGAAGGGATTGAATTGTGAGAGCAATTTGGCAGCAAAAGTAATCAGCCAGAGGCCTTTAGCTTGGTCCACGTCTCTGTTTTCTGTTTCATCTGAGCTTGTATTGCAGTTCTGCACATGTGCTCCCCACTACACATCACCTGCTGCAGACTTTTCATGTGTTCACCATGTGCACATTGGGAAATATAGCTCAACAATAGAAAAAGCTCTGAAACATGGCTGTGAAAATAGTTGCCTTTTTACTTTTCCTTGCAGTGTTACTTATATTCATCTTTAACAAGGCAAAAAGCTTCTGCAGGAATCCCTCCATTACAGGAAAAGCGCAAAGAGGAATGAGTTTGAAACACAGTCTGAGCAGGTGCACTTTGTCCTCCAAAATGATATTTCCCCTCTTCCCAAGCAACTTTTTCCTCTGATGTGGCTGGCAAACCTTTTAAATAGCATAGCTGAAAAGTGAGGATGTGTTTTGAAGCAGGAGGATTTTGGGCAGCCATGAGTTAAGAATTAGTTAATATTAATTAAAGTAAACAACACTATTAGTTTTACCTTTCCAAAATGTGATAATAAAACAATAATGTAAGTCACCAATTCCTGGCCTTTCTCCAGTATTCTGAAGTTTTGTTATGATTTACTGGACACAACAATGTCAGGCAAATCTATTATCTTTCAGATGGCTGTTTATCTCAAGCCTGGTCTCCAGACCTAGCTTTTTTTTCAAGGCATGCAGCTTTATCTTGAATTCACAGAGATTGACCTGTCTGACTCCTGCTAGAATATGCTATGGTTACTTTCCAAGCTATACACAAATATATACATACATAGCAAAAAAAGAAGTATATAGCAATGCCAGAATTTTAGTTACATGTAGTATTGGGGCAAGTCTTGATTTTGTTTTATTTTTAATGCCTCTGTTGGCATGAAACCAGAAGTATGCAATAGCATGCCTACATCAAAATATTGGCAGATATATTGGCTGGTAACATTTTAATCTCGGATTCCACCAACATAAACTTCAATGTGGATCTCCTTCCCCTCTTCCCCTCTCATTACTTATCACAAGTTCCACTTCTGCTATTTTTTTATTTTTTTTTTTTAAATCTGGAATTAGAACCTATTGCAGTCAATGAAATGAGACATCTGTAAATTTAGCTTCAGGGTCCAATATATTAAAGGTGGTATAATTGCAGTGTACAAAGGTGGATAATTACAGTGTGTGGATCCAGGCCTGGTTGAGATCTATGTTCAGATGTCTAGCTGAAGAGGACTCATAGCTAGGTCTGAAAATACTTATCGGAGGCTATCTCACTCTGTCTTTCTGTCAGATCTGACGGCTCAGTTTGTGTGCTTTTTCCTTCCCATATAAGAGGCCTGATAAATCCTTTCTGTCCTACACAAGTTGTTATTTCATCAAGCAGTTAATCACAGCATTGGCTATTCACTAACAAACAAACCAACAAAAAATATACAAACAGACAAAAATATTCAATCAAGCTATAGCATGGGAGCTCACCATTTTGGAATACTGTTCTATAAAGAAAGAGTGTTTTGCATTCTGTGGTATAATTACTTAGATATAAGCATTTACACAACTGAAAACAAACAAACAAACAAACAAAAAATCTTGTATTACGTAGGAGAGCAGTGACAATACTGGGTTCGTGTTATTCTTGGAAGCCCAGAATATGAAGAGGGTTTTTTTGATACATGTTAAGTATTGATCTAATCTACCAAAGGGCTCTTGTTGCTTCTTGGAGCTCAGAGGAACCTTTTCTGCTTCCAGAACCAGAACTGCAGCATCAAATGAGTACTGGAGGGCAATAACCAACCTGACTTCTCCCTGCTTCTTTGCAATACCTCAGCAAATTTCTGTCTAAAGATGTGGCCCCATCTTTCTTCTCCTTTGATACAATCCATAGCACATATGCAAAAAGTGAGCTACTGCAAAATTAAAATTACATTTTCACCTCCCAACAAGACACTGGGAAATGAGGAAAAGTCTTTGGCCATGACAACCTAATTCTCTCATTCTTGACAGAAAATATGGAGCAGGACACTGAAAGTAGAATTTCTACTTTGGATTTAGATTTAATACACTGTAACTGAGAGAGAAATTGTCCTGGGAGGGTCTTTGCTGTCTTGGTGCTACACGCACATGCAGAACCATGCCAAGTATGAACTTTGAATGTCTATGGAAATTTTTTCTTAGCCTCACAGCTGATTTCTCCACAGAGAGGTGAAGTAAACACAACTGTTAATGAGCTCTCAACTTGCTCCTCCAAGAAAAATGTAAGACCATGCTCGGTAGCGTGAGGGACGGAGAGTTATTGGGATGGATACTTCCCACAGATGCACAGGCAAACAGCTGTGGGAGCACTGTCCAGGAGCCGACCATAGGTACATCTGTTGCTGGTGTTGCTCTGCTTAAGCACATCTGTCTGTCCCCAGCTGCACATTTTATTTTATTTCTTCTTTAAAGTCATCATCTTTTTAGTAGCAGTAGCTCTAGAGGCATTTATTTGTGATCCAAGTGAAATCCCAGGAGACTCACCCTTTTGGTCTGCTTCTAAGACTCTGGGAGCAGGAATCTTGACAGAGGGCCATGGCTGACTGTCTTTTTGTACTCAGCATTTTAGCAGTAGGGAAAACAAACTTGTCACACTTGACTTGGGTGGTTTCTGGGGACCAACACCAAGCGTTGCCTGTAGAAATGGAAAGAAGCCAAAATGCTGTTCTTACACACCTTACTCTAGCATACAATTAATGGATTCTAAATGTAGAACAGATTAATGCAAATATTTGTCTGACAATTAAGCTGAAGTTAAAAGTTTCTCTCTATTGTCATTAGAATGATCATTTTCTCTAGCTTACAGTGAAGTCTCTGTAACCAATCTAACAGTTCCCTGGCTTGCCTGTTAAATGGCTGTCAGACTACCCAGGACTGGATATCATCCTACCATGAGCCTTTGCAAGGCAGTTACCCAGATTAATAGCCATGTCTAGCTTTGAATGCAGTGCTCCTGACCACAAGGCTTGGGGGACATTCCTACTTCTGCTCCTTGAAGGACATTAAAATCTGGGCACAAAAAAATATCCCTGGCTGAACTGCGTTTGGTATATCTTAGTCTATTTATTTATTTTTTTTTAACCGTGATTCTCTAAACAAATCAACATCATCTGGGAATGGCTGCAAACACCAACATTTTTTAATTATATGTACACATAATAGTGAAAAAAGATTTGTCAGTGATCCTCCCATTGGCACATCTTTGCTCAAAAGAAACGTCTGTCTTTTAACCATACCCCTCTAAGCCTTTCTTTTATGAGGCATCCTGTTATGCAAGACCTTGGCTGCAATCCAAACCATATTGGGCCCCTTTTAAGCATCCCTTTTACAACCTATCCTTTACAGTAACACACCAGTCCCTTGTTTCCCAACAACAACTTTCTGTACAGAAAGCTTTCAGCCCAAAAGAAGCCTTTAGACCCAGCAGTTGTGTGATTTTCACCATAAATAATAGCTCTTATTAATCAGCGGCATTAATCTATGGAGGCATTATTCCAAAAACTAGCAGCTTTTCAGAAGTTGCTGAGAATGTTACAAGAAAGTAGCACCTAGAAAATCCTTTGGATTTAACTAGTGTTGTATTTCTTTTGGGTTGTAATTTTCTGTTCTGTTAGCATACTATCTCTCAGTTGTCACTTCAGTTGACCTAGACGATGCAGTGTATATATTAACCATCCACTGATCTTCAGAGAAATCCTCCTGAACTAATCACTGAGCCAGTTATGGGCTTATTTCACAATGACACAAGAACTAAGAATGTGGAGATCCCAATATCCTTTTACACACCTCCTCATGCTGCCATCTGGTTAACAAGCCAATACCAAGGGAAGTAATTCATCTGTTTATAGGTCTTCATGGAGAAAGCAAAGAGAATGAGTTTTTGATTGAAATTAAAAAAAAAAAAAAAAAAAAAGAGTTTATTTAGGGTACTGAAAAAAGATAAGGGATACTTAGGCATCGTCCAACACTCAAATCTCTTGCTGTACAAGGAAATGCAAAATGCAATCTAATTAAGAAACATTTCTGTCCTGTAACCAGAATAACATGTGTTCCTTACAGTGTGGCCCAGCACCTCTAAACAATGTGGATGAGTTTTAAAGTCTTAAAATTTTGATTTTCCAAGCCTTTAATTTTGCAAGGAGAAAGCAATAACAGGCACATATGAATGCTTTCCTAGGAAATCACACGTGCTGTCTTGCAAATTATGACTCAAGCACAGCCCAGGAAGAGAGGGTATTTTGTCAGGGAGGGCAAAATATCAGTGGATGTTTTCATTATCATTAAACATAAAGGTCAAATGAGCAGATATTTTGCCTGGGCTGGTAAATTTTTAGACTACTTTGAAAGCTGTATTACAGTACCTAGTATACAGATTGCTTATCATACCATACTTCCACAGTCCCCAGTTGGAATTTGGAGGAATCTGTGTTTGAAAGACTGGGAAATAAACCATAATGGGTTATTAGAAGCAAATGGGTTACATGTTCCCAATTTTGTGACACAAAAAATTCAAATCCTTTGGTCAGACTTTTTTTTTTTTTTTTTAAATGGTGTTGGTGTAATTCAGAGATGATGGGTTACACAGGAAAGGAGAATCAGAATCCAAACATGATGTTCCTGCTGCATACAGCCTGGTTGGGGTCATTAACTCTGCTTTTGGGGTAGCCTCACAAGGGTGAGACTCACAGCTCTGTGTAAGGAGGAAAAGTAAGCACTGCTTCTACCTGCATTGCAGTACTTCAGGACCTCTTATGGCACTCTCCAGACTTGTTCTCCAGCCTCTCCAACAACGTGTAGTTTCATTAATTTGTGAGCTTAGCCTGGTTTGGCTAAAGTATTTGGGACCTGTTTTTGAGTTAGATTATTAATACATTTTTGGAACAGAGTGGGAAAGAGAGCAGGGAAAGTGCATTTTTTCCTATTAGTTCTTCACCTGAGGCTATCATTGCACAAACATGATTGGAAAGAACAAGAATAAGTGAATACATGACTTCAGCAGGGCTTTAATTCCTCTGCTGTCAGGTATTAATTTAAGCCACAACTAAAACAATGGGCTGTTGGACGCCATTGATTCAACCAAAGTACTAGTGCACATGACTTTTCCACTGGAATGCTTTCAAGGTCTTTTTCCTCTTCCTATCCTAGCTCTAAAACCTTTATGCAAACGGTCTTAGTCACAATTAGATTACATCAAAGAATGTTTGTCTTGGTTTCAAGCCTGCTTGGGTTAAAACCAAGATAAATTGCAAATTGGCTAAAACCACCAACAAACACCCACTTTTTCTGGTCATTACAGATGAGGAATGTACAGTGCATTTAGGTCTTGTATTTCCACCGCCCTATCCTGTCCTTAGTCAGCAATTTGTTAGGTAATTGGAAAACAAAGTTCAATAGACACTCTGATAGTGGGTGGGGTTTTTTCTTTCCCCTTTTGGCTTTTGTGCGTCATAGAATACCTACAAAGGCATCAAGTCACAACTGGACACATGTAAAAGTCGTCACATGTGAAACATAAAGAAAGGAAATAATGCTGGTGCATAATGCTCGAAGACAAGTAAAGTTTAATATGACAAATGACAAGGGAAGGCAACCCTGTTCTGCCTCCTTCTCTTCCTCCATGGTCACAAACTAGGAAAATAAGCAGGTACCGAACAAGCTTGTTCTTGCCCCTTTGCTAAAGGGAAACTGCTGCCCTCAAAATTGTCTGCAGACTGGAAAGGAATTGGGCCACTTAAGCAGACACTAAACTGGAGATACCTCTGCAGGGACACACCACAATGTGGACAGCAATCACCAAATGGGAGCCTCTGAATCCTGGTGAGAGCAGCGTTGAACACCCTTCAAATGGCCAACCAGGGATGTGAGGAATAATACTACATTAATGCAACTGTTTTTGCAGGCTATGGACGAAGATAGGTAGTGAAGTCAGGAGCCAGGACTGACTTTGCACCCAGTAGACTTGAAATGAAAAGTCACTGTTGGTGTAAATTATTCATTCCTGGAGGCTGAAGAGAGCTGTGCAATCTCACCATGTTAGGGCTGTGCTATTCAACTCTTGAACCATGCCAATTTTGCTATGTAAGTTTTAAATCTGTGTAGCTCAGTAGACACCAGCAAAGTTATTCTGGACTTATACCACTACTTTTTAATAGAGGTGGCCAGAAAAAATAAATACGATCCATGAAAAAAAGTTGAAAGTACAAAAATACTCTTGGCTAGATATTCACCACAAGGAATATTTACTCCTTGACATTTATGTTGGCCAGTCAGCCCAAAATAGACTGTTTTCCCAGAAAACAATTTCACAAAGGTACATTTTTGGAGACATTTTTTCCAGACTCTTTCCCTTAAGTATTCCTGCCAGAGCTCAAGGTGGCTGCCATGACTGCTAGCACTGTGCTGACATTTCTGTCATTCAATCATAAGCTGGCAAAAAGGCTGCATAGAAAATTTAAACAGCTGGAAGTTCAGGATGTCAGACAGTAGTTTCAGCTGTGAGCTGCTGCACGCAGCAGATTAATAAGCTCCTCTGGAATGCAGAACAACCATAATTATCACTTACTCCAAGCTGAATGAGAAAAGCGTGGCTGATGGTCAACTTTCTAGGTAGGAAGAAATCTTGGAGACCTTCACATCAGATCTATGTCCTTAATTCCAGCAGTTCCCCTGGGTTTTATTTTTTCACCCACTTTCATCCTTTTAATAGGAGCAATATTAGATCCTTCTCAATCAGAACAGAGGCATAAAAACTGGGCCTGAAGATGGGGTGAAAATTACAGTTTTAAACATGAAATTAGGAAAGCGGGACCAGATATCAGCAGGTAAGTATGATATGAAGCTTTCATCTTACAGGAATGGTAACTCATAAGCTAAAGGTCACTTTGGACCTTTTATAGCTTTCTTTTTGTAAGAGTTTCTAGTTCACATGGTGATGCTAAGTTCAGCAAGGTAGAAAACGGTTTACACTGCTTCCAGAAGTAGCCTTTCCAGTAACTGCACCAATATTGGTATAAAGCATGGCCCAGTCTGGAACAGTAACAAGAACTGCAAATTGAAATGTTCATCTCTATGGTTACTGAAGCTGTCATCAGAGACAAACAAAAAATTCAGTGACGTCAAAAATACCCGCAAACACTTTTTGAATTAATCCATGACATGCAATTCCTCTGGATTGACTAGGCATATGAGTAGGTTACAATCCTTATTGTCCCATTTAGCCCTTCTGTTCAGTGTGCCCTGGGGTCTTGGCCACCTCCAGCTGTGCAGAGTGCACATTTCAAATGAAACATGACCAAGAAGGACAGCTAGCTCTCAAAGCTCAACCACAAAAGAGTCATTAGGTGGTCTTGGTGTGGCACCCAGACTGGGAAACTGACTCCCAGGTGTGAAAACACAAAGGTAGTCTAGAGTATAATGGATTTGGCTACTTGGGATGATATAGAAGTTAGGTACAAGCTGACAGGCAACTGATCCCTGTGCATTTTTTTAGGATGGAAGAAAAGATGTGTAAACTAATTCAATGGCTTTCTGAGACTTTGAAGGTCTTGGTGATTTACCAACTCATATAGCTGTTTTCTTCAACAGTTTGAAATCCTAGAAAAAACAAGTATCTCTCTAAAAATACAGTTGACATTAAAGAAAATAATTGTTGTTGTTATGTTGAGTACTATTTCTAAGGAGGTTATTAAATGCTTCTTCTCTGATGTTTTGAGAATTAAGTGGAAATCAAGATTCTCAAAAAGCATGGGTGGCTCGGGGTGCATTGTGTCTATGTGTCAAATTGGTGTCTGATTTCAGGCCTGATTTTCAGAAATGTTGAAAAATGGCTGTCTGAAAAACAAGCCATATAACACTGTTGAAAATACCAGTCAGAGTTCAAGATCCAAACATAGTTACAACTTTCAGGAATGATTAAGTCAGTGGTCTGTTTTTTATCCTTTACAATTATCATGATGACTAATGAGGTTGAGATCTGGTTCCAGATTTTCTGAAAGTGTGGGACAGTTTAGATCTGACATGTCCTAAGGCCATGTACCCATTTAAATTACTTACTTGACTGAAAAATTTGGATTAAAGTAACATACTAACTTAAAAAAAAAAAAAAAAAAAAAAGGAGCATCAGCACACTACTGCAGGCTATGTGCATATACAACTGTTAACCAGCAAAATGTTTTCAGGCTCACACACAAGACAACTGGAAGGGCTCATTACTATCATTTAGTATGAATGCCTAAAGAGTTCTCCAGAGTGAAAATTTTTCACTCATTAATTTCTGTATAAGATCTGTAGCTTCTGTTGCACAAACATTTACTGAAAGAAGCAATGCTGTAGTGGATTGAGATTTCAGGGGAAGGATTTTTGGTGGAAGTTAAAATCAAGCTCAGTGTATGCAACTACATTCAAGTTGAAACATGGAGCCCAGTCAGTGAGCTACTGGGACAGTCCAGAGCAAAGAGCAGTGATTCGGAGTTGTGTTTGAAGATGCCATCAGAGAACACTGCATTATCTGCTTTCATAAAGAAACAGTAATCTTTCTTAAATCTAGCAAATAGTGTTCACTGCTGGAAGTAGAGTGAACTCTCTCACTATGTGTTTGCAGGGCTTCCAGCTCATCTATGTCTTGCTAGTGCTATCTGCATGCTGTTTAACCCAAGTACAGCCCAGGAAGGGGAAGAGAAGGATCTAAGCACTTTCCCTCTCACCTCTATGCTGCATCCAGCAACAGTGGCCAAAGAGGCAGCTACCGTTAATACTACACCCAACAGTCTGGTCAGAAAGGCAGAGGTAACAGGGAAATGCCAGTCAGTAGTCTCTAGGAAGGCATCCAAGATTGAATTCCTGTCAGACACAGGGTGATTTTATAATTTCTTGCAGGTTGCCAGGGGTTTTGTTTTTCTTTTTTTTTTTTTTTTCCTTTTTCTTTTTTTTTTCTTTTTTTTTTTTTTTTTTTTTTCCAGGCAGTGAGCACATTCCTAAGAGTGATTTTTTGTACCTCTCCCTCATTTCCCTGCCTGTTCATGTGTTGCTGGAAGTTTTTTTGCCTTGTGTGGTGCTGTGATGGGAGGGAAGGTGCGGGGGGGGAGTTGATGCTAGTGACCCAGTGGTGTGACAGCCGTCATGGCTGGTGGGCAGCAGAGGGGAGGCCCTCAATGGAGTCGTTGCTGAAGTCAGCTTTAATCAATTTAATTGTTAAGGTTCTGGGAAGAGTGGGAGGAAACAGACCACAGACTTACGTGGTGAGGTTAATGGAAGGAGAAGTGATAAAATACAACCTTACAGCCTGCTGTGCAGAAAGGCCCACAGAGATTAGGAAGTTATCAAGTGAGAGAACAATTAAAATGGTTTGTAATTAACTCTGCAGAGAGTAAAAACAGCAGAGGTAATGGAAGGCAAAATATCACTTGCTGGGGTTGTCCCTAAATATCATTTGAGTCCCTGACTCTTCTTTCTCTGTGCCTCAGAGCAAACATGAAGAACTGGCAAGCAGGGCCCGTGCTGGGTTTGCTGCAAGACAGAGGCAGTGCTCACCCTGCTGCTGTTGCCCAGTGTTGGAAAGGAGCCACACGGAAAGGGAAGCAATTATTCCTGATGGTTTAGACAGCTGCAAAAGTACTTGCCATCAGCCCGTGGGTGAGGGCAGGGAGGAGGTGGTGAGCTTGTGCCCCATGCCAGTGCATAGGGCAGAGCCTGCTGGCCATCCTTGCACTGATCAGCCACCACATAGAGGGGTAGATAAATGGCACAGCCCTGCTAGTGACCTGGCAGCGGCCGTCAGGATGTGGGTAGTGCAATCTGGATGGCTCGCCCACAGCTGCTGGGGATGGCTTTCCTTGTTTCAGCCCCAGACAGCATCTCTGGTACTCTTGTGTTTTCATGGCTACTTCCCCAAGAGCTCCTAGCTGTTGGAGCAGCATTGTCCTGCTCATTTCTTTCTCAGGTTTAATGTGGATCTGAGACCAACCCTGCTCAGAGAGCAATGCCTTCTCTTGGAGCAGATCTTTGTTTCAAGATGAAACCTGGTCTATTTTAACCCAGCTCCCATCTGTACTGAACCCCACCCCTATTTCCCCCCACCTCAAGGTTACCAGTGCATTTAACTAAGCCAGTCACCCCTTCTTTGGTTCTAAATTAAAGCATCACTCGCAGCCTGTTTACTTTGTAGTGTGGATATAACCTAACCTCCCTAAATGCTATCAATATGTTCCCAGCTTACCACAGGGAGCAGAGGCAAGTCGCTGCAACCACGGCAGGCTGATGTGTGTGGGGCTAACCACCACGACTGTCTGCAGGGAAGATGGGCCACTAAATTCCAGCTTTCCACCTACCTCGGTGCTCGTGGCAATGTGCAGCTGGCTCGCAGGGCTGCAGAGGTGGAGTACAGTCCCCGGTTAGGGGGACAGGCAGAGAGGGATGTCTCACCTCAGACAGTTAAGGGTGATTAACAGATGAGAAAGAAGCCCACCCAACTGGGTGTTTTGCTCAGCAGCATGTCAAGGGCTGACGTAAGATGTGGGACAACTGAAGATTGCATGCCTGTGCAATGGGCTCCCCAGTGAAGAGAGACATAGGCATACTGAAGAAGGGAATGGAGTATATCTCCTATAGGGAAGGGCTGAGAGAGCTGGGGCTGGTCAACGTAGGGAAGAGGAGGGTCGGAGGAATCTTATCAATGTGTATAAATCCCTGAAAGAAGGGTGAAAAGAGGACAGAGCCAGGCATTTTCAGTGGTGCCCAGTGACAGGATGAGAGTCATTGTGCACAAACTGGACCACAGAAGGGACCCTCTGAACATCAGGAAGCACTTCTGTGCTGTGGAGGTGGCTTTGAACAGGGATTTGGAACTCCTGATTTGGAGCAGGGATTTGGACCAGATAGCCTTCAGAGGTCCCTGCCAACCTCAACCATTTCGTGATTCTGTGCTTTGCTACCTTTTGTAAAAAACACAATGTGTTTTTTAGTCATAGTTTATCGCTCTAAAGCTGCAAGAAGGGTGAAGCTTTCTTTCCTTTTGGCAATAATAATGTAACACGGAAGGAAGAAAGGGTAGAAACAAAAGAGAAGAGAGGGAAGTAAGGGGACAGCTAAAATAAATAGAGAGGGGAAGGGGGAAGTTAATGAACTTGCTTTGCCTAATAAACAGTTTCCTTCTTTCCCCCTGCCCCCCCCCCCCCCCCCCCCCATGAATGCTGTTTGTTCACCAGCCTGTGCTGGCCACATTTCTCCAGTGCTCCCTGCCCAAGCAGCTGAGGAGCAGGGCCTGTAGGACACGCACCAGGCAAGCAGTGGCCAAGGCAGGTAGTCACTCAACCATGGCAGCACCACCACAAGCAGGACTACCTTGAGAAGGGAGCGGGAAAGAAAGTCCCCATGGCCCAGACAAACCCCCGTCTCTTTTCTTAGTGTGCCAACAGGGACAGCAATTAATGCCAAGGGGGGTGGTGGCTTTAATGATGCAGACACCTGTTCCCCGAGAAATGGCCTGAGCTCTATTTGGCACGAGTCGCTGCTGAGGCTCCTCAGCCACAAATTGCTTTTCCATAAAGGCAAAGCAGCTTTGTTTATAAACTGCTGTAGATAGGCTGGAGTTTTCATGATGAGAGCACAGAAGCAACAGTCATTACAGCCGTATAAATGAGTTTATTTGTTCAGCGAGAGCACATCTGCCAGGCTGTTGTGAGGTAATCTGCTGCCGCTACAGCCTACAATTAATGGACACTGGGGGACAAACAAGACAAGAGCACGACCCGTCTCTAAGGAAAAGAGAGCTTCACAAGCTTCACAGAGAGCCCCAGCATCAGTCCCTCTGTGGTGGCAAAGGGTCTGCCTGGAACATGGCAGACCAGTCCCTGAAGCACAGGGCAGGAGCATGCTTGGAAGAGGAGCAGGCTGGGAAAGCAACCATAGCAGCTCCACCCCAAAATAAGCAGTCTGGAGGGAAGGGCTGTTCTGGTTTATTCTGCTGGACATTGAAAGTAGAAGCGAGAATAAATCTGACCTGGAAACACAGGATGGTGTCAAGGCTCAGATTTCAGACTCAGACTTAAAATGGTCATCCTTCAGGGGCTGTTTGGATCCAGAGCTTTAACTTGATTCACCAAAAAAAATGGAACCATTTCTTGACTCTGTTTCTTGGCTCACATTTTGGGGTGGGGGTTTGTGCGAAAGAGGTGTTAATCCAAGGGTTTGGTTTGGACTCTTGCTTAGCTGGAAATGAATGCCCTGCCTGTGGCACAGTTCCTGCAGACAAGTGGCAGAAGATTAGTCGGCTGTCATATTTTTGACCCAATGAGGCCTGAAGAATTTGGTTGCAATGCTGATGAACTGGTCAAATGCTGAAACATGAAGGACAGATGGAAATAACTGCAAAATGCTGTAACCTGGCACGTCCCCAACACTTCACAGCTTTCTTACAGACTGCCAGCAGTAGCAGAAACAGGCATTAACAGGGACAGTGGAAATCTAGAAAAATACCCCAGTTGCAGGAGGCAGGGCTGAGAGAGGTGTTAATCCACAAGTCTATACAGCCAGGTCCTTAATAACTTGCATGACTGTAGAAATAAGGCAAAATAATAGGCTGTGAGATGCTCAGACCAGAAGAAACACCCCCATCCTTTCCCTTCCACCTCCAGGGAGAGGCAGACGTGACTGGCAGGCCCAGCTGATATTGCTGCTGCTCGTCGGGTCCCATCCAATGGCCCTGACAGATGTTTTAATCTACTGTTTGAAGAATGACTTATGCACAGCTCTGCTGTTCAAACATCTGTTTCTGTTTAGATAGACAGAGGCATTTCAAACTGCACTGGCCATGCCACACACTGGGAATTGTTTAAACGGCAACCCAAGTTGCTTACATTACTCAGTTACAGCATGAGGAGGATTTACTGCAGCAAACCTTGACATATTTTTAAGCCCTGTAAAACAGATCATTCATGAAAAGGGAACAGTTTTGCTTCCTAAATACATCCTTTAAAAAGGGGGTATTTACAATTATAAACCCATAAAGACATCTCTGAAAAGTCAGGGCTTTTCTACTTCCCACCCCTGTAGCCATGTCAAGGGAAGAACTGCTTGTTTAGTCATGATTTCCTTATCCTTGGCTTTCCTAGCTTTTGTAGTTGAGTGTGTGTGTGTTTTTGCTGTACCACCTCTTGCCCTGCTGTTGTCAACGCCCTGTGATTACTCCTGCTCCAAACAGCATGAGACACATTGCATGTCAGAGAATTTCTGTGCTGAGCAGTTTCAAAGCAGTTTCTCAGCAGAGAGGAACAAGACGAGTCTAAATTTCAGATGACAATGGTGAGAGCTCAGTATCACTAGACAAGTAAAATTTAGAGGACCTTCTCAGGTTTTGTGTCTCTATTGTTCCACCCTTGAAATTAAAAAAGATACTCCCACCTCTCTTCATCTGATTTACCTAGTTATTCAAGCCCTGAACTATAAAACACATCCCAAGATTGGATTTTCAGCTGGTCTGTAATTGCTGTATATCACATGTAAGGAATATCCTGACTGCTGACCATTAACTGGGAGCTGCCATCATCCAGCCCTTTGCCTGCATTCTTGTAACAGGTGGAGAGCTTCTTTAATGCATTTGGCTGATTTTCAATGGTGCAATATTCCCCTGGGGTTCTAGTTTTAAAAATAGCAAAAATCAGACTGTTGTCTACAAAATGATAGAAGGAACACAGTATGAGCTTCTGCCTTTTCAGTCCTACTGGGAATTACTGGGATAAAACCACATGCTGAAGGATCACGCTTGTTTTCTTTAGCATCTCTCCCCCTTCTTGGGGACTTCTCAGATTTGCTAGCCAAGGAGCCAATGTAGCAGTCTCCCAGGTTAGCTTTTCTTTTCCAGTTGCAGGCTTCCTTTACAAGCACCTCTCAAAACAAAACACACAACAACACTTTTGTCCTTCCACATTGTTTCTATTCTCTCTGAACAAAAGAGTAGGTTAAAAGGAAGTCCTTACATAAACATGAACATGCTAGTTTATGGCTGGCTGTGTTTCTGTACATGAACTGTATTTCTGTGCTACTCAAGGGATTCATTTTCCTTTATGGCTTTGGATATATGGCTCAGCGTCATCAAAGTCCTTAAGCACACATGTAAATCTGAGTCTTTGAATAATTCCACTGAAGTCAGATGAAGAGCTCACCTTCTTTAAATTAGACATGTTTGAATGTGCTCCTCATTTGAGTCCTGCAGCAATTAGCCTGGAAACAGCAAATAGCCAGTTGCATTGAGCCGAACTTTTCTTTCAAAGAAGTGCCAAAAACAATCAAAAGGGACTAATGATATTTCCTGAGATCCACCTGTTGCTCAGTTTCCCTTCAATTAAGCGACAAAGGGGAGGTGCGGGAACCGCTTCTTGTTATAAACAGAAATTAGTATTCGGATAAATGGAGCTAGAAAAAGAAAGGCGAAGGCAATGTGAAACAATGAGAGAAAAGCAGGCGCTGCTTTATCAAGGCCTGGCCATGCACGGGGCTCTCAGGAAGGGACACATTCCAGTACTGCGCAAAGGCTCAAAGAACAATGCCCTCCTTCCTTAATAAGGTGTTTGAACAGGCTAAATGATCCCTCTGGAGATTATATGGAAGTGAAATACATCAAAATAGGAAAGGAGGAAGAAACACATTTCTGCCTTGATGAGGCACAGCCCACATTTTGCTGAGACATGACAATGGACTTGTAGTGAAAACACGAAGCAGCAGATGAATATTTTTCTGGGGGTAATTGCCAGCCTCTGCTCCACCATGATGTGAATGTGCCTTGGGGGCACCAAGCTTTGGGACACTGTCTCTGCTTAGGTTGCACCCCTGGTTGCCTCACATCCTTTTCCTCTATCCCACAGTTCTCTGGCAGCACTCACTTCTCCATGCCGTATTCTAGGTGTCTTTGATATCTATAATCAAAACTTCAGTTCTAGGAGCTGCAGCCCCACTGTTGCACTATCATTTCAATGCCTGTAGGCATAAAGCTGGACAGAAGGTGACTTGCTTCTTAGTCTTCAGGAATACCCCAGCATCCTGGAGGACCTTTACAGTGTCCAGGCCTTGATGTGACCTCCTTTATGGAGCAAATGCTCCATTAAGCAATGGCCCTTCTCACTGCATGTTCACCCTTGTGGCACAAGTACAGCAGTGTCTCTTAGGCAATTATGCCCACCTGACCGGGCAGTGGAGGAACTGGGTACCGATGGCTGCTAGTGGGGACTGACAGCCCCTTTTCAGTGAGGACATGCCCCCAGGGTTGTCCTACTGACTCCCTGTATCATTCCCATGACGGAGGGTGGTGGTCATGGAGGTGCTCCTCAGCCACCCTACCAGTAAGCCTTTCCCATCTGGTGTCCCTGCTTGCTTTGCTAGGGTAGCCAGGGGTGAGGGACCCAGCTCTGCTCTTAAACCTAGTAGAGAAAAGGACCCCTTTCTGTCTTCCCTGTTGTCGTATAGCAGGAGATGTCCCAAACCCCTTTGAGCATCAGGCAGAAATTAGGAGGGATTTTGCAGGATGCTGGGAAAGAAGGAGAAATCCTTGAACAGGCCCTTCTGTACCTTCTCTGCTGCTGAACAGCACCTGGGTGTTGCAGGAGGCTTTGTGCTGTAGGTTTGCCACACAGATGACTACTATCCTTTATCTTTCTGATAACGCTTTCATGTTACAGCAAGCAGCCTCACTGAGGAGCATCTCAAATGCATCCTTAGCCAGAGGAGACTGCACTGACCCCCCATCCAGGGTGCCACATGCAGTACACTCTTGTTCTTGTCACTGCGTGTAACAAGGAAGGAATTTGGGCATACACTACATCCTGCATGGTGGAAGATAGCCCATCCTGACACTTTGCCACTGGTTTTACTTAGGACATATTTCCTATCCCATGGCCACACCACCTCCACAGTCAGATGACAGCATTTGTCATGTTTGATATTTTGCATGTCAAAATCTCACAGGTATATATGCACTGTAACAGAATATCATTAGATGCTAGTGGAAACACCACTGGTCACCTTTGTCCATCTACCTCTCACTGCCAGATGAGAATCCTGTCATCTGGGAGCCAGTGACAGCACCTGTTAGTGGTATCCTTGAGAACTTCACCTACACATGACTGTTTTGTAACTTCAGGTTATCCACGTACTGTTCAAAATATTCCTTCCTTCACTCCAGGGATCTCATTGTCTTGGCACTGGGAGACACCACAGCCAGGTACTTTCCCAAGAGATCAGGTAAGAGCAAGTAAACATATCTTCAGGAGGAGGTTATTCTGCTTTCAATTAAGTTAATTTGTGATCAGATTACACTGGCGCCTATACTCACGAAGCGTTCAGCATTATTTAGCAGATGCTTTTTCTAGTGATGTCCATCTTAGGCAACTTTATCCCTGCTTTGACATGAAACAAGTTGTTTTCTAAATAAACATTCAGTCAGAAGGAGGTGGGGAGGGAAATAACCCTGTCTAGAAAAGCACTATGGGCATGTAGGCCAGTGTTATTTGGGTAGATCAATATAAGGCTCAAGTGGGGTGGGTCTGGACATGTCAGAAACCTGGTGGGGAGGGGCCACTGGGGTTATTGTGAGCTGAGATAAAGTCATGTGGAAAAGAATCTGCTAAGGGACACAGTTCTGGCATCACACTGACTGGGGAGTAAGTTTTCCTTCAGTGTAATATTTGTGCATTTATATCCATTTGCATCTTCAAACTGTACAAAAATTGTTCACACCACTCTCTGAGCTGCTGGCATCATGTTTTCACAAGTCTGAGCAGAATGGGCCAGCTTCCACTCTGACTTTGGAACAATTTCTGAAGTTCTTTCCTTGGAAGCAAAGCTTTATTTAAAAACTGTGGTTTGTTAAAGAAGTGCTTTTGGGGGCAATTCCCTATTTTACATGAATGTAGAAGAAATGTGTTGCTAGAGAAAAAGATAAAGCTTCAGACTAGATCACATTCAGAAACAAATTAAAAAAATGCCTAGCTTTATAAAGATTATGAGTACCTTTGACAAATACCCATTACTTCAGCTCTCGTTTGCTCTTTTTTCATGTGTGCATGCAAGTACTAACAGTGTTTTCTTGAAGGAGAAAAAGCACCTGAGATAGTTTGTTCTGCCAATCATTCCCTAAATGATTTATATAGTATTAGCATTGAATTAGAGAGTGCCTTTAAAGTCACACCTTCACTATTTTCTTCACTGTTGTACTGATAACAGCTGAATTGCTAGCACTGAGTTGGGTTTGTCTGAGGCCTGGTGCCAAGTGTCCAGAATAAAGATCTTCACATAAGAGGTAACCCGTGTTTTCAGTAAGACCATTGCTTGGGAAAAAATGTGCATCTTTATCCTAGATAAATACATATATGCTTTATCAGTGGAGGTATGGAAGATACTTATACTTACTGCCTGCTGAAGGCACAGGAAGGAAACTGTCTGCTAGGGGAGAGCACATTAGGTCTCTGGGCTTGCCAGTTGCTTCATGGACTCATGCAGCAGGATGTGCTGAGCTGTGCCTCACACAGTCTTAAGTCCCATATGTGCTCGCAAATGCCAAAAAGGTGCGTATGTCTGGGAATGGGGAAATGGGAACCTTCCAACCCTCTCGTCTTACCTTGGCTCAGTTTGACATTGCTTCTACCCAAGTAAAAGCAACAGCTGATTATATATAATAAAGATAAATGCTACATTGCAGTACTGTGTTTATTAAATCACTGCATTTGTAGGGGAGTTCCTTGGCATTGTTTGTCTATGATATAAATATTTTAAGTCTCTGTCGGTAAGTGAGGCTGGTGTGTGTATATTACATAGTGTACTCTCTTATCCGGTTAAGAAAAGCAACAGATGCAAATTGTCCAAACAAACATTTTGTTTCTCCCCACAGCTGGCCTGATTGTCATCATTCCTTCCAGCCTCAGGCTCCTTCTCTGTTCTGCTCTCGAACACGTTACTTTTACAGGTGTGGACTGCACTGGGGAGGGACAATCTGAGCTCTGGATTTCCCTCTTTCTCCACTTCTCAGATCATCTTGCACAGATTCAGCCTGCTGCTCCACCTAATCAGAAAGCCAACGCTGCACCCATCTGCAGTTCTCCACTGCAGCCCATTTTTCTTGTCCCATCCACCATCGATATAGAGAAGAGTTTATTTCCTTCCTCTTTGCAGCAACCACTTACATAGCTGAATTTATGTTATTGGTCTCCTCTTAGTCCTGTCTTTATTCTAAACAACCTCAGTCTTTTCAGCTTTTCCCCATAGGTTATATTTTTGAGCTCTCTCATCACTTTTCCCTGGACCATTTCCAATTGGTCCACACATCTCTTGCAGCATGGTGCCCCAAGCTGGACACAGCACTCCAGCTGAGACCTTCAAGTGGGGAGAAATTATTTTGCTTGCTCTATGTTCAGCACTCCTCTTATAGCTTATATGTCACATTGCAAGAACACACCAAAATAACCCATTACAAAGGGACATGGCCATTTCATTATAAAAGGACAGAAGATGACAATAGTAGCATCTGTAGTCCTCTACTACGGCTCACATTAGGGCCGTAAGCACTTCAGAACTCTTATCAAGCCAATTTCTGATGAAACCAGAATGTGAGATTGACTTTTGGATCTCATCCTGCTCCAGAGTAACTTGAATCCCAGTATAGACAGGCACAAGGGGTAAAACTGAGAAGAAAAATCAAAGCTGCCAAAATGACTGGTAATCTCAGCAGAGAGGAGGGAGGTGGCTGTGGGAGGTAAATGGTGGGGTCAGAGCAGCTACTGGCAAAGGACATCCTATTCCTGAGATGGACCAGAAAGAAACAGACTCAAGGAATGAGGAATTTCACTCAGTATCAGAATAAATGCCTAAAAAATGTTCTGATCTTGCACAAAAATGATCACTGCACAAAAGTGATCACAGGAAATACACCTGGTAAACTTATAGAAGCCCCCACCAGAAACTGATGTATAGTCTGGCAGCACTGATGTATTGCCATGCTTCCACATCCCAGTTGTGTCCTCTTGCACAGAACAGATTTCAGGTCATCAGCACAGGAAAATATACTTGGTCTGGATGAATTTGAGTGTCTGAATGAAATGCATGCAGGATAGCCAAGGATTGAAACACATATTTAATGGATTGGTAAAGATGTGCAAAAATAAATGATTGACATGTGATACTAAAATATATATATATATATATTAGAGTAAGCATGCTCTGTGTGAAAGACAAAGACACCACAGGGGAAGTTAGACCAGGATATCCCTGGTGAATAACAGCTGGTGATGCAGGGCCTGGGATGCAGGGTCCCATTGCAAGGCCAGTTCCTCATCTGTGAGGAATACCTCAGCACCCCCAGCATTACTGTATGCCTGGTGTGTATTGTAGTGTTTCATTCTAACAGTGCTGTTTGTTTAACAAGCTAAAAGGCACCCAAAGTACTTTAGTGCAAAGATGAGCAACATTAGTTCAATCACGAAAAGTAGCTACCACATTTTCTTCTTCATGATGCAAGTGATTGAGAATGTACCTTATCAAAATTTGTAACTTTCTTTCATCGTATTTTCACCAACTTATGTTACTAGGAAGCAAACTGTTTTGGTAAAAAGCCAGATGCCATCTTTATGTGAAGGTAAAAAACAGAACTGCTTTCCGTTGTAAGGATGTTCAGCAGTGTCTACTGCAGTGAGAAGCCCAGATTGATTCACAGGTTGTCAAAGGAGTAGCCCAGAAACATTTTACATCATTAATTCTGACTTTTGTAAAATAAATCTTGATGGACTAGAGTGGTACTAGAGTATTGGGAAAGATCCTCATGCTCCACCAATATTAAATGTCTACATCATATGTATTTGGTACATGCCTCTGGAGTTTTCTGTCAGTCTCAAAGTGTGTGTACAAACTGGTGCCTCCAACCATCCTTAAATACTCAAAGGCAGTGGTGCAGATGGCTGGTGATGGGTACCTGGTGCATACAACAGTGCCTGCCATGCTCTTGAGGCCCTTAACCTAGAAATGAAAATAATCAATAAAAAAAAGTCCCCAAAAACTCTAGCGAAATCAGGATGCTGCACTGGTCACTCATTCCCAGATTATTTTCCAGCAAGTGCACTGTTCAGTAGGTTAAATAAAATAATGTTAAAAATCATCTTGAAAATAAGTATTTCCTTGAAAGGGGTAAATAAGCTTTTCCCTCACCTTAAGCTTCCTCTTGAGAGTGACACAAACACCGATGATTAATATCCCAAGAAAAGATCACATGGCGGGACTTACCATATGTATAATAACATGTTGTAATTTTTCAGCCCAGAGGTAACCTGATGGCTTTTGTTACTCATGCTTTTGGCAGTGAATGTGTTTCCTCTGAATTTTTGCCACCAGTAAGGAGAGAGAAACACAAAAATAAAAAACAGGATGTGACCTTAAAAATATAGAAGTATGTTAGAAATGGATGTTACAATATTTTAATTGTGTTTATCATCCTAAATATTAAAAGCATCTTGGATGTAGCATCTGTGTTCAGCATTTGCTCAGTGGTGGCTTGCTGTGCAAAACTGTTTAAAACCTTCCCGTGGGAGGCATCATGACCACACTGTCACACTGGTGAGGATTGATCCACATGGGGGAGGACTGAGCGAGAGCTTTGGGGAGAACCTTTAGGAACTGCGTATGTGTGTGTTATCACTGCTCTATGTGCAGGTTGTGCTCTAACACGAGCTTTGTGGGTCTGGGAGCCTCAGGATTCGGTGAACTACAACAGTGGCACCATGATGGTAACCCAAAAGTGCTGGGGCCCCAAGCAGGGGACATCCTGATGAACCATCCCATGATGATGAAGAGGAAACTGGAGCAAGGAGGACAAGTAACGAATACACAGCTAGAGGCCAAGGGTCTTCAAGGTTCTGATACCTGCTCCAGAGAGGAACTGTCATTACTTTCTATGGTCTTTGGGCAAAGGTTTTGCTCACTTCAACTTTCAGCATTCTCTCACATCACCTTTTTTTGGCCAGACTGTCATTTCTCTGAGCTCCAAGGAGAAACATGAGAGGAGGCTGAAGGAGGGAAGAGATACAAGGCAGTGCTGGAAAGTCAGCCCTGGGAAGTCAGTCCCGTGTGTGGGACTACAGCGGCTGTCCCCTTGTTTAGTAAATAATTCTCTAATGAAAAGTCAGTTTAGTCTCAGGATGACTGAGTTCTCTTGTGTTGTTTCTCAGTCCATAACACGTGTCCTACTGATATTCCTAGCATAGTTGTCCTTTACTTGATTGAAAATACAGTTTTACAAACACTCTGTATTTTGTATATTCATTCCTGTTCTTCAGCAATTTCATCCTCAGCCTATGTCAATTTAAAACAGATAGCTGAACCTAGGTTTGCAGCTGACATTTGGATTTCCAAAGTGAACTCCCATATGCTCTTCCTGGCTGCCAGCATGATCCATGCAGAGGGGCTCCACGAGGGAGTCCAAACCTTTGCCCAGGACACAGGAATGGAAGGTTTGCTGTCAGCCCCACCTTGAGCACGACTTGGCACAGTGTGGCATCAGGGGGAGGTGGCACGGTACAAGGCTGAAGGCATTTGCCAGAAGGGAGGAGGAGAAATGTCCCACGCACAGCTTGGCGATGCTATGAGGGCAGCTGGCCTCAGCTCTCAGCCCACCACACTTTCACTGATGCTCACTGGGGCAGGGATGGTCTCACTGCATCGGTGTGCACAGGAGAGACCGATTCTTAATCAAGAACTTTAGGATATTTTTTATTTTACCCTGCATATATATATTTACATTTACTATGGTATTTCCTGGCACAGCATCAAGTGTGTGCATATGCTGATTAAGGAATATTTGTATAGCTTTTCCCCTTGTGAACTACATCAAGCCAGCCATGGTTCCTATACCCATTCAAACACCTCTTTTACCTGTGTCTTGTGGGATTCTTCAAGCCTTTAGCTGCAAAAGGAAGACAGAGAGAAGGTATGATATGATCAGGTCCCTCCATGAAACTGCATTAATTGGAAATGTAAATAGTGTGCTTTGAATCTCATCTTCTGAGCCATATTGGTATTATTTGAGCAGATTGTATATGCTAGAAATGTCTTTAGAGACACACCTAAACTGCTTTTATTCTGCTTTATTCTGTTTCTGGGCTCCCTGAGCTGTTTACCTTGGGAAAACTAAATGCCATGCAAAATCACACAGTGCCTCCTCAAAGAGAAGTCATCACCATGCATAGCCACTGCTTTCCCTCTTACCAAAAAGTTCAGTGTCAGAGCTACCACTGTAGCAAACGACATACATTATACAACGTACATCTCACTGGGCATTTGCAAGGAGAGAGTGTTGCTCTCAGAGGATGGTATATTAACAAGCAGAGAGAAGCCCTACCAATTTTGCATTCACAAAAATCGACACGGGATTATAACAGATGGGGTCTGTTTAGGTTTGGCTGTTTTTTTAACAGCACGAGGAAGGGTTCTCAACCGAACTGTGTTAGATGATCCATCAGCAAGAGGGTTCAGTCGAAAGGACTGAAAGGGGAAAAAAAAAAAAAAAATCCCATTCATTTACAGCTACAGCCATCCAAGTTAAAGCCTCTCTCGCCTGACAGCAGCAAGTGGCAAACTTAGGGAAGCAATGGGTCATGGGAAAGGTCCCATTAGATCAGTGGGAGCACACACTAAACAAATACAGCCACATGGATGCACACATTTAAATACTGCCCAAGGGAATATGTGGACATATGTTCAGTGTGGCTGAGAGAAGCAGGCTCTAGGCCTCGAGAAAGCTATGTTTAAAAAAAAGAAAGAAAAAAGAATTCCATCAATCAGTCCCTGGGCCTTGTGAAGTATGAAGATGAAAACTGCAAAGGAAACATGTGCTGGGCTCTCTCCAGCAGCTGCCCCATTAAGCAGTGCTGCTCTGCAGTACTGCCCTGGAGACCCCACGACTTCAATTCCAGCCCCTATTTAAGCCTGAGTGTGAGAGAGAGAGATTGGAAGGGAAACAGAAAGAATAAGAACAAAAAATAGACTAGCACCACTTAGTTTTTTTCTGCAATCTGTTTTTTTTTTTTTTTTTTTTTTTTTTGCCAGTGATTATGAAATTTACTTTTTATGTTGGTATCTCTCCTTTTGAGAGCTGACTGAAGCTTATGTGGTAACAGAAATGTTATTAGCACAGCAAAGCAGGGAAAAAAGAAAAGACAGACACAAACTCGAACATGATAATCTTACTGTGCCAACTCAGCTGGTGCCAGCCGGGGCTTTGTGATGCCATCTGCAGTGATTCTGTCACTGGGGCATTTCCCTGCTTAGAAAAATAAGATCAAATCAAAGTAAAAGGAATGGGTCTTCATCCCATAGCACTGTGCCACTTGCAGATGTTAATTTAGCAGTCAAGTGTATTCCCTTGCTTCACATCACTCAGGCACACTGCCCCATTGTGCACAGCAGGCACAAAGCCGCCTCCTTGCTCTCGTTGTGCTGGAGCAGGAGGGATGGGGTAGCCATGCCCCCAGGGCAGGAGGGATGGGGTGTTCATGACTCCAGGGCAGGAGGAACAGGGTGATACATGATGATTTGTCTAGGTTTGTTGGGAAGAGCC
Source organism: Aythya ferina (assembly GCF_964211825.1). Lineage (NCBI taxonomy): Eukaryota > Metazoa > Chordata > Aves > Anseriformes > Anatidae > Aythya > Aythya ferina. The sequence continues at coordinate 43,938,182 of NC_140298.1, forward strand.
CTAAAAAACTCGCAGCTTCACAAACCCTCCAGCTCCACTTGGTGCCCTTGGTAAGGCCATAGAAATTATCTGGGATGTATCACCTTTCAGCAGTACTTTTTAAGGAATTGCCTTACAGCCAGGAGACCTCGATCTCACGTAGCTTTGCTCCACAAGCTGCTCTCAGGAATTGTTCTCCTAGCTTATGCCAGGCAGGGACACAGCAGGGTGATGTCTGAGGATGCCACCAGGCATTCCCCAGAAAGCAAAGGGACACTTTGAAGGCTGTCCTCTTTCTTAAGGGAGCACCCACCCTCATGTGCCTGGGGGTTTATTCCCTAGAAAACAGAGCGCCTCTTCCCAGACCCTCCCTCCCAGTGGCTGTGCAATATTTCCTTCAGGAGCCATTTTCCACATCAGGACAGGGTCTGGGTAAGGGCAAAGCTGGCTTTTGGGACAGGAAGAGGAAAAAACAAACCTGATGTGGATATGCTTCATCCCTTCGGTTCCTTCAAAAAGTTATGGCGATCTTTGTTATGGTGATTTTCCACAAGCTCAGCCCGCTTCACGCAACGCTGCCCTAGGCACTGACAAACCTGCACCTAGCCTCCACAAGATCTTTTCTTGCTGAGTGATGATGCTCTGTAGTGTGGGATCATCATGTGGAAAGGTCAGATTTCTAATTTTACAAGATAGGAGCTTGTAAGGGATATGGAAGGAAGTTGGAAAGGGAAAAAGCTGTTTAGAGGGTAGGAAAGGGAGGAAAGTGTGGAAAGCAAAGCTTGAGCAGGTTAAAATTTATTGCAGCAACCAGCTTTGCACTGATGTCCCAGAAGATTTCCTCTCCTCTTTCCCCCGCTCTGGCTCAAGCTGTTTGGAGGCTGGGAGTCTCCAGACATGTGGCCACCGCAGGGGTCTGGTGCTGGAGGCTCTCAGAGAGACAGCCCCAGCCCCTGCTACACGTGGCGGTGCTGGGTACCCATCTGCTCACTTTGGGAGGAGCTGCACCCCCAGCCGAAGGTTTCCCACTGCTTGACATCTTCCTTTTGAAAGTACAAGAGCTTGTGTATTGGGAAGAAGAGATACGCAGGCGTTCACCAGGCTGCTGGATGGACAACGCAGCTCACCTCTACTACCAGCGTACCAAAACCTTTAAATAAATAAATAAATAAATCTATGTTGAATTTCTCAATATATGCTTATAAAGCTGTTCACAGGTAATTATCACTCCCATTACATGCACAAGAGCTCTTCCCCCCTCACTCTCCCCGTGCACAGAGCCCTTCACACACAACAAAGAGGGAGGCAGAAGCCTGCATTTTATGTCCCTTTTGACCTACAACATGGATCTGTTCCAATCTAGCAGGTAATTAAGTGATGAGGCATCTTTTTAATCCACATTTTATGTTCACAATCAGGTCTTTAGGGTATTGATATAATTAAATCATGTGATCCCTTATAATGAAATCCTTAATTAGGGAAAATATAATTAAATTGGGTTTCTTAAAAACCGAATGTCACAGCGTTTAAGTGTATTTTTCTTTTAAACATGCACAGCATTTCCTTTTAAACATGCACAGTAATCAGACTACATCTCCTGCTGATGCTTTGCTCAATTTTTGGTCTAAAATGACATTATATATATTTATGTTTTTAAATGGAATGAAGGGATTTGAAACTAATTTTATAATACAGTCTTTAAAATTAGTTCATAATGCAAGATTACCAGATTCCAGGCATTTAACTCTGAAGACCATGAACAAAAACTACTAAATCTGAGACCCGTGTTTGGCAAATCTTGTGCTCTTAATGTTTAAGGTTTTAATTACGAAATTCTGAAAGAGAGACATATTTTTGGCTTTTTTGTTTGCTTTTTAGCATCAACTAATTTCATTATAAAAACTGCCACACCAAGGGCTGCTAGAGACCCTGAGGAGCTATTCCTCCCCTGGCCCCCAGCCTCATGCCGTAACATTATTCAACAAGGTTTTTAGGTGGAGGCAGAGGTGGGGAGGCAGGGAGGAGAACCTGGCCCACCGTTGACCCTTGTCTGTCTATACCTGTAAGCTGCTG